>NC_080024.1:70632054-71232054 GCF_030020395.1 Manis pentadactyla
TTAAGGGTGAGAGTGTGTTAGGGTGTTTGTGAGAGTGCAGGTGTGAGAGTGGGAGTGAGTGAGTGTGTATATGAGTGTGTGACTGTGTGTGTGTGCATGTGTGAGTGTCTGGGAATTTTAGTGTGGGTGTGAGTGCATGTGACTCTGTGAGAGTGTGTGTGTAGTTGTGTGAGTGGGAGTGAGTGTGTGAATGTGTATACGATTGGGTGATTGTGTGTGAGTGTGTGTGATTGTGTGTGAGAATGTGTGTGTGTGAGTCTGTGTGTGTAGGTGTGTGATTGTGCCGAACCCTGTGTGATTGTGTGTGTTTGTGAGTGTGTGTGACAGTGTGTGTGAGTGTAGGAGTGTCTGAGTGCCTGTGTGATTTCTGTATGTGAGTGTGTGTGTGTTTGATGATGCGTTTTTTTTGTGTGTGTAGGTGTGTTAGTGGGAGAGTGTGTGTATACGAGTGTGTGATTGTGTGTGAGTGTTTATGTCTGTGAGTGGGTGTGAGTGTGTCTGTGTGTGCAGGTGTGAGTGTGTCAGTATTTGTGAGTGTGTTTGTGATTGCATGTGAGCCTGTGTTTGTATGTTGGTTTGTTTGTGTGTGTAGGTGTGCGAGTGTGTTTGACAGTGTTTAAGGGTGAGTGCGTGTGTGTCTGTAAGTGTTTGTGTGAGTAGGTGAGTGAGTGTGTGTGACCGGGTGATTGTGTGTGTGAATGAGTGTGAGTCTGTGTGTCTGTGTGTTTGTGGGTGTGTCTACATGTGTGTAGGTGTGTGACTGTTTATGGCACTGTGTCAATGCGCGTGAGTGCTCATGTGTCTGTGTGTGTGTGTGTGAGTTGGTGAGAGTGTCAGTGTGATTGGTAATGAGTGTGTGAGTATGTATATGAGTGTGTCATTGTGTTTGTGTGTGTGTGAGTGTGTTTTTGTTTAGGTCTGTGTGTGACATTGTGTGAGTCTATGTGGGAGTGCATTTCTGTCTGAGTGTGTGTGTGTCTGTGATTAAGGGTGAGAGTGTGTTAGGGTGTTTGTGAGAGTGCAGGTGTGAGAGTGGGAGTGAGTGAGTGTGTATATGAGTGTGTGACTGTGTGTGTGTGCAGGTGTGAGTGTCTGGGAGTTTTAGTGTGGGTGTGAGTGCATGTGACTCTGTGAGAGTGTGTGTGTAGTTGTGTGAGTGGGAGTGAGTGTGTGAATGTGTATACGATTGGGTGACTGTGTGTGAGTGTGTGTGATTGTGTGTGAGAATGTGTGTGAGTGAGTCTGTGTGTGTAGGTGTGTGATTGTGCCGAACCCTGTGTGATTGCGGGTGTTTGTGAGTGTGTGTGACAGTGTGTGTGAGTGTAGGAGTGTCTGAGTGCCTGTGTGATTTCTGTATGTGAGTGTGTGTGTGTTTGATGATGCGTTTTTTTTTGTGTGTGTAGGTGTGTTAGTGGGAGAGTGTGTGTATACGAGTGTGTGATTGTGTGTGAGTGTTTATGTCTGTGAGTGGGTGTGAGTGTGTCTGTGTGTGCAGGTGTGAGTGTGTCAGTATTTGTGAGTGTGTTTGTGATTGCATGTGAGCCTGTGTTTGTATGTTGGTTTGTTTGTGTGTGTAGGTGTGCGAGTGTGTTTGACAGTGTTTAAGGGTGAGTGCGTGTGTGTCTGTAAGTGTTTGTGTGAGTAGGTGAGTGAGTGTGTGTGACCGGGTGATTGTGTGTGTGAATGAGTGTGAGTCTGTGTGTCTGTGTGTTTGTGGGTGTGTCTACATGTGTGTAGGTGTGTGACTGTTTATGGCACTGTGTCAATGCGCGTGAGTGCTCATGTGTCTGTGTGTGTGTGTGTGTGAGTTGGTGAGAGTGTCAGTGTGATTGGTAATGAGTGTGTGAGTATGTATATGAGTGTGTCATTGTGTTTGTGTGTGTGTGAGTGTGTTTTTGTTTAGGTCTGTGTGTGACATTGTGTGAGTCTATGTGGGAGTGCATTTCTGTCTGAGTGTGTGTGTGTCTGTGTGTAAGTGTGAGAGTGTGTTAGGGTGTTTGTGAGAGTGCAGGTGTGTGAGTGGGAGTGAGTGAATGTGTATATGTGTGGGTGACTGTGTGTGTGTGCATGTTTGTGCCTGACAGTCTGAATATGTGGGTGTTTCTGTGTGTAGGTGTGTGAGTGTGTGTGTGACATTGTGTGAGTGTGTGTGTGAGTGCAAGTGAATCTGTGTGTGTTGGTGTGTGAGTAGGTGTGCGAGAGCTTGTGGCAGTGTGTGAGAGTGTGTGTTTGAGACATTCTGAGCATGTGTGTTGGTGTCTCTGTGTGTGTAGATGTGTGAGTGCAGCAGTGTGTGAGTGTGTGAGTGGGAATGTGTCTGTGAGTGTGTGTGGGTGTGAGTGTGTTTCTTTGTGAAATTCTAGTTGTGTGTGTGGGAGTGATTGTGTGAGTGTGTATATAAGTGTGCGATTGTGTGTGAGTGTGTGTGATTGTGTGTGTGCCTATATGTGTGTGTGTCTATGTGTAGGTGCGTAATTGTGTGTGTGCAAAAGTGTGTGATAATGTGGTTGCTTCTGTGTGTAGGTGTGTGAATGTGTGAGTGTTTGTGAGAGTGTAGTTGTGTGAGTGTTTGTGTGTGTGTGAGTGTGTATACGGGTGTGTGATTGTGTCTGAGTTTTTGTGATTGTGTGTGAGAATGTGAGTGAATGTGTCTGTGTGTAGTTGTGTGATTGTGTGTGTGACATTGTGTGAGTGTGTGTGTGAGTGCATGTTTATCTGTGTGTGTTGGTGTGTGAGTAGGTGTGCGAGAGTTGTGGCAGTGTGTGAGAGTGTGTGTTTGAGACATTCTGAGAATGTGTGTTGGTTTCTCTGTGTGTGTAGATGAGTGAGTGCAGCAGTGTGTGAGTGTGTGAGTGCAAATGGGTCTGTGAGTGTGTGTTGGTGTGAGTGTGTTTCTTTGTGAAATTTTTGTTGTGTGAGTGGGAGTGAATGTGTGAGTGTGTATATAAGTGTGTGATTGTGTGGGAGTGTGTGTGATTGCTGTGATTATGTGTGTGTGCCTATATGTGTGTGCGTCTATGTGTAGGTGCGTAATTGTGTGTGAAAATGTGGGTGATTCTGTGTGTAGGTGTGTGAATGTGTGTGTTTGTGAGGGTGTAGTTGTGTGAGTGTTTGTGTGTGTGTGAGTGTGTATACGGGTGTGTGATTGTGTCTGAGTTTTTGTGATTGTGTGTGAGAATGTGAGTGAATGTGTCTGTGTGTATGTGTGTGAGTGTGTGAAACAGTGTCTCAGTCTTCGTGATTTTGTGTGGGTGTGTGAGAGTGTGTGTGAGCGTTTGAGTGTAGGTGTTTCTTTTTGAGGGCCTTTGTGGTTAATATATGTGTGTGTGTGAGTGTGTGTGTGTGTAAGTGTGAGTGGGAGTGAGAGTGGGAGTGTGTGTACGAGTGTGTTATTGTGTGTGATTGTGTTTGTGGGTTTGTTTCTGAGCGTCTTTGTGTGCAGGTGTGTGTGTCTGACGGTTTTAGTGTGGGTGTGAGTGCATGTGACTCTGTGAGAGTGTGTGTGTGTAGTTGTGTGAGTGGGAGTGAGTGTGTGAATGTGTATACGAATGGGTGATTGTGTGTGTGTGATTGTGTGTGAGAATGTGTGTGAGTGAGTCTGTGTGTGTAGGTGTGTGTTTGTGCCGAAATCTGTGTGATTGCGTGTGTTTGTGAGTGTGTGTGACAGTGTGTGTGAGTGTAGGAGTGTCTGAGTGCCTGTGTGATTTCTGTATGTGAGTGTGTGTGTGTTTGATGATGCGTTCGTTAGTGTGTGAGTAGGTGTGTTAGAGGGAGAGAGTGTGTATACGAGTGTGTGATTGTGTGTGAGTGATTTTGTCTGTGAGTGGGTGTGAGTGTGTCTGTGAGTGCAGGTGAGAGTGTGTGACTATTTGTGAGTGTGTGTGTGATTGCATGTGAGCCTGTGTTTGTGTGTTGTTTTGTTTGTGTGTGTAGGTGTGCGAGTGTGTTTGACAGTGTTTGAGTGAGTGTTAGTGCGTGTGTGTCTGTAAGTGTTTGTGTGAGTAGGTGTGTGAGTGTGTGTGACAGTGTGATTGTGTGTGTGAGTGCGTGTGAGTCTGTGTGTCTGTGTGTTTGTGATGTGTGTCTATATGTGTGTAGGTGTGTGACTCTTTATGGCACTGTGTCAATGTGCGTGAGTGCTCATGTGTCTGTGTGTGTGTGAGTTTGTGAGTGTGTAGGTGTGATTGGGAATGAGTGTGTGAGTGTGTATATGAGTGTGTCATTGTGTTTGTGTGTGTGTGTGAGTGTGTTTTTGTTTAGGTGTGTGTGTGACATTGTGTGAGTCTATGTGGGAGTGCATTTCTGTCTGAGTGTGTGTGTGTCTGTGTGTAAGTGTGAGAGTGTGTTAGGGTGTTTGTGAGAGTGCAGGTGTGTGAGTGGGAGTGAGTGAGTGAATGCGTATATGAGTGGGTGACTGCGTGTGTGTGCATGTGTGTGCCTGACAGTCTGAATATGTGGGTGTTTCTGTGTGTAGGTGTGTGAGTGAGTGTGTGACATTGTGTGAGTGTGTGTGTGACAATGTGTGAGTGTGTGTGAGTGCATATGAATCTGTGTGTGTGTGTGTGTGAGAAGGTGTGCGAGAGCTTGTGGCAGTGTGTGAGTGTGTGTGTTTGTGACATTCTGAGATTGTGTGTTGGTGTCTCTGTGTGTGTAGATGTGTGAGTGCAGCAGTGTGTGAGTGTGTGAGTGGGAATGTGTCTGTGAGTGTGTGTGGGTGTGAGTGTGTTTTTTTTGAAATTCTAGTTGTGTGTGTGGGAGTGATTGTGTGTGTGTATATAAGTGTGCGTTTGTGTGTGAGTGTGTGTGATTGTGTGTATGTGTGTGTGACTATATGTGTGTGTGTCTATGTGTAGGTGCGTAATTGTGTGTGAGAATGTGGGTGCTTCTGTGTGTCGGTGTGTGAATGTGTGAGTGTGTTTGTGAGAGTGAAGTTGTGTGAGTGTTTGTGTGTGTGTGAGTGTGTATACGGTGTGTGATTGTGTCTGAGTTTTTGTGATTGTGTGTGAGAATGTGAGTGAAGGTGTCTGTGTGTATGTGTGTGAATGTGTGAAACAGTGTCTCAGTCTTCGTGATTTTGTGTGGGTGTGTGAGAGTGTGTGTGAGCGTTTGAGTGTAGGTGTTTCTTTTTGAGGGCCTTTGTGGTTAATATATGTGTGTGTGTGAGTGTGTGTGTGTGTAAGTGTGAGTGGGAGTGAGAGTGGGAGTGTGTGCACGAGTGTGTTGTGTGTGATTGTGTTTGTGGGTGAGTTTCTGAGCGTCTTTGTGTGCAGGTGTGTTTCTGACGGTTTTAGTGTGGGTGTGAGTGCATGTGACTCTGTGAGAGTGTGTGTGTGTAGTTGTGTGAGTGGGAGTGAGTGTGTGAATGTGTATACGATTGGGTGACTGTGTGTGAGTGTGTGTGATTGTGTGTGAGAATGTGTGTGTGTGAGTCTGTGTGTGTAGGTGTGTGATTGTGCCGAACTCTGTGTGATTGCGTGTGTTTGTGAGTGTGTGTGACAGTGTGTGTGAGTGTAGGAGTGTCTGAGTGCCTGTGTGATTTCTGTATGTGAGTGTGTGTGTGTTTGATGATGAGTTTTTTTTTGTGTGTGTAGGTGTGTTAGTGGGAGAGTGTGTGTATACGAGTGTGTGATTGTGTGTGAGTGTTTATGTCTGTGAGTGGGTGTGAGTGTGTCTGTGTGTGCAGGTGTGAGTGTGTCAGTATTTGTGAGTGTGTTTGTGATTGCATGTGAGCCTGTGTTTGTATGTTGGTTTGTTTGTGTGTGTAGGTGTGCGAGTGTGTTTGACAGTGTTTAAGGGTGAGTGCGTGTGTGTCTGTAAGTGTTTGTGTGAGTAAGTGAGTGAGTGTGTATGACCGGGTGATTGTGTGTGTGAATGAGTGTGAGTCTGTGTGTCTGTGTGTTTGTGGGTGTGTCTACATGTGTGTAGGTGTGTGACTGTTTATGGCACTGTGTCAATGCGCGTGAGTGCTCATGTGTCTGTGTGTGTGTGTGTGAGTTGGTGAGAGTGTAGGTGTGATTGTTAATGAGTGTGTGAGTATGTATATGAGTGTGTCATTGTGTTTGTGTGTGTGTGAGTGTGTTTTTATTTAGGTCTGTGTGTGACATTGTGTGAGTCTATGTGGGAGTGCATTTCTGTCTGAGTGTGTGTGTGTCTGTGTGTAAGTGTGAGAGTGTGTTAGGGTGTTTGTGAGAGTGCAGGGGTGTGAGTGGGAGGGAGTGAGTGAATGTGTATATGAGTGGGTGACTGTGTGTGTGTGCATGTTTGTGCCTGACAGTCTGAATATGTGGGTGTTTCTGTGTGTAGGTGTGTGAATGTGTGAGTGTGTTTGTGAGAGTGTAGTTGTGTGCGTGTTTGTGTGTGTGTGAGTGTGTATACTGGTGTGTGATTGTGTCGCAGTTTTTGTGATTGTTTGTGAGAATGTGAGTGAATGTGTCTGTGTGTATGTGTGTGAGTGTGTGAAACAGTGTCTCAGTCTTCGTGATTTTGTGTGGGTGTGTGAGAGTGTGTGTGAGCGTTTGAGTGTAGGTGTTTCTTTTTGAGGGACTTTGTGGTTAATATATGTGTGTGTGTGAGTGTGTGTGTGTGTAAGTGTGAGTGTGAGAGTGGGAGTGTGTGTACGAGTGTGTTATTGTGTGTGATTGTGTTTGTGGTTGAGTTTCTGAGCGTCTGTGTGCAGGTGTGTGTGTCTGAAAGTTTTAGTGTGGGTGTGAGTGCATGTGACTGTGAGAGTGTGTGTGTGTAGTTGTGTGAGTGGGAGTGAGTGTGTGAATGTGTATACGATTGGGTGACTGTGTGTGAGTGTGTGTGATTGTGTGTGAGAATGTGTGTGAGTGAGTCTGTGTGTGTAGGTGTGTGATTGTGCCGAACCCTGTGTGATTGCGGGTGTTTGTGAGTGTGTGTGACAGTGTGTGTGAGTGTAGGAGTGTCTGAGTGCCTGTGTGATTTCTGTATGTGAGTGTGTGTGTGTTTGATGATGCGTTTTTTTGTGTGTGTGTAGGTGTGTTAGTGGGAGAGTGTGTGTATACGAGTGTGTGATTGTGTGTGAGTGTTTATGTCTGTGAGTGGGTGTGAGTGTGTCTGTGTGTGCAGGTGTGAGTGTGTCAGTATTTGTGAGTGTGTTTGTGATTGCATGTGAGCCTGTGTTTGTATGTTGGTTTGTTTGTGTGTGTAGGTGTGCGAGTGTGTTTGACAGTGTTTAAGGGTGAGTGCGTGTGTGTCTGTAAGTGTTTGTGTGAGTAGGTGAGTGAGTGTGTGTGACCGGGTGATTGTGTGTGTGAATGAGTGTGAGTCTGTGTGTCTGTGTGTTTGTGGGTGTGTCTACATGTGTGTAGGTGTGTGACTGTTTATGGCACTGTGTCAATGCGCGTGAGTGCTCATGTGTCTGTGTGTGTGTGTGTGTGAGTTGGTGAGAGTGTCAGTGTGATTGGTAATGAGTGTGTGAGTATGTATATGAGTGTGTCATTGTGTTTGTGTGTGTGTGAGTGTGTTTTTGTTTAGGTCTGTGTGTGACATTGTGTGAGTCTATGTGGGAGTGCATTTCTGTCTGAGTGTGTGTGTGTCTGTGTGTAAGTGTGAGAGTGTGTTAGGGTGTTTGTGAGAGTGCAGGTGTGTGAGTGGGAGTGAGTGAATGTGTATATGTGTGGGTGACTGTGTGTGTGTGCATGTTTGTGCCTGACAGTCTGAATATGTGGGTGTTTCTGTGTGTAGGTGTGTGAGTGTGTGTGTGACATTGTGTGAGTGTGTGTGTGAGTGCAAGTGAATCTGTGTGTGTTGGTGTGTGAGTAGGTGTGCGAGAGCTTGTGGCAGTGTGTGAGAGTGTGTGTTTGAGACATTCTGAGCATGTGTGTTGGTGTCTCTGTGTGTGTAGATGTGTGAGTGCAGCAGTGTGTGAGTGTGTGAGTGGGAATGTGTCTGTGAGTGTGTGTGGGTGTGAGTGTGTTTCTTTGTGAAATTCTAGTTGTGTGAGTGGGAGTGATTGTGTGAGTGTGTATATAAGTGTGCGATTGTGTGTGAGTGTGTGTGATTGTGTGTGTGCCTATATGTGTGTGTGTCTATGTGTAGGTGCGTAATTGTGTGTGTGCAAAAGTGTGTGATAATGTGGGTGCTTCTGTGTGTAGGTGTGTGAATGTGTGAGTGTTTGTGAGAGTGTAGTTGTGTGAGTGTTTGTGTGTGTGTGAGTGTGTATACGGTTGTGTGATTGTGTCTGAGTTTTTGTGATTGTGTGTGAGAATGTGAGTGAATGTGTCTGTGTGTAGTTGTGTGATTGTGTGTGTGACATTGTGTGAGTGTGTGTGTGAGTGCATGTTTATCTGTGTGTGTTGGTGTGTGAGTAGGTGTGCGAGAGTTGTGGCAGTGTGTGAGAGTGTGTGTTTGAGACATTCTGAGAATGTGTGTTGGTTTCTCTGTGTGTGTAGATGAGTGAGTGCAGCAGTGTGTGAGTGTGTGAGTGCAAATGGGTCTGTGAGTGTGTGTTGGTGTGAGTGTGTTTCTTTGTGAAATTTTTGTTGTGTGAGTGGGAGTGAATGTGTGAGTGTGTATATAAGTGTGTGATTGTGTGGGAGTGTGTGTGATTGCTGTGATTATGTGTGTGTGCCTATATGTGTGTGCGTCTATGTGTAGGTGCGTAATTGTGTGTGAAAATGTGGGTGATTCTGTGTGTAGGTGTGTGAATGTGTGTGTTTGTGAGGGTGTAGTTGTGTGAGTGTTTGTGTGTGTGTGAGTGTGTATACGGGTGTGTGATTGTGTCTGAGTTTTTGTGATTGTGTGTGAGAATGTGAGTGAATGTGTCTGTGTGTATGTGTGTGAGTGTGTGAAACAGTGTCTCAGTCTTCGTGATTTTGTGTGGGTGTGTGAGAGTGTGTGTGAGCGTTTGAGTGTAGGTGTTTCTTTTTGAGGGCCTTTGTGGTTAATATATGTGTGTGTGTGAGTGTGTGTGTGTGTAAGTGTGAGTGGGAGTGAGAGTGGGAGTGTGTGTACGAGTGTGTTATTGTGTGTGATTGTGTTTGTGGTTGAGTTTCTGAGCGTCTGTGTGCAGGTGTGAGTGTCTGGGAGTTTTAGTGTGGGTGTGAGTGCATGTGACTCTGTGAGTGTGTGTGTGTGTAGTTGTGTGAGTGGGAGTGAGTGTGTGAATGTGTAGACGATTGGGTGATTGTGTGTGTGTGACTGTGTGTGAGAATGTGTGTGAGTGAGTCTGTGTGTGTAGGTGTGTGTTTGTGCCGAAATCTGTGTGATTGCGTGTGTTTGTGAGTGTGTGTGACAGTGTGTGTGAGTGTAGGAGTGTCTGAGTGTCTGTGTGATTTCTGTATGTGAGTGTGTGTGTTTGATGATGCGTTTGTTTGTGTGTGTGTAGGTGTGTTAGTGGGAGTGAGTGTGAATACGAGTGTGTGATTGTGTGTGAGTGTTTTTGTCTGTGAGTGGGTTTGAGTGTGTCTTTGTGTGCAGGATAGTGTGTGTGACTATTTGTGAGTGTGTGTGTGATTGCATGTGAGCCTGTGTTTGTGTGTTGTTTTGTTTGTGTGTGTAGGTGTGCGAGTGTGTTTGGCAGTGTTTGAGTGAGTGTTAGTGCGTGTGTGTCTGTAAGTGTTTGTGTGAGTAGGTGTGTGAGTGTGTGTGACAGTGTGATTGTGTGTGTGAGTGCGTGTGAGTCTGTGTGTCTGTGTGTTTGTGATGTGTGTCTATATGTGTGTAGGTGTGTGACTCTTTATGGCACTTTGTCAATGTGCGTGAGTGCTCATGTGTCTGTGTGTGTGTGAGTTTGTGAGTGTGTAGGTGTGATTGGGAATGAGTGTGTGAGTGTGTATATGAGTGTGTCATTGTGTTTGTGTGTGTGTGTGAGTGTGTTTTTGTTTAGGTGTGTGTGTGACATTGTGTGAGTCTATGTGGGAGTGCATTTCTGTCTGAGTGTGTGTGTGTCTGTGTGTAAGTGTGAGAGTGTGTTAGGGTGTTTGTGAGAGTGCAGGTGTGTGAGTGGTAGTGAGTGAGTGAATGTGTATATGAGTGGGTGACTGTGTGTGTGCATGTGTGTGCCTGACAGTCTGAATATGTGGGTGTTTCTGTGTGTAGGTGTGTGAGTGTGTGTGTGACATTGTGTGAGTGTGTGTGTGACATTGTGTGAGTGTGTGTGAGTGCATATGAATCTGTGTGTGTTGGTGTGTGAAAAGGTGTGCGAGAGCTTGTTGCAGTGTGTGAGTGTGTGTGTTTGTGACATTCTGAGATTGTGTGTTGGAGTCTCTGTGTGTGTAGATGTGTGAGTGCAGCAGTGTGTGAGTGTGTAAGTGGGAATGTGTCTGTGAGTGTGTGTGGGTGTGAGTGTGTTTTTTTGAAATTCTAGTTGTGTGTGTGGGAGTGATTGTGTGTGTGTATATAAGTGTGCATTTGTGTGTGAGTGTGTGTGATTGTGTGTATGTGTGTGTGACTATATGTGTGTGTGTCTATGTGTAGGTGCGTAATTGTGTGTGAGAATGTGGGTGCTTCTGTGTGTAGGTGTGTGAATATGTGAGTGTGTTTGTGAGAGTGAAGTTGTGTGAGTGTTTGTGTGTGTGTGAGTGTGTATACGGTGTGTGATTGTGTCTGAGTTTTTGTGATTGTGTGTGAGAATGTGAGTGAAGGTGTCTGTGTGTATGTGTGTGAATGTGTGAATCAGTGTCTCAGCCTTCGTGATTTTGTGTGGGTGTGTGAGAGTGTGTGTGAGCGTTTGGGTGTAGGTGTTTCTTTTTGAGGGCCTTTGTGGTTAATATATGTGTGTGTGTGTGTGTAAGTGTGAGTGGGAGTGAGAGTGGGAGTGTGTGCACGAGTGTGTTGTGTGTGATTGTGTTTGTGGGTGAGTTTCTGAGCGTCTTTGTGTGCAGGTGTGTGTGTCTGACGGTTTTAGTGTGGGTGTGAGTGCATGTGACTCTGTGAGAGTGTGTGTGTGTAGTTGTGTGAGTGGGAGAGAGTGTGTGAATGTGTATACGATTGGGTGACTGTGTGTGAGTGTGTGTGATTGTGTGTGAGAATGTGTGTGAGTGAGTCTGTGTGTGTAGGTGTGTGATTGTGCCGAAATCTGTGTGATTGTGTGTGTTTGTGAGGGTGTGTGACAGTGTGTGTGAGTGTAGGAGTGTCTGAGTGCCTGTGTGATTTCTGTATGTGAGTGTGTGTGTTTGATGATGCGTTTGTTAGTGTGTGTGTAGGTGTGTTAGTGGGAGAGAGTGTGTATTCGACTCTGTGATTGTGTGTCAGTGTTTTTGTCTGTGAGTGGGTGTGAGTGTGTCTGTGAGTGCAGGTGAGAGTGTGTGACTATTTGTGAGTGTGTGTGTGATTGCATGTGAGCCTGTGTTTGTGTGTTGTTTTGTTTGTGTGTGTAGGTGTGCGAGTGTGTTTGACAGTGTTTGAGTGAGTGTTAGTGCGTGTGTGTCTGTAAGTTTTTGTGTGAGTAGGGGTGTGAGTGTGTGTGACAGTGTGATTGTGTGTGTGAGTGCGTGTGAGTCTTTGTGTCTGTGTGTTTGTGAAGTGTGTCTATATGTGTGTAGGTGTGTGACTGTTTATGGCACTGTGTCAATGTGCGTGAGTGCTCATGTGTCTGTGTGTGTGAGTTTGTGAGAGTGTAAGTGTGATTGGGAATGAGTGTGTGAGTATGTATATGAGTGTGTCATTGTGTTTGTGTGTGTGTGAGTGTCTTTTTGTTTAGGTCTGTGTGTGACATTGTGTGAGTCTATGTGGGAGTGCATTTCTGTCTGAGTGTGTGTGTGTCTGTGTGTAAGTGTGAGAGTGTGTTAGGGTGTTTGTGAGAGTGCAGGTGTGTGAGTGGGAGTGAGTGAGTGAATGTGTATATGAGTGGGTGACTGTGTGTGTGCATGTGTGTTGCCTGACAGTCTGAATATGTGGGTGTTTCTGTGTGTAGGTGTGTGAGTGTGTGTGTGACATTGTGTGAGTGTGTGTGAGTGCATGTGAATCTGTGTGTGTTGGTGTGTGAGTAGGTGTGCGAGAGCTTGTGGCAGTGTGTGAGTGTGTGTGTTTGTGACATTCTCTGATTGTGTGTTGGTGTCTCGGTGTGTGTAGATGTGTGAGTGCAGCAGTGTGTGAGTGTGTGAGTGGGAATGTGTCTGTGAGTGTGTGTGGGTGTGAGTGTGTTACTTTTTGAAATTCTAGTTGTGTGAGTGGGAGAGATTGTGTGAGTGTGTATATAAGTGGGCGTTTGTGTGTGAGTGTGTGTGATTGTGTGTGAGTATATGTGTGTGTCTATGTGTAGGTGCGTAATTGTGTGTGTGCAAATGTGTGTGAGAATGTGGGTGCTTCTGTGTGTAGGTGTGTGAATGTGTTGGTGTGTTTGTGAGAGTGTAGTTGTGTGAGTGTTTGTGTGTGAGTGAGTGTGTATACGGGTGTGTGATTGTGTCTCTGTTTTTGTGATTGTGTGTGAGAATGTGAGTGAATGTGTCTGTGTGTATGTGTGTGAGTGTGTGAAACAGTGTCTCAGTCTTCGTGATTTTGTGTGGGTTTGTGAGAGTGTGTGTGAGCGTTTGAGTGTAGGTGTTTCTTTTTGAGGGCCTTTGTGGTTAATATATGTGTGTGTGTGAGTGTGTGTGTGTGTAAGTGTGAGTGGGAGTGAGAGTGGGAGTGTGTGTACGAGTGTGTTATTGTGTGTGATTGTGTTTGTGGGTTTGTTTCTGAGCGTCTTTGTGTGCAGGTGTGTGTGTCTGACGGTTTTAGTGTGGGTGTGAGTGCATGTGACTCTGTGAGAGTGTGTGTGTGTAGTTGTGTGAGTGGGAGTGAGTGTGTGAATGTGTATACGATTGGGTGACTGTGGGTGTGTGTGAGTGTGTGTGAGAATGTGTGTGAGTGAGTCTGTGTGTGTAGGTGTGTGATTGTGCCAAAATCTGTGTGATTGCATGTGTTTGTGAGTGTGTGTGACAGTGTGTGTGAGTGTAGGAGTGTCTGAGTGCCTGTGTGATTTCTGCATGTGAGTGTGTGTGTGTTTGATGATGCGTTTGTTTGTGTGTGTGTAGGTGTGTTAGTGGGAGAGAGTGTGTATACGAATCTGTGATTGTGTGTGAGTGTTTTTGTCTGAGTGGGTGTGAGTGTGTCTGTGTGTGCAGGTGAGTGTGTGTGACTATTTGTGAGTGTGTTTGTGATTGCATGTGAGCCTGTGTTTGTGTGTTGGTTTGTTTGTGTGTGTAGGTGTGCGAGTGTGTTTGACAGTGTTTCAGTGTTAGTGCGTGTGTGTCTGTAAGTGTTTGTGTGAGTAGGTGTGTGAGTGTGTGTGTGAATGCGTGTGAGTCTGTGTGTCTGTGTGTTTGTGGGAGTGTCTACATGTGTGTAGGTGTGTGTCTGTTTATGGCACTGTGTCAATGTGCGTGAGTGCTCATGTGTCTGTGTGTGTGTGTGAGTTTGTGAGAGTGTAAGTGTGATTGGGAATGAGTGTGTGAGTATGTATATGAGTGTGTCATTGTGTTTGTGTGTGTGTGAGTGTGTTTTTGTTTAGGTCTGTGTGTGACATTGTGTGAGTCTATGTGGGAGTGCATTTCTGTCTGAGTGTGTGTGTCTGTGAGTAACGGTGAGAGTGTGTTAGGGTGTTTGTGAGAGTGCAGGTGTGTGAGTGGGAGTGAGTGAGTGAATGTGTATATGAGTGGGTGACTGTGTGTGTGTGCATGTTTGTGCCTGACAGTCTGAATATGTGGGTGTTTCTGTGTGTAGGTGTGTGAGTGTGTGTGTGACATTGTGTGAGTGTGTGTGTGAGTGCAAGTGAATCTGTGTGTGTTGGTGTGTGAGTAGGTGTGCGAGAGCTTGTGGCAGTTTGTGAGAGTGTGTGTTTGAGACATTCTGAGCATGTGTGTTGGTGTCTCTGTGTGTGTAGATGTGTGAGTGCAGCAGTGTGTGAGTGTGTGAGTGGGAATGTGTCTGTGAGTGTGTGTGGGTGTGAGTGTGTTTCTTTGTGAAATTCTAGTTGTGTGAGTGGGAGTGATTGTGTGAGTGTGTATATAAGTGTGCGATTGTGTGTGAGTGTGTGTGATGGTGTGTGTGCCTATATGTGTGTGTGTCTATGTGTAGGTGCGTAATTGTGTGTGTGCAAATGTGTGTGATAATGTGGGTGCTTCTGTGTGTAGGTGTGTGAATGTGTGAGTGTTTGTGAGAGTGTAGTTGTGTGAGTGTTTGTGTGTGTGTGAGTGTGTATACGGGTGTGTGATTGTGTCTGAGTTTTTGTGATTGTGTGTGAGAATGTGAGTGAATGTGTCTGTGTGTATGTGTGTGAGTGTGTGAAACAGTGTCTCAGTCTTCGTGATTTTGTGTGGGTGTGTGAGAGTGTGTGTGAGCGTTTGAGTGTAGGTGTTTCTTTTTGAGGGCCTTTGTGGTTAATATATGTGTGTGTGTGAGTGTGTGTGTGTGTAAGTGTGAGTGGGAGTGAGAGTGGGAGTGTGTGTACGAGTGTGTTATTGTGTGTGATTGTGTTTGTGGGTTTGTTTCTGAGCGTCTTTGTGTGCAGGTGTGTGTGTCTGACGGTTTTAGTGTGGGTGTGAGTGCATGTGACTCTGTGAGAGTGTGTGTGTGTAGTTGTGTGAGTGGGAGTGAGTGTGTGAATGTGTATACGAATGGGTGATTGTGTGTGTGTGATTGTGTGTGAGAATGTGTGTGAGTGAGTCTGTGTGTGTAGGTGTGTGTTTGTGCCGAAATCTGTGTGATTGCGTGTGTTTGTGAGTGTGTGTGACAGTGTGTGTGAGTGTAGGAGTGTCTGAGTGCCTGTGTGATTTCTGTATGTGAGTGTGTGTGTGTTTGATGATGCGTTTGTTAGTGTGTGAGTAGGTGTGTTAGAGGGAGAGAGTGTGTATACGAGTGTGTGATTGTGTGTGAGTGATTTTGTCTGTGAGTGGGTGTGAGTGTGTCTGTGAGTGCAGGTGAGAGTGTGTGACTATTTGTGAGTGTGTGTGTGATTGCATGTGAGCCTGTGTTTGTGTGTTGTTTTGTTTGTGTGTGTAGGTGTGCGAGTGTGTTTGACAGTGTTTGAGTGAGTGTTAGTGCGTGTGTGTCTGTAAGTGTTTGTGTGAGTAGGTGTGTGACAGAGTGATTGTGTGTGTGAGTGCGTGTGAGTCTGTGTGTCTGTGTGTTTGTGATGTGTGTCTATATGTGTGTAGGTGTGTGACTCTTTATGGCACTGTGTCAATGTGCGTGAGTGCTCATGTGTCTGTGTGTGTGTGAGTTTGTGAGTGTGTAGGTGTGATTGGGAATGAGTGTGTGAGTGTGTATATGAGTGTGTCATTGTGTTTGTGTGTGTGTGTGAGTGTGTTTTTGTTTAGGTGTGTGTGTGACATTGTGTGAGTCTATGTGGGAGTGCATTTCTGTCTGAGTGTGTGTGTGTCTGTGTGTAAGTGTGAGAGTGTGTTAGGGTGTTTGTGAGAGTGCAGGTGTGTGAGTGGGAGTGAGTGAGTGAATGCGTATATGAGTGGGTGACTGTGTGTGTGCATGTGTGTGCCTGACAGTCTGAATATGTGGGTGTTTCTGTGTGTAGGTGTGTGAGTGAGTGTGTGATATTGTGTGAGTGTGTGTGTGACAATGTGTGAGTGTGTGTGAGAGCATATGAATCTGTGTGTGTTGGTGTGTGAAAAGGTGTGCGAGAGCTTGTGACAGTGTGTGAGTGTGTGTGTTTGTGACATTCTGAGATTGTGTGTTGGTGTCTCTGTGTGTGTAGATGTGTGAGTGCAGCAGTGTGTGAGTGTGTGAGTGGGAATGTGTCTGTGAGTGTGTGTGGGTGTGAGTGTGCTTTTTTTGAAATTCTAGTTGTGTGTGTGGGAGTGATTGTGTGTGTGTATATAAGTGTTCGTTTGTGTGTGAGTGTGTGTGATTGTGTGTATGTGTGTGTGACTATATGTGTGTGTGTCTATGTGTAGGTGCGTAATTGTGTGTGAGAATGTGGGTGCTTCTGTGTGTAGGTGTGTGAATGTGTGAGTGTGTTTGTGAGAGTGAAGTTGTGTGAGTGTTTGTGTGTGTGTGAGTGTGTATACGGTGTGTGATTGTGTCTGAGTTTTTGTGATTGTGTGTGAGAATGTGAGTGAAGGTGTCTGTGTGTATGTGTGTGAATGTGTGAAACAGTGTCTCAGTCTTCGTGATTTTGTGTGGGTGTGTGAGAGTGTGTGTGAGCGTTTGGGTGTAGGTGTTTCTTTTTGAGGGCCTTTGTGGTTAATATATGTGTGTGTGTGAGTGTGTGTGTGTAAGTGTGAGTGGGAGTGAGAGTGGGAGTGTGTGCACGAGTGTGTTGTGTGTGATTGTGTTTGTGGGTGAGTTTCTGAGCGTCTGTGTGGCAGGTGTGTGTGTCTGTTTTAGAGTGGGTGTGAGTGCATGTGACTCTGTGAGAGTGTGTGTGTGTAGTTGTGTGAGTGGGAGTGAGTGTGTGAATGTGTATACGATTGGGTGATTGTGTGTGTGTGTGATTGTGTGTGAGAATGTGTGTGAGTGAGTCTGTGTGTGTAGGTGTGTGTTTGTGCCGAAATCTGTGTGATTGCGTGTGTTTGTGAGTGTGTGTGACAGTGTGTGTGAGTGTAGGAGTGTCTGAGTGCCTGTGTGATTTCTGTATGTGTGTGTGTGTTTGATGATGCGTTTTTTTGTGTGTGTGTAGGTGTGTTAGTGGGAGAGTGTGTGTATACGAGTGTGTGATTGTGTGTGAGTGTTTATGTCTGTGAGTGGGTGTGAGTGTGTCTGTGTGTGCAGGTGTGAGTGTGTCAGTATTTGTGAGTGTGTGTGTGATTGCATGTGAGCCTGTGTTTGTATGTTGGTTTGTTTGTGTGTGTAGGTGTGCGAGTGTGTTTGACAGTGTTTAAGGGTGAGTGCGTGTGTTTCTGTAAGTGTTTGTGTGAGTAGGTGAGTGAGTGTGTGTGACCGGGTGATTGTGTGTGTGAATGAGTGTGAGTATGTGTGTCTGTGTGTTTGTGGGTGTGTCTACATGTGTGTAGGTGTGTGACTGTTTATGGCACTGTGTCAATGCGTGTGAGTGCTCATGTGTCTGTGTGTGTGTGTGTGAGTTGGTGAGAGTGTCAGTGTGATTGGTAATGAGTGTGTGAGTATGTATATGAGTGTGTCATTGTGTTTGTGTGTGTGTGAGTGTGTTTTTGTTTAGGTCTGTGTGTGACATTGTGTGAGTCTATGTGGGAGTGCATTTCTGTCTGAGTGTGTGTGTGTCTGTGTGTAAGTGTGAGAGTGTGTTAGGGTGTTTGTGAGAGTGCAGGTGTGTGAGTGGGAGTGAGTGAGTGAATGTGTATATGAGTGGGTGACTGTGTGTGTGTGCATGTGTGTGCCTGACAGTCTGAATATGTGGGTGTTTCTGTGTGTATGTGTGTGAGTGTGTGTGTGACATTGTGTGAGTGTGTGTGTGAGTGCAAGTGAATCTGTGTGTGTTGGTGTGTGAGTAGGTGAGCGAGAGCTTGTGGCAGTGTGTGAGAGTGTGTGTTTGAGACATTCTGAGCATGTGTGTTGGTGTCTCTGTGTGTGTAGATGTGTGAGTGCAGCAGTGTGTGAGTGTGTGAGTGGGAATGTGTCTGTGAGTGTGTGTGGGTGTGAGTGTGTTTCCTTGTGAAATTCTAGTTGTGTGAGTGGGAGTGATTGTGTGAGTGTGTATATAAGTGTGCGATTGTGTGTGAGTGTGTGTGATTGTGTGTGTGCCTATATGTGTGTGTGTCTATGTGTAGGTGCGTAATTGTGTGTGTGCAAATGTGTGTGATAATGTGGGTGCTTCTGTGTGTAGGTGTGTGAATGTGTGAGTGTTTGTGAGAGTGTAGTTGTGTGAGTGTTTGTGTGTGTGTGAGTGTGTATACGGGTGTGTGATTGTGTCTGAGTTTTTGTGATTGTGTGTGAGAATGTGAGTGAATGTGTCTGTGTGTATGTGTGTGAGTGTGTGGAACAGTGTCTCAGTCTTCGTGATTTTGTGTGGGTGTGTGAGAGTGTGTGTGAGCGTTTGAGTGTAGGTGTTTCTTTTTGAGGGCCTTTGTGGTTAATATATGTGTGTGTGTGAGTGTGTGTGTGTGTAAGTGGGAGTGGGAGTGAGAGTGGGAGTGTGTGTACGAGTGTGTTATTGTGTGTGATTGTGTTTGTGGGTTTGTTTCTGAGCGTCTTTGTGTGCAGGTGTGTGTGTCTGACGGTTTTAGTGTGGGTGTGAGTGCATGTGACTCTGTGAGAGTGTGTGTGTGTAGTTGTGTGAGTGGGAGTGAGTGTGTGAATGTGTATACGAATGGGTGATTGTGTGTGTGTGATTGTGTGTGAGAATGTGTGTGAGTGAGTCTGTGTGTGTAGGTGTGTGTTTGTGCCGAAATCTGTGTGATTGCGTGTGTTTGTGAGTGTGTGTGACAGTGTGTGTGAGTGTAGGAGTGTCTGAGTGCCTGTGTGATTTCTGTATGTGAGTGTGTGTGTGTTTGATGATGCGTTTGTTAGTGTGTGAGTAGGTGTGTTAGAGGGAGAGAGTGTGTATACGAGTGTGTGATTGTGTGTGAGTGATTTTGTCTGTGAGTGGGTGTGAGTGTGTCTGTGAGTGCAGGTGAGAGTGTGTGACTATTTGTGAGTGTGTGTGTGATTGCATGTGAGCCTGTGTTTGTGTGTTGTTTTGTTTGTGTGTGTAGGTGTGCGAGTGTGTTTGACAGTGTTTGAGTGAGTGTTAGTGCGTGTGTGTCTGTAAGTGTTTGTGTGAGTAGGTGTGTGAGTGTGTGTGACAGTGTGATTGTGTGTGTGAGTGCGTGTGAGTCTGTGTGTCTGTGTGTTTGTGATGTGTGTCTATATGTGTGTAGGTGTGTGACTCTTTATGGCACTGTCAATGTGCGTGAGTGCTCATGTGTCTGTGTGTGTGTGAGTTTGTGAGTGTGTAGGTGTGATTGGGAATGAGTGTGTGAGTGTGTATATGAGTGTGTCATTGTGTTTGTGTGTGTGTGTGAGTGTGTTTTTGTTTAGGTGTGTGTGTGACATTGTGTGAGTCTATGTGGGAGTGCATTTCTGTCTGAGTGTGTGTGTGTCTGTGTGTAAGTGTGAGAGTGTGTTAGGGTGTTTGTGAGAGTGCAGGTGTGTGAGTGGGAGTGAGTGAGTGAATGTGTATATGAGTGGGTGACTGTGTGTGTGCATGTGTGTGCCTGACAGTCTGAATATGTGGGTGTTTCTGTGTGTAGGTGTGTGAGTGAGTGTGTGACATTGTGTGAGTGTGTGTGTGACAATGTGTGAGTGTGTGTGAGTGCATATGAATCTGTGTGTGTTGGTGTGTGAAAAGGTGTGCGAGAGCTTGTGACAGTGTGTGAGTGTGTGTGTTTGTGACATTCTGAGATTGTGTGTTGGTGTCTCTGTGTGTGTAGATGTGTGAGTGCAGCAGTGTGTGAGTGTGTGAGTGGGAATGTGTCTGTGAGTGTGTGTGGGTGTGAGTGTGTTTTTTTTGAAATTCTAGTTGTGTGTGTGGGAGTGATTGTGTGTGTGTATATAAGTGTGTGTTTGTGTGTGAGTGTGTGAAACAGTGTCTCAGTCTTCGTGATTTTGTGTGGGTGTGTGAGAGTGTGTGTGAGCGTTTGGGTGTAGGTGTTTCTTTTTGAGGGCCTTTGTGGTTAATATATGTGTGTGTGAGTGTGTGTGTGTGTAAGTGTGAGTGGGAGTGAGAGTGGGAGTGTGTGCACGAGTGTGTTGTGTGTGATTGTGTTTGTGGGTGAGTTTCTGAGCGTCTTTGTGTGCAGGTGTGTTTCTGACGGTTTTAGTGTGGGTGTGAGTGCATGTGACTCTGTGAGAGTGTGTGTGTGTAGTTGTGTGAGTGGGAGTGAGTGTGTGAATGTGTATACGATTGGGTGACTGTGTGTGAGTGTGTGTGATTGTGTGTGAGAATGTGTGTGAGTGAGTCTGTGTGTGTAGGTGTGTGATTGTGCCGAACTCTGTGTGATTGCGTGTGTTTGTGAGTGTGTGTGACAGTGTGTGTGAGTGTAGGAGTGTCTGAGTGCCTGTGTGATTTCTGTATGTGAGTGTGTGTGTGTTTGATGATGCGTTTTTTTGTGTGTGTGTAGGTGTGTTAGTGGGAGAGTGTGTGTATACGAGTGTGTGATTGTGTGTGAGTGTTTATGTCTGTGAGTGGGTGTGAGTGTGTCTGTGTGTGCAGGTGTGAGTGTGTCAGTATTTGTGAGTGTGTTTGTGATTGCATGTGAGCCTGTGTTTGTATGTTGGTTTGTTTGTGTGTGTAGGTGTGCGAGTGTGTTTGACAGTGTTTAAGGGTGAGTGCGTGTGTGTCTGTAAGTGTTTGTGTGAGTAGGTGAGTGAGTGTGTGTGACCGGGTGATTGTGTGTGTGAATGAGTGTGAGTCTGTGTGTCTGTGTGTTTGTGGGTGTGTCTACATGTGTGTAGGTGTGTGACTGTTTATGGCACTGTGTCAATGCGCGTGAGTGCTCATGTGTCTGTGTGTGTGTGTGTGAGTTGGTGAGAGTGTCAGTGTGATTGGTAATGAGTGTGTGAGTATGTATATGAGTGTGTCATTGTGTTTGTGTGTGTGAGTGTGTTTTTGTTTAGGTCTGTGTGTGACATTGTGTGAGTCTATGTGGGAGTGCATTTCTGTCTGAGTGTGTGTGTGTCTGTGAGTAACGGTGAGAGTGTGTTAGGGTGTTTGTGAGAGTGCAGGTGTGTGAGTGGGAGTGAGTGAGTGAATGTGTATATGAGTGGGTGACTGTGTGTGTGTGCATGTTTGTGCCTGACAGTCTGAATATGTGGGTGTTTCTGTGTGTAGATGTGTGAGTGTGTGTGTGACATTGTGTGAGTGTGTGTGTGAGTGCAAGTGAATCTGTGTGTGTTGGTGTGTGAGTAGGTGAGCGAGAGCTTGTGGCAGTGTGTGAGAGTGTGTGTTTGAGACATTCTGAGCATGTGTGTTGGTGTCTCTGTGTGTGTAGATGTGTGAGTGCAGCAGTGTGTGAGTGTGTGAGTGGGAATGTGTCTGTGAGTGTGTGTGGGTGTGAGTGTGTTTCTTTGTGAAATTCTAGTTGTGTGTGTGGGAGTGATTGTGTGAGTGTGTATATAAGTGTGCGATTGTGTGTGAGTGTGTGTGATTGTGTGTGTGCCTATATGTGTGTGTGTCTATGTGTAGGTGCGTAATTGTGTGTGTGCAAATGTGTGTGATAATGTGGGTGCTTCTGTGTGTAGGTGTGTGAATGTGTGAGTGTTTGTGAGAGTGTAGTTGTGTGAGTGTTTGTGTGTGTGTGAGTGTGTATACGGGTGTGTGATTGTGTCTGAGATTTTGTGATTGTGTGTGAGAATGTGAGTGAATGTGTCTGTGTGTATGTGTGTGAGTGTGTGAAACAGTGTCTCAGTCTTCGTGATTTTGTGTGGGTGTGTGAGAGTGTGTGTGAGCGTTTGAGTGTAGGTGTGTCTTTTTGAGTGCCTTTGTGGTTATTATATGTGTGTGTGTGAAAGTGTGTGTGTAAGTGTGAGTGGGAGTGAGAGTGGGACTGTGTGTACGAGTGTGTTATTGTGTGTGATTGTGTTTGTGGGTGAGTGTCTGAGCGTCTTTGTGTGCAGGTGTGTGTGTCTGACGGTTTTAGTGTGGGTGTGAGTGCATGTGACTCTGTGAGAGTGTGTGTGTGTAGTTGTGTGAGTGGGAGTGAGTGTGTGAATGTGTATACGATTGGGTGACTGTGTGTAAGTGTGTGTGATTGTGTGTGAGAATGTGTGTGAGTGAGTCTGTGTGTGTAGGTGTGTGATTGTGCCGAACTCTGTGTGATTGCGGGTGTTTGTGAGTGTGTGTGACAGTGTGTGTGAGTGTAGGAGTGTCTGAGTGCCTGTGTGATTTCTGTATGTGAGTGTGTGTGTGTTTGATGATGAGTTTTTTTTTGTGTGTGTAGGTGTGTTAGTGGGAGAGTGTGTGTATACGAGTGTGTGATTGTGTGTGAGTGTTTATGTCTGTGAGTGGGTGTGAGTGTGTCTGTGTGTGCAGGTGTGAGTGTGTCAGTATTTGTGAGTGTGTTTGTGATTGCATGTGAGCCTGTGTTTGTATGTTGGTTTGTTTGTGTGTGTAGGTGTGCGAGTGTGTTTGACAGTGTTTAAGGGTGAGTGCGTGTGTGTCTGTAAGTGTTTGTGTGAGTAGGTGTGTGAGTGTGTGTGACCGGGTGATTGTGTGTGTGAATGAGTGTGAGTCTGTGTGTCTGTGTGTTTGTGGGTGTGTCTACATGTGTGTAGGTGTGTGACTGTTTATGGCACTGTGTCAATGCGCGTGAGTGCTCATGTGTCTGTGTGTGTGTGTGTGAGTTGGTGAGAGTGTCAGTGTGATTGGTAATGAGTGTGTATGTATATGAGTGTGTCATTGTGTTTGTGTGTGTGTGAGTGTGTTTTTGTTTAGGTCTGTGTGTGACATTGTGTGAGTCTATGTGGGAGTGCATTTCTGTCTGAGTGTGTGTGTGTCTGTGAGTAACGGTGAGAGTGTGTTAGGGTGTTTGTGAGAGTGCAGGTGTGTGAGTGGGAGTGAGTGAGTGAATGTGTATATGAGTGGGTGACTGTGTGTGTGTGCATGTTTGTGCCTGACAGTCTGAATATGTGGGTGTTTCTGTGTGTAGATGTGTGAGTGTGTGTGTGACATTGTGTGAGTGTGTGTGTGAGTGCAAGTGAATCTGTGTGTGTTGGTGTGTGAGTAGGTGAGCGAGAGCTTGTGGCAGTGTGTGAGAGTGTGTGTTTGAGACATTCTGAGCATGTGTGTTGGTGTCTCTGTGTGTGTAGATGTGTGAGTGCAGCAGTGTGTGAGTGTGTGAGTGGGAATGTGTCTGTGAGTGTGTGTGGGTGTGAGTGTGTTTCTTTGTGAAATTCTAGTTGTGTGTGTGGGAGTGATTGTGTGAGTGTGTATATAAGTGTGCGATTGTGTGTGAGTGTGTGTGATTGTGTGTGTGCCTATATGTGTGTGTGTCTATGTGTAGGTGCGTAATTGTGTGTGTGCAAATGTGTGTGATAATGTGGGTGCTTCTGTGTGTAGGTGTGTGAATGTGTGAGTGTTTGTGAGAGTGTAGTTGTGTGAGTGTTTGTGTGTGTGTGAGTGTGTATACGGGTGTGTGATTGTGTCTGAGTTTTTGTGATTGTGTGTGAGAATGTGAGTGAATGTGTCTGTGTGTATGTGTGTGAGTGTGTGGAACAGTGTCTCAGTCTTCGTGATTTTGTGTGGGTGTGTGAGAGTGTGTGTGAGCGTTTGAGTGTAGGTGTTTCTTTTTGAGGGCCTTTGTGGTTAATATATGTGTGTGTGTGAGTGTGTGTGTGTGTAAGTGTGAGTGGGAGTGAGAGTGGGAGTGTGTGTACGAGTGTGTTATTGTGTGTGATTGTGTTTGTGGGTTTGTTTCTGAGCGTCTTTGTGTGCAGGTGTGTGTGTCTGACGGTTTTAGTGTGGGTGTGAGTGCATGTGACTCTGTGAGAGTGTGTGTGTGTAGTTGTGTGAGTGGGAGTGAGTGTGTGAATGTGTATACGAATGGGTGATTGTGTGTGTGTGATTGTGTGTGAGAATGTGTGTGAGTGAGTCTGTGTGTGTAGGTGTGTGTTTGTGCCGAAATCTGTGTGATTGCGTGTGTTTGTGAGTGTGTGTGACAGTGTGTGTGAGTGTAGGAGTGTCTGAGTGCCTGTGTGATTTCTGTATGTGAGTGTGTGTGTGTTTGATGATGCGTTTGTTAGTGTGTGTGTAGGTGTGTTAGTGGGAGAGAGTGTGTATACGAGTGTGTGATTGTGTGTGAGTGATTTTGTCTGTGAGTGGGTGTGAGTGTGTCTGTGAGTGCAGGTGAGAGTGTGTGACTATTTGTGAGTGTGTGTGTGATTGCATGTGAGCCTGTGTTTGTGTGTTGTTTTGTTTGTGTGTGTAGGTGTGCGAGTGTGTTTGACAGTGTTTGAGTGAGTGTTAGTGCGTGTGTGTCTGTAAGTGTTTGTGTGAGTAGGTGTGTGAGTGTGTGTGACAGTGTGATTGTGTGTGTGAGTGCGTGTGAGTCTGTGTGTCTGTGTGTTTGTGATGTGTGTCTATATGTGTGTAGGTGTGTGACTCTTTATGGCACTGTGTCAATGTGCGTGAGTGCTCATGTGTCTGTGTGTGTGTGAGTTTGTGAGTGTGTAGGTGTGATTGGGAATGAGTGTGTGAGTGTGTATATGAGTGTGTCATTGTGTTTGTGTGTGTGTGTGAGTGTGTTTTTGTTTAGGTGTGTGTGTGACATTGTGTGAGTCTATGTGGGAGTGCATTTCTGTCTGAGTGTGTGTGTGTCTGTGTGTAAGTGTGAGAGTGTGTTAGGGTGTTTGTGAGAGTGCAGGTGTGTGAGTGGGAGTGAGTGAGTGAATGTGTATATGAGTGGGTGACTGTGTGTGTGCATGTGTGTGCCTGACAGTCTGAATATGTGGGTGTTTCTGTGTGTAGGTGTGTGAGTGAGTGTGTGACATTGTGTGAGTGTGTGTGTGACAATGTGTGAGTGTGTGTGAGTGCATATGAATCTGTGTGTGTTGGTGTGTGAAAAGGTGTGCGAGAGCTTGTGGCAGTGTGTGAGTGTGTGTGTTTGTGACATTCTGAGATTGTGTGTTGGTGTCTCTGTGTGTGTAGATGTGTGAGTGCAGCAGTGTGTGAGTGTGTGAGTGGGAATGTGTCTGTGAGTGTGTGTGGGTGTGAGTGTGTTTTTTTTGAAATTCTAGTTGTGTGTGTGGGAGTGATTGTGTGTGTGTATATAAGTGTGCGTTTGTGTGTGAGTGTGTGTGATTGTGTGTATGTGTGTGTGACTATATGTGTGTGTCTATGTGTAGGTGCGTAATTGTGTGTGAGAATGTGGTTGCTTCTGTGTGTAGGTGTGTGAATGTGTGTGTGTGTTTGTGAGAGTGAAGTTGTGTGAGTGTTTGTGTGTGTGTGAGTGTGTATACGGTGTGTGATTGTGTCTGAGTTTATGTGATTGTGTGTGAGAATGTGAGTGAAGGTGTCTGTGTGTATGTGTGTGAATGTGTGAAACAGTGTCTCAGTCTTCGTGATTTTGTGTGGGTGTGTGAGAGTGTGTGTGAGCGTTTGGGTGTAGGTGTTTCTTTTTGAGGGCCTTTGTGGTTAATATATGTGTGTGTGTGAGTGTGTGTGTGTAAGTGTGAGTGGGAGTGAGAGTGGGAGTGTGTGCACGAGTGTGTTGTGTGTGATTGTGTTTGTGGGTGAGTTTCTGAGCGTCTTTGTGTGCAGGTGTGTTTCTGACGGTTTTAGTGTGGGTGTGAGTGCATGTGACTCTGTGAGAGTGTGTGTGTGTAGTTGTGTGAGTGGGAGTGAGTGTGTGAATGTGTATACGATTGGGTGACTGTGTGTGAGTGTGTGTGATTGTGTGTGAGAATGTGTGTGAGTGAGTCTGTGTGTGTAGGTGTGTGATTGTGCCGAACTCTGTGTGATTGCGTGTGTTTGTGAGTGTGTGTGACAGTGTGTGTGAGTGTAGGAGTGTCTGAGTGCCTGTGTGATTTCTGTATGTGAGTGTGTGTGTGTTTGATGATGAGTTTTTTTGTGTGTGTGTAGGTGTGTTAGTGGGAGAGTGTGTGTATACGAGTGTGTGATTGTGTGTGAGTGTTTATGTCTGTGAGTGGGTGTGAGTGTGTCTGTGTGTGCAGGTGTGAGTGTGTCAGTATTTGTGAGTGTGTTTGTGATTGCATGTGAGCCTGTGTTTGTATGTTGGTTTGTTTGTGTGTGTAGGTGTGCGAGTGTGTTTGACAGTGTTTAAGGGTGAGTGCGTGTGTGTCTGTAAGTGTTTGTGTGAGTAGGTGAGTGAGTGTGTGTGACCGGGTGATTGTGTGTGTGAATGAGTGTGAGTCTGTGTGTCTGTGTGTTTGTGGGTATGTCTACATGTGTGTAGGTGTGTGACTGTTTATGGCACTGTGTCAATGCGCGTGAGTGCTCATGTGTCTGTGTGTGTGTGTGTGAGTTGGTGAGAGTGTCAGTGTGATTGGTAATGAGTGTGTATGTATATGAGTGTGTCATTGTGTTTGTGTGTGTGTGAGTGTGTTTTTGTTTAGGTCTGTGTGTGACATTGTGTGAGTCTATGTGGGAGTGCATTTCTGTCTGAGTGTGTGTGTGTCTGTGAGTAACGGTGAGAGTGTGTTAGGGTGTTTGTGAGAGTGCAGGTGTGTGAGTGGGAGTGAGTGAGTGAATGTGTATATGAGTGGGTGACTGTGTGTGTGTGCATGTTTGTGCCTGACAGTCTGAATATGTGGGTGTTTCTGTGTGTAGGTGTGTGAGTGAGTGTGTGACATTGTGTGAGTGTGTGTGTGACAATGTGTGAGTGTGTGTGAGTGCATATGAATCTGTGTGTGTTGGTGTGTGAAAAGGTGTGCGAGAGCTTGTGACAGTGTGTGAGTGTGTGTGTTTGTGACATTCTGAGATTGTGTGTTGGTGTCTCTGTGTGTGTAGATGTGTGAGTGCAGCAGTGTGTGAGTGTGTGAGTGGGAATGTGTCTGTGAGTGTGTGTGGGTGTGAGTGTGTTTTTTTTGAAATTATAGTTGTGTGTGTGGGAGTGATTGTGTGTGTGTATATAAGTGTGTGTTTGTGTGTGAGTGTGTGTGATTGTGTGCATGTGTGTGTGACTATATGTGTGTGTGTCTATGTGTAGGTGCGTAATTGTGTGTGAGAATGTGGGTGCTTCTGTGTGTAGGTGTGTGAATGTGTGAGTGTGTTTGTGAGAGTGAAGTTGTGTGAGTGTTTGTGTGTGTGTGAGTGTGTATACGGTGTGTGATTGTGTCTGAGTTTTTGTGATTGTGTGTGAGAATGTGAGTGAAGGTGTCTGTGTGTATGTGTGTGAATGTGTGAAACAGTGTCTCAGTCTTCGTGATTTTGTGTGGGTGTGTGAGAGTGTGTGTGAGCGTTTGGGTGTAGGTGTTTCTTTTTGAGGGCCTTTGTGGTTAATATATGTGTGTGTGTGAGTGTGTGTGTGTGTAAGTGTGAGTGGGAGTGAGAGTGGGAGTGTGTGCACGAGTGTGTTGTGTGTGATTGTGTTTGTGGGTGAGTTTCTGAGCGTCTTTGTGTGCAGGTGTGTTTCTGACGGTTTTAGTGTGGGTGTGAGTGCATGTGACTCTGTGAGAGTGTGTGTGTGTAGTTGTGTGAGTGGGAGTGAGTGTGTGAATGTGTATACGATTGGGTGACTGTGTGTGAGTGTGTGTGATTGTGTGTGAGAATGTGTGTGAGTGAGTCTGTGTGTGTAGGTGTGTGATTGTGCCGAAATCTGTGTGATTGCGTGTGTTTGTGAGTGTGTGTGACAGTGTGTGTGAGTGTAGGAGTGTCTGAGTGCCTGTGTGATTTCTGTATGTGAGTGTGTGTGTGTTTGATGATGCGTTTTTTTTTGTGTGTGTAGGTGTGTTAGTGGGAGAGTGTGTGTATACGAGTGTGTGATTGTGTGTGAGTGTTTATGTCTGTGAGTGGGTGTGAGTGTGTCTGTGTGTGCAGGTGTGAGTGTGTCAGTATTTGTGAGTGTGTTTGTGATTGCATGTGAGCCTGTGTTTGTATGTTGGTTTGTTTGTGTGTGTAGGTGTGCGAGTGTGTTTGACAGTGTTTAAGGGTGAGTGCGTGTGTGTCTGTAAGTGTTTGTGTGAGTAGGTGAGTGAGTGTGTGTGACCGGGTGATTGTGTGTGTGAATGAGTGTGAGTCTGTGTGTCTGTGTGTTTGTGGGTGTGTCTACATGTGTGTAGGTGTGTGACTGTTTATGGCACTGTGTCAATGCGCGTGAGTGCTCATGTGTCTGTGTGTGTGTGTGAGTTGGTGAGAGTGTCAGTGTAATTGGTAATGAGTGTGTGAGTATGTATATGAGTGTGTCATTGTGTTTGTGTGTGTGTGAGTGTGTTTTTGTTTAGGTCTGTGTGTGACATTGTGTGAGTCTATGTGGGAGTGCATTTCTGAGTGTGTGTGTGTCTGTGAGTAACGGTGAGAGTGTGTTAGGGTGTTTGTGAGAGTGCAGGTGTGTGAGTGGGAGTGAGTGAGTGAATGTGTATATGAGTGGGTGACTGTGTGTGTGTGCATGTTTGTGCCTGACAGTCTGAATATGTGGGTGTTTCTGTGTGTAGGTGTGTGAGTGTGTGTGTGACATTGTGTGAGTGTGTGTGTGAGTGCAAGTGAATCTGTGTGTGTTGGTGTGTGAGTAGGTGAGCGAGAGCTTGTGGCAGTGTGTGAGAGTGTGTGTTTGAGACATTCTGAGCATGTGTGTTGGTGTCTCTGTGTGTGTAGATGTGTGAGTGCAGCAGTGTGTGAGTGTGTGAGTGGGAATGTGTCTGTGAGTGTGTGTGGGTGTGAGTGTGTTTCTTTGTGAAATTCTAGTTGTGTGTGTGGGAGTGATTGTGTGAGTGTGTATATAAGTGTGCGATTGTGTGTGAGTGTGTGTGATTGTGTGTGTGCCTATATGTGTGTGTGTCTATGTGTAGGTGCGTAATTGTGTGTGTGCAAATGTGTGTGATAATGTGGGTGCTTCTGTGTGTAGGTGTGTGAATGTGTGAGTGTTTGTGAGAGTGTAGTTGTGTGAGTGTTTGTGTGTGTGTGAGTGTGTATACGGGTGTGTGATTGTGTCTGAGTTTTTGTGATTGTGTGTGAGAATGTGAGTGAATGTGTCTGTGTGTATGTGTGTGAGTGTGTGGAACAGTGTCTCAGTCTTCGTGATTTTGTGTGGGTGTGTGAGAGTGTGTTTGAGCGTTTGAGTGTAGGTGTTTCTTTTTGAGGGCCTTTGTGGTTAATATATGTGTGTGTGTGAGTGTGTGTGTGTAAGTGTGAGTGGGAGTGAGAGTGGGAGTGTGTGTACGAGTGTGTTATTGTGTGTGATTGTGTTTGTGGGTTTGTTTCTGAGCGTCTTTGTGTGCAGGTGTGTGTGTCTGACGGTTTTAGTGTGGGTGTGAGTGCATGTGACTCTGTGAGAGTGTGTGTGTGTAGTTGTGTGAGTGGGAGTGAGTGTGTGAATGTGTATATGAGTGTGTCATTGTGTTTGTGTGTGTGTGTGAGTGTGTTTTTGTTTAGGTGTGTGTGTGACATTGTGTGAGTCTATGTGGGAGTGCATTTCTGTCTGAGTGTGTGTGTGTCTGTGTGTAAGTGTGAGAGTGCGTTAGGGTGTTTGTGAGAGTGCAGGTGTGTGAGTGGGAGTGAGTGAGTGAATGTGTATATGAGTGGGTGACTGTGTGTGTGTGCATGTGTGTGCATGACAGTCTGAATATGTGGGTGTTACTGTGTGTAGGTGTGTGAGTGTGTGTGTGACATTGTGTGAGTGTGTGTGACATTGTGTGAGTGTGTGTGAGTGCATGTGAATCTGTGTGTGTTTGTGTGTGAGTAGGTGTGCGAGAGCTTGTGGCAGTGTGTGAGTGTGTGTGTTTGTGACTTTCTGTGATTGTGTGTTGGTGTCTCTGTGTGTGTAGATGTGTGAGTGCAGCAGTGTGTGAGTGTGTGAGTGGGAATGTGTCTGTGAGTGTGTGTGGGTGTGAGTGTGTTTCTTTGTGAAATTCTAGTTGTGTGAGTGGGAGTGATTGTGTGAGTGTGTATATAAGTGTGCGATTGTGTGTGAGTGAGTGTGAGTATGTGTGTGTGCCTATATGTGTGTGTGTCTATGTGTAGGTCCGTAATTGTGTGTGTGCAAATGTGTGTGAGAATGTGGGTGCTTCTGTGTGTAGGTGTGTGAATGTGTGAGTGTGTTTGTGAGAGTGTAGTTGTGTGAGTGTTTGTGTGTGTGTGAGTGTGTATACGGGTGTGTGATTGTGTCTGAGTTTTTGTGATTGTGTGTGAGAATGTGAGTGAATGTGTCTGTGTGTATGTGTGTGAGTGTGTGAAACAGTGTCTCAGTCTTCGTGATTTTGTGTGGGTGTGTGAGAGTGTGTGTGAGCGTTTGAGTGTAGGTGTTTCTTTTTGAGGGACTTTGTGGTTAATATATGTGTGTGTGTGAGTGTGTGTGTGTAAGTATGAGTGGGAGTGAGAGTGGGAGTGTGTGTACAAGTGTGTTATTGTGTGTGATTGTGTTTGTGGTTGAGTTTCTGAGCGTCTGTGTGCAGGTGTGTGTGTCTGACAGTTTTAGTGTGGGTGTGAGTGCATGTGACTGTGAGAGTGTGTGTGCGTAGTTGTGTGAGTGGGAGTGAGTGTGTGAATGTGTATACGATTGGGTGATTGTGTGTGTGTGTGACTGTGTGTGAGAATGTGTGTGAGTGTGTCTGTGTGTGTAGGTGTGTGATTGTGCCGAAGTCTGTGTGATTGTGTGTGTTTGTGAGTGTGTGTGACAGTGTGTGTGAGTGTAGGAGTGTCTGAGTGCCTGTGTGATTTCTGTATGTGAGTGTGTGTGTTTGATGATGCGTTTGTTTGTGTGTGTGTAGGTGTGTTAGTGGGACAGAGTGTGTATACGAGTGTGTGATTGTGTGTGAGTGTTTTTGTCTGTGAGTGGGTGTGTGTGTGTCTGTGTGTGCAGGTGAGAGTGTGTGACTATTTGTGATTGTCTTTGTGATTTCATGTGAGCCTGTGTTTGTGTGTTGGTTTGTTTGTGTGTGTAGGTGTGCGATTGTGTTTGACAGTGTTTCAGTGTTAGTGCGTGTGTGTCTGTCAGTGTTTGTGTGAGTAGGTGTGTGAGTGTGTGTGACCGGGTGATTGTGAGTGTGAATGCGTGTGAGTCTGTGTGTCTGTGTGTTTGTGGGTGTGTCTACATGTGTGTAGGTGTGTGACTGTTTATGGCACTGTGTCAATGTGCGTGAGTGCTCATGTGTCTGTGTGAGTGTGTGAGTGTTAGTGCGTGTGTGTCTGTCAGTGTTTGTGTGAGTAGGTGTGTGAGTGTGTGTGACCGGGTGATTGTGAGTGTGAATGCGTGTGAGTCTGTGTGTCTGTGTGTTTGTGTTTGTGTCTACATGTGTGTAGGTGTGTGACTCTTTATGGCACTGTGTCAATGTGCGTGAGTGCTCATGTATCTGTGTGTGTGTGTGAGTTTGTGAGAGTGTAAGTGTGATTGGGAATGAGTGTGTGAGTATGTATATGTGTGTGTGTCATTGTGTTTGTGTGTGTGTGAGTGTGTTTTTGTTTAGGTCTGTGTGTGACATTGTGTGGGTCTATGTGGGACTGCATTTCTGTCTGAGTGTGTGTGTGTCTGTGAGTAAGGGTGAGAGTGTGTTAGGGTGTTTGTGAGAGTGCAGGTGTGTGAGTGGGAGTGAGTGAGTGAATGTGTATATGAGTGGGTGACTGTGTGTGTGTGCATGTGTCTGCCTGACAGTCTGAATATGTGGGGGTTTCGGTGTGTAGGTGTGTGTGTGTGACATTGTGTGAGTGTGTGTGAGTGCATGTGAATCTGTGTGTGTTTGTGTGTGAGTAGGTGTGCGAGAGCTTGTGGCAGTGTGTGAGTGTGTGTGTTTGTGACATTCTGTGATTGTGTGTTGGTGTCTCTGTGTGTGTAGATGTGTGAGTGCAGCAGTGTGTGAGTGTGTGAGTGCGAATGAGTCTGTGAGTGTGTGTGGGTGTCAGTGTGTTTCTTTGTGAAATATCATTTGTGTGAGTGGGAGTGATTGTGTGAGTGTGTATATAAGTGTGCGATTGTGTGTGAGTGTGTGTGATTGTGTGTGAGTATGTGTGTGTGCCTATATGTGTGTGTGTCTATGTGTAGGAGCGTAATTGTGTGTGTGCAATTGTTTGTGAGAATGTGGTTGTTTCTGTGTGTAGGTGTGTGAATGTGTGAGTGTGTTTGTGAGAGTGTAGTTGTGTGAGTGTTTGTGTGTGTGTGAGTGTGAATACGGGTGTGTGATTGTGTCTGAGATTTTGTGATTGTTTGTGAGAATGTGAGTGAACGTGTCTGTGTGTATGTGTGTGAGTGTGTGAAACAGTGTCTCAGTCTTCGTGAATTTGTGTGGGTGTGTGAGAGTGTGTGTGAGCGTTTGAGTGTAGGTGTTTCTTTTTGAGGGCTTTTGTGGTTAATATATGTGTGTGTGTGAGTATGTGTGTGTAAGTGGGAGTGGGAGTGAGAGTGGGAGTGTGTGTACGAGTGTGTTATTGTGTGTGATTGTGTTTGTGGGTTTGTTTCTGAGCGTCTTTGTGTGGAGGTGTGTGTGTCTGACGGTTTTAGTGTGGGTGTGAGTGCATGTGACTCTGTGAGAGTGTGTGTGTGTAGTTGTGTGAGTGGGAGTGATTGTGTGAATGTGTATACGATTGGGTGACTGTGGGTGTGTGTGAGTGTGTGTGAGAATGTGTGTGAGTTAGTCTGTGTGTGTAGGTGTGTGATTGTGCCGACGTCTGTGTGATTGTGTGTGTTTGTGAGGGTGTGGGACAGTGTGTGTGAGTGTAGGAGTGTCTGAGTGCCTGTGTGATTTCTGTATGTGAGTGTGTGTGTGTTTGATGATGCCTTTGTTTGTGTGTGTGTAGGTGTGTTAGTGGGAGAGAGTGTGTATACGATTGTGTGATTGTGTGTGAGTGTTTTTGTCTGTGAGTGGGTGTGAGTGTGTCTGTGTGTGCAGGTGAGAGTGTGTCACTATTTGTGAGTGTGTGTGTGATTGCATGTGAGCCTGTGTATATGTGTTGGTTTGTTTGTGTGTGTAGGTGTGCGAGTGTGTTTGACAGTGTTTCAGTGTTAGTGCGTGAGTGTCTGTAAGTGTTTGTGTGAGTAGGTGTGTGAGTGTGTGTGACCGGTTGATTGTGTGTGTGAATGCGTGTGAGTCTGTGTGTCTGTGTGTTTGTGGGTGTGTCTACATGTGTGTAGGTGTGTGACTGTTTATGGCACTGTGTCAATGTGCGTGAGTGCTCATGTGTCTGTGTGTGTGTGTGAGATTGTGAGAGTGTAGGTGTGATTGGGAATGAGTGTGTGTGTATATGAGTGTGTCATTGTGTTTGTGTGTGTGTGAGTGTGTTTTTGTTTAGGTGTGTGTGTGACATTGTGTGAGTCTATGTGGGAGTGCATTTCTCTCTGAGTGTGTGTGTGTCTGTGTGTAAGTGTGAGAGTGTGTTAGGGTGTTTGTGAGAGTGCAGGGGTGTGAGTGGGATTGAGTGAGTGTATGTGTATATGAGTGGGTGACTGTGTGTTTGCATGTGTGCTGCCTGACTGTCTGAATATGTGGGTGTATCTGTGTGTAGGTGTGTGAGTGTGTGTGTGACATTGTGTGAGTGTGTGTGAGTGCATGTGAATCTGTGTGTGTTTGTGTGTGAGTAGTTGTGCGAGAGCTTGTGGCAGTGTGTGAGTGTGTGTGTTTGTGACATTCTGTGATTGTGTGTTGGTGTCTCTGTGTGTGTAGATGTGTGAGTGCAGCAGTGTGTGAGTGTGTGAGTGGGAATGTGTCTGTGAGTGTGTGTGGGTGTGAGTGTGTTACTTTTTGAAATTGTAGTTGTGTGAGTGGGAGTGATTGTGTGAGTGTGTATATAAGTGTGCGATTGTGTGTGAGTGTGTGTGAGTATGTGTGTGTGCCTATATGTGTGTGTGTCTATGTGTAGGTGCGTAATTGTGTGTGTGCAAATATGTGTGAGAATGTGGGTGCTTCTGTGTGTAGGAGTGTGAATGTGTGAGTGTTTGTGAGAGTGTAGTTGTGTGAGTGTTTGTGTGTGTGTGAGTGTGTATACGGGTGTGTGATTGTGTCTGAGTTTTTGTGATTGTGTGTGAGAATGTGAGTGAATGTGTCTGTGTGTATGTGTGTGAGTGTGTGAAACAGTGTCTCAGTCTTCGTGATTTTGTGTGGGTGTGTGAGAGTGTGTGTGAGCGTTTGAGTGTAGGTGTTTCTTTTTGAGGGACTTTGTGGTTAATATATGTGTGTGGGTGAGTGTGTGTGTGTGTAAGTATGAGTGGGAGTGAGAGTGGGAGTGTGTGTACAAGTGTGTTATAGTGTGTGATTGTGTTTGTGGTTGAGTTTCTGAGCGTCTGTGTGCAGGTGTGTGTGTCTGACAGTTTTAGTGTGGGTGTGAGTGCATGTGACTGTGAGAGTGTGTGTGCATATTTGTGTGAGTGGGAGTGAGTGTGTGAATGTGTATACGATTGGGTGATTGTGTGTGTGTGTGATTGTGTGTGAGAATGTGTGTGAGTGAGTCTGTGTGTGTAGGTGTGTGATTGTGCCGAAATCTGTGTGATTGCGTGTGTTTGTGAGTGTGTGTGACAGTGTGTGTGAGTGTAGGAGTGTCTGAGTGCCTGTGTGATTTCTGTATGTGAGTGTGTGTGTTTGATGATGCGTTTGTTTGTGTGTGTGTAGGTGTGTTAGTGGGACAGAGTGTGTATACGAGTGTGTGATTGTGTGTGAGTGTTTTTGTCTGTGAGTGGGTGTGAGTGTGTCTGTGTGTGCAGGGGGGAGTGTGTGACTATTTGTGAGTGTCTTTGTGATTGCATGTGAGCCTGTGTTTGTGTGTTGGTTTGTTAGTGTGTGTAGGTGTGCGAGTGTGTTTGACAGTGTTTCAGTGTCAGTGCGTGTGTGTCTGTCAGTGTTTGTGTGAGTAGGTGTGTGAGTGTGTGTGACCGGGTGATTGTGAGTGTGAATGCGTGTGAGTCTGTGTGTCTGTGTGTTTGTGGGTGTGTCTACATGTGTGTAGGTGTGTGACTGTTTATGGCACTGTGTCAATGTGCGTGAGTGCTCATGTGTCTGTGTGTGTGTGTGTGAGTTTGTGAGAGTGTAAGTGTGATTGGGAATGAGTGTGTGAGTATGTATATGTGTGTGTGTCATTGTGTTTGTGTGTGTGTGAGTGTGTTTTTGTTTAGGTCTGTGTGTGACATTGTGTGGGTCTATGTGGGACTGCATTTCTGTCTGAGTGTGTGTGTGTCTGTGAGTAAGGGTGAGAGTGTGTTAGGGTGTTTGTGAGAGTGCAGGTGTGTGAGTGGGAGTGAGTGAGTGAATGTGTATATGAGTGGGTGACTGTGTGTGTGTGCATGTGTGTGCCTGACAGTCTGAATATGTGGGTGTTTCTGTGTGTAGGTGTGTGAGTGTGTGTGTGACATTGTGTGAGTGTGTGTGAGTGCATGTGAATATGTGTTTGTTGGTGTGTGAGTAGGTGTTCGAGAGCTTGTGGAAGTGTGTGAGTGTGTGTGTTTGTGACATTCTGTGATTGTGTGTTGGTGTCTCTGTGTGTGTAGATGTGTGAGTGCAGCAGTGTGTGAGTGTGTGAGTGCGAATGAGTCTGTGAGTGTGTGTGGGTGTCAGTGTGTTTCTTTGTGAAATATCATTTGTGTGAGTGGGAGTGATTGTGTGAGTGTGTATATAAGTGTGCGATTGTGTGTGAGTGTGTGTGATTGTGTGTGAGTATGTGTGTGTGCCTATATGTGTGTGTGTCTATGTGTAGGAGCGTAATTGTGTGTGTGCAATTGTTTGTGAGAATGTGGTTGTTTCTGTGTGTAGGTGTGTGAATGTGTGAGTGTGTTTGTGAGAGTGTAGTTGTGTGAGTGTTTGTGTGTGTGTGAGTGTGAATACGGGTGTGTGATTGTGTCTGAGATTTTGTGATTGTTTGTGAGAATGTGAGTGAACGTGTCTGTGTGTATGTGTGTGAGTGTGTGAAACAGTGTCTCAGTCTTCGTGAATTTGTGTGGGTGTGTGAGAGTGTGTGTGAGCGTTTGAGTGTAGGTGTTTCTTTTTGAGGGCTTTTGTGGTTAATATATGTGTGTGTGTGAGTGTGTGTGTGTGTAAGTGGGAGTGGGAGTGAGAGTGGGAGTGTGTGTACGAGTGTGTTATTGTGTGTGATTGTGTTTGTGGGTTTGTTTCTGAGCGTCTTTGTGTGGAGGTGTGTGTGTCTGACGGTTTTAGTGTGGGTCTGATTGCATGTGACTCTGTGAGAGTGTATGTGTGTAGTTGTGTGAGTGGGAGTGATTGTGTGAATGTGTATATGATTGGGTGACTGTGGGTGTGTGTGACTGTGAGAATGTGTGTGAGTTAGTCTGTGTGTGTAGGTGTGTGATTGTGCCGACGTCTGTGTGATTGTGTGTGTTTGTGAGGGTGTGGGACAGTGTGTGTGAGTGTAGGAGTGTCTGAGTGCCTGTGTGATTTCTGTATGTGAGTGTGTGTGTGTTTGATGATGCCTTTGTTTGTGTGTGTGTAGGTGTGTTAGTGGGAGAGAGTATGTATACGACTGTGTGATTGTGTGTGAGTGTTTTTGTCTGTGAGTGGGTGTGAGTGTGTCTGTGTGTGTAGGTGAGAGTGTGTCACTATTTGTGAGTGTGTGTGTGATTGCATGTGAGCCTGTGTATATGTGTTGGTTTGTTTGTGTGTGTAGGTGTGCGAGTGTGTTTGACAGTGTTTCAGTGTTAGTGCGTGTGTGTCTGTAAGTGTTTGTGTGAGTAGGTGTGTGAGTGTGTGTGACCGGTTGATTGTGTGTGTGAATGCGTGTGAGTCTGTGTGTTTGTGGGTGTGTCTACATGTGTGTAGGTGTGTGACTGTTTATGGCACTGTGTCAATGTGCGTGAGTGCTCATGTGTCTGTGTGTGTGTGTGAGATTGTGAGAGTGTAGGTGTGATTGGGAATGAGTGTGTGTGTATATGAGTGTGTCATTGTGTTTGTGTGTGTGTGAGTGTGTTTTTGTTTAGGTGTGTGTGACATTGTGTGAGTCTATGTGGGAGTGCATTTCTCTCTGAGTGTGTGTGTGTCTGTGTGTAAGTGTGAGAGTGTGTTAGGGTGTTTGTGAGAGTGCAGGGGTGTGAGTGGGATTGAGTGAGTGTATGTGTATATGAGTGGGTGACTGTGTGTTTGCATGTGTGTTGCCTGACAGTCTGAATATGTGGGTGTATCTGTGTGTAGGTGTGTGAGTGTGTGTGTGACATTGTGTGAGTGTGTGTGAGTGCATGGGAATCTGTGTGTGTTTGTGTGTGAGTAGGTGTGCGAGAGCTTGTGGCAGTGTGTGAGTGTGTGTGTTTGTGACATTCTGTGATTGTGTGTTGGTGTCTCTGTGTGTGTAGATGTGTGAGTGCAGCAGTGTGTGAGTGTGTGAGTGGGAATGTGTCTGTGAGTGTGTGTGGGTGTGAGTGTGTTTCTTTGTGAAATTCTAGTTGTGTGAGTGGGAGTGATTGTGTGAGAGTGTATATAAGTGTGCGATTGTGTGTGAGTGTGTGTGAGTATGTGTGTGTGCCTATATGTGTGTGTGTCTATGTGTAGGTCCGTAATTGTGTTTGTGCAAATGTGTGTGAGAATGTGGGTACTTCTGTGTGTAGGTGTGTGAATGTGTGAGTGTGTTTGTGAGAGTGTAGTTGTGTGAGTGTTTGTGTGTGTGTGAGTGTGTATACGGGTGTGTGATTGTGTCTGAGTTTTTGTGATTGTGTGTGAGAATGTGAGTGAATGTGTCTGTGTGTATGTGAGTGTGTGAAACAGTGTCTCAGTCTTCGTGATTTTGTGTGGGTGTGTGAGAGTGTGTGTGAGCGTTTGAGTGTAGGTGTTTCTTTTTGAGGGACTTTGTGGTTAATATATGTGTGTGTGTGAGTGTGTGTGTGTGTAAGTATGAGTGGGAGTGAGAGTGGGAGTGTGTGTACAAGTGTGTTATTGTGTGTGGTTGTGTTTGTGGTTGAGTTTCTGAGCGTCTGTGTGCAGGTGTGTGTGTCTGACAGTTTTAGTGTGGGTGTGAGTGCATGTGACTGTGAGAGTGTGTGTGCGTAGTTGTGTGAGTGGGAGTGAGTGTGTGAATGTGTATACGATTGGGTGATTGTGTGTGTGTGTGATTGTGTGTGAGAATGTGTGTGAGTGAGTCTGTGTGTGTAGGTGTGTGATTGTGCCCAACCTTGTGTGATTGTGTTTGTTTGTGAGGGTGTGTGACAGTGTGTAAGTGTAGGAGTGTCTGAGTGCCTGTGTGATTTCTGTATGTGAGTGTGTGTGTTTGATGATGCGTTTGTTTGTGTGTGTGTAGGTGTGTTAGTGGGAGTGAGTGTGTATACGTGTGTGATTGTGTGTGAGTGTTTATGTCTGAGAGGGTGTGAGTGTGTCTGTGTGTGCAGGTGAGAGTGTGTGACTATTTGTGAGTGTCTTTGTGATTGCATGTGAGCCTGTGTTTGTGTGTTGGTTTGTTTGTGTGTGTAGGTGTGCGAGTGTGTTTGACAGTGTTTCAGTGTTAGTGCTTGTGTCAGTCAGTGTTTGTGTGAGTAGGGGTGTGAGTGTGTGTGACCGGGTGATTGTGAGTGTGAATGCGTGTGAGTCTGTTTGTCTGTGTGTTTGTGGGTGTGTCTACATGTGTGTAGGTGTGTGACTGTTTATGGCACTGTGTCAATGTGCGTGAGTGCTCATGTGTCTGTGTGTGTGTGTGAGTTTGTGAGAGTGTAAGTGTGATTATGAATGAGTGTGTGAGTATGTATATGTGTGTGTGTCATTGTGTTTGTGTGTGTGTGAGTGTGTTTTTTTTAGGTCTGTGTGTGACATTGTGTGGGTCTATGTGGGAGTGCATTTCTGTCTGAGTGTGTGTGTGTCTGTGAGTAAGGGTGAGAGTGTGTTAGGGTGTTTGTGAGAGTGCAGGTGTGTGAGTGGGAGTGAGTGAGTGAATGTGTATATGAGTGGGTGAGTGTGTGTGTGTGCATGTGTGTGCCTGACAGTCTGAATATGTGGGTGTTTCTGTGTGTAGGTGTGTGAGTGTGTGTGACATTGTGTGAGTGTGTGTGACATTGTGTGAGTGTGTGTGAGTGCATATGAATCTGTGTGTGTTGGTGTGTGAGTAGGTGTGCGAGACCTTGTGGCAGTGTGTGAGTGTGTGTATTTGTGACATTCTGTGAATGTGTTTTGGTGTCTCTGTGTGTGTAGATGAGTGAGTGCAGCAGTGTGTGAGTGCAAATGAGTCTGTGAGTGTGTGTGGGTGTGAGTGTGTTTCTTTGTGAAATTTCAGTTGTGTGAGTGGGAGTGATTGTGTGAGTGTGTATATAAGTGTGCGATTGTGTGTGAGTGTGTGTGATAGTGTGTGAGTATGTATGTGTGCCTATATGTGTGTGTGTCTATGTGTAGGTGCGTAATTGTGTGTGTGCAATTGTGTGTGAGAATGTGGTTGTTTCTGTGTGTAGGTGTGTGAATGTGTGAGTGTGTTTGTGAGTGTAGTTGTGTGAGTGTTTGTGTGTGTGTGAGTGTGAATACGGGTGTGTGATTGTGTCTGAGATTTTGTGATTGTTTGTGAGAATGTGAGTGAATGTGTCTTTGTGTATGTGTGTGAGTGTGTGGAACAGTGTCTCAGTCTTCGTGATTTTGTGTGGGTGTGTGAGAGTGTGTGTGAGCGTTTGAGTGTAGGTTTTTCTATTTGAGGGCCTTTGTGGTTAATATATGTGTGTGTGTGAGTGTGTGTGTGTGTAAGTGTGAGTGTGAGTGAGAGTGGGAGTGTGTGTACGAGTGTGTTATTGTGTGTGATTGTGTTTGTGGGTTTGTTTCTGAGCGTCTTTGTGTGCAGGTGTGTGTGTCTGACGATTTTAGTGTGGGTGTGAGTGCATGTGACTCTGTGAGAGTGTGTGTGTGTTTCGTTGTGTGAGTGGGAGTGAGTGTGTGAATGTGTATACGATTGGGTGACTGTGGGTGTGTGTGAGTGTGTGTGAGAATGTGTGTGAGTTAGTCTGTGTGTGTAGGTGTGTGATTGTGCCGACGTCTGTGTGATTGTGTGTGTTTGTGAGGGTGTGGGACAGTGTGTGTGAGTGTAGGAGTGTCTGAGTGCCTGTGTGATTTCTGTATGTGAGTGTGTGTGTGTTTGATGATGCCTTTGTTTGTGTGTGTGTAGGTGTGTTAGTTGGAGTGAGTGTGTATACGAGTGTGTGATTGTGTGTGAGTGTTTTTGTCTGTGAGTGGGTGTGAGTGTGTCTGTGTTTGCAGGTGAGAGTGTGTCACTATTTGTGAGTGTGTTTGTGTTTGCATGTGAGCCTGTGTTTGTGTGTTGGTTTGTTTGTGTGTGTAGGTGTGCGAGTGTGTTTGGCAATGTTTCACTGTTATTGCGTGAGTGTCTGTAAGTGTTTGTGTGAGTAGGTGTGTGAGTGTGTGTGACCGGGTGATTGTGTGTGTGAATGCGTGTGAGTCTGTGTGTCTGTGTGTTTGTGGGTGTGTCTACATGTGTGTAGGTGTGTGACTGTTTATGGCACTGTGTCAATGTGCGTGAGTGCTCATGTGTATGTGTGTGTGTGTGAGATTGTGAGAGTGTAGGTGTGATTGGGTATGAGTGTGTGAGTGTGTATATGAGTGCGTCATTGTGTTTGTGTGTGTGTGAGTGTGTTTTTGTTTAGGTGTGTGTGTGACATTGTGTGAGTCTATGTGGGAGTTCATTTCTCTCTGAGTGTTTGTGTGTCTGTGTGTAAGTGTCAGAGTGTGTTAGGGTGTTTGTGAGAGTGCAGGGGTGTGAGTGGGATTGTGTGAGTGTATGTGTATATGAGTGGGTGACTGTGTGTTTGCATGTGTGTTGCCTGACAGTCTGAATATGTGGGTGTATCTGTGTGTAGGTGTGTGAGTGTGTGTGTGACATTGTGTGAGTGTGTGTGAGTGCATGTGAATCTGTGTGTGTTTGTGTGTGAGTAGGTGTGCGAGAGCTTGTGGCAGTGTGTGAGTGTGTGTGTTTGTGACATTCTGTGATTGTGTGTTGGTGTCTCTGTGTGTGTAGATGTGTGAGTGCAGCAGTGTGTGAGTGTGTGAGTGGGAATGTGTCTGTGAGTGTGTGTGGGTGTGAGTGTGTTTCTTTGTGAAATTTCAGTTGCGTGAGTTGGAGTGATTGTGTGAGTGTGTATATAAGTGTGCGATAGTGTGTGAGTGTGTGTGATTGTGTGTGAGTATGTGTGTGTGCCTATATGTGTGTGAGTCTATGTGTAGGTGTGTAAATGTGTGTGTGCAATTGTGTGTGAGAATGTGGGTGCTTCTGTGTGTAGGTGTGTGAATGTGTGAGTGTGTTTGTGAGAGTGTAGTTGTGTGAGTGTTTGTGTGTGTGTGAGTGTGTATACGGGTGTGTGATTGTGTCTGAGTTTTTGTGATTGTGTGTGAGAATGTGAGTGAATGTGTCTGTGTGTATGTGTGTGAGTGTGTGAAACAGTGTCTCAGTCTTCGTGATTTTGTGTGGGTGTGTGAGAGTGTGTGTGAGCGTTTGAGTGTAGGTGTTTCTTTTTGAGGGACTTTGTGGTTAATATATGTGTGTGTGTGAGTGTGTGTGTGTAAGTATGAGTGGGAGTGAGAGTGGGAGTGTGTGTACGAGTGTGTTATTGTGTGTGATTGTGTTTGTGGTTGAGTTTCTGAGCGTCTGTGTGCAGGTGTGTGTGTCTGACAGTTTTAGTGTGGGTGTGAGTGCATGTGACTGTGAGAGTGTGTGTGCGTAGTTGTGTGAGTGGGAGTGAGTGTGTGAATGTGTATAAGATGGGGTGATTGTGTGTGTGTGATTGTGTGTGAGAATGTGTGTGAGTGAGTCTGGGTGTGTAGGTGTTTGATTGTGCTGATATCTGCGTGATTGTGTGTGTTTGTGAGTGTGTGTGACAGTGTGTGTGAGTGTAGGAGTGTCTGAGTGCCTGTGTGATTTCTGTATGTGAGTGTGTGTGTGTTTGATGATGCGTTTGTTTGTGTGTGTGTAGGTGTGTTATTGGGAGAGAGTGTGTATACGAGTGTGTGATTGTGTGTGAGTGTTTTTGTCTGTGAGTGGGTGTGTGTGTGTCTGTGTGTGCAGGTGAGAGTGTGTGACTATTTGTGATTGTCTTTGTGATTGCATGTGAGCCTGTGTTTGTGTGTTGGTTTGTTTGTGTGTGTAGGCGTGCGAGTGTGTTTGACAGTGTTTCAGTGTTAGTGCGTGTGTCTCTGTCAGTGTTTGTGTGAGTAGGAGTGTGAGTGTGTGTGACCGGGTGATTGTGAGTGTGAATGCGTGTGAGTCTGTGTGTCTGTGTGTTTGTGGGTGTGTCTACATGTGTGTAGGTGTGTGACTGTTTATGGCACTGTGTCAATGTGCGTGAGTGCTCATGTGTCTGTGTGTGTGTGTGAGTTTGTGAGAGTGTAAGTGTGATTGGGAATGAGTGTGTGAGTATGTATATGTGTGTGTCATTGTGTTTGTGTGGGTGTGAGTGTGTTTTTCCTTAGGTGTGTGTGTGACATTGTGTGAGTCTATGTGGGAGTGCATTTCTGTCTGAATGTGTGTGTGTCTGAGTAAGGGTGAGAGTTTGTTAGGGTGTTTGTGAGTGCAGGTGTGTGAGTGGGAGTGAGAGAGTGAATGTGTATACGAGTGGGTGACTGTGTGTGTGTGCATGTGTGTGCCTGACAGTCTGAATATGTGGGTGTTTCTGTGTGTAGGTGTGTGAGTGTGTGTGTGACATTGTGTGAGTGTGTGTGACATTGTGTGAGTGTGTGTGAGTGCATATGAATCTGTGTGTGTTGGTGTGTGAGAAGGTATGCGAGACCTTGTGGCAGTGTGTGAGTGTGTGTATTTGTGACATTCTGTGAATGTGTGTTGGTGTCTCTGTGTGTGTATATGAGTGAGTGCAGCAGTGTGTGAGTGCAAATGAGTCTGTGAGTGTGTGTGGGTGTGAGTGTGTTTCTTTGTGAAATTTCAGTTGCGTGAGTTGGAGTGATTGTGTGAGTGTGTATATAAGTGTGCGATTGTGTGTGAGAGTGTGTGATTGTGTGTGAGTATGTGTGTGTGCATATATGTGTGTGTCTATGTGTAGGTGTGTGAATGTGTGTGTGCAATTGTGTGTGAGAATGTGGTTGTTTGTGTGTAGGTGTGTGAATGTGTGTGTGTGTTTGTGGGAGTGCAGTTGTGTGAGTGTTTGTGTGTGTGTGAGTGTGTATACGGGTGTGTGATTGTGTCTGAGTTGTTGTGATTGTGTGTGAGAATGTGAGTGAATGTGTCTGTGTGTATGTGTGTGAGTGTGTGAAACAGTGTCTCAGTCTTCGTGATTTTGTGTGGGTGTGTGAGAGTGTGTGTGAGCGTTTGAGTGTATGTGTTTCTTTTTGAGGGCCTTTGTGGTTAATATATGTGTGTGTGAGTGTGTGTGTGTAAGTGTGAGTGGGAGTGAGAGTGGGAGTGTGTGTACGAGTGTGTTATTGTGTGTGATTGTGTTTGTGGGTTTGTTTCTGAGCGTCTTTGTGTGCAGGTGTGTGTGTCTGACGGTTTTAGTGTGGGTGTGAGTGCATGTGACTCTGTGAGAGTGTGTGTGTGTAGTTGTGTGAGTGGGAGTGAGTGTGTGAATGTGTATACGATTGGGTGACTGTGGGTGTGTGTGAGTGTGTGTGAGAATGTGTGTGAGTGAGTCTGTGTGTGTAGGTGTGTGATTGTGCCGAAATCTGTGTGATTGCGTGTGTTTGTGTGTGTGTGTGACAGTGTGTGTGAGTGTAGGAGTGTCTGAGTGCCTGTGTGATTTCTGTATGTGAGTGTGTGTGTTTGATGATGCGTTTGTTTGTGTGTGTGTAGGTGTGTTAGTGGGAGAGAGTGTGTATATGAGTGTGTGATTGTGTGTGAGTGTTTTTGTCTGTGAGTGGGTGTGAGTGTGTCTGTGTGTGCAGGTGAGAGTGTGTCACTATTTGTGAGCGTGTTTGTGATTGCATTTGAGCCTGTGTTTGTCTGTTGGTTTGTTTGTGTGTTTAGGTGTGCGAGTGTGTTTGACAGTGTTTCAGTGTTATTGCGTGTGTGTCTGTAAGTGTTTGTGTGTGTAGGTGTGTGAGTGTGTGTGACCGGGTGATTGTGAGTGTGAATGCGTGTGAGTCTGTGTGTCTGTGTGTTTGTGGGTGTGTCTACATGTGTGTAGGTGTGTGACTTTTTATGGCACTGTGTCAATGTGCGTGAGTGCTCATGTGTCTGTGTGTGTGTGAGTTTGTGAGAGTGTAAGTGTGATTGGGAATGAGTGTGTGAGTATGTATATGAGTGTGTCATTCTGTTTGTGTGTGTGTGAGTGTGTTTTTGTTTAGGTCTGTGTGTGACATTGTGTGAGTCTATGTGGGAGTGCATTTCTGTCTGAGTGTGTGTGTGTCTGTGATTAAGGGTGAGAGTGTGTTAGGGTGTTTGTGAGAGTGCAGGTGTGTGAGTGGGAGTGAGTGAGTGAATGTGTATATGAGTGGGTGACTGTGTGTGTGTGCATGTGTGTGCCTGACAGTCTGAATATGTGGGTGTTTCTGTGTGTAGGTGTGTGAATGTGTGAGTGTGTATGTGAGAGTGTAGTTGTGTGAGTGTTTGTGTGTGTGTGAGTGTGTATACGGGTGTGTGATTGTGTCTGAGTTTTTGTGATTGTGTGTGAGAATGTGAGTGAATGTGTCTGTGTGTATGTGTGTGAGTGTGTGAAACAGTGTCTCAGTCTTCGTGATTTTGTGTGGGTGTGTGAGAGTGTGTGTGAGCGTTTGAGTGTAGGTGTTTCTTTTTGAGGGACTTTGTGGTTAATATATGTGTGTGTGTGAGTGTGTGTGTGTAAGTATGAGTGGGAGTGAGAGTGGGAGTGTGTGTACAAGTGTGTTATTGTGTGTGATTGTGTTTGTGGTTGAGTTTCTGAGCGTCTGTGTGCAGGTGTGTGTGTCTGACAGTTTTAGTGTGGGTGTGAGTGCATGTGACTGTGAGAGTGTGTGCGTAGTTGTGTGAGTGGGAGTGAGTGTGTGAATGTGTATACGATTGGGTGATTGTGTGTGTGTGTGATTGTGTGTGAGAATGTGTGTGAGTGAGTCTGTGTGTGTAGGTGTGTGATTGTGCCGAAATCTGTGTGATTGCGTGTGTTTGTGAGTGTGTGTGACAGTGTGTGTGAGTGTAGGAGTGTCTGAGTGCCTGTGTGATTTCTGTATGTGAGTGTGTGTGTTTGATGATGCGTTTGTTTGTGTGTGTGTAGGTGTGTTAGTGGGACAGAGTGTGTATACGAGTGTGTGATTGTGTGTGAGTGTTTTTGTCTGAGAGGGTGTGAGTGTGTCTGTGTGTGCAGGTGAGTGTGTGTGACTATTTGTGAGTGTCTTTGTGATTGCATGTGAGCCTGTGTTTGTGTGTTGGTTTGTTTGTGTGTGTAGGTGTGCGAGTGTGTTTGACAGTGTTTCAGGGTTAGTGCATGTGTGTCTGTCAGTGTTTGTGTGAGTAGGTGTGTGAGTGTGTGTGACCGGGTGATTGTGAGTGTGAATGCGTGTGAGTCTGTGTGTCTGTGTGTTTGTGGGTGTGTCTACATGTGTGTAGGTGTGTGACTGTTTATGGCACTGTGTCAATGTGCGTGAGTGCTCATGTGTCTGTGTGTGTGTGAGTTTGTGAGAGTGTAGGTGTGATTGGGAATGAGTGTGTGAGAATGCATATGAGTGTGTCAATGTGTTTGTGTGTGTGTGAGTGTGTTTTTGTTTAGGTGTGTCTGTGATATTGTGTGAGTCTATGTGGGAGTGCATTTCTCTCTGAGTGTGTGTGTGTCTGTGTGTAAGTGTGAGAGTGTGTTAGGGTGTTTGTGAGAGTGCAGGGGTGTGAGTGGGAGTGAGTGAGTGAATGTGTATATGAGTGGGTGACTGTGTGTGTGTGCATGTGTGTGCCTGACAGTCTGAATATGTGGGTGTTTCTGTGTGTAGGTGTGTGAGTGTGTGTGTGACATTGTGTGAGTGTGTGTGACATTGTGTGAGTGTGTGTGAGTGCATATGAATCTGTGTGTGTTGGTGTGTGAGTAGGTGTGCGAGAGCTTGTGACAGTGTGTGAGTGTGTGTGTTTGTGACATTCTGTGATTGTGTGTTGGTGTCTCTGTGTGTGTAGATGTGTGAGTGCAGCAGTGTGTGAGTGTGTGAGTGGGAATGTGTCTGTGAGTGTGTGTGGGTGTGAGTGTGTTTCTTTGTGAAATTCTAGTTGTGTGAGTGGGAGTGATGGTGTGACTGTGTATATAAGTGTGCGATTGTGAGTGATTGTGTGTGATTGTGTGTATGTTTGTGTGTCTATATGTGTGGGTGTCTATGTGTAGGTGCGTAATTGTGTGTGTGAGAATGTGGGTGCTTGTGTGTGTAGGTGTGTGAATGTGTGAGTGTGTATGTTAGAGTGAAGTTGTGTGAGTGTTTGTGTGTGTGTGAGTGTGTATACGGGTGTGTGATTGTGTCTGAGTTTTTGTGATTGTGTGTGAGAATGTGAGTGAATGTGCCTGTGTGTATGTGTGTGAGTGTGTGAAACAGTCTCAGTCTTCGTGATTTTGTGTGGGTGTGTGAGAGTGTGTGTGAGCGTTTGAGTGTAGGTGTTTCTTTTTGAGGGCCTTTGTGGTTAATATATGTGTGTGTGAGTGTGTGTGTGTGTAAGTATGAGTGGGAGTGAGAGTGGGGGTGTGTGTACAAGTGTGTTATTGTGTGTGATTGTGTTTGTGGTTGACTTTCTGAGCGTCTGTGTGCAGGTGTGAGTGTCTGAGAGTTTTAGTGTGGGTGTGAGTGCATGTGACTCTGTGAGAGTGTGTGTGTGTAGTTGTGTGAGTGGGAGTGAGTGTGTGAATGTGTATACGATTGGGTGATTGCGTGTGTGTGTGATTGTGTGTGAGAATGTGTGTGAGTGAGTCTGTGTGTGTAGGTGTGTGATTGTGCCGAAATCTGTGTGATTGCGTGTGTTTGTGAGTGTGTGTGACAGTGTGTGTGAGTGTAGGAGTGTCTGAGTGCCTGTGTGATTTCTGTATGTGTGTGTATGTGTTTGATGATGCGTTTGTTTGTGTGTGTGTAGGTGTGTTAGTGGGAGAGAGTGTGTATACGAGTGTGTGATTGTGTGTGAGTGTTTTTGTCTTTGAGTCGGTGTGAGTGTGTCTGTGTGTGCAGGTGAGAGTGTGTGACTATTTGTGAGTGTGTTTGTGATTGCATGTGAGCCTGTGTTTGTGTGTTGGTTTGTTTGTGTGTGTAGGTGTGCGAGTGTGTTTGACAGTGTTTCAGTGTTATTGCGTGTGTGACTGTAAGTGTTTGTGTGAGTAGGTGTGTGAGTGTGTGTGACCGGGTGATTGTGAGTGTGAATGCGTGTGAGTCTGTGTGTCTGTGTGTTTGTGGGTGTGTCTACATGTGTGTAGGTGTGTGACTGTTTATGGCACTGTGTCAATGTGCGTGAGTGCTCATGTGTCTGTGTGTGTGTGTGAGTTTGTGAGAGTGTAAGTGTTATTGGGAATGAGTGTGTGAGTATGTATATGAGTGTGTCATTGTGTTTGTGTGTGTGAGTGTGTTTTTGTTTAGGTCTGTGTGTGACATTGTGTGAGTCTATGTGGGAGTGCATTTCTGTCTGAGTGTGTGTGTGTCTGTGAGTAACGGTGAGAGTGTGTTAGGGTGTTTGTGAGAGTGCAGGTGTGTGAGTGGGAGTGAGTGAGTGAATGTGTATATGAGTGGGTGACTGTGTGTGTGTGCATGTGTGTGCCTGACAGTCTGAATATGTGGGTGTTTCTGTGTGTAGGTGTGTGAGTGTGTGTGTGACATTGTGTGAGTGTGTGTGAGTGCATGTGAATCTGTGTGTGTTGGTGTGTGAGTAGGTGTGCGAGAGCTTGTGGCAGTGTGTGAGTGTGTGTATTTGTGACATTCTGTGAAAGTGTGTTGGTGTCTCTGTGTGTGTAGATGAGTGAGTGCAGCAGTGTGTGAGTGCAAATGGGTCTGTGAGTGTGTGTTGGTGTGAGTGTGTTTCTTTGTGAAATTTTTGTTGTGTGAGTGGGAGTGAATGTGTGAGTGTTTATATAACTGTGCGATTGTGTGTGAGTGTGTGTGATTGTGTGTGATTATGTGTGTGTGCCTATATGTGTGTGTGTCTATGTGTAGGTGTGTAAATGTGTGTGTGCAATTGTGTGTGAGAATGTGGTTGTTTCTGTGTGTAGGTGTGTGAATGTGTGAGTGTGTTTGTGAGAATGTAGTTGTGTGAGTGTTTGTGTGTGTGTGAGTGTGTATACGGGTGTGTGATTGTGTCTGAGTTTTGTGATTGTGTGTGAGAATGTGAGTGAATGTGTCTGTGTGTATGTGTGTGAGTGTGTGAAACAGTGTCTCAGTCTTCGTGATTTTGTGTGGGTGTGTGAGAGTGTGTGTGAGCGTTTGAGTGTAGGTTTTTCTATTTGAGGGCCTTTGTGGTTAATATATGTGTGTGTGTGAGTGTGTGTGTGTGTAAGTGTGAGTGTGAGTGAGAGTGGGAGTGTGTGTACGAGTGTGTTATTGTGTGTGAATGTGTTTGTGGTTGAGTTTCTGAGCGTCTCTGTGCAGGTGTGAGTGTCTGAGAGTTTTAGTGTGGGTGTGAGTGCATGTGACTCTGTGAGAGTGTGTGTGTAGTTGTGTGAGTGGGAGTGAGTGTGTGAATGTGTATACGATTGGGTGATTGTGTGTGTGTGTGATTGTGTGTGAGAATGTGTGTGAGTGAGTCTGTGTGTGTAGGTGTGTGATTGTGCCGAAATCTGTGTGATTGCGTGTGTTTGTGAGTGTGTGTGACAGTGTGTGTGAGTGTAGGAGTGTCTGAGTGCCTCTGTGATTTCTGTATGTGAGTGTGTGTGTTTGATGATGCGTTTTTTTGTGTGTGTGTAGGTGTGTTTGCGGGAGAGAGTGTGTATACGAGTGTGTGATTGTGTGTGAGTGTTTATGTCTGTGAGTGGGTGTGAGTGTGTCTGTGTGTGCAGGTGAGAGTGTGTCACTATTTGTGAGTGTGTTTGTGATTGCATGTGAGCCTGTGTTTGTGTGTTGGTTTGTTAGTGTGTGTAGGTGTGCGAGTGTGTTTGACAGTGTTTCAGTGTTATTGCGTGTGTGTCTGTAAGTGTTTGTGTGAGTAGGTGTGTGAGTGTGTGTGACCGGGTGATTGTGAGTGTGAATGGGTGTGAGTCTGTGTGTCTGTGTGTTTGTGTGTGTGTTTACATGTGTGTAGGTGTGTGACTGTTTATGGCACGGTGTCAATGTGCGTGAGTGCTCATGTGTTTGTGTGTGTGTGTGAGTTTGTGATAGTGTATGTGTGATTGGGATTGAGTGTGTGAGTGTGTATATGAGTGTGTCATTGTGTTTGTGTGTGTGTGTGAGTGTGTTTTTGTTTAGGTGTGTGTGTGACATTGTGTGAGTCTATGTGGGAGTGCATTTCTGTCTGTGTGTGTGTCTGTGAGTAAGGGTGAGAGTGTGTTAGGGTGTTTGTGAGAGTGCAGGTGTGTGAGTGGGAGTGAGTGAGTGAATGTGTATATGAGTGGGTGACTGTGTGTGTGTGCATGTGTGTGCCTGACAGTCTGAATATGTGGGTGTTTCTGTGTGTAGGTGTGTGAGTGTGTGTGTGACATTTTGTGAGTGTGTGAGTGCATGTGAATCTGTGTGTGTTGGTGTGTGAGTAGGTGTGCGAGAGCTTGTGGCAGTGTGTGAGTGTGTGTGTGTGTGACATTCTGTGAATGTGTGTTGTTGTCTCTGTGTGTGTATATGTGAGAGTGCAGCAGTGTGTGTGTGTGAGTGCGAATGAGTCTGTGAGTGTGTGTGGGTGTGAGTGTGATTCTTTGTGAAATTTCAGTTGTGTGAGTGGGAGTGATTGTGTGAGTGTGTATATATGTGCGCGATTGTGTGTGAGTGTGTGTGATTGTGTGTGAGTATGTGTGTGTGTCTATATGTGTGTGTGTCTATGTGTAGGTGCATAATTTTGTGTGAGCAAATGTGTGTGAGAATGTGGGTGCTTCTGTGTGTAGGTGTGTGAATGTGTGAGTGTGTTTGTGAGAGTGTAGTTGTGTGAGTGTTTGTGTGTGTGTGAGTGTGTATACGGGTGTGTGATTGTGTATGAATTTGTGTGATTGTGTGTGAGAATGTGAGTGATTGTGTCTGTGTGTATGTGTGTGAGTGTCTGAAACTGTCTCAGTCTTCATGATTTTGTGTGGGTGTGTGAGAGTGTGTGTGTGTTTGGGTGTAGCTGTGTCTGTTTGAGGGCCTTTGTGGTTATTATATGTGTGTGTGTGAGTGTGTGTGTGTGTAGGTGTGAGTTGTTGTGAGAGTCGGAGTGTGTGTACAAGTGTGTTATTGTGTGTGATAGTGTTTGTGGGTGAGTGTCTGAGCATCTTTGTGTGCAGGTGTGTGTGTCTGACGGTTTTGTGTGGGTGTGAGTGCATGTGACTCTGTGAGAGTGTGTGTCTGTAGTTCTGTGAGTGGGAGTGTGTGAATGTGTATACGATTGAGTGAATGTGTGTGTGTGTGATTGTGTGTGAGAATGTGTGTGAGTGAGTCTGTGTGTGTAGGTGTGTGATTGTTCTGAACCCTGTGTGATTGTGTGTGTTTGTGAGGGTGTGGTACAGTGTGTGTGAGTGTAGGAGTGTCTGAGTGCCTGTGTGATTTCTGTATGTGAGTGTGTGTGTGTTTGATGATGCGATTGTTTGTGTGTGTGTAGGTATGTTAGTGGGAGTGAGTGTGTATACGAGTGTGTGATTGTGTGTGAGTGTTTTTGTCTGTGAGTGGGTGTGAGTGTGTCTGTGTGTGCAGGTGAGAGTGTGTGACTATTTGTGAGTGTGTGTGTGATTTCATGTGAGCCTGTGTTTGTGTGTTGTTTTGTTTATGTGTGTAGGTGTGCGAGTTTGTTTGACATTGTTTGAGTGAACGTTAGTGCATGTGTGTCTGTAAGTGTTTGTGTGAGTAGGTGTGTGAGTGTGTGTGACAGTGTGATTGTGTGTGTGAATGCGTGTGTGTCTGTGTGTCTGTGTGTTTGTGAAGTGTGTCTATATGTGTGTAGGTGTGTGACTCTTTATGGCACAGTGTAAATGTGCGTGAGTGCGCATGAATCTGTGTGTGTGTGTGAGATTGTGAGAGTGTAGGTGTGATTGGGAATGAGGGTGGGAGGGTGTATATGAGAGTGCCATTGTGTTTGTGTGTGTGTGTGAGTGTGTTTTTGTTTAGGTGTGTGTGTGACATTGTGTGAGTCTATGTGGGAGTGCATTTCTGTCTGAGTGTGTGTGTGTCTGTGAGTAACGGTGAGAGTGTGTTAGGGTGTTTGTGAGAGTGCAGGTGTGTGACTGGGAGTGAGTGAGTGAATGTGTATATGAGTGGGTGACTGTGTGTGTGCATGTTTGTGCCTGACAGTCTGAATATGTGGGTGTTTCAGTGTGTAGGTGTGTGAGTGTGTGTGTGACATTGTGTGAGTGTGTGTGTGAGTGCATGTGAATCTGTGTGTGTTGGTGTGTGAGTAGGTGTGCGAGAGCTTGTGGCAGTGAGTGTGTGTGTTTGAGACATTCTGAGAATGTGTGTTGGTGTCTCTGTGTGTGTAGATGAGTGAGTGCAGCAGTGTGTGAGTGTGTGAGTGCGAATGAGTCTGTGAGTGTGTGTGGGTGCGAGTGTGTTTCTTTGTGAAATTTCAGTTGTGTGAGTGGGAGTGACAGTGTGAGTGTGTATATAAGTGTGTGATTGTGTGTGAGTGTGTGTGACTGTGTGTGAGTATGTGTGTGTGCCTATATGTGTGTGCGTCTATGTGTAAGTGCGTAATTGTGTGTGTGCAATTGTGTGTGAAAATGTGGGTGGTTCTGTGTGTAGGTGTGTGAATGTGTGTGTTTGTGAGAGTGTAGTTGTGTGAGTGTTTGTGTGTGTGTGAGTGTGTATATGGGTGTGTGATTGTGTCTGAGTTTTTGTGATTGTGTGTGAGAATGTGAGTGAATGTGTCTGTGTGTATGTGTGTGAGTGTGTGAAACAGTGTCTCAGTCTTCGTGATTTTGTGTGGGTGTGTGAGAGTGTGTGTGAGCGTTTGAGTGTAGGTGTTTCTTTTTGAGGGACTTTGTGGTTAATATATGTGTGTGTGTGAGTGTGTGTGTGTAAGTGGGAGTGGGAGTGAGAGTGGGAGTGTGTGTACGAGTGTGTTATTGTGTGTGATTGTGTTTGTGGTTGAGTTTCTGAGCGTCTTTGTGTGCAGGTGTGTGTGTCTGACTGTTTTAGTGTGGGTGTGAGTGCATGTGACTCTGTGAGAGTGTGTGTGTAGTTGTGTGAGTGGGAGTGAGTGTGTGAATGTGTACACGATTGGGTGATTGTGTGTGTGTGATTGTGTGTGAGAATGTGTGTGAGTGAGTCTGTGTGTGTAGGTGTGTGATTGTGCCGAAATCTTTGTGATTGCGTGTGTTTGTGAGTGTGTGTGACAGTGTGTGTGAGTGTAGGAGTGTCTGAGTGCCTGTGTGATTTCTGTATGTGAGCGTGTGTGTGTTTGATGATGCGTTTGTTTGTGTGTGTGTAGGTGTGTTAGTGGGAGAGAGTGTGTATATGAGTGTGTGATTGTGTGTGAGTGTTTTTGTCTGTGAGTGGGTGTGAGTGTGTCTGTGTGTGCAGGTGAGAGTGTGTCACTATTTGTGAGTGTGTTTGTGATTGCATGTGAGAATGTGTTTGTGTGTTGGTTTGTTTGTGTGTGTAGGTGTGCGAGTGTGTTTGACAGTGTTTCAGTGTTATTGCGTGTGTGTCTGTAAGTGTTTGTGTGAGTAGGTGTGTGAGTGTGTGTGACCGGGTGATTGTGAGTGTGAATGCGTGTGAGTCTGTGTGTCTGTGTGTTTGTGGGTGTGTCTACATGTGTTTAGGTGTGTGACTGTTTATGGCACTGTGTCAATGTGCGTGAGTGCTAATGTGTCTGTGTGTGTGTGTGAGTTTGTGAGAGTGTAAGTGTGATTGGGAATGAGTGTGTGAGTATGTATATGAGTGTGTCATTGTATTTGGGTGTGTGTGAGTGTGTTTTTGTTTAGGTCTGTGTGTGACATTGTGTGAGTCTTTGAGGGAGTGCATTTCTGTCTGAGTGTGTGTGTGTCTGTGAGTAAGGGTGAGAGTGTGTTAGGGTGTTTGTGAGAGTGCAGGTGTGTGAGTGGGAGTGAGTGAGTGAATGTGTATATGAGTGGGTGACTGTGTGTGTGTGCATGTGTGTGCCTGACAGTGAATATGTGGGTGTTTCTGTGTGTAGGTGTGTGAGTGTGTGTGTGACATTGTGTGAGTGTGTGTGTGAGTGCATGTGAATCTGTGTGTGTTGGTGTGTGAGTAGGTGTGCGAGAGATTGTGGCAGTGTGTGAGTGTGTGTGTTTGAGACATTCTGTGATTGTGTGTTGGTGTCTCTGTGTGTGTAGATGAGTGAGTGCAGCAGTGTGTGAGTGTGTGAGTGTGAATGAGTCTGAGTGTGTGTGGGTGTGAGTGTGTTTCATTGTGAAATTTCAGTTGTGTGAGTTGGAGTGATTTTGTGAGTGTTTATATAAGTGTGCGATTGTGTGTGAGTGTGTGTGATTGTGTGATTATGTGTGTGTGAATATATGTGTGTGTGTCTATGTGTAGGTGTGTAAATGTGTGTGTGCAATTGTGTGTGAGAATGTGGTTGTTTCTGTGTGTAGGTGTGTGAATGTGTGAGTGTGTATGTGAGAGTGTAGTTGTGTGTTTGTGTGTGTGTGAGTGTGTATACGGGTGTGTGATTGTGTCTGAGTTTTTGTGATTGTGTGTGAGAATGTGAGTGAATGTGTCTGTGTGTATGTGTGTGAGTGTGTGAAACAGTGTCTCAGTCTTCGTGATTTTGTGTGGGTGTGTGAGAGTGTGTGTGAGCGTTTGAGTGTAGGTGTTTCTTTTTGAGGGCCTTTGTGGTTAATATATGTGTGTGTGTGAGTGTGTGTGTGTGTAAGTGTGAGTGGGAGTGAGAGTGGGAGTGTGTGTACGAGTGTGTTATTGTGTGTGATTGTGTTTGTGGTTGAGTTTCTGAGCGTCTGTGTGCAGGTGTGAGTGTCTGAGAGTTTTAGTGTGGGTGTGAGTGCATGTGACTCTGTGAGAGTGTGTGTGTGTAGTTGTGTGAGTGGGAGTGAGTGTGTGAATGTGTATACGATTGGGTGACTGTGTGTGAGTGTGTGTGATTGTGTGTGAGAATGTGTGTGAGTGAGTCTGTATGTGTAGGTGTGTGATTGGGCCGAACCCTGTGTGATTGTGTGTGTTTGTGAGTGTGTGTGACAGTGTGTGTGAGTGTAGGAGTGTCTGAGTGCCTGTGTAATTTCTGTATGTGAGTGTGTGTGTGTTTGATGATGCGTTTGTTTGTGTGTGTGTAGGTGTGTTAGTCTGAGTGTGTATACGAGTGTGTGATTGTGTGTGAGTGTTTATGTCTGTGAGTGGGTGTGAGTGTGTCTGTGTGTGCAGGTGAGAGTGTGTGACTATTTGTGAGTGTGTTTGTGATTGCATGTGAGCCTGTGTTTGTGTGTTGGTTTGTTTGTGTGTGTAGGTGTGCGAGTGTGTTTGACAGTGTTTCAGTGTTATTGCGTGTGTGACTGTAATTGTTTGTGTGAGTAGGTGTGTGAGTGTGTGTGACCGGGTGATTGTGAGTGTGAATGCGTGTGAGTCTGTGTGTCTGTGTGTTTGTGGGTGTGTCTACATGTGTGTAGGTGTGTGACTGTTTATGGCACTGTGTCAATGTGCGTGAGTGCTCATGTGTCTGTGTGTGTGTGTGAGTTTGTGAGAGTGTAAGTGTGATTGGGAATGAGTGTGTGAGTATGTATATGAGTGTGTCATTGTGTTTGTGTGTGTGTGAGTGTGTTTTTGTTTAGGTCTGTGTGTGACATTGTGTGAGTCTATGTGGGAGTGCATTTCTGTCTGAGTGTGTGTGTGTCTGTGAGTAACGGTGAGAGTGTGTTAGGGTGTTTGTGAGAGTGCAGGTGTGTGAGTGGGAGTGAGTGAGTGAATGTGTATATGAGTGGGTGACTGTGTGTGTGTGCATGTTTGTGCCTGACAGTCTGAATATGTGGGTGTTTCTCTGTGTAGGTGTGTGAGTGTGTGTGTGACATTGTGTGAGTGTGTGTGAGTGCATGTGAATCTGTGTGTGTTGGTGTGTGAGTAGGTGTGCGAGAGCTTGTGGCAGTGTGTGAGTGTGTGTATTTGTGACATTCTGTGAATGTGTGTTGGTGTCTCTGTGTGTGTAGATGAGTGAGTGCAGCAGTGTGTGAGTGCAAATGGGTCTGTGAGTGTGTGTTGGTGTGAGTGTGTTTCTTTGTGAAATTTTTGTTGTGTGAGTGGGAGTGAATGTGTGAGTGTTTATATAACTGTGCGATTGTGTGTGAGTGTGTGTGATTGTGTGTGATTATGTGTGTGTGCCTATATGTGTGTGTGTCTATGTGTAGGTGTGTAAATGTGTGTGTGCAATTGTGTGTGAGAATGTGGTTGTTTCTGTGTGTAGGTGTGTGAATGTGTGAGTGTGTTTGTGAGAATGTAGTTGTGTGAGTGTTTGTGTGTGTGTGAGTGTGTATACGGGTGTGTGATTGTGTCTGAGTTTTGTGATTGTGTGTGAGAATGTGAGTGAATGTGTCTGTGTGTATGTGTGTGAGTGTGTGAAACAGTGTCTCAGTCTTCGTGATTTTGTGTGGGTGTGTGAGAGTGTGTGTGAGCGTTTGAGTGTAGGTTTTTCTATTTGAGGGCCTTTGTGGTTAATATATGTGTGTGTGTGAGTGTGTGTGTGTGTAAGTGTGAGTGTGAGTGAGAGTGGGAGTGTGTGTACGAGTGTGTTATTGTGTGTGAATGTGTTTGTGGTTGAGTTTCTGAGCGTCTCTGTGCAGGTGTGAGTGTCTGAGAGTTTTAGTGTGGGTGTGAGTGCATGTGACTCTGTGAGAGTGTGTGTGTAGTTGTGTGAGTGGGAGTGAGTGTGTGAATGTGTATACGATTGGGTGATTGTGTGTGTGTGTGATTGTGTGTGAGAATGTGTGAGTGAGTCTGTGTGTGTAGGTGTGTGATTGTGCCGAAATCTGTGTGATTGCGTGTGTTTGTGAGTGTGTGTGACAGTGTGTGTGAGTGTAGGAGTGTCTGAGTGCCTCTGTGATTTCTGTATGTGAGTGTGTGTGTTTGATGATGCGTTTTTTTGTGTGTGTGTAGGTGTGTTTGCGGGAGAGAGTGTGTATACGAGTGTGTGATTGTGTGTGAGTGTTTATGTCTGTGAGTGGGTGTGAGTGTGTCTGTGTGTGCAGGTGAGAGTGTGTCACTATTTGTGAGTGTGTTTGTGATTGCATGTGAGCCTGTGTTTGTGTGTTGGTTTGTTAGTGTGTGTAGGTGTGCGAGTGTGTTTGACAGTGTTTCAGTGTTATTGCGTGTGTGTCTGTAAGTGTTTGTGTGAGTAGGTGTGTGAGTGTGTGTGACCGGGTGATTGTGAGTGTGAATGGGTGTGAGTCTGTGTGTCTGTGTGTTTGTGTGTGTGTTTACATGTGTGTAGGTGTGTGACTGTTTATGGCACGGTGTCAATGTGCGTGAGTGCTCATGTGTTTGTGTGTGTGTGTGAGTTTGTGATAGTGTATGTGTGATTGGGATTGAGTGTGTGAGTGTGTATATGAGTGTGTCATTGTGTTTGTGTGCGTGTGTGAGTGTGTTTTTGTTTAGGTGTGTGTGTGACATTGTGTGAGTCTATGTGGGAGTGCATTTCTGTCTGAGTGTGTGTGTGTCTGTGAGTAAGGGTGAGAGTGTGTTAGGGTGTTTGTGAGAGTGCAGGTGTGTGAGTGGGAGTGAGTGAGTGAATGTGTATATGAGTGGGTGACTGTGTGTGTGTGCATGTGTGTGCCTGACAGTCTGAATATGTGGGTGTTTCTGTGTGTAGGTGTGTGAGTGTGTGTGTGACATTTTGTGAGTGTGTGAGTGCATGTGAATCTGTGTGTGTTGGTGTGAGTAGGTGTGCGAGAGCTTGTGGCAGTGTGTGAGTGTGTGTGTGTGTGACATTCTGTGAATGTGTGTTGTTGTCTCTGTGTGTGTATATGTGAGAGTGCAGCAGTGTGTGTGTGTGAGTGCGAATGAGTCTGTGAGTGTGTGTGGGTGTGAGTGTGATTCTTTGTGAAATTTCAGTTGTGTGAGTGGGAGTGATTGTGTGAGTGTGTATATATGTGCGCGATTGTGTGTGAGTGTGTGTGATTGTGTGTGAGTATGTGTGTGTGTCTATATGTGTGTGTGTCTATGTGTAGGTGCGTAATTTTGTGTGAGCAAATGTGTGTGAGAATGTGGGTGCTTCTGTGTGTAGGTGTGTGAATGTGTGAGTGTGTTTGTGAGAGTGTAGTTGTGTGAGTGTTTGTGTGTGTGTGAGTGTGTATACGGGTGTGTGATTGTGTATGAATTTGTGTGATTGTGTGTGAGAATGTGAGTGATTGTGTCTGTGTGTATGTGTGTGAGTGTCTGAAACTGTCTCAGTCTTCATGATTTTGTGTGGGTGTGTGAGAGTGTGTGTGTGTTTGGGTGTAGCTGTGTTTGTTTGAGGGCCTTTGTGGTTATTATATGTGTGTGTGTGTGAGTGTGTGTGTGTGTAGGTGTGAGTTGTTGTGAGAGTCGGAGTGTGTGTACAAGTGTGTTATTGTGTGTGATAGTGTTTGTGGGTGAGTGTCTGAGCATCTTTGTGTGCAGGTGTGTGTGTCTGACGGTTTTGTGTGGGTGTGAGTGCATGTGACTCTGTGAGAGTGTGTGTCTGTAGTTCTGTGAGTGGGAGTGTGTGAATGTGTATACGATTGAGTGAATGTGTGTGTGTGTGATTGTGTGTGAGAATGTGTGTGAGTGAGTCTGTGTGTGTAGGTGTGTGATTGTTCTGAACCCTGTGTGATTGTGTGTGTTTGTGAGGGTGTGGTACAGTGTGTGTGAGTGTAGGAGTGTCTGAGTGCCTGTGTGATTTCTGTATGTGAGTGTGTGTGTGTTTGATGATGCGATTGTTTGTGTGTGTGTAGGTATGTTAGTGGGAGTGAGTGTGTATACGAGTGTGTGATTGTGTGTGAGTGTTTTTGTCTGTGAGTGGGTGTGAGTGTGTCTGTGTGTGCAGGTGAGAGTGTGTGACTATTTGTGAGTGTGTGTGTGATTTCATGTGAGCCTGTGTTTGTGTGTTGTTTTGTTTATGTGTGTAGGTGTGCGAGTTTGTTTGACATTGTTTGAGTGAACGTTAGTGCATGTGTGTCTGTAAGTGTTTGTGTGAGTAGGTGTGTGAGTGTGTGTGACAGTGTGATTGTGTGTGTGAATGCGTGTGTGTCTGTGTGTCTGTGTGTTTGTGAAGTGTGTCTATATGTGTGTAGGTGTGTGACTCTTTATGGCACAGTGTAAATGTGCGTGAGTGCGCATGAATCTGTGTGTGTGTGTGAGATTGTGAGAGTGTAGGTGTGATTGGGAATGAGGGTGGGAGGGTGTATATGACAGTGCCATTGTGTTTGTGTGTGTGTGTGAGTGTGTTTTTGTTTAGGTGTGTGTGTGACATTGTGTGAGTCTATGTGGGAGTGCATTTCTGTCTGAGTGTGTGTGTGTCTGTGAGTAACGGTGAGAGTGTGTTAGGGTGTTTGTGAGAGTGCAGGTGTGTGACTGGGAGTGAGTGAGTGAATGTGTATATGAGTGGGTGACTGTGTGTGTGCATGTTTGTGCCTGACAGTCTGAATATGTGGGTGTTTCAGTGTGTAGGTGTGTGAGTGTGTGTGTGACATTGTGTGAGTGTGTGTGTGAGTGCATGTGAATCTGTGTGTGTTGGTGTGTGAGTAGGTGTGCGAGAGCTTGTGGCAGTGAGTGTGTGTGTTTGAGACATTCTGAGAATGTGTGTTGGTGTCTCTGTGTGTGTAGATGAGTGAGTGCAGCAGTGTGTGAGTGTGTGAGTGCGAATGAGTCTGTGAGTGTGTGTGGGTGCGTGTTTCTTTGTGAAATTTCAGTTGTGTGAGTGGGAGTGACAGTGTGAGTGTGTATATAAGTGTGCGATTGTGTGTGAGTGTGTGTGACTGTGTGTGAGTATGTGTGTGTGCCTATATGTGTGTGCGTCTATGTGTAAGTGCGTAATTGTGTGTGTGCAATTGTGTGTGAAAATGTGGGTGGTTCTGTGTGTAGGTGTGTGAATGTGTGTGTTTGTGAGAGTGTAGTTGTGTGAGTGTTTGTGTGTGTGTGAGTGTGTATATGGGTGTGTGATTGTGTCTGAGTTTTTGTGATTGTGTGTGAGAATGTGAGTGAATGTGTCTGTGTGTATGTGTGTGAGTGTGTGAAACAGTGTCTCAGTCTTCGTGATTTTGTGTGGGTGTGTGAGAGTGTGTGTGAGCGTTTGAGTGTAGGTGTTTCTTTTTGAGGGACTTTGTGGTTAATATATGTGTGTGTGTGAGTGTGTGTGTGTAAGTGGGAGAGGGAGTGAGAGTGGGAGTGTGTGTACGAGTGTGTTATTGTGTGTGATTGTGTTTGTGGTTGAGTTTCTGAGCGTCTTTGTGTGCAGGTGTGTGTGTCTGACTGTTTTAGTGTGGGTGTGAGTGCATGTGACTCTGTGAGAGTGTGTGTGTAGTTGTGTGAGTGGGAGTGAGTGTGTGAATGTGTACACGATTGGGTGATTGTGTGTGTGTGATTGTGTGTGAGAATGTGTGTGAGTGAGTCTGTGTGTGTAGGTGTGTGATTGTGCCGAAATCTTTGTGATTGCGTGTGTTTGTGAGTGTGTGTGACAGTGTGTGTGAGTGTAGGAGTGTCTGAGTGCCTGTGTGATTTCTGTATGTGAGCGTGTGTGTGTTTGATGATGCGTTTGTTTGAGTGTGTGTAGGTGTGTTAGTGGGAGAGAGTGTGTATATGAGTGTGTGATTGTGTGTGAGTGTTTTTGTCTGTGAGTGGGTGTGAGTGTGTCTGTGTGTGCAGGTGAGAGTGTGTCACTATTTGTGAGTGTGTTTGTGATTGCATGTGAGCCTGTGTTTGTGTGTTGGTTTGTTTGTGTGTGTAGGTGTGCGAGTGTGTTTGACAGTGTTTCAGTGTTATTGCGTGTGTGTCTGTAAGTGTTTGTGTGAGTAGGTGTGTGAGTGTGTGTGACCGGGTGATTGTGAGTGTGAATGCGTGTGAGTCTGTGTGTCTGTGTGTTTGTGGGTGTGTCTACATGTGTTTAGGTGTGTGACTGTTTATGGCACAGTGTCAATGTGCGTGAGTGCTAATGTGTCTGTGTGTGTGTGTGAGTTTGTGAGAGTGTAAGTGTGATTGGGAATGAGTGTGTGAGTATGTATATGAGTGTGTCATTGTATTTGGGTGTGTGTGAGTGTGTTTTTGTTTAGGACTGTGTGTGACATTGTGTGAGTCTTTGAGGGAGTGCATTTCTGTCTGAGTGTGTGTGTGTCTGTGAGTAAGGGTGAGAGTGTGTTAGGGTGTTTGTGAGAGTGCAGGTGTGTGAGTGGGAGTGAGTGAGTGAATGTGTATATGAGTGGGTGACTGTGTGTGTGTGCATGTGTGTGCCTGACAGTGAATATGTGGGTGTTTCTGTGTGTAGGTGTGTGAGTGTGTGTGTGACATTGTGTGAGTGTGTGTGTGAGTGCATGTGAATCTGTGTGTGTTGGTGTGTGAGTAGGTGTGCGAGAGATTGTGGCAGTGTGTGAGTGTGTGTGTTTGAGACATTCTGTGATTGTGTGTTGGTGTCTCTGTGTGTGTAGATGAGTGAGTGCAGCAGTGTGTGAGTGTGTGAGTGTGAATGAGTCTGAGTGTGTGTGGGTGTGAGTGTGTTTCATTGTGAAATTTCAGTTGTGTGAGTTGGAGTGATTTTGTGAGTGTTTATATAAGTGTGCGATTGTGTGTGAGTGTGTGTGATTGTGTGTGATTATGTGTGTGTGCCTATATGTGTGTGTGTCTATGTGTAGGTGTGTAAATGTGTGTGTGCAATTGTGTGTGAGAATGTGGTTGTTTCTGTGTGTAGGTGTGTGAATGTGTGAGTGTGTATGTGAGAGTGTAGTTGTGTGTTTGTGTGTGTGTGAGTGTGTATACGGGTGTGTGATTGTGTCTGAGTTTTTGTGATTGTGTGTGAGAATGTGAGTGAATGTGTCTGTGTGTATGTGTGTGAGTGTGTGAAACAGTGTCTCAGTCTTCGTGATTTTGTGTGGGTGTGTGAGAGTGTGTGTGAGCGTTTGAGTGTAGGTGTTTCTTTTTGAGGGCCTTTGTGGTTAATATATGTGTGTGTGTGAGTGTGTGTGTGTGTAAGTGTGAGTGGGAGTGAGAGTGGGAGTGTGTGTACGAGTGTGTTATTGTGTGTGATTGTGTTTGTGGTTGAGTTTCTGAGCGTCTGTGTGCAGGTGTGAGTGTCTGAGAGTTTTAGTGTGGGTGTGAGTGCATGTGACTCTGTGAGAGTGTGTGTGTGTAGTTGTGTGAGTGGGAGTGAGTGTGTGAATGTGTATACGATTGGGTGACTGTGTGTGAGTGTGTGTGATTGTGTGTGAGAATGTGTGTGAGTGAGTCTGTATGTGTAGGTGTGTGATTGGGCCGAACCCTGTGTGATTGTGTGTGTTTGTGAGTGTGTGTGACAGTGTGTGTGAGTGTAGGAGTGTCTGAGTGCCTGTGTGATTTCTGTATGTGAGTGTGTGTGTGTTTGATGATGCGTTTGTTAGTGTGTGTGTAGGTGTGTTAGCGGGAGAGAGTGTGTATACGAGTGTGTGATTGTGTGTGAGTGTTTTTGTCTGTGAGTGTTTGTGAGTGTGTCTTTGTGTGCAGGTTAGTGTGTGTGACTATTTGTGAGTGTGTGTGTGATTGCATGTGAGCCTGTGTTTGTGTGTTGTTTTGTTTGTGTGTGTAGGTGTGCGAGTGTGTTTGGCAGTGTTTGAGTGAGTGTTAGTGCGTGTGTGTCTGTAAGTGATTGTGTGAGTAGTTGTGTGAGTGTGTGTGACAGTGTGATTGTGTGTGTGAGTGCGTGTGAGTCGGTGTGTCTGTGTGTTTGTGATGTGTGTCTATATGTGTGTAGGTGTGTGACTCTTTATGGCACTGTGTCAATGTGCGTGAGTGCTCATGTGTCTGTGTGTGTGTGAGTTTGTGAGTGTGTAGGTGAGATTGGGAATGAGTGTGTGAGTGTGTATATGAGTGTGTCATTGTGTTTGTGTGTGTGTGAGTGTGTTTTTTTTAGGTGTGTGTGTGACATTGTGTGAGTCTATGTGGGAGTGCATTTCTGTCTGAGTGTGTGTGTGTCTGTGTGTAAGTGTGAGAGTGTGTTAGGGTGTTTGTGAGAGTGCAGGTGTGTGAGTGGGAGTGAGTGAGTGAATGTGTATATGAGTGGGTGACTGTGTGTGTGCATGTGTGTGCCTGACAGTCTGAATATGTGGGTGTTTCTGTGTGTAGGTGTGTGAGTGTGTGTGTGACATTGTGTGAGTGTGTGTGTGACATTGTGTGAGTGTGTGTGAGTGCATGTGAATCTGTGTGTGTTGGTGTGTGAAAAGGTGTGCGAGAGCTTGTGGCAGTGTGTGAGTTTGTGTGTTTGTGACATTCTGAGATTGTGTGTTGGAGTCTCTGTGTGTGTAGATGTGTGAGTGCAGCAGTGTGTGTGTGTAAGTGGGAATGTGTCTGTGAGTGTGTGTGGGTGTGAGTGTTTTTTTTTGAAATTCTTGTTGTGTGTGTGGGAGTGATTGTGTGTGTGTATATAAGTGTGCGTTTGTGTGTGAGTGTGTGTGATTGTGTGTATGTGTGTGTGACTATATGTGTGTGTGTCTATGTGTAGGTGCGTAACTGTGTGTGAGAATGTGGGTGCTTCTGTGTGTAGGTGTGTGAATATGTGAGTGTGTTTGTGAGAGTGAAGTTGTGTGAGTGTTTGTGTGTGTGTGAGTGTGTATACGGTGTGTGATTGTGTCTGAGTTTTTGTGATTGTGTGTGAGAATGTGAGTGAAGGTGTCTGTGTGTATGTGTGTGAATGTGTGAATCAGTGTCTCTGTCTTCGTGATTTTGTGTGGGTGTGTGAGAGTGTGTGTGAGCGTTTGGGTGTAGGTGTTTCTTTTTGAGGGCCTTTGTGGTTAATATATGTGTGTGTGTGTGTGTAAGTGTGAGTGGGAATGAGAGTGGGAGTGTGTGCACGAGTGTGTTGTGTGTGATTGTGTTTGTGGGTGAGTTTCTGAGCGTCTTTGTGTGCAGGTGTGTGTGTCTGACGTTTTTAGTGTGGGTGTGAGTGCATGTGACTCTGTGAGAGTGTGTGTGTGTAGTTGTGTGAGTGGGAGAGAGTGTGTGAATGTGTATACGATTGGGTGACTGTGTGTGAGTGTGTGTGATTGTGTGTGAGAATGTGTGTGAGTGAGTCTGTGTGTGTAGGTGTGTGATTGTGCCGAAATCTGTGTGATTGTGTGTGTTTGTGAGGGTGTGTGACAGTGTGTGTGAGTGTAGGAGTGTCTGAGTGCCTGTGTGATTTCTGTATGTGAGTGTGTGTGTTTGATGATGCGTTTGTTAGTGTGTGTGTAGGTGTGTTAGTGGGAGAGAGTGTGTATTCGACTCTGTGATTGTGTGTCAGTGTTTTTGTCTGTGAGTGGGTGTGAGTGTGTCTGTGAGTGCAGGTGAGAGTGTGTGACTATTTGTGAGTGTGTGTGTGATTGCATGTGAGCCTGTCTTTGTGTGTTGTTTTGTTTGTGTGTGTAATTGTGCGAGTGTGTTTGACAGTGTTTGAGTGAGTGTTAGTGCGTGTGTGTCTGTAAGTGTTTGTGTGAGTAGGGGTGTGAGTGTGTGTGACAGTGTGATTGTGTGTGTGAGTGCGTGTGAGTCTTTGTGTCTGTGTGTTTGTGAAGTGTGTCTATATGTGTGTAGGTGTGTGACTGTTTATGGCACTGTGTCAATGTGCGTGAGTGCTCATGTGTCTGTGTGTGTGAGTTTGTGAGAGTGTAAGTGTGATTGGGAATGAGTGTGTGAGTATGTATATGAGTGTGTCATTGTGTTTGTGTGTGTGTGAGTGTGTTTTTGTTTAGGTCTGTGTGTGACATAGTGTGAGTCTATGTGGGAGTGCATTTCTGTCTGAGTGTGTGTGTGTCTGTGTGTAAGTGTGAGAGTGTGTTAGGGTGTTTGTGAGAGTGCAGGTGTGTGAGTGGGAGTGAGTGAGTGAATGTGTATATGAGTGGGTAACTGTGTGTGTGTGCATGTGTGTGCCTGAAAGTCTGAATATGTGGGTGTTTCTGTGTGTAGGTGTGTGAGTGTGTGTGTGACATTGTGTGAGTGTGTGTGAGTGCATGTGAATCTGTGTGTGTTGGTGTGTGAGTAGGTGTGCGAGAGCTTGTGGCAGTGTGTGAGTGTGTGTGTTTGTGACATTCTCTGATTGTGTGTTGGTGTCTCGGTGTGTGTAGATGTGTGAGTGCAGCAGTGTGTGAGTGTGTGAGTGGGAATGTGTCTGTGAGTGTGTGTGGTTGTGAGTGTGTTACTTTTTGAAATTCTAGTTGTGTGAGTGGGAGAGATTGTGTGAGTGTGTATATAAGTGGGCGTTTGTGTGTGAGTGTGTGTGATTGTGTGTGAGTATATGTGTGTGTCTATGTGTAGGTGCGTAATTGTGTGTGTGCAAATGTGTGTGAGAATGTGGGTGCTTCTGTGTGTAGGTGTGTGAATGTGTTGGTGTGTTTGTGAGAGTGTAGTTGTGTGAGTGTTTGTGTGTGCGTGAGTGTGTATACGGGTGTGTGATTGTGTCTGTGTTTTTGTGATTGTGTGTGAGAATGTGAGTGAATGTGTCTGTGTGTATGTGTGTGAGTGTGTGAAACAGTGTCTCAGTCTTCGTGATTTTGTGTGGGTGTGTGAGAGTGTGTGTGAGCGTTTGAGTGTAGGTGTTTCTTTTTGAGGGACTTTGTGGTTAATATATGTGTGTGTGTGAGTGTGTGTGTGTGTAAGTGTGAGTGGGAGTGAGAGTGAGAGTGTGTGCACGAGTGTGTTGTGTGTGATTGTGTTTGTGGGTGAGTTTCTGAGCGTCTTTGTGTGCAGGTGTGTTTCTGACGGTTTTAGTGTGGGTGTGAGTGCATGTGACTCTGTGAGAGTGTGTGTGTGTAGTTGTGTGAGTGGGAGTGAGTGTGTGAATGTGTATACGATTGGGTGACTGTGTGTGAGTGTGTGTGATTGTGTGTGAGAATGTGTGTGAGTGAGTCTGTGTGTGTAGGTGTGTGATTGTGCCGAACTCTGTGTGATTGCGTGTGTTTGTGAGTGTGTGTGACAGTGTGTGTGAGTGTAGGAGTGTCTGAGTGCCTGTGTGATTTCTGTATGTGAGTGTGTGTGTGTTTGATGATGCGTTTTTTTGTGTGTGTGTAGGTGTGTTAGTGGGAGAGTGTGTGTATACGAGTGTGTGATTGTGTGTGAGTGTTTATGTCTGTGAGTGGGTGTGAGTGTGTCTGTGTGTGCAGGTGTGAGTGTGTCAGTATTTGTGAGTGTGTTTGTGATTGCATGTGAGCCTGTGTTTGTATGTTGGTTTGTTTGTGTGTGTAGGTGTGCGAGTGTGTTTGACAGTGTTTAAGGGTGAGTGCGTGTGTGTCTGTAAGTGTTTGTGTGAGTAGGTGAGTGAGTGTGTGTGACCGGGTGATTGTGTGTGTGAATGAGTGTGAGTCTGTGTGTCTGTGTGTTTGTGGGTGTGTCTACATGTGTGTAGGTGTGTGACTGTTTATGGCACTGTGTCAATGCGCGTGAGTGCTCATGTGTCTGTGTGTGTGTGTGTGAGTTGGTGAGAGTGTCAGTGTGATTGGTAATGAGTGTGTATGTATATGAGTGTGTCATTGTGTTTGTGTGTGTGTGAGTGTGTTTTTGTTTAGGTCTGTGTGTGACATTGTGTGAGTCTATGTGGGAGTGCATTTCTGTCTGAGTGTGTGTGTGTCTGTGAGTAACGGTGAGAGTGTGTTAGGGTGTTTGTGAGAGTGCAGGTGTGTGAGTGGGAGTGAGTGAGTGAATGTGTATATGAGTGGGTGACTGTGTGTGTGTGCATGTTTGTGCCTGACAGTCTGAATATGTGGGTGTTTCTGTGTGTAGTTGTGTGAGTGAGTGTGTGACATTGTGTGAGTGTGTGTGTGACAATGTGTGAGTGTGTGTGAGTGCATATGAATCTGTGTGTGTTGGTGTGTGAAAAGGTGTGCGAGAGCTTGTGACAGTGTGTGAGTGTGTGTGTTTGTGACATTCTGAGATTGTGTGTTGGTGTCTCTGTGTGTGTAGATGTGTGAGTGCAGCAGTGTGTGAGTGTGTGAGTGGGAATGTGTCTGTGAGTGTGTGTGGGTGTGAGTGTGTTTTTTTTGAAATTCTAGTTGTGTGTGTGGGAGTGATTGTGTGTGTGTATATAAGTGTGTGTTTGTGTGTGAGTGTGTGTGATTGTGTGTATGTGTGTGTGACTATATGTGTGTGTGTCTATGTGTAGGTGCGTAATTGTGTGTGAGAATGTGGGTGCTTCTGTGTGTAGGTGTGTGAATGTGTGTGTGTGTTTGTGAGAGTGAAGTTGTGTGAGTGTTTGTGTGTCTGAGTGTGTATACGGTGTGTGATTGTGTCTGAGTTTTTGTGATTGTGTGTGAGAATGTGAGTGAAGGTGTCTGTGTGTATGTGTGTGAATGTGTGAAACAGTGTCTCAGTCTTCGTGATTTTGTGTGGGTGTGTGAGAGTGTGTGTGAGCGTTTGGGTGTAGGTGTTTCTTTTTGAGGGCCTTTGTGGTTAATATATGTGTGTGTGTGAGTGTGTGTGTGTGTAAGTGTGAGTGGGAGTGAGAGTGGGAGTGTGTGCACGAGTGTGTTGTGTGTGATTGTGTTTGTGGGTGAGTTTCTGAGCGTCTTTGTGTGCAGGTGTGTTTCTGACGGTTTTAGTGTGGGTGTGAGTGCATGTGACTCTGTGAGAGTGTGTGTGTGTAGTTGTGTGAGTGGGAGTGAGTGTGTGAATGTGTATACGATTGGGTGACTGTGTGTGAGTGTGTGTGATTGTGTGTGAGAATGTGTGTGAGTGAGTCTGTGTGTGTAGGTGTGTGATTGTGCCGAACTCTGTGTGATTGCGTGTGTTTGTGAGTGTGTGTGACAGTGTGTGTGAGTGTAGGAGTGTCTGAGTGCCTGTGTGATTTCTGTATGTGAGTGTGTGTGTGTTTGATGATGCGTTTTTTTGTGTGTGTGTAGGTGTGTTAGTGGGAGAGTGTGTGTATACGAGTGTGTGATTGTGTGTGAGTGTTTATGTCTGTGAGTGGGTGTGAGTGTGTCTGTGTGTGCAGGTGTGAGTGTGTCAGTATTTGTGAGTGTGTTTGTGATTGCATGTGAGCCTGTGTTTGTATGTTGGTTGGTTTGTGTGTGTAGGTGTGCGAGTGTGTTTGACAGTGTTTAAGGGTGAGTGCGTGTGTGTCTGTAAGTGTTTGTGTGAGTAGGTGAGTGAGTGTGTGTGACCGGGTGATTGTGTGTGTGAATGAGTGTGAGTCTGTGTGTCTGTGTGTTTGTGGGTGTGTCTACATGTGTGTAGGTGTGTGACTGTTTATGGCACTGTGTCAATGCGCGTGAGTGCTCATGTGTCTGTGTGTGTGTGTGTGAGTTGGTGAGAGTGTCAGTGTGATTGGTAATGAGTGTGTGAGTATGTATATGAGTGTGTCATTGTGTTTGTGTGTGTGTGAGTGTGTTTTTGTTCAGGTCTGTGTGTGACATTGTGTGAGTCTATGTGGGAGTGCATTTCTGTCTGAGTGTGTGTGTGTCTGTGAGTAACGGTGAGAGTGTGTTAGGGTGTTTGTGAGAGTGCAGGTGTGTGAGTGGGAGTGAGTGAGTGAATGTGTATATGAGTGGGTGACTGTGTGTGTGTGCATGTTTGTGCCTGACAGTCTGAATATGTGGGTGTTTCTGTGTGTAGGTGTGTGAGTGTGTGTGTGACATTGTGTGAGTGTGTGTGTGAGTGCAAGTGAATCTGTGTGTGTTGGTGTGTGAGTAGGTGAGCGAGAGCTTGTGGCAGTGTGTGAGAGTGTGTGTTTGAGACATTCTGAGCATGTGTGTTGGTGTCTCTGTGTGTGTAGATGTGTGAGTGCAGCAGTGTGTGAGTGTGTGAGTGGGAATGTGTCTGTGAGTGTGTGTGGGTGTGAGTGTGTTTCTTTGTGAAATTCTAGTTGTGTGTGTGGGAGTGATTGTGTGAGTGTGTATATAAGTGTGTGATTGTGTGTGAGTGTGTGTGATTGTGTGTGTGCCTATATGTGTGTGTGTCTATGTGTAGGTGCGTAATTGTGTGTGCAAATGTGTGTGATAATGTGGGTGCTTCTGTGTGTAGGTGTGTGAATGTGTGAGTGTTTGTGAGAGTGTAGTTGTGTGAGTGTTTGTGTGTGTGTGAGTGTGTATACGGGTGTGTGATTGTGTCTGAGTTTTTGTGATTGTGTGTGAGAATGTGAGTGAATGTGTCTGTGTGTATGTGTGTGAGTGTGTGGAACAGTGTCTCAGTCTTCGTGATTTTGTGTGGGTGTGTGAGAGTGTGTGTGAGCGTTTGAGTGTAGGTGTTTCTTTTTGAGGGCCTTTGTGGTTAATATATGTGTGTGTGTGAGTGTGTGTGTGTGTAAGTGTGAGTGGGAGTGAGAGTGGGAGTGTGTGTACGAGTGTGTTATTGTGTGTGATTGTGTTTGTGGGTTTGTTTCTGAGCGTCTTTGTGTGCAGGTGTGTGTGTCTGACGGTTTTAGTGTGGGTGTGAGTGCATGTGACTCTGTGAGAGTGTGTGTGTAGTTGTGTGAGTGGGAGTGAGTGTGTGAATGTGTATACGAATGGGTGATTGTGTGTGTGTGATTGTGTGTGAGAATGTGTGTGAGTGAGTCTGTGTGTGTAGGTGTGTGTTTGTGCCGAAATCTGTGTGATTGCGTGTGTTTGTGAGTGTGTGTGACAGTGTGTGTGAGTGTAGGAGTGTCTGAGTGCCTGTGTGATTTCTGTATGTGAGTGTGTGTGTGTTTGATGATGCGTTTGTTAGTGTGTGTGTAGGTGTGTTAGTGGGAGAGAGTGTGTATACGAGTGTGTGATTGTGTGTGAGTGATTTTGTCTGTGAGTGGGTGTGAGTGTGTCTGTGAGTGCAGGTGAGAGTGTGTGACTATTTGTGAGTGTGTGTGTGATTGCATGTGAGCCTGTGTTTGTGTGTTGTTTTGTTTGTGTGTGTAGGTGTGCGAGTGTGTTTGACAGTGTTTGAGTGAGTGTTAGTGCGTGTGTGTCTGTAAGTGTTTGTGTGAGTAGGTGTGTGAGTGTGTGTGACAGTGTGATTGTGTGTGTGAGTGCGTGTGAGTCTGTGTGTCTGTGTGTTTGTGATGTGTGTCTATATGTGTGTAGGTGTGTGACTCTTTATGGCACTGTGTCAATGTGCGTGAGTGCTCATGTGTCTGTGTGTGTGTGAGTTTGTGAGTGTGTAGGTGTGATTGGGAATGAGTGTGTGAGTGTGTATATGAGTGTGTCATTGTGTTTGTGTGTGTGTGAGTGTGTTTTTGTTTAGGTGTGTGTGTGACATTGTGTGAGTCTATGTGGGAGTGCATTTCTGTCTGAGTGTGTGTGTGTCTGTGTGTAAGTGTGAGAGTGTGTTAGGGTGTTTGTGAGAGTGCAGGTGTGTGAGTGGGAGTGAGTGAGTGAATGTGTATATGAGTGGGTGACTGTGTGTGTGCATGTGTGTGCCTGACAGTCTGAATATGTGGGTGTTTCTGTGTGTAGGTGTGTGAGTGAGTGTGTGACATTGTGTGAGTGTGTGTGTGACAATGTGTGAGTGTGTGTGAGTGCATATGAATCTGTGTGTGTTGGTGTGTGAAAAGGTGTGCGAGAGCTTGTGGCAGTGTGTGAGTGTGTGTGTTTGTGACATTCTGAGATTGTGTGTTGGTGTCTCTGTGTGTGTAGATGTGTGAGTGCAGCAGTGTGTGAGTGTGTGAGTGGGAATGTGTCTGTGAGTGTGTGTGGGTGTGAGTGTGTTTTTTTTGAAATTCTAGTTGTGTGTGTGGGAGTGATTGTGTGTGTGTATATAAGTGTGCGTTTGTGTGTGAGTGTGTGTGATTGTGTGTATGTGTGTGTGACTATATGTGGGTGTGTCTATGTGTAGGTGCGTAATTGTGTGTGAGAATGTGGGTGCTTCTGTGTGTAGGTGTGTGAATGTGTGTGTGTGTTTGTGAGAGTGTAGTTGTGTGAGTGTTTGTGTGTGTGTGAGTGTGTATACGGTGTGTGATTGTGTCTGAGTTTTTGTGATTGTGTGTGAGAATGTGAGTGAAGGTGTCTGTGTGTATGTGTGTGAATGTGTGAAACAGTGTCTCAGTCTTCGTGATTTTGTGTGGGTGTGTGAGAGTGTGTGTGAGCGTTTGGGTGTAGGTGTTTCTTTTTGAGGGCCTTTGTGGTTAATATATGTGTGTGTGTGAGTGTGTGTGTGTAAGTGTGAGTGGGAGTGAGAGTGGGAGTGTGTGCACGAGTGTGTTGTGTGTGATTGTGTTTGTGGGTGAGTTTCTGAGCGTCTTTGTGTGCAGGTGTGTTTCTGACGGTTTTAGTGTGGGTGTGAGTGCATGTGACTCTGTGAGAGTGTGTGTGTGTAGTTGTGTGAGTGGGAGTGAGTGTGTGAATGTGTATATGATTGGGTGACTGTGTGTGAGTGTGTGTGATTGTGTGTGAGAATGTGTGTGAGTGAGTCTGTGTGTGTAGGTGTGTGATTGTGCCGAACTCTGTGTGATTGCGTGTGTTTGTGAGTGTGTGTGACAGTGTGTGTGAGTGTAGGAGTGTCTGAGTGCCTGTGTGATTTCTGTATGTGAGTGTGTGTGTGTTTGATGATGCGTTTTTTTGTGTGTGTGTAGGTGTGTTAGTGGGAGAGTGTGTGTATACGAGTGTGTGATTGTGTGTGAGTGTTTATGTCTGTGAGTGGGTGTGAGTGTGTCTGTGTGTGCAGGTGTGAGTGTGTCAGTATTTGTGAGTGTGTTTGTGATTGCATGTGAGCCTGTGTTTGTATGTTGGTTGGTTTGTGTGTGTAGGTGTGCGAGTGTGTTTGACAGTGTTTAAGGGTGAGTGCGTGTGTGTCTGTAAGTGTTTGTGTGAGTAGGTGAGTGAGTGTGTGTGACCGGGTGATTGTGTGTGTGAATGAGTGTGAGTCTGTGTGTCTGTGTGTTTGTGGGTGTGTCTACATGTGTGTAGGTGTGTGACTGTTTATGGCACTGTGTCAATGCGCGTGAGTGCTCATGTGTCTGTGTGTGTGTGTGAGTTGGTGAGAGTGTCAGTGTGATTGGTAATGAGTGTGTGAGTATGTATATGAGTGTGTCATTGTGTTTGTGTGTGTGTGAGTGTGTTTTTGTTCAGGTCTGTGTGTGACATTGTGTGAGTCTATGTGGGAGTGCATTTCTGTCTGAGTGTGTGTGTGTCTGTGAGTAACGGTGAGAGTGTGTTAGGGTGTTTGTGAGAGTGCAGGTGTGTGAGTGGGAGTGAGTGAGTGAATGTGTATATGAGTGGGTGACTGTGTGTGTGTGCATGTTTGTGCCTGACAGTCTGAATATGTGGGTGTTTCTGTGTGTAGGTGTGTGAGTGTGTGTGTGACATTGTGTGAGTGTGTGTGTGAGTGCAAGTGAATCTGTGTGTGTTGGTGTGTGAGTAGGTGAGCGAGAGCTTGTGGCAGTGTGTGAGAGTGTGTGTTTGAGACATTCTGAGCATGTGTGTTGGTGTCTCTGTGTGTGTAGATGTGTGAGTGCAGCAGTGTGTGAGTGTGTGAGTGGGAATGTGTCTGTGAGTGTGTGTGGGTGTGAGTGTGTTTCTTTGTGAAATTCTAGTTGTGTGTGTGGGAGTGATTGTGTGAGTGTGTATATAAGTGTGTGATTGTGTGTGAGTGTGTGTGATTGTGTGTGTGCCTATATGTGTGTGTGTCTATGTGTAGGTGCGTAATTGTGTGTGCAAATGTGTGTGATAATGTGGGTGCTTCTGTGTGTAGGTGTGTGAATGTGTGAGTGTTTGTGAGAGTGTAGTTGTGTGAGTGTTTGTGTGTGTGTGAGTGTGTATACGGGTGTGTGATTGTGTCTGAGTTTTTGTGATTGTGTGTGAGAATGTGAGTGAATGTGTCTGTGTGTATGTGTGTGAGTGTGTGGAACAGTGTCTCAGTCTTCGTGATTTTGTGTGGGTGTGTGAGAGTGTGTGTGAGCGTTTGAGTGTAGGTGTTTCTTTTTGAGGGCCTTTGTGGTTAATATATGTGTGTGTGTGAGTGTGTGTGTGTGTAAGTGTGAGTGGGAGTGAGAGTGGGAGTGTGTGTACGAGTGTGTTATTGTGTGTGATTGTGTTTGTGGGTTTGTTTCTGAGCGTCTTTGTGTGCAGGTGTGTGTGTCTGACGGTTTTAGTGTGGGTGTGAGTGCATGTGACTCTGTGAGAGTGTGTGTGTAGTTGTGTGAGTGGGAGTGAGTGTGTGAATGTGTATACGAATGGGTGATTGTGTGTGTGTGATTGTGTGTGAGAATGTGTGTGAGTGAGTCTGTGTGTGTAGGTGTGTGTTTGTGCCGAAATCTGTGTGATTGCGTGTGTTTGTGAGTGTGTGTGACAGTGTGTGTGAGTGTAGGAGTGTCTGAGTGCCTGTGTGATTTCTGTATGTGAGTGTGTGTGTGTTTGATGATGCGTTTGTTAGTGTGTGTGTAGGTGTGTTAGTGGGAGAGAGTGTGTATACGAGTGTGTGATTGTGTGTGAGTGATTTTGTCTGTGAGTGGGTGTGAGTGTGTCTGTGAGTGCAGGTGAGAGTGTGTGACTATTTGTGAGTGTGTGTGTGATTGCATGTGAGCCTGTGTTTGTGTGTTGTTTTGTTTGTGTGTGTAGGTGTGCGAGTGTGTTTGACAGTGTTTGAGTGAGTGTTAGTGCGTGTGTGTCTGTAAGTGTTTGTGTGAGTAGGTGTGTGAGTGTGTGTGACAGTGTGATTGTGTGTGTGAGTGCGTGTGAGTCTGTGTGTCTGTGTGTTTGTGATGTGTGTCTATATGTGTGTAGGTGTGTGACTCTTTATGGCACTGTGTCAATGTGCGTGAGTGCTCATGTGTCTGTGTGTGTGTGAGTTTGTGAGTGTGTAGGTGTGATTGGGAATGAGTGTGTGAGTGTGTATATGAGTGTGTCATTGTGTTTGTGTGTGTGTGAGTGTGTTTTTGTTTAGGTGTGTGTGTGACATTGTGTGAGTCTATGTGGGAGTGCATTTCTGTCTGAGTGTGTGTGTGTCTGTGTGTAAGTGTGAGAGTGTGTTAGGGTGTTTGTGAGAGTGCAGGTGTGTGAGTGGGAGTGAGTGAGTGAATGTGTATATGAGTGGGTGACTGTGTGTGTGCATGTGTGTGCCTGACAGTCTGAATATGTGGGTGTTTCTGTGTGTAGGTGTGTGAGTGAGTGTGTGACATTGTGTGAGTGTGTGTGTGACAATGTGTGAGTGTGTGTGAGTGCATATGAATCTGTGTGTGTTGGTGTGTGAAAAGGTGTGCGAGAGCTTGTGGCAGTGTGTGAGTGTGTGTGTTTGTGACATTCTGAGATTGTGTGTTGGTGTCTCTGTGTGTGTAGATGTGTGAGTGCAGCAGTGTGTGAGTGTGTGAGTGGGAATGTGTCTGTGAGTGTGTGTGGGTGTGAGTGTGTTTTTTTTGAAATTCTAGTTGTGTGTGTGGGAGTGATTGTGTGTGTGTATATAAGTGTGCGTTTGTGTGTGAGTGTGTGTGATTGTGTGTATGTGTGTGTGACTATATGTGGGTGTGTCTATGTGTAGGTGCGTAATTGTGTGTGAGAATGTGGGTGCTTCTGTGTGTAGGTGTGTGAATGTGTGTGTGTGTTTGTGAGAGTGTAGTTGTGTGAGTGTTTGTGTGTGTGTGAGTGTGTATACGGTGTGTGATTGTGTCTGAGTTTTTGTGATTGTGTGTGAGAATGTGAGTGAAGGTGTCTGTGTGTATGTGTGTGAATGTGTGAAACAGTGTCTCAGTCTTCGTGATTTTGTGTGGGTGTGTGAGAGTGTGTGTGAGCGTTTGGGTGTAGGTGTTTCTTTTTGAGGGCCTTTGTGGTTAATATATGTGTGTGTGTGAGTGTGTGTGTGTAAGTGTGAGTGGGAGTGAGAGTGGGAGTGTGTGCACGAGTGTGTTGTGTGTGATTGTGTTTGTGGGTGAGTTTCTGAGCGTCTTTGTGTGCAGGTGTGTTTCTGACGGTTTTAGTGTGGGTGTGAGTGCATGTGACTCTGTGAGAGTGTGTGTGTGTAGTTGTGTGAGTGGGAGTGAGTGTGTGAATGTGTATATGATTGGGTGACTGTGTGTGAGTGTGTGTGATTGTGTGTGAGAATGTGTGTGAGTGAGTCTGTGTGTGTAGGTGTGTGATTGTGCCGAACTCTGTGTGATTGCGTGTGTTTGTGAGTGTGTGTGACAGTGTGTGTGAGTGTAGGAGTGTCTGAGTGCCTGTGTGATTTCTGTATGTGAGTGTGTGTGTGTTTGATGATGCGTTTTTTTTTGTGTGTGTAGGTGTGTTTGTGGGAGAGTGTGTTTATACGAGTGTGTGATTGTGTGTGAGTGTTTATGTCTGTGAGTGGGTGTGAGTGTGTCTGTGTGTGCAGGTGTGAGTGTGTCAGTATTTGTGAGTGTGTTTGTGATTGCATGTGAGCCTGTGTTTGTATGTTGGTTTGTTTGTGTGTGTAGGTGTGCGAGTGTGTTTGACAGTGTTTAAGGGTGAGTGCGTGTGTGTCTGTAAGTGTTTGTGTGAGTAGGTGAGTGAGTGTGTGTGACCGGGTGATTGTGTGTGTGAATGAGTGTGAGTCTGTGTGTCTGTGTGTTTGTGGGTGTGTCTACATGTGTGTAGGTGTGTGACAGTTTATGGCACTGTGTCAATGCGCGTGAGTGCTCATGTGTCTGTGTGTGTGTGTGTGAGTTGGTGAGAGTGTCAGTGTGATTGGTAATGAGTGTGTGAGTATGTATATGAGTGTGTCATTGTGTTTGTGTGTGTGTGAGTGTGTTTTTGTTCAGGTCTGTGTGTGACATTGTGTGAGTCTATGTGGGAGTGCATTTCTGTCTGAGTGTGTGTGTGTCTGTGAGTAACGGTGAGAGTGTGTTAGGGTGTTTGTGAGAGTGCAGGTGTGTGAGTGGGAGTGAGTGAGTGAATGTGTATATGAGTGGGTGACTGTGTGTGTGTGCATGTTTGTGCCTGACAGTCTGAATATGTGGGTGTTTCTGTGTGTAGGTGTGTGAGTGTGTGTGTGACATTGTGTGAGTGTGTGTGTGAGTGCAAGTGAATCTGTGTGTGTTGGTGTGTGAGTAGGTGAGCGAGAGCTTGTGGCAGTGTGTGAGAGTGTGTGTTTGAGACATTCTGAGCATGTGTGTTGGTGTCTCTGTGTGTGTAGATGTGTGAGTGCAGCAGTGTGTGAGTGTGTGAGTGGGAATGTGTCTGTGAGTGTGTGTGGGTGTGAGTGTGTTTCTTTGTGAAATTCTAGTTGTGTGTGTGGGAGTGATTGTGTGAGTGTGTATATAAGTGTGCGATTGTGTGTGAGTGTGTGTGATTGTGTGTGTGCCTATATGTGTGTGTGTCTATGTGTAGGTGCGTAATTGTGTGTGTGCAAATGTGTGTGATAATGTGGGTGGTTCTGTGTGTAGGTGTGTGAATGTGTGTGTTTGTGAGAGTGTAGTTGTGTGAGTGTTTGTGTGTGTGTGAGTGTGTATACGGGTGTGTGATTGTGTCTGAGTTTTTGTGATTGTGTGTGAGAATGTGAGTGAATGTGTCTGTGTGTATGTGTGTGAGTGTGTGGAACAGTGTCTCAGTCTTCGTGATTTTGTGTGGGTGTGTGAGAGTGTGTGTGAGCGTTTGAGTGTAGGTGTTTCTTTTTGAGGGCCTTTGTGGTTAATATATGTGTGTGTGTGAGTGTGTGTGTGTGTAAGTGTGAGTGGGAGTGAGAGTGGGAGTGTGTGTACGAGTGTGTTATTGTGTGTGATTGTGTTTGTGGGTTTGTTTCTGAGCGTCTTTGTGTGCAGGTGTGTGTGTCTGACGGTTTTAGTGTGGGTGTGAGTGCATGTGACTCTGTGAGAGTGTGTGTGTGTAGTTGTGTGAGTGGGAGTGAGTGTGTGAATGTGTATACGAATGGGTGATTGTGTGTGTGTGATTGTGTGTGAGAATGTGTGTGAGTGAGTCTGTGTGTGTAGGTGTGTGTTTGTGCCGAAATCTGTGTGATTGCGTGTGTTTGTGAGTGTGTGTGACAGTGTGTGTGAGTGTAGGAGTGTCTGAGTGCCTGTGTGATTTCTGTATGTGAGTGTGTGTGTGTTTGATGATGCGTTTGTTAGTGTGTGTGTAGGTGTGTTAGTGGGAGAGAGTGTGTATACGAGTGTGTGGTTGTGTGTGAGTGATTTTGTCTGTGAGTGGGTGTGAGTGTGTCTGTGAGTGCAGGTGAGAGTGTGTGACTATTTGTGAGTGTGTGTGTGATTGCATGTGAGCCTGTGTTTGTGTGTTGTTTTGTTTGTGTGTGTAGGTGTGCGAGTGTGTTTGACAGTGTTTGAGTGAGTGTTAGTGCGTGTGTGTCTGTGTTTGTGTGAGTAGGTGTGTGAGTGTGTGTGACAGTGTGATTGTGTGTGTGAGTGCGTGTGAGTCTGTGTGTCTGTGTGTTTGTGATGTGTGTCTATATGTGTGTAGGTGTGTGACTCTTTATGGCACTGTGTCAATGTGCGTGAGTGCTCATGTGTCTGTGTGTGTGTGAGTTTGTGAGTGTGTAGGTGTGATTGGGAATGAGTGTGTGAGTGTGTATATGAGTGTGTCATTGTGTTTGTGTGTGTGTGAGTGTGTTTTTGTTTAGGTCTGTGTGTGACATTGTGTGAGTCTATGTGGGAGTGCATTTCTGTCTGTGTGTGTGTGTGTCTGTGAGTAACGGTGAGAGTGTGTTAGGGTGTTTGTGAGAGTGCAGGTGTGTGAGTGGGAGTGAGTGAGTGAATGTGTATATGAGTGGGTGACTGTGTGTGTGCATGTGTGTGCCTGACAGTCTGAATATGTGGGTGTTTCTGTGTGTAGGTGTGTGAGTGAGTGTGTGACATTGTGTGAGTGTGTGTGTGACAATGTGTGAGTGTGTGTGAGTGCATATGAATCTGTGTGTGTTGGTGTGTGAAAAGGTGTGCGAGAGCTTGTGGCAGTGTGTGAGTGTGTGTGTTTGTGACATTCTGAGCATGTGTGTTGGTGTCTCTGTGTGTGTAGATGTGTGAGTGCAGCAGTGTGTGAGTGGGAATGTGTCTGTGAGTGTGTGTGGGTGTGAGTGTGTTTTTTTTGAAATTCTAGTTGTGTGTGTGGGAGTGATTGTGTGTGTGTATATAAGTGTGCGTTTGTGTGTGAGTGTGTGTGATTGTGTGTATGTGTGTGTGACTATATGTGTGTGTGTCTATGTGTAGGTGCGTAATTGTGTGTGAGAATGTGGGTGCTTCTGTGTGTAGGTGTGTGAATGTGTGTGTGTGTTTGTGAGAGTGAAGTTGTGTGAGTGTTTGTGTGTGTGTGAGTGTGTATACGGTGTGTGATTGTGTCTGAGTTTTTGTGATTGTGTGTGAGAATGTGAGTGAAGGTGTCTGTGTGTATGTGTGTGAATGTGTGAAACAGTGTCTCAGTCTTCGTGATTTTGTGTGGGTGTGTGAGAGTGTGTGTGAGCGTTTGGGTGTAGGTGTTTCTTTTTGAGGGCCTTTGTGGTTAATATATGTGTGTGTGTGAGTGTGTGTGTGTGTAAGTGTGAGTGGGAGTGAGAGTGGGAGTGTGTGCACGAGTGTGTTGTGTGTGATTGTGTTTGTGGGTGAGTTTCTGAGCGTCTTTGTGTGCAGGTGTGTTTCTGACGGTTTTAGTGTGGGTGTGAGTGCATGTGACTCTGTGAGAGTGTGTGTGTGTAGTTGTGTGAGTGGGAGTGAGTGTGTGAATGTGTATACGATTGGGTGACTGTGTGTGAGTGTGTGTGATTGTGTGTGAGAATGTGTGTGTAGGTGTGTGATTGTGCCGAACTCTGTGTGATTGCGTGTGTTTGTGAGTGTGTGTGACAGTGTGTGTGAGTGTAGGAGTGTCTGAGTGCCTGTGTGATTTCTGTATGTGAGTGTGTGTGTGTTTGATGATGCGTTTTTTTGTGTGTGTGTAGGTGTGTTAGTGGGAGAGTGTGTGTATACGAGTGTGTGATTGTGTGTGAGTGTTTATGTCTGTGAGTGGGTGTGAGTGTGTCTGTGTGTGCAGGTGTGAGTGTGTCAGTATTTGTGAGTGTGTTTGTGATTGCATGTGAGCCTGTGTTTGTATGTTGGTTTGTTTGTGTGTGTAGGTGTGCGAGTGTGTTTGACAGTGTTTAAGGGTGAGTGCGTGTGTGTCTGTAAGTGTTTGTGTGAGTAGGTGAGTGAGTGTGTGTGACCGGGTGATTGTGTGTGTGAATGAGTGTGAGTCTGTGTGTCTGTGTGTTTGTGGGTGTGTCTACATGTGTGTAGGTGTGTGACTGTTTATGGCACTGTGTCAATGCGCGTGAGTGCTCATGTGTCTGTGTGTGTGTGTGTGTGAGTTGGTGAGAGTGTCAGTGTGATTGGTAATGAGTGTGTATGTATATGAGTGTGTCATTGTGTTTGTGTGTGTGTGAGTGTGTTTTTGTTTAGGTCTGTGTGTGACATTGTGTGAGTCTATGTGGGAGTGCATTTCTGTCTGAGTGTGTGTGTGTCTGTGTGTAAGTGTGAGAGTGTGTTAGGGTGTTTGTGAGAGTGCAGGTGTGTGAGTGGGAGTGAGTGAATGTGTATATGTGTGGGTGACTGTGTGTGTGTGCATGTTTGTGCCTGACAGTCTGAATATGTGGGTGTTTCTGTGTGTAGGTGTGTGAGTGTGTGTGTGACATTGTGTGAGTGTGTGTGTGAGTGCAAGTGAATCTGTGTGTGTTGGTGTGTGAGTAGGTGAGCGAGAGCTTGTGGCAGTGTGTGAGAGTGTGTGTTTGAGACATTCTGAGCATGTGTGTTGGTGTCTCTGTGTGTGTAGATGTGTGAGTGCAGCAGTGTGTGAGTGTGTGAGTGGGAATGTGTCTGTGAGTGTGTGTGGGTGTGAGTGTGTTTCTTTGTGAAATTCTAGTTGTGTGAGTGGGAGTGATTGTGTGAGTGTGTATATAAGTGTGCGAATGTGTGTGAGTGTGTGTGATTGTGTGTGTGCCTATATGTGTGTGTGTCTATGTGTAGGTGCGTAATTGTGTGTGTGCAAATGTGTGTGATAATGTGGGTGCTTCTGTGTGTAGGTGTGTGAATGTGTGAGTGTTTGTGAGAGTGTAGTTGTGTGAGTGTTTGTGTGTGTGTGAGTGTGTATACGGGTGTGTGATTGTGTCTGAGTTTTTGTGATTGTGTGTGAGAATGTGAGTGAATGTGTCTGTGTGTATGTGTGTGAGTGTGTGGAACAGTGTCTCAGTCTTCGTGATTTTGTGTGGGTGTGTGAGAGTGTGTTAGAGCGTTTGAGTGTAGGTGTTTCTTTTTGAGGGCCTTTGTGGTTAATATATGTGTGTGTGTGAGTGTGTGTGTGTGTAAGTGTGAGTGGGAGTGAGAGTGGGAGTTTGTGCACGAGTGTGTTGTGTGTGATTGTGTTTTTGGGTGAGTTTCTGAGCGTCTTTGTGTGCAGGTGTGTTTCTGACGGTTTTAGTGTGGGTGTGAGTGCATGTGACTCTGTGAGAGTGTGTGTGTGTAGTTGTGTGAGTGGGAGTGAGTGTGTGAATGTGTATACGATTGGGTGACTGTGTGTGAGTGTGTGTGATTGTGTGTGAGAATGTGTGTGAGTGAGTCTGTGTGTGTAGGTGTGTGTTTGTGCCGAAATCTGTGTGATTGCGTGTGTTTGTGAGTGTGTGTGACAGTGTGTGTGAGTGTAGGAGTGTCTGAGTGCCTGTGTGATTTCTGTATGTGAGTGTGTGTGTGTTTGATGATGCGTTTGTTAGTGTGTGTGTAGGTGTGTTAGCGGGAGAGAGTGTGTATACGACTGTGAGATTGTGTGTGAGTGATTTTGTCTGTGAGTGGGTGTGAGTGTGTCTGTGAGTGCAGGTGAGAGTGTGTGACTATTTGTGAGTGTGTGTGTGATTGCATGTGAGCCTGTGTTTGTGTGTTGTTTTGTTTGTGTGTGTAGGTGTGCGAGTGTGTTTGACAGTGTTTGAGTGAGTGTTAGTGCGTGTGTGTCTGTGTTTGTGTGAGTAGGTGTGTGAGTGTGTGTGACAGTGTGATTGTGTGTGTGAGTGCGTGTGAGTCTGTGTGTCTGTGTGTTTGTGATGTGTGTCTATATGTGTGTAGGTGTGTGACTCTTTATGGCACTGTGTCAATGTGCGTGAGTGCTCATGTGTCTGTGTGTGTGTGAGTTTGTGAGTGTGTAGGTGTGATTGGGAATGAGTGTGTGAGTGTGTATATGAGTGTGTCATTGTGTTTGTGTGTGTGTGAGTGTGTTTTTGTTTAGGTGTGTGTGTGACATTGTGTGAGTCTATGTGGGAGTGCATTTCTGTCTGAGTGTGTGTGTGTCTGTGTGTAAGTGTGAGAGTGTGTTAGGGTGTTTGTGAGAGTGCAGGTGTGTGAGTGGGAGTGAGTGAGTGAATGTGTATATGAGTGGGTGACTGTGTGTGTGCATGTGTGTGCCTGACAGTCTGAATATGTGGGTGTTTCTGTGTGTAGGTGTGTGAGTGAGTGTGTGACATTGTGTGAGTGTGTGTGTGACAATGTGTGAGTGTGTGTGAGTGCATATGAATCTGTGTGTGTTGGTGTGTGAAAAGGTGTGCGAGAGCTTGTGACAGTGTGTGAGTGTGTGTGTTTGTGACATTCTGAGATTGTGTGTTGGTGTCTCTGTGTGTGTAGATGTGTGAGTGCAGCAGTGTGTGAGTGTGAGTGGGAATGTGTCTGTGAGTGTGTGTGGGTGTGAGTGTGTTTTTTTGAAATTCTAGTTGTGTGTGTGGGAGTGATTGTGTGTGTGTATATAAGTGTGTGTTTGTGTGTGAGTGTGTGTGATTGTGTGTATGTGTGTGTGACTATATGTGTGTGTGTCTATGTGTAGGTGCGTAATTGTGTGTGAGAATGTGGGTGCTTCTCTGTGTAGGTGTGTGAATTTGTGAGTGTGTTTGTGAGAGTGAAGTTGTGTGAGTGTTTGTGTGTGTGTGAGTGTGTATACGGTGTGTGATTGTGTCTGAGTTTTTGTGATTGTGTGTGAGAATGTGAGTGAAGGTGTCTGTGTGTATGTGTGTGAATGTGTGAAACAGTGTCTCAGTCTTCGTGATTTTGTGTGGGTGTGTGAGAGTGTGTGTGAGCGTTTGGGTGTAGGTGTTTCTTTTTGAGGGCCTTTGTGGTTAATATATGTGTGTGTGTGAGTGTGTGTGTGTAAGTGTGAGTGGGAGTGAGAGTGGGAGTGTGTGCACGAGTGTGTTGTGTGTGATTGTGTTTGTGGGTGAGTTTCTGAGCGTCTTTGTGTGCAGGTGTGTTTCTGACGGTTTTAGTGTGGGTGTGAGTGCATGTGACTCTGTGAGAGTGTGTGTGTGTAGTTGTGTGAGTGGGAGTGAGTGTGTGAATGTGTATATGATTGGGTGACTGTGTGTGAGTGTGTGTGATTGTGTGTGAGAATGTGTGTGAGTGAGTCTGTGTGTGTAGGTGTGTGATTGTGCCGAACTCTGTGTGATTGCGTGTGTTTGTGAGTGTGTGTGACAGTGTGTGTGAGTGTAGGAGTGTCTGAGTGCCTGTGTGATTTCTGTATGTGAGTGTGTGTGTGTTTGATGATGAGTTTTTTTTTGTGTGTGTAGGTGTGTTAGTGGGAGAGTGTGTGTATACGAGTGTGTGATTGTGTGTGAGTGTTTATGTCTGTGAGTGGGTGTGAGTGTGTCTGTGTGTGCAGGTGTGAGTGTGTCAGTATTTGTGAGTGTGTTTGTGATTGCATGTGAGCCTGTGTTTGTATGTTGGTTTGTTTGTGTGTGTAGGTGTGCGAGTGTGTTTGACAGTGTTTAAGGGTGAGTGCGTGTGTGTCTGTAAGTGTTTGTGTGAGTAGGTGAGTGAGTGTGTGTGACCGGGTGATTGTGTGTGTGAATGAGTGTGAGTCTGTGTGTCTGTGTGTTTGTGGGTGTGTCTACATGTGTGTAGGTGTGTGACTGTTTATGGCACTGTGTCAATGCGCGTGAGTGCTCATGTGTCTGTGTGTGTGTGTGTGAGTTGGTGAGAGTGTCAGTGTGATTGGTAATGAGTGTGTATGTATATGAGAGTGTCATTGTGTTTGTGTGTGTGTGAGTGTGTTTTTGTTTAGGTCTGTGTGTGACATTGTGTGAGTCTATGTGGGAGTGCATTTCTGTCTGAGTGTGTGTGTGTCTGTGAGTAACGGTGAGAGTGTGTTAGGGTGTTTGTGAGAGTGCAGGTGTGTGAGTGGGAGTGAGTGAGTGAATGTGTATATGAGTGGGTGACTGTGTGTGTGTGCATGTTTGTGCCTGACAGTCTGAATATGTGGGTGTTTCTGTGTGTAGGTGTGTGAGTGAGTGTGTGACATTGTGTGGGTGTGTGTGTGACAATGTGTGAGTGTGTGTGAGTGCATATGAATCTGTGTGTGTTGGTGTGTGAAAAGGTGTGCGAGAGCTTGTGACAGTGTGTGAGTGTGTGTGTTTGTGACATTCTGAGATTGTGTGTTGGTGTCTCTGTGTGTGTAGATGTGTGAGTGCAGCAGTGTGTGAGTGTGTGAGTGGGAATGTGTCTGTGAGTGTGTGTGGGTGTGAGTGTGTTTTTTTTGAAATTCTAGTTTTGTGTGTGGGAGTGATTGTGTGTGTGTATATAAGTGTGTGTTTGTGTGAGAGTGTGTGTGATTGTGTGTATGTGTGTGTGACTATATGTGTGTGTGTCTATGTGTAGGTGCGTAATTGTGTGTGAGAATGTGGGTGCTTCTGTGTGTAGGTGTGTGAATGTGTGTGTGTGTTTGTGAGAGTGAAGTTGTGTGAGTGTTTGTGTGTCTGAGTGTGTATACGGTGTGTGATTGTGTCTGAGTTTTTGTGATTGTGTGTGAGAATGTGAGTGAAGGTGTCTGTGTGTATGTGTGTGAATGTGTGAAACAGTGTCTCAGTCTTCGTGATTTTGTGTGGGTGTGTGAGAGTGTGTGTGAGCGTTTGGGTGTAGGTGTTTCTTTTTGAGGGCCTTTGTGGTTAATATATGTGTGTGTGTGAGTGTGTGTGTGTGTAAGTGTGAGTGGGAGTGAGAGTGGGAGTGTGTGCACGAGTGTGTTGTGTGTGATTGTGTTTGTGGGTGAGTTTCTGAGCGTCTTTGTGTGCAGGTGTGTTTCTGACGGTTTTAGTGTGGGTGTGAGTGCATGTGACTCTGTGAGAGTGTGTGTGTGTAGTTGTGTGAGTGGGAGTGAGTGTGTGAATGTGTATACGATTGGGTGACTGTGTGTGAGTGTGTGTGATTGTGTGTGAGAATGTGTGTGAGTGAGTCTGTGTGTGTAGGTGTGTGATTGTGCCGAACTCTGTGTGATTGCGTGTGTTTGTGAGTGTGTGTGACAGTGTGTGTGAGTGTAGGAGTGTCTGAGTGCCTGTGTGATTTCTGTATGTGAGTGTGTGTGTGTTTGATGATGCGTTTTTTTTTGTGTGTGTAGGTGTGTTAGTGGGAGAGTGTGTGTATACGAGTGTGTGATTGTGTGTGAGTGTTTATGTCTGTGAGTGGGTGTGAGTGTGTCTGTGTGTGCAGGTGTGAGTGTGTCAGTATTTGTGAGTGTGTTTGTGATTGCATGTGAGCCTGTGTTTGTATGTTGGTTTGTTTGTGTGTGTAGGTGTGCGAGTGTGTTTGACAGTGTTTAAGGGTGAGTGCGTGTGTGTCTGTAAGTGTTTGTGTGAGTAGGTGAGTGAGTGTGTGTGACCGGGTGATTGTGTGTGTGAATGAGTGTGAGTCTGTGTGTCTGTGTGTTTGTGGGTGTGTCTACATGTGTGTAGGTGTGTGACTGTTTATGGCACTGTGTCAATGCGCGTGAGTGCTCATGTGTCTGTGTGTGTGTGTGTGAGTTGGTGAGAGTGTCAGTGTGATTGGTAATGAGTGTGTGAGTATGTATATGAGTGTGTCATTGTGTTTGTGTGTGTGTGAGTGTGTTTTTGTTCAGGTCTGTGTGTGACATTGTGTGAGTCTATGTGGGAGTGCATTTCTGTCTGAGTGTGTGTGTGTCTGTGAGTAACGGTGAGAGTGTGTTAGGGTGTTTGTGAGAGTGCAGGTGTGTGAGTGGGAGTGAGTGAGTGAATGTGTATATGAGTGGGTGACTGTGTGTGTGTGCATGTTTGTGCCTGACAGTCTGAATATGTGGGTGTTTCTGTGTGTAGGTGTGTGAGTGTGTGTGTGACATTGTGTGAGTGTGTGTGTGAGTGCAAGTGAATCTGTGTGTGTTGGTGTGTGAGTAGGTGAGCGAGAGCTTGTGGCAGTGTGTGAGAGTGTGTGTTTGCGACATTCTGAGCATGTGTGTTGGTGTCTCTGTGTGTGTAGATGTGTGAGTGCAGCAGTGTGTGAGTGTGTGAGTGGGAATGTGTCTGTGAGTGTGTGTGGGTGTGAGTGTGTTTCTTTGTGAAATTCTAGTTGTGTGTGTGGGAGTGATTGTGTGAGTGTGTATATAAGTGTGCGATTGTGTGTGAGTGTGTGTGATTGTGTGTGTGCCTATATGTGTGTGTGTCTATGTGTAGGTGCGTAATTGTGTGTGCAAATGTGTGTGATAATGTGGGTGCTTCTGTGTGTAGGTGTGTGAATGTGTGAGTGTTTGTGAGAGTGTAGTTGTGTGAGTGTTTGTGTGTGTGTGAGTGTGTATACGGGTGTGTGATTGTGTCTGAGTTTTTGTGATTGTGTGTGAGAATGTGAGTGAATGTGTCTGTGTGTATGTGTGTGAGTGTGTGGAACAGTGTCTCAGTCTTCGTGATTTTGTGTGGGTGTGTGAGAGTGTGTGTGAGCGTTTGAGTGTAGGTGTTTCTTTTTGAGGGCCTTTGTGGTTAATATATGTGTGTGTGTGAGTGTGTGTGTGTGTAAGTGTGAGTGTGAGTGAGAGTGGGAGTGTGTGTACGAGTGTGTTATTGTGTGTGATTGTGTTTGTGGGTTTGTTTCTGAGCGTCTTTGTGTGCAGGTGTGTGTGTCTGACGGTTTTAGTGTGGGTGTGAGTGCATGTGACTCTGTGAGAGTGTGTGTGTAGTTGTGTGAGTGGGAGTGAGTGTGTGAATGTGTATACGAATGGGTGATTGTGTGTGTGTGATTGTGTGTGAGAATGTGTGTGAGTGAGTCTGTGTGTGTAGGTGTGTGTTTGTGCCGAAATCTGTGTGATTGCGTGTGTTTGTGAGTGTGTGTGACAGTGTGTGTGAGTGTAGGAGTGTCTGAGTGCCTGTGTGATTTCTGTATGTGAGTGTGTGTGTGTTTGATGATGCGTTTGTTAGTGTGTGTGTAGGTGTGTTAGTGGGAGAGAGTGTGTATACAAGTGTGTGATTGTGTGTGAGTGATTTTGTCTGTGAGTGGGTGTGAGTGTGTCTGTGAGTGCAGGTGAGAGTGTGTGACTATTTGTGAGTGTGTGTGTGATTGCATGTGAGCCTGTGTTTGTGTGTTGTTTTGTTTGTGTGTGTAGGTGTGCGAGTGTGTTTGACAGTGTTTGAGTGAGTGTTAGTGCGTGTGTGTCTGTAAGTGTTTGTGTGAGTAGGTGTGTGAGTGTGTGTGACAGTGTGATTGTGTGTGTGAGTGCGTGTGAGTCTGTGTGTCTGTGTGTTTGTGATGTGTGTCTATATGTGTGTAGGTGTGTGACTCTTTATGGCACTGTGTCAATGTGCGTGAGTGCTCATGTGTCTGTGTGTGTGTGAGTTTGTGAGTGTGTAGGTGTGATTGGGAATGAGTGTGTGAGTGTGTATATGAGTGTGTCATTGTGTTTGTGTGTGTGTGTGAGTGTGTTTTTGTTTAGGTGTGTGTGTGACATTGTGTGAGTCTATGTGGGAGTGCATTTCTGTCTGAGTGTGTGTGTGTCTGTGTGTAAGTGTGAGAGTGTGTTAGGGTGTTTGTGAGAGTGCAGGTGTGTGAGTGGGAGTGAGTGAGTGAATGTGTATATGAGTGGGTGACTGTGTGTGTGCATGTGTGTGCCTGACAGTCTGAATATGTGGGTGTTTCTGTGTGTAGGTGTGTGAGTGAGTGTGTGACATTGTGTGAGTGTGTGTGTGACAATGTGTGAGTGTGTGTGAGTGCATATGAATCTGTGTGTGTTGGTGTGTGAAAAGGTGTGCGAGAGCTTGTGGCAGTGTGTGAGTGTGTGTGTTTGGACATTCTGAGATTGTGTGTTGGTGTCTCTGTGTGTGTAGATGTGTGAGTGCAGCACTGTGTGAGTGTGTGAGTGGGAATGTGTCTGTGAGTGTGTGTGGGTGTGAGTGTGTTTTTTTTGAAATTCTAGTTGTGTGTGTGGGAGTGATTGTGTGTGTGTATATAAGTGTGCGTTTGTGTGTGAGTGTGTGTGATTGTGTGTATGTGTGTGTGACTATATGTGTGTGTGTCTATGTGTAGGTGCGTAATTGTGTGTGAGAATGTGGGTGCTTCTGTGTGTAGGTGTGTGAATGTGTGTGTGTGTTTGTGAGAGTGAAGTTGTGTGAGTGTTTGTGTGTGTGTGAGTGTGTATACGGTGTGTGATTGTGTCTGAGTTTTTGTGATTGTGTGTGAGAATGTGAGTGAAGGTGTCTGTGTGTATGTGTGTGAATGTGTGAAACAGTGTCTCAGTCTTCGTGATTTTGTGTGGGTGTGTGAGAGTGTGTGTGAGAGTTTGGGTGTAGGTGTTTCTTTTTGAGGGCCTTTGTGGTTAATATATGTGTGTGTGTGAGTGTGTGTGTGTGTAAGTGTGAGTGGGAGTGAGAGTGGGAGTGTGTGCACGAGTGTGTTGTGTGTGATTGTGTTTGTGGGTGAGTTTCTGAGCGTCTTTGTGTGCAGGTGTGTTTCTGACGGTTTTAGTGTGGGTGTGAGTGCATGTGACTCTGTGAGAGTGTGTGTGTGTAGTTGTGTGAGTGGGAGTGAGTGTGTGAATGTGTATACGATTGGGTGACTGTGTGTGAGTGTGTGTGATTGTGTGTGAGAATGTGTGTGAGTGAGTCTGTGTGTGTAGGTGTGTGATTGTGCCGAACTCTGTGTGATTGCGTGTGTTTGTGAGTGTGTGTGACAGTGTGTGTGAGTGTAGGAGTGTCTGAGTGCCTGTGTGATTTCTGTATGTGAGTGTGTGTGTGTTTGATGATGCGTTTTTTTTTGTGTGTGTAGGTGTGTTTGTGGGAGAGTGTGTTTATACGAGTGTGTGATTGTGTGTGAGTGTTTATGTCTGTGAGTGGGTGTGAGTGTGTCTGTGTGTGCAGGTGTGAGTGTGTCAGTATTTGTGAGTGTGTTTGTGATTGCATGTGAGCCTGTGTTTGTATGTTGGTTTGTTTGTGTGTGTAGGTGTGCGAGTGTGTTTGACAGTGTTTAAGGGTGAGTGCGTGTGTGTCTGTAAGTGTTTGTGTGAGTAGGTGAGTGAGTGTGTGTGACCGGGTGATTGTGTGTGTGAATGAGTGTGAGTCTGTGTGTCTGTGTGTTTGTGGGTGTGTCTACATGTGTGTAGGTGTGTGACTGTTTATGGCACTGTGTCAATGCGCGTGAGTGCTCATGTGTCTGTGTGTGTGTGTGTGAGTTGGTGAGAGTGTCAGTGTGATTGGTAATGAGTGTGTGAGTATGTATATGAGTGTGTCATTGTGTTTGTGTGTGTGTGAGTGTGTTTTTGTTCAGGTCTGTGTGTGACATTGTGTGAGTCTATGTGGGAGTGCATTTCTGTCTGAGTGTGTGAGTGTCTGTGAGTAACGGTGAGAGTGTGTTAGGGTGTTTGTGAGAGTGCAGGTGTGTGAGTGGGAGTGAGTGAGTGAATGTGTATATGAGTGGGTGACTGTGTGTGTGTGCATGTTTGTGCCTGACAGTCTGAATATGTGGGTGTTTCTGTGTGTAGGTGTGTGAGTGTGTGTGTGACATTGTGTGAGTGTGTGTGTGAGTGCAAGTGAATCTGTGTGTGTTGGTGTGTGAGTAGGTGAGCGAGAGCTTGTGGCAGTGTGTGAGAGTGTGTGTTTGAGACATTCTGAGCATGTGTGTTGTGTCTCTGTGTGTGTAGATGTGTGAGTGCAGCAGTGTGTGAGTGTGTGAGTGGGAATGTGTCTGTGAGTGTGTGTGGGTGTGAGTGTGTTTCTTTGTGAAATTCTAGTTGTGTGTGTGGGAGTGATTGTGTGAGTGTGTATATAAGTGTGCGATTGTGTGTGAGTGTGTGTGATTGTGTGTGTGCCTATATGTGTGTGTGTCTATGTGTAGGTGCGTAATTGTGTGTGTGCAAATGTGTGTGATAATGTGGGTGCTTCTGTGTGTAGGTGTGTGAATGTGTGAGTGTTTGTGAGAGTGTAGTTGTGTGAGTGTTTGTGTGTGTGTGAGTGTGTATACGGGTGTGTGATTGTGTCTGAGTTTTTGTGATTGTGTGTGAGAATGTGAGTGAATGTGTCTGTGTGTATGTGTGTGAGTGTGTGGAACAGTGTCTCAGTCTTCGTGATTTTGTGTGGGTGTGTGAGAGTGTGTGTGAGCGTTTGAGTGTAGGTGTTTCTTTTTGAGGGCCTTTGTGGTTAATATATGTGTGTGTGTGAGTGTGTGTGTGTGTAAGTGTGAGTGGGAGTGAGAGTGGGAGTGTGTGTACGAGTGTGTTATTGTGTGTGATTGTGTTTGTGGGTTTGTTTCTGAGCGTCTTTGTGTGCAGGTGTGTGTGTCTGACGGTTTTAGTGTGGGTGTGAGTGCATGTGACTCTGTGAGAGTGTGTGTGTGTAGTTGTGTGAGTGGGAGTGAGTGTGTGAATGTGTATACGAATGGGTGATTGTGTGTGTGTGATTGTGTGTGAGAATGTGTGTGAGTGAGTCTGTGTGTGTAGGTGTGTGTTTGTGCCGAAATCTGTGTGATTGCGTGTGTTTGTGAGTGTGTGTGACAGTGTGTGTGAGTGTAGGAGTGTCTGAGTGCCTGTGTGATTTCTGTATGTGAGTGTGTGTGTGTTTGATGATGCGTTTGTTAGTGTGTGTGTAGGTGTGTTAGTGGGAGAGAGTGTGTATACGAGTGTGTGGTTGTGTGTGAGTGATTTTGTCTGTGAGTGGGTGTGAGTGTGTCTGTGAGTGCAGGTGAGAGTGTGTGACTATTTGTGAGTGTGTGTGTGATTGCATGTGAGCCTGTGTTTGTGTGTTGTTTTGTTTGTGTGTGTAGGTGTGCGAGTGTGTTTGACAGTGTTTGAGTGAGTGTTAGTGCGTGTGTGTCTGTAAGTGTTTGTGTGAGTAGGTGTGTGAGTGTGTGTGACAGTGTGATTGTGTGTGTGAGTGCGTGTGAGTCTGTGTGTCTGTGTGTTTGTGATGTGTGTCTATATGTGTGTAGGTGTGTGACTCTTTATGGCACTGTGTCAATGTGCGTGAGTGCTCATGTGTCTGTGTGTGTGTGAGTTTGTGAGTGTGTAGGTGTGATTGGGAATGAGTGTGTGAGTGTGTATATGAGTGTGTCATTGTGTTTGTGTGTGTGTGAGTGTGTTTTTGTTTAGGTGTGTGTGTGACATTGTGTGAGTCTATGTGGGAGTGCATTTCTGTCTGAGTGTGTGTGTGTCTGTGTGTAAGTGTGAGAGTGTGTTAGGGTGTTTGTGAGAGTGCAGGTGTGTGAGTGGGAGTGAGTGAGTGAATGTGTATATGAGTGGGTGACTGTGTGTGTGCATGTGTGTGCCTGACAGTCTGAATATGTGGGTGTTTCTGTGTGTAGGTGTGTGAGTGAGTGTGTGACATTGTGTGAGTGTGTGTGTGACAATGTGTGAGTGTGTGTGAGTGCATATGAATCTGTGTGTGTTGGTGTGTGAAAAGGTGTGCGAGAGCTTGTGGCAGTGTGTGAGTGTGTGTGTTTGTGACATTCTGAGCATGTGTGTTGGTGTCTCTGTGTGTGTAGATGTGTGAGTGCAGCAGTGTGTGAGTGGGAATGTGTCTGTGAGTGTGTGTGGGTGTGAGTGTGTTTTTTTTGAAATTCTAGTTGTGTGTGTGGGAGTGATTGTGTGTGTGTATATAAGTGTGCGTTTGTGTGTGAGTGTGTGTGATTGTGTGTATGTGTGTGTGACTATATGTGTGTGTGTCTATGTGTAGGTGCGTAATTGTGTGTGAGAATGTGGGTGCTTCTGTGTGTAGGTGTGTGAATGTGTGTGTGTGTTTGTGAGAGTGAAGTTGTGTGAGTGTTTGTGTGTGTGTGAGTGTGTATACGGTGTGTGATTGTGTCTGAGTTTTTGTGATTGTGTGTGAGAATGTGAGTGAAGGTGTCTGTGTGTATGTGTGTGAATGTGTGAAACAGTGTCTCAGTCTTCGTGATTTTGTGTGGGTGTGTGAGAGTGTGTGTGAGCGTTTGGGTGTAGGTGTTTCTTTTTGAGGGCCTTTGTGGTTAATATATGTGTGTGTGTGAGTGTGTGTGTGTGTAAGTGTGAGTGGGAGTGAGAGTGGGAGTGTGTGCACGAGTGTGTTGTGTGTGATTGTGTTTGTGGGTGAGTTTCTGAGCGTCTTTGTGTGCAGGTGTGTTTCTGACGGTTTTAGTGTGGGTGTGAGTGCATGTGACTCTGTGAGAGTGTGTGTGTGTAGTTGTGTGAGTGGGAGTGAGTGTGTGAATGTGTATACGATTGGGTGACTGTGTGTGAGTGTGTGTGATTGTGTGTGAGAATGTGTGTGTAGGTGTGTGATTGTGCCGAACTCTGTGTGATTGCGTGTGTTTGTGAGTGTGTGTGACAGTGTGTGTGAGTGTAGGAGTGTCTGAGTGCCTGTGTGATTTCTGTATGTGAGTGTGTGTGTGTTTGATGATGCGTTTTTTTTTGTGTGTGTAGGTGTGTTAGTGGGAGAGTGTGTGTATACGAGTGTGTGATTGTGTGTGAGTGTTTATGTCTGTGAGTGGGTGTGAGTGTGTCTGTGTGTGCAGGTGTGAGTGTGTCAGTATTTGTGAGTGTGTTTGTGATTGCATGTGAGCCTGTGTTTGTATGTTGGTTTGTTTGTGTGTGTAGGTGTGCGAGTGTGTTTGACAGTGTTTAAGGGTGAGTGCGTGTGTGTCTGTAAGTGTTTGTGTGAGTAGGTGAGTGAGTGTGTGTGACCGGGTGATTGTGTGTGTGAATGAGTGTGAGTCTGTGTGTCTGTGTGTTTGTGGGTGTGTCTACATGTGTGTAGGTGTGTGACTGTTTATGGCACTGTGTCAATGCGCGTGAGTGCTCATGTGTCTGTGTGTGTGTGTGTGTGAGTTGGTGAGAGTGTCAGTGTGATTGGTAATGAGTGTGTATGTATATGAGTGTGTCATTGTGTTTGTGTGTGTGTGAGTGTGTTTTTGTTTAGGTCTGTGTGTGACATTGTGTGAGTCTATGTGGGAGTGCATTTCTGTCTGAGTGTGTGTGTGTCTGTGTGTAAGTGTGAGAGTGTGTTAGGGTGTTTGTGAGAGTGCAGGTGTGTGAGTGGGAGTGAGTGAATGTGTATATGTGTGGGTGACTGTGTGTGTGTGCATGTTTGTGCCTGACAGTCTGAATATGTGGGTGTTTCTGTGTGTAGGTGTGTGAGTGTGTGTGTGACATTGTGTGAGTGTGTGTGTGAGTGCAAGTGAATCTGTGTGTGTTGGTGTGTGAGTAGGTGAGCGAGAGCTTGTGGCAGTGTGTGAGAGTGTGTGTTTGAGACATTCTGAGCATGTGTGTTGGTGTCTCTGTGTGTGTAGATGTGTGAGTGCAGCAGTGTGTGAGTGTGTGAGTGGGAATGTGTCTGTGAGTGTGTGTGGGTGTGAGTGTGTTTCTTTGTGAAATTCTAGTTGTGTGAGTGGGAGTGATTGTGTGAGTGTGTATATAAGTGTGCGAATGTGTGTGAGTGTGTGTGATTGTGTGTGTGCCTATATGTGTGTGTGTCTATGTGTAGGTGCGTAATTGTGTGTGTGCAAATGTGTGTGATAATGTGGGTGCTTCTGTGTGTAGGTGTGTGAATGTGTGAGTGTTTGTGAGAGTGTAGTTGTGTGAGTGTTTGTGTGTGTGAGTGTGTATACGGGTGTGTGATTGTGTCTGAGTTTTTGTGATTGTGTGTGAGAATGTGAGTGAATGTGTCTGTGTGTATGTGTGTGAGTGTGTGGAACAGTGTCTCAGTCTTCGTGATTTTGTGTGGGTGTGTGAGAGTGTGTTAGAGCGTTTGAGTGTAGGTGTTTCTTTTTGAGGGCCTTTGTGGTTAATATATGTGTGTGTGTGAGTGTGTAAGTGTAAGTGTGAGTGGGAGTGAGAGTGGGAGTGTGTGTACGAGTGTGTTATTGTGTGTGATTGTGTTTGTGGGTTTGTTTCTGAGCGTCTTTGTGTGCAGGTGTGTGTGTCTGACGGTTTTAGTGTGGGTGTGAGTGCATGTGACTCTGTGAGAGTGTGTGTGTGTAGTTGTGTGAGTGGGAGTGAGTGTGTGAATGTGTATACGAATGGGTGATTGTGTGTGTGTGATTGTGTGTGAGAATGTGTGTGAGTGAGTCTGTGTGTGTAGGTGTGTGTTTGTGCCGAAATCTGTGTGATTGCGTGTGTTTGTGAGTGTGTGTGACAGTGTGTGTGAGTGTAGGAGTGTCTGAGTGCCTGTGTGATTTCTGTATGTGAGTGTGTGTGTGTTTGATGATGCGTTTGTTAGTGTGTGTGTAGGTGTGTTAGTGGGAGAGAGTGTGTATACGAGTTTGTGATTGTGTGTGAGTGATTTTGTCTGTGAGTGGGTGTGAGTGTGTCTGTGAGTGCAGGTGAGAGTGTGTGACTATTTGTGAGTGTGTGTGTGATTACATGTGAGCCTGTGTTTGTGTGTTGTTTTGTTTGTGTGTGTAGGTGTGCGAGTGTGTTTGACAGTGTTTGAGTGAGTGTTAGTGCGTGTGTGTCTGTGTTTGTGTGAGTAGGTGTGTGAGTGTGTGTGACAGTGTGATTGTGTGTGTGAGTGCGTGTGAGTCTGTGTGTCTGTGTGTTTGTGATGTGTGTCTATATGTGTGTAGGTGTGTGACTCTTTATGGCACTGTGTCAATGTGCGTGAGTGCTCATGTGTCTGTGTGTGTGTGAGTTTGTGAGTGTGTAGGTGTGATTGGGAATGAGTGTGTGAGTGTGTATATGAGTGTGTCATTGTGTTTGTGTGTGTATGTGAGTGTGTTTTTGTTTAGGTGTGTGTGTGACATTGTGTGAGTCTATGTGGGAGTGCATTTCTGTCTGAGTGTGTGTGTGTCTGTGTGTAAGTGTGAGAGTGTGTTAGGGTGTTTGTGAGAGTGCAGGTGTGTGAGTGGGAGTGAGTGAGTGAATGTGTATATGAGTGGGTGACTGTGTGTGTGCATGTGTGTGCCTGACAGTCTGAATATGTGGGTGTTTCTGTGTGTAGGTGTGTGAGTGAGTGTGTGACATTGTGTGAGTGTGTGTGACAATGTGTGAGTGTGTGTGAGTGCATATGAATCTGTGTGTGTTGGTGTGTGAAAAGGTGTGCGAGAGCTTGTGACAGTGTGTGAGTGTGTGTGTTTGTGACATTCTGAGATTGTGTGTTGGTGTCTCTGAGTGTGTAGATGTGTGAGTGCAGCAGTGTGTGAGTGTGAGTGGGAATGTGTCTGTGAGTGTGTGTGGGTGTGAGTGTGTTTTTTTGAAATTCTAGTTGTGTGTGTGGGAGTGATTGTGTGTGTGTATATAAGTGTGTGTTTGTGTGTGAGTGTGTGTGATTGTGTGTATGTGTGTGTGACTATATGTGTGTGTGTCTATGTGTAGGTGCGTAATTGTGTGTGAGAATGTGGGTGCTTCTGTGTGTAGGTGTGTGAATGTGTGAGTGTGTTTGTGAGAGTGAAGTTGTGTGAGTGTTTGTGTGTGTGTGAGTGTGTATACGGTGTGTGATTGTGTCTGAGTTTTTGTGATTGTGTGTGAGAATGTGAGTGAAGGTGTCTGTGTGTATGTGTGTGAATGTGTGAAACAGTGTCTCAGTCTTCGTGATTTTGTGTGGGTGTGTGAGAGTGTGTGTGAGCGTTTGGGTGTAGGTGTTTCTTTTTGAGGGCCTTTGTGGTTAATATATGTGTGTGTGTGAGTGTGTGTGTGTAAGTGTGAGTGGGAGTGAGAGTGGGAGTGTGTGCACGAGTGTGTTGTGTGTGATTGTGTTTGTGGGTGAGTTTCTGAGCGTCTTTGTGTGCAGGTGTGTTTCTGACGGTTTTAGTGTGGGTGTGAGTGCATGTGACTCTGTGAGAGTGTGTGTGTGTAGTTGTGTGAGTGGGAGTGAGTGTGTGAATGTGTATATGATTGGGTGACTGTGTGTGAGTGTGTGTGATTGTGTGTGAGAATGTGTGTGAGTGATTCTGTGTGTGTAGGTGTGTGATTGTGCCGAACTCTGTGTGATTGCGTGTGTTTGTGAGTGTGTGTGACAGTGTGTGTGAGTGTAGGAGTGTCTGAGTGCCTGTGTGATTTCTGTATGTGAGTGTGTGTGTGTTTGATGATGCGTTTTTTTTTGTGTGTGTAGGTGTGTTTGTGGGAGAGTGTGTTTATACGAGTGTGTGATTGTGTGTGAGTGTTTATGTCTGTGAGTGGGTGTGAGTGTGTCTGTGTGTGCAGGTGTGAGTGTGTCAGTATTTGTGAGTGTGTTTGTGATTGCATGTGAGCCTGTGTTTGTATGTTGGTTTGTTTGTGTGTGTAGGTGTGCGAGTGTGTTTGACAGTGTTTAAGGGTGAGTGCGTGTGTGTCTGTAAGTGTTTGTGTGAGTAGGTGAGTGAGTGTGTGTGACCGGGTGATTGTGTGTGTGAATGAGTGTGAGTCTGTGTGTCTGTGTGTTTGTGGGTGTGTCTACATGTGTGTAGGTGTGTGACAGTTTATGGCACTGTGTCAATGCGCGTGAGTGCTCATGTGTCTGTGTGTGTGTGTGTGAGTTGGTGAGAGTGTCAGTGTGATTGGTAATGAGTGTGTGAGTATGTATATGAGTGTGTCATTGTGTTTGTGTGTGTGTGAGTGTGTTTTTGTTCAGGTCTGTGTGTGACATTGTGTGAGTCTATGTGGGAGTGCATTTCTGTCTGAGTGTGTGTGTGTCTGTGAGTAACGGTGAGAGTGTGTTAGGGTGTTTGTGAGAGTGCAGGTGTGTGAGTGGGAGTGAGTGAGTGAATGTGTATATGAGTGGGTGACTGTGTGTGTGTGCATGTTTGTGCCTGACAGTCTGAATATGTGGGTGTTTCTGTGTGTAGGTGTGTGAGTGTGTGTGTGACATTGTGTGAGTGTGTGTGTGAGTGCAAGTGAATCTGTGTGTGTTGGTGTGTGAGTAGGTGAGCGAGAGCTTGTGGCAGTGTGTGAGAGTGTGTGTTTGAGACATTCTGAGCATGTGTGTTGGTGTCTCTGTGTGTGTAGATGTGTGAGTGCAGCAGTGTGTGAGTGTGTGAGTGGGAATGTGTCTGTGAGTGTGTGTGGGTGTGAGTGTGTTTCTTTGTGAAATTCTAGTTGTGTGTGTGGGAGTGATTGTGTGAGTGTGTATATAAGTGTGCGATTGTGTGTGAGTGTGTGTGATTGTGTGTGTGCCTATATGTGTGTGTGTCTATGTGTAGGTGCGTAATTGTGTGTGCAAATGTGTGTGATAATGTGGGTGCTTCTGTGTGTAGGTGTGTGAATGTGTGAGTGTTTGTGAGAGTGTAGTTGTGTGAGTGTTTGTGTGTGTGTGAGTGTGTATACGGGTGTGTGATTGTGTCTGAGTTTTTGTGATTGTGTGTGAGAATGTGAGTGAATGTGTCTGTGTGTATGTGTGTGAGTGTGTGGAACAGTGTCTCAGTCTTCGTGATTTTGTGTGGGTGTGTGAGAGTGTGTGTGAGCGTTTGAGTGTAGGTGTTTCTTTTTGAGGGCCTTTGTGGTTAATATATGTGTGTGTGTGAGTGTGTGTGTGTGTAAGTGTGAGTGGGAGTGAGAGTGGGAGTGTGTGTACGAGTGTGTTATTGTGTGTGATTGTGTTTGTGGGTTTGTTTCTGAGCGTCTTTGTGTGCAGGTGTGTGTGTCTGACGGTTTTAGTGTGGGTGTGAGTGCATGTGACTCTGTGAGAGTGTGTGTGTAGTTGTGTGAGTGGGAGTGAGTGTGTGAATGTGTATACGAATGGGTGATTGTGTGTGTGTGATTGTGTGTGAGAATGTGTGTGAGTGAGTCTGTGTGTGTAGGTGTGTGTTTGTGCCGAAATCTGTGTGATTGCGTGTGTTTGTGAGTGTGTGTGACAGTGTGTGTGAGTGTAGGAGTGTCTGAGTGCCTGTGTGATTTCTGTATGTGAGTGTGTGTGTGTTTGATGATGCGTTTGTTAGTGTGTGTGTAGGTGTGTTAGTGGGAGAGAGTGTGTATACGAGTGTGTGATTGTGTGTGAGTGATTTTGTCTGTGAGTGGGTGTGAGTGTGTCTGTGAGTGCAGGTGAGAGTGTGTGACTATTTGTGAGTGTGTGTGTGATTGCATGTGAGCCTGTGTTTGTGTGTTGTTTTGTTTGTGTGTGTAGGTGTGCGAGTGTGTTTGACAGTGTTTGAGTGAGTGTTAGTGCGTGTGTGTCTGTAAGTGTTTGTGTGAGTAGGTGTGTGAGTGTGTGTGACAGTGTGATTGTGTGTGTGAGTGCGTGTGAGTCTGTGTGTCTGTGTGTTTGTGATGTGTGTCTATATGTGTGTAGGTGTGTGACTCTTTATGGCACTGTGTCAATGTGCGTGAGTGCTCATGTGTCTGTGTGTGTGTGAGTTTGTGAGTGTGTAGGTGTGATTGGGAATGAGTGTGTGAGTGTGTATATGAGTGTGTCATTGTGTTTGTGTGTGTGTGTGAGTGTGTTTTTGTTTAGGTGTGTGTGTGACATTGTGTGAGTCTATGTGGGAGTGCATTTCTGTCTGAGTGTGTGTGTGTCTGTGTGTAAGTGTGAGAGTGTGTTAGGGTGTTTGTGAGAGTGCAGGTGTGTGAGTGGGAGTGAGTGAGTGAATGTGTATATGAGTGGGTGACTGTGTGTGTGCATGTGTGTGCCTGACAGTCTGAATATGTGGGTGTTTCTGTGTGTAGGTGTGTGAGTGAGTGTGTGACATTGTGTGAGTGTGTGTGTGACAATGTGTGAGTGTGTGTGAGTGCATATGAATCTGTGTGTGTTGGTGTGTGAAAAGGTGTGCGAGAGCTTGTGGCAGTGTGTGAGTGTGTGTGTTTGTGACATTCTGAGATTGTGTGTTGGTGTCTCTGTGTGTGTAGATGTGTGAGTGCAGCACTGTGTGAGTGTGTGAGTGGGAATGTGTCTGTGAGTGTGTGTGGGTGTGAGTGTGTTTTTTTTGAAATTCTAGTTGTGTGTGTGGGAGTGATTGTGTGTGTGTATATAAGTGTGCGTTTGTGTGTGAGTGTGTGTGATTGTGTGTATGTGTGTGTGACTATATGTGTGTGTGTCTATGTGTAGGTGCGTAATTGTGTGTGAGAATGTGGGTGCTTCTGTGTGTAGGTGTGTGAATGTGTGTGTGTGTTTGTGAGAGTGAAGTTGTGTGAGTGTTTGTGTGTGTGTGAGTGTGTATACGGTGTGTGATTGTGTCTGAGTTTTTGTGATTGTGTGTGAGAATGTGAGTGAAGGTGTCTGTGTGTATGTGTGTGAATGTGTGAAACAGTGTCTCAGTCTTCGTGATTTTGTGTGGGTGTGTGAGAGTGTGTGTGAGCGTTTGGGTGTAGGTGTTTCTTTTTGAGGGCCTTTGTGGTTAATATATGTGTGTGTGAGTGTGTGTGTGTGTAAGTGTGAGTGGGAGTGAGAGTGGGAGTGTGTGCACGAGTGTGTTGTGTGTGATTGTGTTTGTGGGTGAGTTTCTGAGCGTCTTTGTGTGCAGGTGTGTTTCTGACGGTTTTAGTGTGGGTGTGAGTGCATGTGACTCTGTGAGAGTGTGTGTGTGTAGTTGTGTGAGTGGGAGTGAGTGTGTGAATGTGTATACGATTGGGTGACTGTGTGTGAGTGTGTGTGATTGTGTGTGAGAATGTGTGTGAGTGAGTCTGTGTGTGTAGGTGTGTGATTGTGCCGAACTCTGTGTGATTGCGTGTGTTTGTGAGTGTGTGTGACAGTGTGTGTGAGTGTAGGAGTGTCTGAGTGCCTGTGTGATTTCTGTATGTGAGTGTGTGTGTGTTTGATGATGCGTTTTTTTTTGTGTGTAGGTGTGTTTGTGGGAGAGTGTGTTTATACGAGTGTGTGATTGTGTGTGAGTGTTTATGTCTGTGAGTGGGTGTGAGTGTGTCTGTGTGTGCAGGTGTGAGTGTGTCAGTATTTGTGAGTGTGTTTGTGATTGCATGTGAGCCTGTGTTTGTATGTTGGTTTGTTTGTGTGTGTAGGTGTGCGAGTGTGTTTGACAGTGTTTAAGGGTGAGTGCGTGTGTGTCTGTAAGTGTTTGTGTGAGTAGGTGAGTGAGTGTGTGTGACCGGGTGATTGTGTGTGTGAATGAGTGTGAGTCTGTGTGTCTGTGTGTTTGTGGGTGTGTCTACATGTGTGTAGGTGTGTGACAGTTTATGGCACTGTGTCAATGCGCGTGAGTGCTCATGTGTCTGTGTGTGTGTGTGTGAGTTGGTGAGAGTGTCAGTGTGATTGGTAATGAGTGTGTGAGTATGTATATGAGTGTGTCATTGTGTTTGTGTGTGTGTGAGTGTGTTTTTGTTCAGGTCTGTGTGTGACATTGTGTGAGTCTATGTGGGAGTGCATTTCTGTCTGAGTGTGTGTGTGTCTGTGAGTAACGGTAAGAGTGTGTTAGGGTGTTTGTGAGAGTGCAGGTGTGTGAGTGGGAGTGAGTGAGTGAATGTGTATATGAGTGGGTGACTGTGTGTGTGTGCATGTTTGTGCCTGACAGTCTGAATATGTGGGTGTTTCTGTGTGTAGGTGTGTGAGTGTGTGTGTGACATTGTGTGAGTGTGTGTGTGAGTGCAAGTGAATCTGTGTGTGTTGGTGTGTGAGTAGGTGAGCGAGAGCTTGTGGCAGTGTGTGAGAGTGTGTGTTTGAGACATTCTGAGCATGTGTGTTGGTGTCTCTGTGTGTGTAGATGTGTGAGTGCAGCAGTGTGTGAGTGTGTGAGTGGGAATGTGTCTGTGAGTGTGTGTGGGTGTGAGTGTGTTTCTTTGTGAAATTCTAGTTGTGTGTGTGGGAGTGATTGTGTGAGTGTGTATATAAGTGTGCGATTGTGTGTGAGTGTGTGTGATTGTGTGTGTGCCTATATGTGTGTGTGTCTATGTGTAGGTGCGTAATTGTGTGTGTGCAAATGTGTGTGATAATGTGGGTGCTTCTGTGTGTAGGTGTGTGAATGTGTGAGTGTTTGTGAGAGTGTAGTTGTGTGAGTGTTTGTGTGTGTGTGAGTGTGTATACGGGTGTGTGATTGTGTCTGAGTTTTTGTGATTGTGTGTGAGAATGTGAGTGAATGTGTCTGTGTGTATGTGTGTGAGTGTGTGGAACAGTGTCTCAGTCTTCGTGATTTTGTGTGGGTGTGTGAGAGTGTGTGTGAGCGTTTGAGTGTAGGTGTTTCTTTTTGAGGGCCTTTGTGGTTAATATATGTGTGTGTGTGAGTGTGTGTGTGTGTAAGTGTGAGTGGGAGTGAGAGTGGGAGTGTGTGTACGAGTGTGTTATTGTGTGTGATTGTGTTTGTGGGTTTGTTTCTGAGCGTCTTTGTGTGCAGGTGTGTGTGTCTGACGGTTTTAGTGTGGGTGTGAGTGCATGTGACTCTGTGAGAGTGTGTGTGTGTAGTTGTGTGAGTGGGAGTGAGTGTGTGAATGTGTATACGAATGGGTGATTGTGTGTGTGTGATTGTGTGTGAGAATGTGTGTGAGTGAGTCTGTGTGTGTAGGTGTGTGTTTGTGCCGAAATCTGTGTGATTGCGTGTGTTTGTGAGTGTGTGTGACAGTGTGTGTGAGTGTAGGAGTGTCTGAGTGCCTGTGTGATTTCTGTATGTGAGTGTGTGTGTGTTTGATGATGCGTTTGTTAGTGTGTGTGTAGGTGTGTTAGTGGGAGAGAGTGTGTATACGAGTGTGTGGTTGTGTGTGAGTGATTTTGTCTGTGAGTGGGTGTGAGTGTGTCTGTGAGTGCAGGTGAGAGTGTGTGACTATTTGTGAGTGTGTTTGTGATTGCATGTGAGCCTGTGTTTGTGTGTTGGTTTGTTTGTGTGTGTAGGTGTGCGAGTGTGTTTGACAGTGTTTGAGTGAGTGTTAGTGCGTGTGTGTCTGTAAGTGTTTGTATGAGTAGGTGTGTGAGTGTGTGTGACAGTGTGATTGTGTGTGTGAGTGCGTGTGAGTCTGTGTGTCTGTGTGTTTGTGATGTGTGTCTATATGTGTGTAGGTGTGTGACTCTTTATGGCACTGTGTCAATGTGCGTGAGTGCTCATGTGTCTGTGTGTGTGTGAGTTTGTGAGTGTGTAGGTGTGATTGGGAATGAGTGTGTGAGTGTGTATATGAGTGTGTCATTGTGTTTGTGTGTGTGTGAGTGTGTTTTTGTTTAGGTGTGTGTGTGACATTGTGTGAGTCTATGTGGGAGTGCATTTCTGTCTGAGTGTGTGTGTGTCTGTGTGTAAGTGTGAGAGTGTGTTAGGGTGTTTGTGAGAGTGCAGGTGTGTGAGTGGGAGTGAGTGAGTGAATGTGTATATGAGTGGGTGACTGTGTGTGTGCATGTGTGTGCCTGACAGTCTGAATATGTGGGTGTTTCTGTGTGTAGGTGTGTGAGTGAGTGTGTGACATTGTGTGAGTGTGTGTGTGACAATGTGTGAGTGTGTGTGAGTGCATATGAATCTGTGTGTGTTGGTGTGTGAAAAGGTGTGCGAGAGCTTGTGGCAGTGTGTGAGTGTGTGTGTTTGTGACATTCTGAGCATGTGTGTTGGTGTCTCTGTGTGTGTAGATGTGTGAGTGCAGCAGTGTGTGAGTGGGAATGTGTCTGTGAGTGTGTGTGGGTGTGAGTGTGTTTTTTTTGAAATTCTAGTTGTGTGTGTGGGAGTGATTGTGTGTGTGTATATAAGTGTGCGTTTGTGTGTGAGTGTGTGTGATTGTGTGTATGTGTGTGTGACTATATGTGTGTGTGTCTATGTGTAGGTGCGTAATTGTGTGTGAGAATGTGGGTGCTTCTGTGTGTAGGTGTGTGAATGTGTGTGTGTGTTTGTGAGAGTGAAGTTGTGTGAGTGTTTGTGTGTGTGTGAGTGTGTATACGGTGTGTGATTGTGTCTGAGTTTTTGTGATTGTGTGTGAGAATGTGAGTGAAGGTGTCTGTGTGTATGTGTGTGAATGTGTGAAACAGTGTCTCAGTCTTCGTGATTTTGTGTGGGTGTGTGAGAGTGTGTGTGAGCGTTTGGGTGTAGGTGTTTCTTTTTGAGGGCCTTTGTGGTTAATATATGTGTGTGTGTGAGTGTGTGTGTGTGTAAGTGTGAGTGGGAGTGAGAGTGGGAGTGTGTGCACGAGTGTGTTGTGTGTGATTGTGTTTGTGGGAGAGTTTCTGAGCGTCTTTGTGTGCAGGTGTGTTTCTGACGGTTTTAGTGTGGGTGTGAGTGCATGTGACTCTGTGAGAGTGTGTGTGTGTAGTTGTGTGAGTGGGAGTGAGTGTGTGAATGTGTATACGATTGGGTGACTGTGTGTGAGTGTGTGTGATTGTGTGTGAGAATGTGTGTGTAGGTGTGTGATTGTGCCGAACTCTGTGTGATTGCGTGTGTTTGTGAGTGTGTGTGACAGTGTGTGTGAGTGTAGGAGTGTCTGAGTGCCTGTGTGATTTCTGTATGTGAGTGTGTGTGTGTTTGATGATGCGTTTTTTTTTGTGTGTGTAGGTGTGTTAGTGGGAGAGTGTGTGTATACGAGTGTGTGATTGTGTGTGAGTGTTTATGTCTGTGAGTGGGTGTGAGTGTGTCTGTGTGTGCAGGTGTGAGTGTGTCAGTATTTGTGAGTGTGTTTGTGATTGCATGTGAGCCTGTGTTTGTATGTTGGTTTGTTTGTGTGTGTAGGTGTGCGAGTGTGTTTGACAGTGTTTAAGGGTGAGTGCGTGTGTGTCTGTAAGTGTTTGTGTGAGTAGGTGAGTGAGTGTGTGTGACCGGGTGATTGTGTGTGTGAATGAGTGTGAGTCTGTGTGTCTGTGTGTTTGTGGGTGTGTCTACATGTGTGTAGGTGTGTGACTGTTTATGGCACTGTGTCAATGCGCGTGAGTGCTCATGTGTCTGTGTGTGTGTGTGTGTGAGTTGGTGAGAGTGTCAGTGTGATTGGTAATGAGTGTGTATGTATATGAGTGTGTCATTGTGTTTGTGTGTGTGTGAGTGTGTTTTTGTTTAGGTCTGTGTGTGACATTGTGTGAGTCTATGTGGGAGTGCATTTCTGTCTGAGTGTGTGTGTGTCTGTGTGTAAGTGTGAGAGTGTGTTAGGGTGTTTGTGAGAGTGCAGGTGTGTGAGTGGGAGTGAGTGAATGTGTATATGTGTGGGTGACTGTGTGTGTGTGCATGTTTGTGCCTGACAGTCTGAATATGTGGGTGTTTCTGTGTGTAGGTGTGTGAGTGTGTGTGTGACATTGTGTGAGTGTGTGTGTGAGTGCAAGTGAATCTGTGTGTGTTGGTGTGTGAGTAGGTGAGCGAGAGCTTGTGGCAGTGTGTGAGAGTGTGTGTTTGAGACATTCTGAGCATGTGTGTTGGTGTCTCTGTGTGTGTAGATGTGTGAGTGCAGCAGTGTGTGAGTGTGTGAGTGGGAATGTGTCTGTGAGTGTGTGTGGGTGTGAGTGTGTTTCTTTGTGAAATTCTAGTTGTGTGAGTGGGAGTGATTGTGTGAGTGTGTATATAAGTGTGCGAATGTGTGTGAGTGTGTGTGATTGTGTGTGTGCCTATATGTGTGTGTGTCTATGTGTAGGTGCGTAATTGTGTGTGTGCAAATGTGTGTGATAATGTGGGTGCTTCTGTGTGTAGGTGTGTGAATGTGTGAGTGTTTGTGAGAGTGTAGTTGTGTGAGTGTTTGTGTGTGTGAGTGTGTATACGGGTGTGTGATTGTGTCTGAGTTTTTGTGATTGTGTGTGAGAATGTGAGTGAATGTGTCTGTGTGTATGTGTGTGAGTGTGTGGAACAGTGTCTCAGTCTTCGTGATTTTGTGTGGGTGTGTGAGAGTGTGTTAGAGCGTTTGAGTGTAGGTGTTTCTTTTTGAGGGCCTTTGTGGTTAATATATGTGTGTGTGTGAGTGTGTGTGTGTAAGTGTGAGTGGGAGTGAGAGTGGGAGTGTGTGTACGAGTGTGTTATTGTGTGTGATTGTGTTTGTGGGTTTGTTTCTGAGCGTCTTTGTGTGCAGGTGTGTGTGTCTGACGGTTTTAGTGTGGGTGTGAGTGCATGTGACTCTGTGAGAGTGTGTGTGTGTAGTTGTGTGAGTGGGAGTGAGTGTGTGAATGTGTATACGAATGGGTGATTGTGTGTGTGTGATTGTGTGTGAGAATGTGTGTGAGTGAGTCTGTGTGTGTAGGTGTGTGTTTGTGCCGAAATCTGTGTGATTGCGTGTGTTTGTGAGTGTGTGTGACAGTGTGTGTGAGTGTAGGAGTGTCTGAGTGCCTGTGTGATTTCTGTATGTGAGTGTGTGTGTGTTTGATGATGCGTTTGTTAGTGTGTGTGTAGGTGTGTTAGTGGGAGAGAGTGTGTATACGAGTTTGTGATTGTGTGTGAGTGATTTTGTCTGTGAGTGGGTGTGAGTGTGTCTGTGAGTGCAGGTGAGAGTGTGTGACTATTTGTGAGTGTGTGTGTGATTGCATGTGAGCCTGTGTTTGTGTGTTGTTTTGTTTGTGTGTGTAGGTGTGCGAGTGTGTTTGACAGTGTTTGAGTGAGTGTTAGTGCGTGTGTGTCTGTGTTTGTGTGAGTAGGTGTGTGAGTGTGTGTGACAGTGTGATTGTGTGTGTGAGTGCGTGTGAGTCTGTGTGTCTGTGTGTTTGTGATGTGTGTCTTTATGTGTGTAGGTGTGTGACTCTTTATGGCACTGTGTCAATGTGCGTGAGTGCTCATGTGTCTGTGTGTGTGTGTTTGTGAGTGTGTAGGTGTGATTGGGAATGAGTGTGTGAGTGTGTATATGAGTGTGTCATTGTGTTTGTGTGTGTATGTGAGTGTGTTTTTGTTTAGGTGTGTGTGTGACATTGTGTGAGTCTATGTGGGAGTGCATTTCTGTCTGAGTGTGTGTGTGTCTGTGAGTAACGGTGAGAGTGTGTTAGGGTGTTTGTGAGAGTGCAGGTGTGTGAGTGGGAGTGAGTGAGTGAATGTGTATATGAGTGGGTGACTGTGTGTGTGCATGTGTGTGCCTGACAGTCTGAATATGTGGGTGTTTCTGTGTGTAGGTGTGTGAGTGAGTGTGTGACATTGTGTGAGTGTGTGTGACAATGTGTGAGTGTGTGTGAGTGCATATGAATCTGTGTGTGTTGGTGTGTGAAAAGGTGTGCGAGAGCTTGTGACAGTGTGTGAGTGTGTGTGTTTGTGACATTCTGAGATTGTGTGTTGGTGTCTCTGAGTGTGTAGATGTGTGAGTGCAGCAGTGTGTGAGTGTGAGTGGGAATGTGTCTGTGAGTGTGTGTGTGAGTTGGTGAGAGTGTCAGTGTGATTGGTAATGAGTGTGTATGTATATGAGTGTGTCATTGTGTTTGTGTGTGTGTGAGTGTGTTTTTGTTTAGGTGTGTGTGTGACATTGTGTGAGTCTATGTGGGAGTGCATTTCTGTCTGAGTGTGTGTGTGTCTGTGTGTAAGTGTGAGAGTGTGTTAGGGTGTTTGTGAGAGTGCAGGTGTGTGAGTGGGAGTGAGTGAGTGAATGTGTATATGAGTGGGTGACTGTGTGTGTGCATGTGTGTGCCTGACAGTCTGAATATGTGGGTGTTTCTGTGTGTAGGTGTGTGAGTGAGTGTGTGACATTGTGTGAGTGTGTGTGTGACAATGTGTGAGTGTGTGTGAGTGCATATGAATCTGTGTGTGTTGGTGTGTGAAAAGGTGTGCGAGAGCTTGTGGCAGTGTGTGAGTGTGTGTGTTTGTGACATTCTGAGCATGTGTGTTGGTGTCTCTGTGTGTGTAGATGTGTGAGTGCAGCAGTGTGTGAGTGGGAATGTGTCTGTGAGTGTGTGTGGGTGTGAGTGTGTTTTTTTTGAAATTCTAGTTGTGTGTGTGGGAGTGATTGTGTGTGTGTATATAAGTGTGCGTTTGTGTGTGAGTGTGTGTGATTGTGTGTATGTGTGTGTGACTATATGTGTGTGTGTCTATGTGTAGGTGCGTAATTGTGTGTGAGAATGTGGGTGCTTCTGTGTGTAGGTGTGTGAATGTGTGTGTGTTTGTGAGAGTGAAGTTGTGTGAGTGTTTGTGTGTGTGTGAGTGTGTATACGGTGTGTGATTGTGTCTGAGTTTTTGTGATTGTGTGTGAGAATGTGAGTGAAGGTGTCTGTGTGTATGTGTGTGAATGTGTGAAACAGTGTCTCAGTCTTCGTGATTTTGTGTGGGTGTGTGAGAGTGTGTGTGAGCGTTTGGGTGTAGGTGTTTCTTTTTGAGGGCCTTTGTGGTTAATATATGTGTGTGTGTGAGTGTGTGTGTGTGTAAGTGTGAGTGGGAGTGAGAGTGGGAGTGTGTGCACGAGTGTGTTGTGTGTGATTGTGTTTGTGGGTGAGTTTCTGAGCGTCTTTGTGTGCAGGTGTGTTTCTGACGGTTTTAGTGTGGGTGTGAGTGCATGTGACTCTGTGAGAGTGTGTGTGTGTAGTTGTGTGAGTGGGAGTGAGTGTGTGAATGTGTATACGATTGGGTGACTGTGTGTGAGTGTGTGTGATTGTGTGTGAGAATGTGTGTGTAGGTGTGTGATTGTGCCGAACTCTGTGTGATTGCGTGTGTTTGTGAGTGTGTGTGACAGTGTGTGTGAGTGTAGGAGTGTCTGAGTGCCTGTGTGATTTCTGTATGTGAGTGTGTGTGTGTTTGATGATGCGTTTTTTTGTGTGTGTGTAGGTGTGTTAGTGGGAGAGTGTGTGTATACGAGTGTGTGATTGTGTGTGAGTGTTTATGTCTGTGAGTGGGTGTGAGTGTGTCTGTGTGTGCAGGTGTGAGTGTGTCAGTATTTGTGAGTGTGTTTGTGATTGCATGTGAGCCTGTGTTTGTATGTTGGTTTGTTTGTGTGTGTAGGTGTGCGAGTGTGTTTGACAGTGTTTAAGGGTGAGTGCGTGTGTGTCTGTAAGTGTTTGTGTGAGTAGGTGAGTGAGTGTGTGTGACCGGGTGATTGTGTGTGTGAATGAGTGTGAGTCTGTGTGTCTGTGTGTTTGTGGGTGTGTCTACATGTGTGTAGGTGTGTGACTGTTTATGGCACTGTGTCAATGCGCGTGAGTGCTCATGTGTCTGTGTGTGTGTGTGTGTGAGTTGGTGAGAGTGTCAGTGTGATTGGTAATGAGTGTGTATGTATATGAGTGTGTCATTGTGTTTGTGTGTGTGTGAGTGTGTTTTTGTTTAGGTCTGTGTGTGACATTGTGTGAGTCTATGTGGGAGTGCATTTCTGTCTGAGTGTGTGTGTGTCTGTGTGTAAGTGTGAGAGTGTGTTAGGGTGTTTGTGAGAGTGCAGGTGTGTGAGTGGGAGTGAGTGAATGTGTATATGTGTGGGTGACTGTGTGTGTGTGCATGTTTGTGCCTGACAGTCTGAATATGTGGGTGTTTCTGTGTGTAGGTGTGTGAGTGTGTGTGTGACATTGTGTGAGTGTGTGTGTGAGTGCAAGTGAATCTGTGTGTGTTGGTGTGTGAGTAGGTGAGCGAGAGCTTGTGGCAGTGTGTGAGAGTGTGTGTTTGAGACATTCTGAGCATGTGTGTTGGTGTCTCTGTGTGTGTAGATGTGTGAGTGCAGCAGTGTGTGAGTGTGTGAGTGGGAATGTGTCTGTGAGTGTGTGTGGGTGTGAGTGTGTTTCTTTGTGAAATTCTAGTTGTGTGAGTGGGAGTGATTGTGTGAGTGTGTATATAAGTGTGCGAATGTGTGTGAGTGTGTGTGATTGTGTGTGTGCCTATATGTGTGTGTGTCTATGTGTAGGTGCGTAATTGTGTGTGTGCAAATGTGTGTGATAATGTGGGTGCTTCTGTGTGTAGGTGTGTGAATGTGTGAGTGTTTGTGAGAGTGTAGTTGTGTGAGTGTTTGTGTGTGTGTGAGTGTGTATACGGGTGTGTGATTGTGTCTGAGTTTTTGTGATTGTGTGTGAGAATGTGAGTGAATGTGTCTGTGTGTATGTGTGTGAGTGTGTGGAACAGTGTCTCAGTCTTCGTGATTTTGTGTGGGTGTGTGAGAGTGTGTTTGAGCGTTTGAGTGTAGGTGTTTCTTTTTGAGGGCCTTTGTGGTTAATATATGTGTGTGTGTGAGTGTGTGTGTGTAAGTGTGAGTGGGAGTGAGAGTGGGAGTGTGTGTACGAGTGTGTTATTGTGTGTGATTGTGTTTGTGGGTTTGTTTCTGAGCGTCTTTGTGTGCAGGTGTGTGTGTCTGACGGTTTTAGTGTGGGTGTGAGTGCATGTGACTCTGTGAGAGTGTGTGTGTGTAGTTGTGTGAGTGGGAGTGAGTGTGTGAATGTGTATACGAATGGGTGATTGTGTGTGTGTGATTGTGTGTGAGAATGTGTGTGAGTGAGTCTGTGTGTGTAGGTGTGTGTTTGTGCCGAAATCTGTGTGATTGCGTGTGTTTGTGAGTGTGTGTGACAGTGTGTGTGAGTGTAGGAGTGTCTGAGTGCCTGTGTGATTTCTGTATGTGAGTGTGTGTGTGTTTGATGATGCGTTTGTTAGTGTGTGTGTAGGTGTGTTAGTGGGAGAGAGTGTGTATACGAGTTTGTGATTGTGTGTGAGTGATTTTGTCTGTGAGTGGGTGTGAGTGTGTCTGTGAGTGCAGGTGAGAGTGTGTGACTATTTGTGAGTGTGTGTGTGATTGCATGTGAGCCTGTGTTTGTGTGTTGTTTTGTTTGTGTGTGTAGGTGTGCGAGTGTGTTTGACAGTGTTTGAGTGAGTGTTAGTGCGTGTGTGTCTGTGTTTGTGTGAGTAGGTGTGTGAGTGTGTGTGACAGTGTGATTGTGTGTGTGAGTGCGTGTGAGTCTGTGTGTCTGTGTGTTTGTGATGTGTGTCTTTATGTGTGTAGGTGTGTGACTCTTTATGGCACTGTGTCAATGTGCGTGAGTGCTCATGTGTCTGTGTGTGTGTGTTTGTGAGTGTGTAGGTGTGATTGGGAATGAGTGTGTGAGTGTGTATATGAGTGTGTCATTGTGTTTGTGTGTGTATGTGAGTGTGTTTTTGTTTAGGTGTGTGTGTGACATTGTGTGAGTCTATGTGGGAGTGCATTTCTGTCTGAGTGTGTGTGTGTCTGTGAGTAACGGTGAGAGTGTGTTAGGGTGTTTGTGAGAGTGCAGGTGTGTGAGTGGGAGTGAGTGAGTGAATGTGTATATGAGTGGGTGACTGTGTGTGTGCATGTGTGTGCCTGACAGTCTGAATATGTGGGTGTTTCTGTGTGTAGGTGTGTGAGTGAGTGTGTGACATTGTGTGAGTGTGTGTGACAATGTGTGAGTGTGTGTGAGTGCATATGAATCTGTGTGTGTTGGTGTGTGAAAAGGTGTGCGAGAGCTTGTGACAGTGTGTGAGTGTGTGTGTTTGTGACATTCTGAGATTGTGTGTTGGTGTCTCTGAGTGTGTAGATGTGTGAGTGCAGCAGTGTGTGAGTGTGAGTGGGAATGTGTCTGTGAGTGTGTGTGGGTGTGAGTGTGTTTTTTTGAAATTCTAGTTGTGTGTGTGGGAGTGATTGTGTGTGTGTATATAAGTGTGTGTTTGTGTGTGAGTGTGTGTGATTGTGTGTATGTGTGTGTGACTATATGTGTGTGTGTCTATGTGTAGGTGCGTAATTGTGTGTGAGAATGTGGGTGCTTCTGTGTGTAGGTGTGTGAATGTGTGAGTGTGTTTGTGAGAGTGAAGTTGTGTGAGTGTTTGTGTGTGTGTGAGTGTGTATACGGTGTGTGATTGTGTCTGAGTTTTTGTGATTGTGTGTGAGAATGTGAGTGAAGGTGTCTGTGTGTATGTGTGTGAATGTGTGAAACAGTGTCTCAGTCTTCGTGATTTTGTGTGGGTGTGTGAGAGTGTGTGTGAGCGTTTGGGTGTAGGTGTTTCTTTTTGAGGGCCTTTGTGGTTAATATATGTGTGTGTGTGAGTGTGTGTGTGTAAGTGTGAGTGGGAGTGAGACTGGGAGTGTGTGCACGAGTGTGTTGTGTGTGATTGTGTTTGTGGGTGAGTTTCTGAGCGTCTTTGTGTGCAGGTGTGTTTCTGACGGTTTTAGTGTGGGTGTGAGTGCATGTGACTCTGTGAGAGTGTGTGTGTGTAGTTGTGTGAGTGGGAGTGAGTGTGTGAATGTGTATATGATTGGGTGACTGTGTGTGAGTGTGTGTGATTGTGTGTGAGAATGTGTGTGAGTGAGTCTGTGTGTGTAGGTGTGTGATTGTGCCGAACTCTGTGTGATTGCGTGTGTTTGTGAGTGTGTGTGACAGTGTGTGTGAGTGTAGGAGTGTCTGAGTGCCTGTGTGATTTCTGTATGTGAGTGTGTGTGTGTTTGATGATGCGTTTTTTTTTGTGTGTGTAGGTGTGTTTGTGGGAGAGTGTGTTTATACGAGTGTGTGATTGTGTGTGAGTGTTTATGTCTGTGAGTGGGTGTGAGTGTGTCTGTGTGTGCAGGTGTGAGTGTGTCAGTATTTGTGAGTGTGTTTGTGATTGCATGTGAGCCTGTGTTTGTATGTTGGTTTGTTTGTGTGTGTAGGTGTGCGAGTGTGTTTGACAGTGTTTAAGGGTGAGTGCGTGTGTGTCTGTAAGTGTTTGTGTGAGTAGGTGAGTGAGTGTGTGTGACCGGGTGATTGTGTGTGTGAATGAGTGTGAGTCTGTGTGTCTGTGTGTTTGTGGGTGTGTCTACATGTGTGTAGGTGTGTGACAGTTTATGGCACTGTGTCAATGCGCGTGAGTGCTCATGTGTCTGTGTGTGTGTGTGTGAGTTGGTGAGAGTGTCAGTGTGATTGGTAATGAGTGTGTGAGTATGTATATGAGTGTGTCATTGTGTTTGTGTGTGTGTGAGTGTGTTTTTGTTCAGGTCTGTGTGTGACATTGTGTGAGTCTATGTGGGAGTGCATTTCTGTCTGAGTGTGTGTGTGTCTGTGAGTAACGGTGAGAGTGTGTTAGGGTGTTTGTGAGAGTGCAGGTGTGTGAGTGGGAGTGAGTGAGTGAATGTGTATATGAGTGGGTGACTGTGTGTGTGTGCATGTTTGTGCCTGACAGTCTGAATATGTGGGTGTTTCTGTGTGTAGGTGTGTGAGTGTGTGTGTGACATTGTGTGAGTGTGTGTGTGAGTGCAAGTGAATCTGTGTGTGTTGGTGTGTGAGTAGGTGAGCGAGAGCTTGTGGCAGTGTGTGAGAGTGTGTGTTTGAGACATTCTGAGCATGTGTGTTGGTGTCTCTGTGTGTGTAGATGTGTGAGTGCAGCAGTGTGTGAGTGTGTGAGTGGGAATGTGTCTGTGAGTGTGTGTGGGTGTGAGTGTGTTTCTTTGTGAAATTCTAGTTGTGTGTGTGGGAGTGATTGTGTGAGTGTGTATATAAGTGTGCGATTGTGTGTGAGTGTGTGTGATTGTGTGTGTGCCTATATGTGTGTGTGTCTATGTGTAGGTGCGTAATTGTGTGTGTGCAAATGTGTGTGATAATGTGGGTGCTTCTGTGTGTAGGTGTGTGAATGTGTGAGTGTTTGTGAGAGTGTAGTTGTGTGAGTGTTTGTGTGTGTGTGAGTGTGTATACGGGTGTGTGATTGTGTCTGAGTTTTTGTGATTGTGTGTGAGAATGTGAGTGAATGTGTCTGTGTGTATGTGTGTGAGTGTGTGGAACAGTGTCTCAGTCTTCGTGATTTTGTGTGGGTGTGTGAGAGTGTGTGTGAGCGTTTGAGTGTAGGTGTTTCTTTTTGAGGGCCTTTGTGGTTAATATATGTGTGTGTGAGTGTGTGTGTGTGTAAGTGTGAGTGGGAGTGAGAGTGGGAGTGTGTGTACGAGTGTGTTATTGTGTGTGATTGTGTTTGTGGGTTTGTTTCTGAGCGTCTTTGTGTGCAGGTGTGTGTGTCTGACGGTTTTAGTGTGGGTGTGAGTGCATGTGACTCTGTGAGAGTGTGTGTGTGTAGTTGTGTGAGTGGGAGTGAGTGTGTGAATGTGTATACGAATGGGTGATTGTGTGTGTGTGATTGTGTGTGAGAATGTGTGTGAGTGAGTCTGTGTGTGTAGGTGTGTGTTTGTGCCGAAATCATTGTGATTGCGTGTGTTTGTGAGTGTGTGTGACAGTGTGTGTGAGTGTAGGAGTGTCTGAGTGCCTGTGTGATTTCTGTATGTGAGTGTGTGTGTGTTTGATGATGCGTTTGTTAGTGTGTGTGTAGGTGTGTTAGTGGGAGAGAGTGTGTATACGAGTGTGTGATTGTGTGTGAGTGATTTTGTCTGTGAGTGGGTGTGAGTGTGTCTGTGAGTGCAGGTGAGAGTGTGTGACTATTTGTGAGTGTGTGTGTGATTGCATGTGAGCCTGTGTTTGTGTGTTGTTTTGTTTGTGTGTGTAGGTGTGCGAGTGTGTTTGACAGTGTTTGAGTGAGTGTTAGTGCGTGTGTGTCTGTAAGTGTTTGTGTGAGTAGGTGTGTGAGTGTGTGTGACAGTGTGATTGTGTGTGTGAGTGCGTGTGAGTCTGTGTGTCTGTGTGTTTGTGATGTGTGTCTATATGTGTGTAGGTGTGTGACTCTTTATGGCACTGTGTCAATGTGCGTGAGTGCTCATGTGTCTGTGTGTGTGTGAGTTTGTGAGTGTGTAGGTGTGATTGGGAATGAGTGTGTGAGTGTGTATATGAGTGTGTCATTGTGTTTGTGTGTGTGTGAGTGTGTTTTTGTTTAGGTGTGTGTGTGACATTGTGTGAGTCTATGTGGGAGTGCATTTCTGTCTGAGTGTGTGTGTGTCTGTGTGTAAGTGTGAGAGTGTGTTAGGGTGTTTGTGAGAGTGCAGGTGTGTGAGTGGGAGTGAGTGAGTGAATGTGTATATGAGTGGGTGACTGTGTGTGTGCATGTGTGTGCCTGACAGTCTGAATATGTGGGTGTTTCTGTGTGTAGGTGTGTGAGTGAGTGTGTGACATTGTGTGAGTGTGTGTGTGACAATGTGTGAGTGTGTGTGAGTGCATATGAATCTGTGTGTGTTGGTGTGTGAAAAGGTGTGCGAGAGCTTGTGGCAGTGTGTGAGTGTGTGTGTTTGTGACATTCTGAGCATGTGTGTTGGTGTCTCTGTGTGTGTAGATGTGTGAGTGCAGCAGTGTGTGAGTGGGAATGTGTCTGTGAGTGTGTGTGGGTGTGAGTGTGTTTTTTTTGAAATTCTAGTTGTGTGTGTGGGAGTGATTGTGTGTGTGTATATAAGTGTGCGTTTGTGTGTGAGTGTGTGTGATTGTGTGTATGTGTGTGTGACTATATGTGTGTGTGTCTATGTGTAGGTGCGTAATTGTGTGTGAGAATGTGGGTGCTTCTGTGTGTAGGTGTGTGAATGTGTGTGTGTTTGTGAGAGTGAAGTTGTGTGAGTGTTTGTGTGTGTGTGAGTGTGTATACGGTGTGTGATTGTGTCTGAGTTTTTGTGATTGTGTGTGAGAATGTGAGTGAAGGTGTCTGTGTGTATGTGTGTGAATGTGTGAAACAGTGTCTCAGTCTTCGTGATTTTGTGTGGGTGTGTGAGAGTGTGTGTGAGCGTTTGGGTGTAGGTGTTTCTTTTTGAGGGCCTTTGTGGTTAATATATGTGTGTGTGTGAGTGTGTGTGTGTGTAAGTGTGAGTGGGAGTGAGAGTGGGAGTGTGTGCACGAGTGTGTTGTGTGTGATTGTGTTTGTGGGTGAGTTTCTGAGCGTCTTTGTGTGCAGGTGTGTTTCTGACGGTTTTAGTGTGGGTGTGAGTGCATGTGACTCTGTGAGAGTGTGTGTGTGTAGTTGTGTGAGTGGGAGTGAGTGTGTGAATGTGTATACGATTGGGTGACTGTGTGTGAGTGTGTGTGATTGTGTGTGAGAATGTGTGTGTAGGTGTGTGATTGTGCCGAACTCTGTGTGATTGCGTGTGTTTGTGAGTGTGTGTGACAGTGTGTGTGAGTGTAGGAGTGTCTGAGTGCCTGTGTGATTTCTGTATGTGAGTGTGTGTGTGTTTGATGATGCGTTTTTTTGTGTGTGTGTAGGTGTGTTAGTGGGAGAGTGTGTGTATACGAGTGTGTGATTGTGTGTGAGTGTTTATGTCTGTGAGTGGGTGTGAGTGTGTCTGTGTGTGCAGGTGTGAGTGTGTCAGTATTTGTGAGTGTGTTTGTGATTGCATGTGAGCCTGTGTTTGTATGTTGGTTTGTTTGTGTGTGTAGGTGTGCGAGTGTGTTTGACAGTGTTTAAGGGTGAGTGCGTGTGTGTCTGTAAGTGTTTGTGTGAGTAGGTGAGTGAGTGTGTGTGACCGGGTGATTGTGTGTGTGAATGAGTGTGAGTCTGTGTGTCTGTGTGTTTGTGGGTGTGTCTACATGTGTGTAGGTGTGTGACTGTTTATGGCACTGTGTCAATGCGCGTGAGTGCTCATGTGTCTGTGTGTGTGTGTGTGTGAGTTGGTGAGAGTGTCAGTGTGATTGGTAATGAGTGTGTATGTATATGAGTGTGTCATTGTGTTTGTGTGTGTGTGAGTGTGTTTTTGTTTAGGTCTGTGTGTGACATTGTGTGAGTCTATGTGGGAGTGCATTTCTGTCTGAGTGTGTGTGTGTCTGTGTGTAAGTGTGAGAGTGTGTTAGGGTGTTTGTGAGAGTGCAGGTGTGTGAGTGGGAGTGAGTGAATGTGTATATGTGTGGGTGACTGTGTGTGTGTGCATGTTTGTGCCTGACAGTCTGAATATGTGGGTGTTTCTGTGTGTAGGTGTGTGAGTGTGTGTGTGACATTGTGTGAGTGTGTGTGTGAGTGCAAGTGAATCTGTGTGTGTTGGTGTGTGAGTAGGTGAGCGAGAGCTTGTGGCAGTGTGTGAGAGTGTGTGTTTGAGACATTCTGAGCATGTGTGTTGGTGTCTCTGTGTGTGTAGATGTGTGAGTGCAGCAGTGTGTGAGTGTGTGAGTGGGAATGTGTCTGTGAGTGTGTGTGGGTGTGAGTGTGTTTCTTTGTGAAATTCTAGTTGTGTGAGTGGGAGTGATTGTGTGAGTGTGTATATAAGTGTGCGAATGTGTGTGAGTGTGTGTGATTGTGTGTGTGCCTATATGTGTGTGTGTCTATGTGTAGGTGCGTAATTGTGTGTGTGCAAATGTGTGTGATAATGTGGGTGCTTCTGTGTGTAGGTGTGTGAATGTGTGAGTGTTTGTGAGAGTGTAGTTGTGTGAGTGTTTGTGTGTGTGTGAGTGTGTATACGGGTGTGTGATTGTGTCTGAGTTTTTGTGATTGTGTGTGAGAATGTGAGTGAATGTGTCTGTGTGTATGTGTGTGAGTGTGTGGAACAGTGTCTCAGTCTTCGTGATTTTGTGTGGGTGTGTGAGAGTGTGTTTGAGCGTTTGAGTGTAGGTGTTTCTTTTTGAGGGCCTTTGTGGTTAATATATGTGTGTGTGTGAGTGTGTGTGTGTAAGTGTGAGTGGGAGTGAGGAGTGGGAGTGTGTGTACGAGTGTGTTATTGTGTGTGATTGTGTTTGTGGGTTTGTTTCTGAGCGTCTTGTGTGGCAGGTGTGTGTGTCTGACGGTTTTAGTGTGGGTGTGAGTGCATGTGACTCTGTGAGAGTGTGTGTGTGTAGTTGTGTGAGTGGGAGTGAGTGTGTGAATGTGTATACGAATGGGTGATTGTGTGTGTGTGATTGTGTGTGAGAATGTGTGTGAGTGAGTCTGTGTGTGTAGGTGTGTGTTTGTGCCGAAATCTGTGTGATTGCGTGTGTTTGTGAGTGTGTGTGACAGTGTGTGTGAGTGTAGGAGTGTCTGAGTGCCTGTGTGATTTCTGTATGTGAGTGTGTGTGTGTTTGATGATGCGTTTGTTAGTGTGTGTGTAGGTGTGTTAGTGGGAGAGAGTGTGTATACGAGTTTGTGATTGTGTGTGAGTGATTTTGTCTGTGAGTGGGTGTGAGTGTGTCTGTGAGTGCAGGTGAGAGTGTGTGACTATTTGTGAGTGTGTGTGTGATTGCATGTGAGCCTGTGTTTGTGTGTTGTTTTGTTTGTGTGTGTAGGTGTGCGAGTGTGTTTGACAGTGTTTGAGTGAGTGTTAGTGCGTGTGTGTCTGTGTTTGTGTGAGTAGGTGTGTGAGTGTGTGTGACAGTGTGATTGTGTGTGTGAGTGCGTGTGAGTCTGTGTGTCTGTGTGTTTGTGATGTGTGTCTATATGTGTGTAGGTGTGTGACTCTTTATGGCACTGTGTCAATGTGCGTGAGTGCTCATGTGTCTGTGTGTGTGTGAGTTTGTGAGTGTGTAGGTGTGATTGGGAATGAGTGTGTGAGTGTGTATATGAGTGTGTCATTGTGTTTGTGTTTGTATGTGAGTGTGTTTTTGTTTAGGTGTGTGTGTGACATTGTGTGAGTCTATGTGGAGTGCATTTCTGTCTGAGTGTCGTGTGTGTCTGTGTGTAAGTGTGAGAGTGTGTTAGGGTGTTTGTGAGAGTGCAGGTGTGTGAGTGGGAGTGAGTGGAGTGAATGTGTATATGAGTGGGTGACTGTGTGTGTGCATGTGTGTGCCTGACAGTCTGAATATGTGGGTGTTTCTGTGTGTAGGTGTGTGAGTGAGTGTGTGACATTGTGTGAGTGTGTGTGACAATGTGTGAGGTGTGTGAGTGCATATGAATCTGTGTGTGTTGGTGTGTGAAAAGGTGTGCGAGAGCTTGTGACAGTGTGTGAGTGTGTGTGTTGTGACATTCTGAGATTGTGTGTTGGTGTCTCTGTGTGTGTAGATGTGTGAGTGCAGCAGTGTGTGAGTGTGAGTGGGAATGTGTCTGTGAGTGTGTGTGGGTGTGAGTGTGTTTTTTTGAAATTCTAGTTGTGTGTGTGGGAGTGATTGTGTGTGTGTATATAAGTGTGTGTTTGTGTGTGAGTGTGTGTGATTGTGTGTATGTGTGTGTGACTATATGTGTGTGTGTCTATGTGTAGGTGCGTAATTGTGTGTGAGAATGTGGGTGCTTCTGTGTGTAGGTGTGTGAATGTGTGAGTGTGTTTGTGAGAGTGAAGTTGTGTGAGTGTTTGTGTGTGTGTGAGTGTGTATACGGTGTGTGATTGTGTCTGAGTTTTTGTGATTGTGTGTGAGAATGTGAGTGAAGGTGTCTGTGTGTATGTGTGTGAATGTGTGAAACAGTGTCTCAGTCTTCGTGATTTTGTGTGGGTGTGTGAGAGTGTGTGTGAGCGTTTGGGTGTAGGTGTTTCTTTTTGAGGGCCTTTGTGGTTAATATATGTGTGTGTGTGAGTGTGTGTGTGTGTAAGTGTGAGTGGGAGTGAGAGTGGGAGTGTGTGCACGAGTGTGTTGTGTGTGATTGTGTTTGTGGGTGAGTTTCTGAGCGTCTTTGTGTGCAGGTGTGTTTCTGACGGTTTTAGTGTGGGTGTGAGTGCATGTGACTCTGTGAGAGTGTGTGTGTGTAGTTGTGTGAGTGGGAGTGAGTGTGTGAATGAGTATACGATTGGGTGACTGTGTGTGAGTGTGTGTGATTGTGTGTGAGAATGTGTGTGAGTGAGTCTGTGTGTGTAGGTGTGTGATTGTGCCGAAATCTGTGTGATTGCGTGTGTTTGTGAGTGTGTGTGACAGTGTGTGTGAGTGTAGGAGTGTCTGAGTGCCTGTGTGATTTCTGTATGTGAGTGTGTGTGTGTTTGATGATGCGTTTTTTTGTGTGTGTAGGTGTGTTAGTGGGAGAGTGTGTGTATACGAGTGTGTGATTGTGTGTGAGTGTTTATGTCTGTGAGTGGGTGTGAGTGTGTCTGTGTGTGCAGGTGTGAGTGTGTCAGTATTTGTGAGTGTGTTTGTGATTGCATGTGAGCCTGTGTTTGTATGTTGGTTTGTTTGTGTGTGTAGGTGTGCGAGTGTGTTTGACAGTGTTTAAGGGTGAGTGCGTGTGTGTCTGTAAGTGTTTGTGTGAGTAGGTGAGTGAGTGTGTGTGACCGGGTGATTGTTGTGTGTGAATGAGTGTGAGTCTGTGTGTCTGTGTGTTTGTGGGTGTGTCTACATGTGTGTAGGTGTGTGACAGTTTATGGCACTGTGTCAATGCGCGTGAGTGCTCATGTGTCTGTGTGTGTGTGTGTGTGTGAGTTGGTGAGAGTGTCAGTGTGATTGGTAATGAGTGTGTGAGTATGTATATGAGTGTGTCATTGTGTTTGTGTGTGTGAGTGTGTTTTTGTTCAGGTCTGTGTGTGACATTGTGTGAGTCTATGTGGGAGTGCATTTCTGTCTGAGTGTGTGTGTGTCTGTGAGTAACGGTGAGAGTGTGTTAGGGTGTTTGTGAGAGTGCAGGTGTGTGAGTGGGAGTGAGTGAGTGAATGTGTATATGAGTGGGTGACTGTGTGTGTGTGCATGTTTGTGCCTGACAGTCTGAATATGTGGGTGTTTCTGTGTGTAGGTGTGTGAGTGTGTGTGTGACATTGTGTGAGTGTGTGTGTGAGTGCAAGTGAATCTGTGTGTGTTGGTGTGTGAGTAGGTGAGCGAGAGCTTGTGGCAGTGTGTGAGAGTGTGTGTTTGAGACATTCTGAGCATGTGTGTTGGTGTCTCTGTGTGTGTAGATGTGTGAGTGCAGCAGTGTGTGAGTGTGTGAGTGGGAATGTGTCTGTGAGTGTGTGTGGGTGTGAGTGTGTTTCTTTGTGAAATTCTAGTTGTGTGTGTGGGAGTGATTGTGTGAGTGTGTATATAAGTGTGCGATTGTGTGTGAGTGTGTGTGATTGTGTGTGTGCCTATATGTGTGTGTGTCTATGTGTAGGTGCGTAATTGTGTGTGTGCAAATGTGTGTGATAATGTGGGTGCTTCTGTGTGTAGGTGTGTGAATGTGTGAGTGTTTGTGAGAGTGTAGTTGTGTGAGTGTTTGTGTGTGTGTGAGTGTGTATACGGGTGTGTGATTGTGTCTGAGTTTTTGTGATTGTGTGTGAGAATGTGAGTGAATGTGTCTGTGTGTATGTGTGTGAGTGTGTGGAACAGTGTCTCAGTCTTCGTGATTTTGTGTGGGTGTGTGAGAGTGTGTGTGAGCGTTTGAGTGTAGGTGTTTCTTTTTGAGGGCCTTTGTGGTTAATATATGTGTGTGTGTGAGTGTGTGTGTGTAAGTGTGAGTGGGAGTGAGAGTGGGAGTGTGTGTACGAGTGTGTTATTGTGTGTGATTGTGTTTGTGGGTTTGTTTCTGAGCGTCTTTGTGTGCAGGTGTGTGTGTCTGACGGTTTTAGTGTGGGTGTGAGTGCATGTGACTCTGTGAGAGTGTGTGTGTGTAGTTGTGTGAGTGGGAGTGAGTGTGTGAATGTGTATACGAATGGGTGATTGTGTGTGTGTGATTGTGTGTGAGAATGTGTGTGAGTGAGTCTGTGTGTGTAGGTGTGTGTTTGTGCCGAAATCTGTGTGATTGCGTGTGTTTGTGAGTGTGTGTGACAGTGTGTGTGAGTGTAGGAGTGTCTGAGTGCCTGTGTGATTTCTGTATGTGAGTGTGTGTGTGTTTGATGATGCGTTTGTTAGTGTGTGTGTAGGTGTGTTAGTGGGAGAGAGTGTGTATACGAGTTTGTGATTGTGTGTGAGTGATTTTGTCTGTGAGTGGGTGTGAGTGTGTCTGTGAGTGCAGGTGAGAGTGTGTGACTATTTGTGAGTGTGTGTGTGATTGCATGTGAGCCTGTGTTTGTGTGTTGTTTTGTTTGTGTGTGTAGGTGTGCGAGTGTGTTTGACAGTGTTTGAGTGAGTTGTTAGTGCGTGTGTGTCTGTGTTTGTGTGAGTAGGTGTGTGAGTGTGTGTGACAGTGTGATTGTGTGTGTGAGTGCGTGTGAGTCTGTGTGTCTGTGTGTTTGTGATGTGTGTCTTTATGTGTGTAGGTGTGTGACTCTTTATGGCACTGTGTCAATGTGCGTGAGTGCTCATGTGTCTGTGTGTGTGTGTTTGTGAGTGTGTAGGTGTGATTGGGAATGAGTGTGTGAGTGTGTATATGAGTGTGTCATTGTGTTTGTGTGTGTATGTGAGTGTGTTTTTGTTTAGGTGTGTGTGTGACATTGTGTGAGTCTATGTGGGAGTGCATTTCTGTCTGAGTGTGTGTGTGTCTGTGAGTAACGGTGAGAGTGTGTTAGGGTGTTTGTGAGAGTGCAGGTGTGTGAGTGGGAGTGAGTGAGTGAATGTGTATATGAGTGGGTGACTGTGTGTGTGCATGTGTGTGCCTGACAGTCTGAATATGTGGGTGTTTCTGTGTGTAGGTGTGTGAGTGAGTGTGTGACATTGTGTGAGTGTGTGTGACAATGTGTGAGTGTGTGTGAGTGCATATGAATCTGTGTGTGTTGGTGTGTGAAAAGGTGTGCGAGAGCTTGTGACAGTGTGTGAGTGTGTGTGTTTTGTGACATTCTGAGATTGTGTGTTGGTGTCTCTGAGTGTGTAGATGTGTGAGTGCAGCAGTGTGTGAGTGTGAGTGGGAATGTGTCTGTGAGTGTGTGTGGGTGTGAGTGTGTTTTTTTGAAATTCTAGTTGTGTGTGTGGGAGTGATTGTGTGTGTGTATATAAGTGTGTGTTTGTGTGTGAGTGTGTGTGATTGTGTGTATGTGTGTGTGACTATATGTGTGTGTGTCTATGTGTAGGTGCGTAATTGTGTGTGAGAATGTGGTGCTTCTGTGTGTAGGTGTGTGAATGTGTGAGTGTGTTTGTGAGAGTGAAGTTGTGTGAGTGTTTGTGTGTGTGTGAGTGTGTATACGGTGTGTGATTGTGTCTGAGTTTTTGTGATTGTGTGTGAGAATGTGAGTGAAGGTGTCTGTGTGTATGTGTGTGAATGTGTGAAACAGTGTCTCAGTCTTCGTGATTTTGTGTGGGTGTGTGAGAGTGTGTGTGAGCGTTTGGGTGTAGGTGTTTCTTTTGAGGGCCTTTGTGGTTAATATATGTGTGTGTGTGAGTGTGTGTGTGTAAGTGTGAGTGGGAGTGAGACTGGGAGTGTGTGCACGAGTGTGTTGTGTGTGATTGTGTTTGTGGGTGAGTTTCTGAGCGTCTTTGTGTGCAGGTGTGTTTCTGACGGTTTTAGTGTGGGTGTGAGTGCATGTGACTCTGTGAGAGTGTGTGTGTGTAGTTGTGTGAGTGGGAGTGAGTGTGTGAATGTGTATATGATTGGGTGACTGTGTGTGAGTGTGTGTGATTGTGTGTGAGAATGTGTGTGAGTGAGTCTGTGTGTGTAGGTGTGTGATTGTGCCGAACTCTGTGTGATTGCGTGTGTTTGTGAGTGTGTGTGACAGTGTGTGTGAGTGTAGGAGTGTCTGAGTGCCTGTGTGATTTCTGTATGTGAGTGTGTGTGTGTTTGATGATGCGTTTTTTTTTGTGTGTGTAGGTGTGTTTGTGGGAGAGTGTGTTTATACGAGTGTGTGATTGTGTGTGAGTGTTTATGTCTGTGAGTGGGTGTGAGTGTGTCTGTGTGTGCAGGTGTGAGTGTGTCAGTATTTGTGAGTGTGTTTGTGATTGCATGTGAGCCTGTGTTTGTATGTTGGTTTGTTTGTGTGTGTAGGTGTGCGAGTGTGTTTGACAGTGTTTAAGGGTGAGTGCGTGTGTGTCTGTAAGTGTTTGTGTGAGTAGGTGAGTGAGTGTGTGTGACCGGGTGATTGTGTGTGTGAATGAGTGTGAGTCTGTGTGTCTGTGTGTTTGTGGGTGTGTCTACATGTGTGTAGGTGTGTGACAGTTTATGGCACTGTGTCAATGCGCGTGAGTGCTCATGTGTCTGTGTGTGTGTGTGTGAGTTGGTGAGAGTGTCAGTGTGATTGGTAATGAGTGTGTGAGTATGTATATGAGTGTGTCATTGTGTTTGTGTGTGTGTGAGTGTGTTTTTGTTCAGGTCTGTGTGTGACATTGTGTGAGTCTATGTGGGAGTGCATTTCTGTCTGAGTGTGTGTGTGTCTGTGAGTAACGGTGAGAGTGTGTTAGGGTGTTTGTGAGAGTGCAGGTGTGTGAGTGGGAGTGAGTGAGTGAATGTGTATATGAGTGGGTGACTGTGTGTGTGTGCATGTTTGTGCCTGACAGTCTGAATATGTGGGTGTTTCTGTGTGTAGGTGTGTGAGTGTGTGTGTGACATTGTGTGAGTGTGTGTGTGAGTGCAAGTGAATCTGTGTGTGTTGGTGTGTGAGTAGGTGAGCGAGAGCTTGTGGCAGTGTGTGAGAGTGTGTGTTTGAGACATTCTGAGCATGTGTGTTGGTGTCTCTGTGTGTGTAGATGTGTGAGTGCAGCAGTGTGTGAGTGTGTGAGTGGGAATGTGTCTGTGAGTGTGTGTGGGTGTGAGTGTGTTTCTTTGTGAAATTCTAGTTGTGTGTGTGGGAGTGATTGTGTGAGTGTGTATATAAGTGTGCGATTGTGTGTGAGTGTGTGTGATTGTGTGTGTGCCTATATGTGTGTGTGTCTATGTGTAGGTGCGTAATTGTGTGTGTGCAAATGTGTGTGATAATGTGGGTGCTTCTGTGTGTAGGTGTGTGAATGTGTGAGTGTTTGTGAGAGTGTAGTTGTGTGAGTGTTTGTGTGTGTGTGAGTGTGTATACGGGTGTGTGATTGTGTCTGAGTTTTTGTGATTGTGTGTGAGAATGTGAGTGAATGTGTCTGTGTGTATGTGTGTGAGTGTGTGGAACAGTGTCTCAGTCTTCGTGATTTTGTGTGGGTGTGTGAGAGTGTGTGTGAGCGTTTGAGTGTAGGTGTTTCTTTTTGAGGGCCTTTGTGGTTAATATATGTGTGTGTGAGTGTGTGTGTGTGTAAGTGTGAGTGGGAGTGAGAGTGGGAGTGTGTGTACGAGTGTGTTATTGTGTGTGATTGTGTTTGTGGGTTTGTTTCTGAGCGTCTTTGTGTGCAGGTGTGTGTGTCTGACGGTTTTAGTGTGGGTGTGAGTGCATGTGACTCTGTGAGAGTGTGTGTGTGTAGTTGTGTGAGTGGGAGTGAGTGTGTGAATGTGTATACGAATGGGTGATTGTGTGTGTGTGATTGTGTGTGAGAATGTGTGTGAGTGAGTCTGTGTGTGTAGGTGTGTGTTTGTGCCGAAATCATTGTGATTGCGTGTGTTTGTGAGTGTGTGTGACAGTGTGTGTGAGTGTAGGAGTGTCTGAGTGCCTGTGTGATTTCTGTATGTGAGTGTGTGTGTGTTTGATGATGCGTTTGTTAGTGTGTGTGTAGGTGTGTTAGTGGGAGAGAGTGTGTATACGAGTGTGTGATTGTGTGTGAGTGATTTTGTCTGTGAGTGGGTGTGAGTGTGTCTGTGAGTGCAGGTGAGAGTGTGTGACTATTTGTGAGTGTGTGTGTGATTGCATGTGAGCCTGTGTTTGTGTGTTGTTTTGTTTGTGTGTGTAGGTGTGCGAGTGTGTTTGACAGTGTTTGAGTGAGTGTTAGTGCGTGTGTGTCTGTAAGTGTTTGTGTGAGTAGGTGTGTGAGTGTGTGTGACAGTGTGATTGTGTGTGTGAGTGCGTGTGAGTCTGTGTGTCTGTGTGTTTGTGATGTGTGTCTATATGTGTGTAGGTGTGTGACTCTTTATGGCACTGTGTCAATGTGCGTGAGTGCTCATGTGTCTGTGTGTGTGTGAGTTTGTGAGTGTGTAGGTGTGATTGGGAATGAGTGTGTGAGTGTGTATATGAGTGTGTCATTGTGTTTGTGTGTGTGTGAGTGTGTTTTTGTTTAGGTGTGTGTGTGACATTGTGTGAGTCTATGTGGGAGTGCATTTCTGTCTGAGTGTGTGTGTGTCTGTGTGTAAGTGTGAGAGTGTGTTAGGGTGTTTGTGAGAGTGCAGGTGTGTGAGTGGGAGTGAGTGAGTGAATGTGTATATGAGTGGGTGACTGTGTGTGTGCATGTGTGTGCCTGACAGTCTGAATATGTGGGTGTTTCTGTGTGTAGGTGTGTGAGTGAGTGTGTGACATTGTGTGAGTGTGTGTGTGACAATGTGTGAGTGTGTGTGAGTGCATATGAATCTGTGTGTGTTGGTGTGTGAAAAGGTGTGCGAGAGCTTGTGGCAGTGTGTGAGTGTGTGTGTTTGTGACATTCTGAGCATGTGTGTTGGTGTCTCTGTGTGTGTAGATGTGTGAGTGCAGCAGTGTGTGAGTGGGAATGTGTCTGTGAGTGTGTGTGGGTGTGAGTGTGTTTTTTTTGAAATTCTAGTTGTGTGTGTGGGAGTGATTGTGTGTGTGTATATAAGTGTGCGTTTGTGTGTGAGTGTGTGTGATTGTGTGTATGTGTGTGTGACTATATGTGTGTGTGTCTATGTGTAGGTGCGTAATTGTGTGTGAGAATGTGGGTGCTTCTGTGTGTAGGTGTGTGAATGTGTGTGTGTTTGTGAGAGTGAAGTTGTGTGAGTGTTTGTGTGTGTGTGAGTGTGTATACGGTGTGTGATTGTGTCTGAGTTTTTGTGATTGTGTGTGAGAATGTGAGTGAAGGTGTCTGTGTGTATGTGTGTGAATGTGTGAAACAGTGTCTCAGTCTTCGTGATTTTGTGTGGGTGTGTGAGAGTGTGTGTGAGCGTTTGGGTGTAGGTGTTTCTTTTTGAGGGCCTTTGTGGTTAATATATGTGTGTGTGTGAGTGTGTGTGTGTGTAAGTGTGAGTGGGAGTGAGAGTGGGAGTGTGTGCACGAGTGTGTTGTGTGTGATTGTGTTTGTGGGTGAGTTTCTGAGCGTCTTTGTGTGCAGGTGTGTTTCTGACGGTTTTAGTGTGGGTGTGAGTGCATGTGACTCTGTGAGAGTGTGTGTGTGTAGTTGTGTGAGTGGGAGTGAGTGTGTGAATGTGTATACGATTGGGTGACTGTGTGTGAGTGTGTGTGATTGTGTGTGAGAATGTGTGTGTAGGTGTGTGATTGTGCCGAACTCTGTGTGATTGCGTGTGTTTGTGAGTGTGTGTGACAGTGTGTGTGAGTGTAGGAGTGTCTGAGTGCCTGTGTGATTTCTGTATGTGAGTGTGTGTGTGTTTGATGATGCGTTTTTTTGTGTGTGTGTAGGTGTGTTAGTGGGAGAGTGTGTGTATACGAGTGTGTGATTGTGTGTGAGTGTTTATGTCTGTGAGTGGGTGTGAGTGTGTCTGTGTGTGCAGGTGTGAGTGTGTCAGTATTTGTGAGTGTGTTTGTGATTGCATGTGAGCCTGTGTTTGTATGTTGGTTTGTTTGTGTGTGTAGGTGTGCGAGTGTGTTTGACAGTGTTTAAGGGTGAGTGCGTGTGTGTCTGTAAGTGTTTGTGTGAGTAGGTGAGTGAGTGTGTGTGACCGGGTGATTGTGTGTGTGAATGAGTGTGAGTCTGTGTGTCTGTGTGTTTGTGGGTGTGTCTACATGTGTGTAGGTGTGTGACTGTTTATGGCACTGTGTCAATGCGCGTGAGTGCTCATGTGTCTGTGTGTGTGTGTGTGTGAGTTGGTGAGAGTGTCAGTGTGATTGGTAATGAGTGTGTATGTATATGAGTGTGTCATTGTGTTTGTGTGTGTGTGAGTGTGTTTTTGTTTAGGTCTGTGTGTGACATTGTGTGAGTCTATGTGGGAGTGCATTTCTGTCTGAGTGTGTGTGTGTCTGTGTGTAAGTGTGAGAGTGTGTTAGGGTGTTTGTGAGAGTGCAGGTGTGTGAGTGGGAGTGAGTGAATGTGTATATGTGTGGGTGACTGTGTGTGTGTGCATGTTTGTGCCTGACAGTCTGAATATGTGGGTGTTTCTGTGTGTAGGTGTGTGAGTGTGTGTGTGACATTGTGTGAGTGTGTGTGTGAGTGCAAGTGAATCTGTGTGTGTTGGTGTGTGAGTAGGTGAGCGAGAGCTTGTGGCAGTGTGTGAGAGTGTGTGTTTGAGACATTCTGAGCATGTGTGTTGGTGTCTCTGTGTGTGTAGATGTGTGAGTGCAGCAGTGTGTGAGTGTGTGAGTGGGAATGTGTCTGTGAGTGTGTGTGGGTGTGAGTGTGTTTCTTTGTGAAATTCTAGTTGTGTGAGTGGGAGTGATTGTGTGAGTGTGTATATAAGTGTGCGAATGTGTGTGAGTGTGTGTGATTGTGTGTGTGCCTATATGTGTGTGTGTCTATGTGTAGGTGCGTAATTGTGTGTGTGCAAATGTGTGTGATAATGTGGGTGCTTCTGTGTGTAGGTGTGTGAATGTGTGAGTGTTTGTGAGAGTGTAGTTGTGTGAGTGTTTGTGTGTGTGTGAGTGTGTATACGGGTGTGTGATTGTGTCTGAGTTTTTGTGATTGTGTGTGAGAATGTGAGTGAATGTGTCTGTGTGTATGTGTGTGAGTGTGTGGAACAGTGTCTCAGTCTTCGTGATTTTGTGTGGGTGTGTGAGAGTGTGTTTGAGCGTTTGAGTGTAGGTGTTTCTTTTTGAGGGCCTTTGTGGTTAATATATGTGTGTGTGTGAGTGTGTGTGTGTAAGTGTGAGTGGGAGTGAGAGTGGGAGTGTGTGTACGAGTGTGTTATTGTGTGTGATTGTGTTTGTGGGTTTGTTTCTGAGCGTCTTTGTGTGCAGGTGTGTGTGTCTGACGGTTTTAGTGTGGGTGTGAGTGCATGTGACTCTGTGAGAGTGTGTGTGTGTAGTTGTGTGAGTGGGAGTGAGTGTGTGAATGTGTATACGAATGGGTGATTGTGTGTGTGTGATTGTGTGTGAGAATGTGTGTGAGTGAGTCTGTGTGTGTAGGTGTGTGTTTGTGCCGAAATCTGTGTGATTGCGTGTGTTTGTGAGTGTGTGTGACAGTGTGTGTGAGTGTAGGAGTGTCTGAGTGCCTGTGTGATTTCTGTATGTGAGTGTGTGTGTGTTTGATGATGCGTTTGTTAGTGTGTGTGTAGGTGTGTTAGTGGGAGAGAGTGTGTATACGAGTTTGTGATTGTGTGTGAGTGATTTTGTCTGTGAGTGGGTGTGAGTGTGTCTGTGAGTGCAGGTGAGAGTGTGTGACTATTTGTGAGTGTGTGTGTGATTGCATGTGAGCCTGTGTTTGTGTGTTGTTTTGTTTGTGTGTGTAGGTGTGCGAGTGTGTTTGACAGTGTTTGAGTGAGTGTTAGTGCGTGTGTGTCTGTGTTTGTGTGAGTAGGTGTGTGAGTGTGTGTGACAGTGTGATTGTGTGTGTGAGTGCGTGTGAGTCTGTGTGTCTGTGTGTTTGTGATGTGTGTCTATATGTGTGTAGGTGTGTGACTCTTTATGGCACTGTGTCAATGTGCGTGAGTGCTCATGTGTCTGTGTGTGTGTGAGTTTGTGAGTGTGTAGGTGTGATTGGGAATGAGTGTGTGAGTGTGTATATGAGTGTGTCATTGTGTTTGTGTTTGTATGTGAGTGTGTTTTTGTTTAGGTGTGTGTGTGACATTGTGTGAGTCTATGTGGGAGTGCATTTCTGTCTGAGTGTGTGTGTGTCTGTGTGTAAGTGTGAGAGTGTGTTAGGGTGTTTGTGAGAGTGCAGGTGTGTGAGTGGGAGTGAGTGAGTGAATGTGTATATGAGTGGGTGACTGTGTGTGTGCATGTGTGTGCCTGACAGTCTGAATATGTGGGTGTTTCTGTGTGTAGGTGTGTGAGTGAGTGTGTGACATTGTGTGAGTGTGTGTGACAATGTGTGAGTGTGTGTGAGTGCATATGAATCTGTGTGTGTTGGTGTGTGAAAAGGTGTGCGAGAGCTTGTGACAGTGTGTGAGTGTGTGTGTTTGTGACATTCTGAGATTGTGTGTTGGTGTCTCTGTGTGTGTAGATGTGTGAGTGCAGCAGTGTGTGAGTGTGAGTGGGAATGTGTCTGTGAGTGTGTGTGGGTGTGAGTGTGTTTTTTTGAAATTCTAGTTGTGTGTGTGGGAGTGATTGTGTGTGTGTATATAAGTGTGTGTTTGTGTGTGAGTGTGTGTGATTGTGTGTATGTGTGTGTGACTATATGTGTGTGTGTCTATGTGTAGGTGCGTAATTGTGTGTGAGAATGTGGGTGCTTCTGTGTGTAGGTGTGTGAATGTGTGAGTGTGTTTGTGAGAGTGAAGTTGTGTGAGTGTTTGTGTGTGTGTGAGTGTGTATACGGTGTGTGATTGTGTCTGAGTTTTTGTGATTGTGTGTGAGAATGTGAGTGAAGGTGTCTGTGTGTATGTGTGTGAATGTGTGAAACAGTGTCTCAGTCTTCGTGATTTTGTGTGGGTGTGTGAGAGTGTGTGTGAGCGTTTGGGTGTAGGTGTTTCTTTTTGAGGGCCTTTGTGGTTAATATATGTGTGTGTGTGAGTGTGTGTGTGTGTAAGTGTGAGTGGGAGTGAGAGTGGGAGTGTGTGCACGAGTGTGTTGTGTGTGATTGTGTTTGTGGGTGAGTTTCTGAGCGTCTTTGTGTGCAGGTGTGTTTCTGACGGTTTTAGTGTGGGTGTGAGTGCATGTGACTCTGTGAGAGTGTGTGTGTGTAGTTGTGTGAGTGGGAGTGAGTGTGTGAATGAGTATACGATTGGGTGACTGTGTGTGAGTGTGTGTGATTGTGTGTGAGAATGTGTGTGAGTGAGTCTGTGTGTGTAGGTGTGTGATTGTGCCGAAATCTGTGTGATTGCGTGTGTTTGTGAGTGTGTGTGACAGTGTGTGTGAGTGTAGGAGTGTCTGAGTGCCTGTGTGATTTCTGTATGTGAGTGTGTGTGTGTTTGATGATGCGTTTTTTTGTGTGTGTAGGTGTGTTAGTGGGAGAGTGTGTGTATACGAGTGTGTGATTGTGTGTGAGTGTTTATGTCTGTGAGTGGGTGTGAGTGTGTCTGTGTGTGCAGGTGTGAGTGTGTCAGTATTTGTGAGTGTGTTTGTGATTGCATGTGAGCCTGTGTTTGTATGTTGGTTTGTTTGTGTGTGTAGGTGTGCGAGTGTGTTTGACAGTGTTTAAGGGTGAGTGCGTGTGTGTCTGTAAGTGTTTGTGTGAGTAGGTGAGTGAGTGTGTGTGACCGGGTGATTGTGTGTGTGAATGAGTGTGAGTCTGTGTGTCTGTGTGTTTGTGGGTGTGTCTACATGTGTGTAGGTGTGTGACAGTTTATGGCACTGTGTCAATGCGCGTGAGTGCTCATGTGTCTGTGTGTGTGTGTGTGTGTGAGTTGGTGAGAGTGTCAGTGTGATTGGTAATGAGTGTGTGAGTATGTATATGAGTGTGTCATTGTGTTTGTGTGTGTGAGTGTGTTTTTGTTCAGGTCTGTGTGTGACATTGTGTGAGTCTATGTGGGAGTGCATTTCTGTCTGAGTGTGTGTGTGTCTGTGAGTAACGGTGAGAGTGTGTTAGGGTGTTTGTGAGAGTGCAGGTGTGTGAGTGGGAGTGAGTGAGTGAATGTGTATATGAGTGGGTGACTGTGTGTGTGTGCATGTTTGTGCCTGACAGTCTGAATATGTGGGTGTTTCTGTGTGTAGGTGTGTGAGTGTGTGTGTGACATTGTGTGAGTGTGTGTGTGAGTGCAAGTGAATCTGTGTGTGTTGGTGTGTGAGTAGGTGAGCGAGAGCTTGTGGCAGTGTGTGAGAGTGTGTGTTTGAGACATTCTGAGCATGTGTGTTGGTGTCTCTGTGTGTGTAGATGTGTGAGTGCAGCAGTGTGTGAGTGTGTGAGTGGGAATGTGTCTGTGAGTGTGTGTGGGTGTGAGTGTGTTTCTTTGTGAAATTCTAGTTGTGTGTGTGGGAGTGATTGTGTGAGTGTGTATATAAGTGTGCGATTGTGTGTGAGTGTGTGTGATTGTGTGTGTGCCTATATGTGTGTGTGTCTATGTGTAGGTGCGTAATTGTGTGTGTGCAAATGTGTGTGATAATGTGGGTGCTTCTGTGTGTAGGTGTGTGAATGTGTGAGTGTTTGTGAGAGTGTAGTTGTGTGAGTGTTTGTGTGTGTGTGAGTGTGTATACGGGTGTGTGATTGTGTCTGAGTTTTTGTGATTGTGTGTGAGAATGTGAGTGAATGTGTCTGTGTGTATGTGTGTGAGTGTGTGGAACAGTGTCTCAGTCTTCGTGATTTTGTGTGGGTGTGTGAGAGTGTGTGTGAGCGTTTGAGTGTAGGTGTTTCTTTTTGAGGGCCTTTGTGGTTAATATATGTGTGTGTGTGAGTGTGTGTGTGTAAGTGTGAGTGGGAGTGAGAGTGGGAGTGTGTGTACGAGTGTGTTATTGTGTGTGATTGTGTTTGTGGGTTTGTTTCTGAGCGTCTTTGTGTGCAGGTGTGTGTGTCTGACGGTTTTAGTGTGGGTGTGAGTGCATGTGACTCTGTGAGAGTGTGTGTGTGTAGTTGTGTGAGTGGGAGTGAGTGTGTGAATGTGTATACGAATGGGTGATTGTGTGTGTGTGATTGTGTGTGTGAATGTGTGTGAGTGAGTCTGTGTGTGTAGGTGTGTGTTTGTGCCGAAATCTGTGTGATTGCGTGTGTTTGTGAGTGTGTGTGACAGTGTGTGTGAGTGTAGGAGTGTCTGAGTGCCTGTGTGATTTCTGTATGTGAGTGTGTGTGTGTTTGATGATGCGTTTGTTAGTGTGTGTGTAGGTGTGTTAGTGGGAGAGAGTGTGTATACGAGTGTGTGATTGTGTGTGAGTGATTTTGTCTGTGAGTGGGTGTGAGTGTGTCTGTGAGTGCAGGTGAGAGTGTGTGACTATTTGTGAGTGTGTGTGTGATTGCATGTGAGCCTGTGTTTGTGTGTTGTTTTGTTTGTGTGTGTAGGTGTGCGAGTGTGTTTGACAGTGTTTGAGTGAGTGTTAGTGCGTGTGTGTCTGTAAGTGTGTGAGTAGGTGTGTGAGTGTGTGTGACAGTGTGATTGTGTGTGTGAGTGCGTGTGAGTCTGTGTGTCTGTGTGTTTGTGATGTGTGTCTATATGTGTGTAGGTGTGTGACTCTTTATGGCACTGTGTCAATGTGCGTGAGTGCTCATGTGTCTGTGTGTGTGTGAGTTTGTGAGTGTGTAGGTGTGATTGGGAATGAGTGTGTGAGTGTGTATATGAGTGTGTCATTGTGTTTGTGTGTGTGTGAGTGTGTTTTGGTTTAGGTGTGTGTGTGACATTGTGTGAGTCTATGTGGGAGTGCATTTCTGTCTGAGTGTGTGTGTGTCTGTGTGTAAGTGTGAGAGTGTGTTAGGGTGTTTGTGAGAGTGCAGGTGTGTGAGTGGGAGTGAGTGAGTGAATGTGTATATGAGTGGGTGACTGTGTGTGCATGTGTGTGCCTGACAGTCTGAATATGTGGGTGTTTCTGTGTGTAGGTGTGTGAGTGAGTGTGTGACATTGTGTGAGTGTGTGTGTGACAATGTGTGAGTGTGTGTGAGTGCATAAGAATCTGTGTGTGTTGGTGTGTGAAAAGGTGTGCGAGAGCTTGTGGCAGTGTGTGAGTGTGTGTGTTTGTGACATTCTGAGATTGTGTGTTGGTGTCTCTGTGTGTGTAGATGTGTGAGTGCAGCAGTGTGTGAGTGTGTGAGTGGGAATGTGTCTGTGAGTGTGTGTGGGTGTGAGTGTGTTTTTTTTGAAATTCTAATTGTGTGTGTGGGAGTGATTGTGTGTGTGTATATAAGTGTGCGTTTGTGTGTGAGTGTGTGTGATTGTGTGTATGTGTGTGTGACTATATGTGTGTGTGTCTATGTGTAGGTGCGTAATTGTGTGTGAGAATGTGGGTGCTTCTGTGTGTAGGTGTGTGAATGTGTGTGTGTGTTTGTGAGAGTGAAGTTGTGTGAGTGTTTGTGTGTGTGTGAGTGTGTATACGGTGTGTGATTGTGTCTGAGTTTTTGTGATTGTGTGTGAGAATGTGAGTGAAGGTGTCTGTGTGTATGTGTGTGAATGTGTGAAACAGTGTCTCAGTCTTCGTGATTTTGTGTGGGTGTGTGAGAGTGTGTGTGAGCGTTTGGGTGTAGGTGTTTCTTTTTGAGGGCCTTTGTGGTTAATATATGTGTGTGTGTGAGTGTGTGTGTGTAAGTGTGAGTGGGAGTGAGAGTGGGAGTGTGTGCACGAGTGCGTTGTGTGTGATTGTGTTTGTGGGTGAGTTTCTGAGCGTCTTTGTGTGCAGGTGTGTTTCTGACGGTTTTAGTGTGGGTGTGAGTGCATGTGACTCTGTGAGAGTGTGTGTGTGTAGTTGTGTGAGTGGGAGTGAGTGTGTGAATGTGTATATGATTGGGTGACTGTGTGTGAGTGTGTGTGATTGTGTGTGAGAATGTGTGTGAGTGAGTCTGTGTGTGTAGGTGTGTGATTGTGCCGAACTCTGTGTGATTGCGTGTGTTTGTGAGTGTGTGTGACAGTGTGTGTGAGTGTAGGAGTGTCTGAGTGCCTGTGTGATTTCTGTATGTGAGTGTGTGTGTGTTTGATGATGCGTTTGTTAGTGTGTGTGTAGGTGTGTTAGTGGGAGAGAGTGTGTATACGAGTGTGTGATTGTGTGTGAGTGTTTATGTCTGTGAGTGGGTGTGAGTGTGTCTGTGTGTGCAGGTGTGAGTGTGTCAGTATTTGTGAGTGTGTTTGTGATTGCATGTGAGCCTGTGTTTGTATGTTGGTTTGTTTGTGTGTGTAGGTGTGCGAGTGTGTTTGACAGTGTTTAAGGGTGAGTGCGTGTGTGTCTGTAAGTGTTTGTGTGAGTAGGTGAGTGAGTGTGTGTGACCGGGTGATTGTGTGTGTGAATGAGTGTGAGTCTGTGTGTCTGTGTGTTTGTGGGTGTGTCTACATGTGTGTAGGTGTGTGACTGTTTATGGCACTGTGTCAATGCGCGTGAGTGCTCATGTGTCTGTGTGTGTGTGTGAGTTGGTGAGAGTGTCAGTGTGATTGGTAATGAGTGTGTGAGTATGTATATGAGTGTGTCATTGTGTTTGTGTGTGTGTGAGTGTGTTTTTGTTTAGGTCTGTGTGTGACATTGTGTGAGTCTATGTGGGAGTGCATTTCTGTCTGAGTGTGTGTGTGTCTGTGAGTAACGGTGAGAGTGTGTTAGGGTGTTTGTGAGAGTGCAGGTGTGTGAGTGGGAGTGAGTGAGTGAATGTGTATATGAGTGGGTGACTGTGTGTGTGTGCATGTTTGTGCCTGACAGTCTGAATATGTGGGTGTTTCTGTGTGTAGGTGTGTGAGTGTGTGTGTGACATTGTGTGAGTGTGTGTGTGAGTGCAAGTGAATCTGTGTGTGTTGGTGTGTGAGTAGGTGAGCGAGAGCTTGTGGCAGTGTGTGAGAGTGTGTGTTTGAGACATTCTGAGCATGTGTGTTGGTGTCTCTGTGTGTGTAGATGTGTGAGTGCAGCAGTGTGTGAGTGTGTGAGTGGGAATGTGTCTGTGAGTGTGTGTGGGTGTGAGTGTGTTTCTTTGTGAAATTCTAGTTGTGTGTGTGGGAGTGATTGTGTGAGTGTGTATATAAGTGTGCGATTGTGTGTGAGTGTGTGTGATTGTGTGTGTGCCTATATGTGTGTGTGTCTATGTGTAGGTGCGTAATTGTGTGTGTGCAAATGTGTGTGATAATGTGGGTGCTTCTGTGTGTAGGTGTGTGAATGTGTGAGTGTTTGTGAGAGTGTAGTTGTGTGAGTGTTTGTGTGTGTGTGAGTGTGTATACGGGTGTGTGATTGTGTCTGAGTTTTTGTGATTGTGTGTGAGAATGTGAGTGAATGTGTCTGTGTGTATGTGTGTGAGTGTGTGGAACAGTGTCTCAGTCTTCGTGATTTTGTGTGGGTGTGTGAGAGTGTGTGTGAGCGTTTGAGTGTAGGTGTTTCTTTTTGAGGGCCTTTGTGGTTAATATATGTGTGTGTGTGAGTGTGTGTGTGTAAGTGTGAGTGGGAGTGAGAGTGGGAGTGTGTGTACGAGTGTGTTATTGTGTGTGATTGTGTTTGTGGGTTTGTTTCTGAGCGTCTTTGTGTGCAGGTGTGTGTGTCTGACGGTTTTAGTGTGGGTGTGAGTGCATGTGACTCTGTGAGAGTGTGTGTGTGTAGTTGTGTGAGTGGGAGTGAGTGTGTGAATGTGTATACGAATGGGTGATTGTGTGTGTGTGATTGTGTGTGAGAATGTGTGTGAGTGAGTCTGTGTGTGTAGGTGTGTGTTTGTGCCGAAATCTGTGTGATTGCGTGTGTTTGTGAGTGTGTGTGACAGTGTGTGTGAGTGTAGGAGTGTCTGAGTGCCTGTGTGATTTCTGTATGTGAGTGTGTGTGTGTTTGATGATGCGTTTGTTAGTGTGTGTGTAGGTGTGTTAGTGGGAGAGAGTGTGTATACGAGTGTGTGATTGTGTGTGAGTGATTTTGTCTGTGAGTGGGTGTGAGTGTGTCTGTGAGTGCAGGTGAGAGTGTGTGACTATTTGTGAGTGTGTGTGTGATTGCATGTGAGCCTGTGTTTGTGTGTTGTTTTGTTTGTGTGTGTAGGTGTGCGAGTGTGTTTGACAGTGTTTGAGTGAGTGTTAGTGCGTGTGTGTCTGTAAGTGTTTGTGTGAGTAGGTGTGTGAGTGTGTGTGACAGTGTGATTGTGTGTGTGAGTGCGTGTGAGTCTGTGTGTCTGTGTGTTTGTGATGTGTGTCTATATGTGTGTAGGTGTGTGACTCTTTATGGCACTGTGTCAATGTGCGTGAGTGCTCATGTGTCTGTGTGTGTGTGAGTTTGTGAGTGTGTAGGTGTGATTGGGAATGAGTGTGTGAGTGTGTATATGAGTGTGTCATTGTGTTTGTGTGTGTGTGAGTGTGTTTTGGTTTAGGTGTGTGTGTGACATTGTGTGAGTCTATGTGGGAGTGCATTTCTGTCTGAGTGTGTGTGTGTCTGTGTGTAAGTGTGAGAGTGTGTTAGGGTGTTTGTGAGAGTGCAGGTGTGTGAGTGGGAGTGAGTGAGTGAATGTGTATATGAGTGGGTGACTGTGTGTGTGCATGTGTGTGCCTGACAGTCTGAATATGTGGGTGTTTCTGTGTGTAGGTGTGTGAGTGAGTGTGTGACATTGTGTGAGTGTGTGTGTGACAATGTGTGAGTGTGTGTGAGTGCATATGAATCTGTGTGTGTTGGTGTGTGAAAAGGTGTGCGAGAGCTTGTGACAGTGTGTGAGTGTGTGTGTTTGTGACATTCTGAGATTGTGTGTTGGTGTCTCTGTGTGTGTAGATGTGTGAGTGCAGCAGTGTGTGAGTGTGAGTGGGAATGTGTCTGTGAGTGTGTGTGGGTGTGAGTGTGTTTTTTTGAAATTCTAGTTGTGTGTGTGGGAGTGATTGTGTGTGTGTATATAAGTGTGTGTTTGTGTGTGAGTGTGTGTGATTGTGTGTATGTGTGTGTGACTATATGTGTGTGTGTCTATGTGTAGGTGCGTAATTGTGTGTGAGAATGTGGGTGCTTCTCTGTGTAGGTGTGTGAATTTGTGAGTGTGTTTGTGAGAGTGAAGTTGTGTGAGTGTTTGTGTGTGTGTGAGTGTGTATACGGTGTGTGATTGTGTCTGAGTTTTTGTGATTGTGTGTGAGAATGTGAGTGAAGGTGTCTGTGTGTATGTGTGTGAATGTGTGAAACAGTGTCTCAGTCTTCGTGATTTTGTGTGGGTGTGTGAGAGTGTGTGTGAGCGTTTGGGTGTAGGTGTTTCTTTTTGAGGGCCTTTGTGGTTAATATATGTGTGTGTGTGAGTGTGTGTGTGTAAGTGTGAGTGGGAGTGAGAGTGGGAGTGTGTGCACGAGTGTGTTGTGTGTGATTGTGTTTGTGGGTGAGTTTCTGAGCGTCTTTGTGTGCAGGTGTGTTTCTGACGGTTTTAGTGTGGGTGTGAGTGCATGTGACTCTGTGAGAGTGTGTGTGTGTAGTTGTGTGAGTGGGAGTGAGTGTGTGAATGTGTATATGATTGGGTGACTGTGTGTGAGTGTGTGTGATTGTGTGTGAGAATGTGTGTGAGTGAGTCTGTGTGTGTAGGTGTGTGATTGTGCCGAACTCTGTGTGATTGCGTGTGTTTGTGAGTGTGTGTGACAGTGTGTGTGAGTGTAGGAGTGTCTGAGTGCCTGTGTGATTTCTGTATGTGAGTGTGTGTGTGTTTGATGATGAGTTTTTTTTTGTGTGTGTAGGTGTGTTAGTGGGAGAGTGTGTGTATACGAGTGTGTGATTGTGTGTGAGTGTTTATGTCTGTGAGTGGGTGTGAGTGTGTCTGTGTGTGCAGGTGTGAGTGTGTCAGTATTTGTGAGTGTGTTTGTGATTGCATGTGAGCCTGTGTTTGTATGTTGGTTTGTTTGTGTGTGTAGGTGTGCGAGTGTGTTTGACAGTGTTTAAGGGTGAGTGCGTGTGTGTCTGTAAGTGTTTGTGTGAGTAGGTGAGTGAGTGTGTGTGACCGGGTGATTGTGTGTGTGAATGAGTGTGAGTCTGTGTGTCTGTGTGTTTGTGGGTGTGTCTACATGTGTGTAGGTGTGTGACTGTTTATGGCACTGTGTCAATGCGCGTGAGTGCTCATGTGTCTGTGTGTGTGTGTGTGAGTTGGTGAGAGTGTCAGTGTGATTGGTAATGAGTGTGTATGTATATGAGAGTGTCATTGTGTTTGTGTGTGTGTGAGTGTGTTTTTGTTTAGGTCTGTGTGTGACATTGTGTGAGTCTATGTGGGAGTGCATTTCTGTCTGAGTGTGTGTGTGTCTGTGAGTAACGGTGAGAGTGTGTTAGGGTGTTTGTGAGAGTGCAGGTGTGTGAGTGGGAGTGAGTGAGTGAATGTGTATATGAGTGGGTGACTGTGTGTGTGTGCATGTTTGTGCCTGACAGTCTGAATATGTGGGTGTTTCTGTGTGTAGGTGTGTGAGTGAGTGTGTGACATTGTGTGGGTGTGTGTGTGACAATGTGTGAGTGTGTGTGAGTGCATATGAATCTGTGTGTGTTGGTGTGTGAAAAGGTGTGCGAGAGCTTGTGACAGTGTGTGAGTGTGTGTGTTTGTGACATTCTGAGATTGTGTGTTGGTGTCTCTGTGTGTGTAGATGTGTGAGTGCAGCAGTGTGTGAGTGTGTGAGTGGGAATGTGTCTGTGAGTGTGTGTGGGTGTGAGTGTGTTTTTTTTGAAATTCTAGTTTTGTGTGTGGGAGTGATTGTGTGTGTGTATATAAGTGTGTGTTTGTGTGAGAGTGTGTGTGATTGTGTGTATGTGTGTGTGACTATATGTGTGTGTGTCTATGTGTAGGTGCGTAATTGTGTGTGAGAATGTGGGTGCTTCTGTGTGTAGGTGTGTGAATGTGTGTGTGTGTTTGTGAGAGTGAAGTTGTGTGAGTGTTTGTGTGTCTGAGTGTGTATACGGTGTGTGATTGTGTCTGAGTTTTTGTGATTGTGTGTGAGAATGTGAGTGAAGGTGTCTGTGTGTATGTGTGTGAATGTGTGAAACAGTGTCTCAGTCTTCGTGATTTTGTGTGGGTGTGTGAGAGTGTGTGTGAGCGTTTGGGTGTAGGTGTTTCTTTTTGAGGGCCTTTGTGGTTAATATATGTGTGTGTGTGAGTGTGTGTGTGTGTAAGTGTGAGTGGGAGTGAGAGTGGGAGTGTGTGCACGAGTGTGTTGTGTGTGATTGTGTTTGTGGGTGAGTTTCTGAGCGTCTTTGTGTGCAGGTGTGTTTCTGACGGTTTTAGTGTGGGTGTGAGTGCATGTGACTCTGTGAGAGTGTGTGTGTGTAGTTGTGTGAGTGGGAGTGAGTGTGTGAATGTGTATACGATTGGGTGACTGTGTGTGAGTGTGTGTGATTGTGTGTGAGAATGTGTGTGAGTGAGTCTGTGTGTGTAGGTGTGTGATTGTGCCGAACTCTGTGTGATTGCGTGTGTTTGTGAGTGTGTGTGACAGTGTGTGTGAGTGTAGGAGTGTCTGAGTGCCTGTGTGATTTCTGTATGTGAGTGTGTGTGTGTTTGATGATGCGTTTTTTTTTGTGTGTGTAGGTGTGTTAGTGGGAGAGTGTGTGTATACGAGTGTGTGATTGTGTGTGAGTGTTTATGTCTGTGAGTGGGTGTGAGTGTGTCTGTGTGTGCAGGTGTGAGTGTGTCAGTATTTGTGAGTGTGTTTGTGATTGCATGTGAGCCTGTGTTTGTATGTTGGTTTGTTTGTGTGTGTAGGTGTGCGAGTGTGTTTGACAGTGTTTAAGGGTGAGTGCGTGTGTGTCTGTAAGTGTTTGTGTGAGTAGGTGAGTGAGTGTGTGTGACCGGGTGATTGTGTGTGTGAATGAGTGTGAGTCTGTGTGTCTGTGTGTTTGTGGGTGTGTCTACATGTGTGTAGGTGTGTGACTGTTTATGGCACTGTGTCAATGCGCGTGAGTGCTCATGTGTCTGTGTGTGTGTGTGTGAGTTGGTGAGAGTGTCAGTGTGATTGGTAATGAGTGTGTGAGTATGTATATGAGTGTGTCATTGTGTTTGTGTGTGTGTGAGTGTGTTTTTGTTCAGGTCTGTGTGTGACATTGTGTGAGTCTATGTGGGAGTGCATTTCTGTCTGAGTGTGTGTGTGTCTGTGAGTAACGGTGAGAGTGTGTTAGGGTGTTTGTGAGAGTGCAGGTGTGTGAGTGGGAGTGAGTGAGTGAATGTGTATATGAGTGGGTGACTGTGTGTGTGTGCATGTTTGTGCCTGACAGTCTGAATATGTGGGTGTTTCTGTGTGTAGGTGTGTGAGTGTGTGTGTGACATTGTGTGAGTGTGTGTGTGAGTGCAAGTGAATCTGTGTGTGTTGGTGTGTGAGTAGGTGAGCGAGAGCTTGTGGCAGTGTGTGAGAGTGTGTGTTTGCGACATTCTGAGCATGTGTGTTGGTGTCTCTGTGTGTGTAGATGTGTGAGTGCAGCAGTGTGTGAGTGTGTGAGTGGGAATGTGTCTGTGAGTGTGTGTGGGTGTGAGTGTGTTTCTTTGTGAAATTCTAGTTGTGTGTGTGGGAGTGATTGTGTGAGTGTGTATATAAGTGTGCGATTGTGTGTGAGTGTGTGTGATTGTGTGTGTGCCTATATGTGTGTGTGTCTATGTGTAGGTGCGTAATTGTGTGTGCAAATGTGTGTGATAATGTGGGTGCTTCTGTGTGTAGGTGTGTGAATGTGTGAGTGTTTGTGAGAGTGTAGTTGTGTGAGTGTTTGTGTGTGTGTGAGTGTGTATACGGGTGTGTGATTGTGTCTGAGTTTTTGTGATTGTGTGTGAGAATGTGAGTGAATGTGTCTGTGTGTATGTGTGTGAGTGTGTGGAACAGTGTCTCAGTCTTCGTGATTTTGTGTGGGTGTGTGAGAGTGTGTGTGAGCGTTTGAGTGTAGGTGTTTCTTTTTGAGGGCCTTTGTGGTTAATATATGTGTGTGTGTGAGTGTGTGTGTGTGTAAGTGTGAGTGTGAGTGAGAGTGGGAGTGTGTGTACGAGTGTGTTATTGTGTGTGATTGTGTTTGTGGGTTTGTTTCTGAGCGTCTTTGTGTGCAGGTGTGTGTGTCTGACGGTTTTAGTGTGGGTGTGAGTGCATGTGACTCTGTGAGAGTGTGTGTGTAGTTGTGTGAGTGGGAGTGAGTGTGTGAATGTGTATACGAATGGGTGATTGTGTGTGTGTGATTGTGTGTGAGAATGTGTGTGAGTGAGTCTGTGTGTGTAGGTGTGTGTTTGTGCCGAAATCTGTGTGATTGCGTGTGTTTGTGAGTGTGTGTGACAGTGTGTGTGAGTGTAGGAGTGTCTGAGTGCCTGTGTGATTTCTGTATGTGAGTGTGTGTGTGTTTGATGATGCGTTTGTTAGTGTGTGTGTAGGTGTGTTAGTGGGAGAGAGTGTGTATACGAGTGTGTGATTGTGTGTGAGTGATTTTGTCTGTGAGTGGGTGTGAGTGTGTCTGTGAGTGCAGGTGAGAGTGTGTGACTATTTGTGAGTGTGTGTGTGATTGCATGTGAGCCTGTGTTTGTGTGTTGTTTTGTTTGTGTGTGTAGGTGTGCGAGTGTGTTTGACAGTGTTTGAGTGAGTGTTAGTGCGTGTGTGTCTGTAAGTGTTTGTGTGAGTAGGTGTGTGAGTGTGTGTGACAGTGTGATTGTGTGTGTGAGTGCGTGTGAGTCTGTGTGTCTGTGTGTTTGTGATGTGTGTCTATATGTGTGTAGGTGTGTGACTCTTTATGGCACTGTGTCAATGTGCGTGAGTGCTCATGTGTCTGTGTGTGTGTGAGTTTGTGAGTGTGTAGGTGTGATTGGGAATGAGTGTGTGAGTGTGTATATGAGTGTGTCATTGTGTTTGTGTGTGTGTGTGAGTGTGTTTTTGTTTAGGTGTGTGTGTGACATTGTGTGAGTCTATGTGGGAGTGCATTTCTGTCTGAGTGTGTGTGTGTCTGTGTGTAAGTGTGAGAGTGTGTTAGGGTGTTTGTGAGAGTGCAGGTGTGTGAGTGGGAGTGAGTGAGTGAATGTGTATATGAGTGGGTGACTGTGTGTGTGCATGTGTGTGCCTGACAGTCTGAATATGTGGGTGTTTCTGTGTGTAGGTGTGTGAGTGAGTGTGTGACATTGTGTGAGTGTGTGTGTGACAATGTGTGAGTGTGTGTGAGTGCATATGAATCTGTGTGTGTTGGTGTGTGAAAAGGTGTGCGAGAGCTTGTGGCAGTGTGTGAGTGTGTGTGTTTGGACATTCTGAGATTGTGTGTTGGTGTCTCTGTGTGTGTAGATGTGTGAGTGCAGCACTGTGTGAGTGTGTGAGTGGGAATGTGTCTGTGAGTGTGTGTGGGTGTGAGTGTGTTTTTTTTGAAATTCTAGTTGTGTGTGTGGGAGTGATTGTGTGTGTGTATATAAGTGTGCGTTTGTGTGTGAGTGTGTGTGATTGTGTGTATGTGTGTGTGACTATATGTGTGTGTGTCTATGTGTAGGTGCGTAATTGTGTGTGAGAATGTGGGTGCTTCTGTGTGTAGGTGTGTGAATGTGTGTGTGTGTTTGTGAGAGTGAAGTTGTGTGAGTGTTTGTGTGTGTGTGAGTGTGTATACGGTGTGTGATTGTGTCTGAGTTTTTGTGATTGTGTGTGAGAATGTGAGTGAAGGTGTCTGTGTGTATGTGTGTGAATGTGTGAAACAGTGTCTCAGTCTTCGTGATTTTGTGTGGGTGTGTGAGAGTGTGTGTGAGAGTTTGGGTGTAGGTGTTTCTTTTTGAGGGCCTTTGTGGTTAATATATGTGTGTGTGTGAGTGTGTGTGTGTGTAAGTGTGAGTGGGAGTGAGAGTGGGAGTGTGTGCACGAGTGTGTTGTGTGTGATTGTGTTTGTGGGTGAGTTTCTGAGCGTCTTTGTGTGCAGGTGTGTTTCTGACGGTTTTAGTGTGGGTGTGAGTGCATGTGACTCTGTGAGAGTGTGTGTGTGTAGTTGTGTGAGTGGGAGTGAGTGTGTGAATGTGTATACGATTGGGTGACTGTGTGTGAGTGTGTGTGATTGTGTGTGAGAATGTGTGTGAGTGAGTCTGTGTGTGTAGGTGTGTGATTGTGCCGAACTCTGTGTGATTGCGTGTGTTTGTGAGTGTGTGTGACAGTGTGTGTGAGTGTAGGAGTGTCTGAGTGCCTGTGTGATTTCTGTATGTGAGTGTGTGTGTGTTTGATGATGCGTTTTTTTTTGTGTGTGTAGGTGTGTTTGTGGGAGAGTGTGTTTATACGAGTGTGTGATTGTGTGTGAGTGTTTATGTCTGTGAGTGGGTGTGAGTGTGTCTGTGTGTGCAGGTGTGAGTGTGTCAGTATTTGTGAGTGTGTTTGTGATTGCATGTGAGCCTGTGTTTGTATGTTGGTTTGTTTGTGTGTGTAGGTGTGCGAGTGTGTTTGACAGTGTTTAAGGGTGAGTGCGTGTGTGTCTGTAAGTGTTTGTGTGAGTAGGTGAGTGAGTGTGTGTGACCGGGTGATTGTGTGTGTGAATGAGTGTGAGTCTGTGTGTCTGTGTGTTTGTGGGTGTGTCTACATGTGTGTAGGTGTGTGACTGTTTATGGCACTGTGTCAATGCGCGTGAGTGCTCATGTGTCTGTGTGTGTGTGTGTGAGTTGGTGAGAGTGTCAGTGTGATTGGTAATGAGTGTGTGAGTATGTATATGAGTGTGTCATTGTGTTTGTGTGTGTGTGAGTGTGTTTTTGTTCAGGTCTGTGTGTGACATTGTGTGAGTCTATGTGGGAGTGCATTTCTGTCTGAGTGTGTGAGTGTCTGTGAGTAACGGTGAGAGTGTGTTAGGGTGTTTGTGAGAGTGCAGGTGTGTGAGTGGGAGTGAGTGAGTGAATGTGTATATGAGTGGGTGACTGTGTGTGTGTGCATGTTTGTGCCTGACAGTCTGAATATGTGGGTGTTTCTGTGTGTAGGTGTGTGAGTGTGTGTGTGACATTGTGTGAGTGTGTGTGTGAGTGCAAGTGAATCTGTGTGTGTTGGTGTGTGAGTAGGTGAGCGAGAGCTTGTGGCAGTGTGTGAGAGTGTGTGTTTGAGACATTCTGAGCATGTGTGTTGGTGTCTCTGTGTGTGTAGATGTGTGAGTGCAGCAGTGTGTGAGTGTGTGAGTGGGAATGTGTCTGTGAGTGTGTGTGGGTGTGAGTGTGTTTCTTTGTGAAATTCTAGTTGTGTGTGTGGGAGTGATTGTGTGAGTGTGTATATAAGTGTGCGATTGTGTGTGAGTGTGTGTGATTGTGTGTGTGCCTATATGTGTGTGTGTCTATGTGTAGGTGCGTAATTGTGTGTGTGCAAATGTGTGTGATAATGTGGGTGCTTCTGTGTGTAGGTGTGTGAATGTGTGAGTGTTTGTGAGAGTGTAGTTGTGTGAGTGTTTGTGTGTGTGTGAGTGTGTATACGGGTGTGTGATTGTGTCTGAGTTTTTGTGATTGTGTGTGAGAATGTGAGTGAATGTGTCTGTGTGTATGTGTGTGAGTGTGTGGAACAGTGTCTCAGTCTTCGTGATTTTGTGTGGGTGTGTGAGAGTGTGTGTGAGCGTTTGAGTGTAGGTGTTTCTTTTTGAGGGCCTTTGTGGTTAATATATGTGTGTGTGTGAGTGTGTGTGTGTGTAAGTGTGTGTGGGAGTGAGAGTGGGAGTGTGTGTACGAGTGTGTTATTGTGTGTGATTGTGTTTGTGGGTTTGTTTCTGAGCGTCTTTGTGTGCAGGTGTGTGTGTCTGACGGTTTTAGTGTGGGTGTGAGTGCATGTGACTCTGTGAGAGTGTGTGTGTGTAGTTGTGTGAGTGGGAGTGAGTGTGTGAATGTGTATACGAATGGGTGATTGTGTGTGTGTGATTGTGTGTGAGAATGTGTGTGAGTGAGTCTGTGTGTGTAGGTGTGTGTTTGTGCCGAAATCTGTGTGATTGCGTGTGTTTGTGAGTGTGTGTGACAGTGTGTGTGAGTGTAGGAGTGTCTGAGTGCCTGTGTGATTTCTGTATGTGAGTGTGTGTGTGTTTGATGATGCGTTTGTTAGTGTGTGTGTAGGTGTGTTAGTGGGAGAGAGTGTGTATACGAGTGTGTGGTTGTGTGTGAGTGATTTTGTCTGTGAGTGGGTGTGAGTGTGTCTGTGAGTGCAGGTGAGAGTGTGTGACTATTTGTGAGTGTGTGTGTGATTGCATGTGAGCCTGTGTTTGTGTGTTGTTTTGTTTGTGTGTGTAGGTGTGCGAGTGTGTTTGACAGTGTTTGAGTGAGTGTTAGTGCGTGTGTGTCTGTAAGTGTTTGTGTGAGTAGGTGTGTGAGTGTGTGTGACAGTGTGATTGTGTGTGTGAGTGCGTGTGAGTCTGTGTGTCTGTGTGTTTGTGATGTGTGTCTATATGTGTGTAGGTGTGTGACTCTTTATGGCACTGTGTCAATGTGCGTGAGTGCTCATGTGTCTGTGTGTGTGTGAGTTTGTGAGTGTGTAGGTGTGATTGGGAATGAGTGTGTGAGTGTGTATATGAGTGTGTCATTGTGTTTGTGTGTGTGTGAGTGTGTTTTTGTTTAGGTGTGTGTGTGACATTGTGTGAGTCTATGTGGGAGTGCATTTCTGTCTGAGTGTGTGTGTGTCTGTGTGTAAGTGTGAGAGTGTGTTAGGGTGTTTGTGAGAGTGCAGGTGTGTGAGTGGGAGTGAGTGAGTGAATGTGTATATGAGTGGGTGACTGTGTGTGTGCATGTGTGTGCCTGACAGTCTGAATATGTGGGTGTTTCTGTGTGTAGGTGTGTGAGTGAGTGTGTGACATTGTGTGAGTGTGTGTGTGACAATGTGTGAGTGTGTGTGAGTGCATATGAATCTGTGTGTGTTGGTGTGTGAAAAGGTGTGCGAGAGCTTGTGGCAGTGTGTGAGTGTGTGTGTTTGTGACATTCTGAGCATGTGTGTTGGTGTCTCTGTGTGTGTAGATGTGTGAGTGCAGCAGTGTGTGAGTGGGAATGTGTCTGTGAGTGTGTGTGGGTGTGAGTGTGTTTTTTTTGAAATTCTAGTTGTGTGTGTGGGAGTGATTGTGTGTGTGTATATAAGTGTGCGTTTGTGTGTGAGTGTGTGTGATTGTGTGTATGTGTGTGTGACTATATGTGTGTGTGTCTATGTGTAGGTGCGTAATTGTGTGTGAGAATGTGGGTGCTTCTGTGTGTAGGTGTGTGAATGTGTGTGTGTGTTTGTGAGAGTGAAGTTGTGTGAGTGTTTGTGTGTGTGTGAGTGTGTATACGGTGTGTGATTGTGTCTGAGTTTTTGTGATTGTGTGTGAGAATGTGAGTGAAGGTGTCTGTGTGTATGTGTGTGAATGTGTGAAACAGTGTCTCAGTCTTCGTGATTTTGTGTGGGTGTGTGAGAGTGTGTGTGAGCGTTTGGGTGTAGGTGTTTCTTTTTGAGGGCCTTTGTGGTTAATATATGTGTGTGTGTGAGTGTGTGTGTGTGTAAGTGTGAGTGGGAGTGAGAGTGGGAGTGTGTGCACGAGTGTGTTGTGTGTGATTGTGTTTGTGGGTGAGTTTCTGAGCGTCTTTGTGTGCAGGTGTGTTTCTGACGGTTTTAGTGTGGGTGTGAGTGCATGTGACTCTGTGAGAGTGTGTGTGTGTAGTTGTGTGAGTGGGAGTGAGTGTGTGAATGTGTATACGATTGGGTGACTGTGTGTGAGTGTGTGTGATTGTGTGTGAGAATGTGTGTGTAGGTGTGTGATTGTGCCGAACTCTGTGTGATTGCGTGTGTTTGTGAGTGTGTGTGACAGTGTGTGTGAGTGTAGGAGTGTCTGAGTGCCTGTGTGATTTCTGTATGTGAGTGTGTGTGTGTTTGATGATGCGTTTTTTTGTGTGTGTGTAGGTGTGTTAGTGGGAGAGTGTGTGTATACGAGTGTGTGATTGTGTGTGAGTGTTTATGTCTGTGAGTGGGTGTGAGTGTGTCTGTGTGTGCAGGTGTGAGTGTGTCAGTATTTGTGAGTGTGTTTGTGATTGCATGTGAGCCTGTGTTTGTATGTTGGTTTGTTTGTGTGTGTAGGTGTGCGAGTGTGTTTGACAGTGTTTAAGGGTGAGTGCGTGTGTGTCTGTAAGTGTTTGTGTGAGTAGGTGAGTGAGTGTGTGTGACCGGGTGATTGTGTGTGTGAATGAGTGTGAGTCTGTGTGTCTGTGTGTTTGTGGGTGTGTCTACATGTGTGTAGGTGTGTGACTGTTTATGGCACTGTGTCAATGCGCGTGAGTGCTCATGTGTCTGTGTGTGTGTGTGTGTGAGTTGGTGAGAGTGTCAGTGTGATTGGTAATGAGTGTGTATGTATATGAGTGTGTCATTGTGTTTGTGTGTGTGTGAGTGTGTTTTTGTTTAGGTCTGTGTGTGACATTGTGTGAGTCTATGTGGGAGTGCATTTCTGTCTGAGTGTGTGTGTGTCTGTGTGTAAGTGTGAGAGTGTGTTAGGGTGTTTGTGAGAGTGCAGGTGTGTGAGTGGGAGTGAGTGAATGTGTATATGTGTGGGTGACTGTGTGTGTGTGCATGTTTGTGCCTGACAGTCTGAATATGTGGGTGTTTCTGTGTGTAGGTGTGTGAGTGTGTGTGTGACATTGTGTGAGTGTGTGTGTGAGTGCAAGTGAATCTGTGTGTGTTGGTGTGTGAGTAGGTGAGCGAGAGCTTGTGGCAGTGTGTGAGAGTGTGTGTTTGAGACATTCTGAGCATGTGTGTTGGTGTCTCTGTGTGTGTAGATGTGTGAGTGCAGCAGTGTGTGAGTGTGTGAGTGGGAATGTGTCTGTGAGTGTGTGTGGGTGTGAGTGTGTTTCTTTGTGAAATTCTAGTTGTGTGAGTGGGAGTGATTGTGTGAGTGTGTATATAAGTGTGCGAATGTGTGTGAGTGTGTGTGATTGTGTGTGTGCCTATATGTGTGTGTGTCTATGTGTAGGTGCGTAATTGTGTGTGTGCAAATGTGTGTGATAATGTGGGTGCTTCTGTGTGTAGGTGTGTGAATGTGTGAGTGTTTGTGAGAGTGTAGTTGTGTGAGTGTTTGTGTGTGTGAGTGTGTATACGGGTGTGTGATTGTGTCTGAGTTTTTGTGATTGTGTGTGAGAATGTGAGTGAATGTGTCTGTGTGTATGTGTGTGAGTGTGTGGAACAGTGTCTCAGTCTTCGTGATTTTGTGTGGGTGTGTGAGAGTGTGTTAGAGCGTTTGAGTGTAGGTGTTTCTTTTTGAGGGCCTTTGTGGTTAATATATGTGTGTGTGTGAGTGTGTAAGTGTAAGTGTGAGTGGGAGTGAGAGTGGGAGTGTGTGTACGAGTGTGTTATTGTGTGTGATTGTGTTTGTGGGTTTGTTTCTGAGCGTCTTTGTGTGCAGGTGTGTGTGTCTGACGGTTTTAGTGTGGGTGTGAGTGCATGTGACTCTGTGAGAGTGTGTGTGTGTAGTTGTGTGAGTGGGAGTGAGTGTGTGAATGTGTATACGAATGGGTGATTGTGTGTGTGTGATTGTGTGTGAGAATGTGTGTGAGTGAGTCTGTGTGTGTAGGTGTGTGTTTGTGCCGAAATCTGTGTGATTGCGTGTGTTTGTGAGTGTGTGTGACAGTGTGTGTGAGTGTAGGAGTGTCTGAGTGCCTGTGTGATTTCTGTATGTGAGTGTGTGTGTGTTTGATGATGCGTTTGTTAGTGTGTGTGTAGGTGTGTTAGTGGGAGAGAGTGTGTATACGAGTTTGTGATTGTGTGTGAGTGATTTTGTCTGTGAGTGGGTGTGAGTGTGTCTGTGAGTGCAGGTGAGAGTGTGTGACTATTTGTGAGTGTGTGTGTGATTGCATGTGAGCCTGTGTTTGTGTGTTGTTTTGTTTGTGTGTGTAGGTGTGCGAGTGTGTTTGACAGTGTTTGAGTGAGTGTTAGTGCGTGTGTGTCTGTGTTTGTGTGAGTAGGTGTGTGAGTGTGTGTGACAGTGTGATTGTGTGTGTGAGTGCGTGTGAGTCTGTGTGTCTGTGTGTTTGTGATGTGTGTCTATATGTGTGTAGGTGTGTGACTCTTTATGGCACTGTGTCAATGTGCGTGAGTGCTCATGTGTCTGTGTGTGTGTGAGTTTGTGAGTGTGTAGGTGTGATTGGGAATGAGTGTGTGAGTGTGTATATGAGTGTGTCATTGTGTTTGTGTGTGTATGTGAGTGTGTTTTTGTTTAGGTGTGTGTGTGACATTGTGTGAGTCTATGTGGGAGTGCATTTCTGTCTGAGTGTGTGTGTGTCTGTGTGTAAGTGTGAGAGTGTGTTAGGGTGTTTGTGAGAGTGCAGGTGTGTGAGTGGGAGTGAGTGAGTGAATGTGTATATGAGTGGGTGACTGTGTGTGTGCATGTGTGTGCCTGACAGTCTGAATATGTGGGTGTTTCTGTGTGTAGGTGTGTGAGTGAGTGTGTGACATTGTGTGAGTGTGTGTGACAATGTGTGAGTGTGTGTGAGTGCATATGAATCTGTGTGTGTTGGTGTGTGAAAAGGTGTGCGAGAGCTTGTGACAGTGTGTGAGTGTGTGTGTTTGTGACATTCTGAGATTGTGTGTTGGTGTCTCTGAGTGTGTAGATGTGTGAGTGCAGCAGTGTGTGAGTGTGAGTGGGAATGTGTCTGTGAGTGTGTGTGGGTGTGAGTGTGTTTTTTTGAAATTCTAGTTGTGTGTGTGGGAGTGATTGTGTGTGTGTATATAAGTGTGTGTTTGTGTGTGAGTGTGTGTGATTGTGTGTATGTGTGTGTGACTATATGTGTGTGTGTCTATGTGTAGGTGCGTAATTGTGTGTGAGAATGTGGGTGCTTCTGTGTGTAGGTGTGTGAATGTGTGAGTGTGTTTGTGAGAGTGAAGTTGTGTGAGTGTTTGTGTGTGTGTGAGTGTGTATACGGTGTGTGATTGTGTCTGAGTTTTTGTGATTGTGTGTGAGAATGTGAGTGAAGGTGTCTGTGTGTATGTGTGTGAATGTGTGAAACAGTGTCTCAGTCTTCGTGATTTTGTGTGGGTGTGTGAGAGTGTGTGTGAGCGTTTGGGTGTAGGTGTTTCTTTTTGAGGGCCTTTGTGGTTAATATATGTGTGTGTGTGAGTGTGTGTGTGTAAGTGTGAGTGGGAGTGAGAGTGGGAGTGTGTGCACGAGTGTGTTGTGTGTGATTGTGTTTGTGGGTGAGTTTCTGAGCGTCTTTGTGTGCAGGTGTGTTTCTGACGGTTTTAGTGTGGGTGTGAGTGCATGTGACTCTGTGAGAGTGTGTGTGTGTAGTTGTGTGAGTGGGAGTGAGTGTGTGAATGTGTATATGATTGGGTGACTGTGTGTGAGTGTGTGTGATTGTGTGTGAGAATGTGTGTGAGTGAGTCTGTGTGTGTAGGTGTGTGATTGTGCCGAACTCTGTGTGATTGCGTGTGTTTGTGAGTGTGTGTGACAGTGTGTGTGAGTGTAGGAGTGTCTGAGTGCCTGTGTGATTTCTGTATGTGAGTGTGTGTGTGTTTGATGATGCGTTTTTTTGTGTGTGTGTAGGTGTGTTTGTGGGAGAGTGTGTTTATACGAGTGTGTGATTGTGTGTGAGTGTTTATGTCTGTGAGTGGGTGTGAGTGTGTCTGTGTGTGCAGGTGTGAGTGTGTCAGTATTTGTGAGTGTGTTTGTGATTGCATGTGAGCCTGTGTTTGTATGTTGGTTTGTTTGTGTGTGTAGGTGTGCGAGTGTGTTTGACAGTGTTTAAGGGTGAGTGCGTGTGTGTCTGTAAGTGTTTGTGTGAGTAGGTGAGTGAGTGTGTGTGACCGGGTGATTGTGTGTGTGAATGAGTGTGAGTCTGTGTGTCTGTGTGTTTGTGGGTGTGTCTACATGTGTGTAGGTGTGTGACAGTTTATGGCACTGTGTCAATGCGCGTGAGTGCTCATGTGTCTGTGTGTGTGTGTGTGAGTTGGTGAGAGTGTCAGTGTGATTGGTAATGAGTGTGTGAGTATGTATATGAGTGTGTCATTGTGTTTGTGTGTGTGTGAGTGTGTTTTTGTTCAGGTCTGTGTGTGACATTGTGTGAGTCTATGTGGGAGTGCATTTCTGTCTGAGTGTGTGTGTGTCTGTGAGTAACGGTGAGAGTGTGTTAGGGTGTTTGTGAGAGTGCAGGTGTGTGAGTGGGAGTGAGTGAGTGAATGTGTATATGAGTGGGTGACTGTGTGTGTGTGCATGTTTGTGCCTGACAGTCTGAATATGTGGGTGTTTCTGTGTGTAGGTGTGTGAGTGTGTGTGTGACATTGTGTGAGTGTGTGTGTGAGTGCAAGTGAATCTGTGTGTGTTGGTGTGTGAGTAGGTGAGCGAGAGCTTGTGGCAGTGTGTGAGAGTGTGTGTTTGAGACATTCTGAGCATGTGTGTTGGTGTCTCTGTGTGTGTAGATGTGTGAGTGCAGCAGTGTGTGAGTGTGTGAGTGGGAATGTGTCTGTGAGTGTGTGTGGGTGTGAGTGTGTTTCTTTGTGAAATTCTAGTTGTGTGTGTGGGAGTGATTGTGTGAGTGTGTATATAAGTGTGCGATTGTGTGTGAGTGTGTGTGATTGTGTGTGTGCCTATATGTGTGTGTGTCTATGTGTAGGTGCGTAATTGTGTGTGCAAATGTGTGTGATAATGTGGGTGCTTCTGTGTGTAGGTGTGTGAATGTGTGAGTGTTTGTGAGAGTGTAGTTGTGTGAGTGTTTGTGTGTGTGTGAGTGTGTATACGGGTGTGTGATTGTGTCTGAGTTTTTGTGATTGTGTGTGAGAATGTGAGTGAATGTGTCTGTGTGTATGTGTGTGAGTGTGTGGAACAGTGTCTCAGTCTTCGTGATTTTGTGTGGGTGTGTGAGAGTGTGTGTGAGCGTTTGAGTGTAGGTGTTTCTTTTTGAGGGCCTTTGTGGTTAATATATGTGTGTGTGTGAGTGTGTGTGTGTGTAAGTGTGAGTGGGAGTGAGAGTGGGAGTGTGTGTACGAGTGTGTTATTGTGTGTGATTGTGTTTGTGGGTTTGTTTCTGAGCGTCTTTGTGTGCAGGTGTGTGTGTCTGACGGTTTTAGTGTGGGTGTGAGTGCATGTGACTCTGTGAGAGTGTGTGTGTAGTTGTGTGAGTGGGAGTGAGTGTGTGAATGTGTATACGAATGGGTGATTGTGTGTGTGTGATTGTGTGTGAGAATGTGTGTGAGTGAGTCTGTGTGTGTAGGTGTGTGTTTGTGCCGAAATCTGTGTGATTGCGTGTGTTTGTGAGTGTGTGTGACAGTGTGTGTGAGTGTAGGAGTGTCTGAGTGCCTGTGTGATTTCTGTATGTGAGTGTGTGTGTGTTTGATGATGCGTTTGTTAGTGTGTGTGTAGGTGTGTTAGTGGGAGAGAGTGTGTATACGAGTGTGTGATTGTGTGTGAGTGATTTTGTCTGTGAGTGGGTGTGAGTGTGTCTGTGAGTGCAGGTGAGAGTGTGTGACTATTTGTGAGTGTGTGTGTGATTGCATGTGAGCCTGTGTTTGTGTGTTGTTTTGTTTGTGTGTGTAGGTGTGCGAGTGTGTTTGGCAGTGTTTGAGTGAGTGTTAGTGCGTGTGTGTCTGTAAGTGTTTGTGTGAGTAGGTGTGTGAGTGTGTGTGACAGTGTGATTGTGTGTGTGAGTGCGTGTGAGTCTGTGTGTCTGTGTGTTTGTGATGTGTGTCTATATGTGTGTAGGTGTGTGACTCTTTATGGCACTGTGTCAATGTGCGTGAGTGCTCATGTGTCTGTGTGTGTGTGAGTTTGTGAGTGTGTAGGTGTGATTGGGAATGAGTGTGTGAGTGTGTATATGAGTGTGTCATTGTGTTTGTGTGTGTGTGTGAGTGTGTTTTTGTTTAGGAGTGTGTGTGACATTGTGTGAGTCTATGTGGGAGTGCATTTCTGTCTGAGTGTGTGTGTGTCTGTGTGTAAGTGTGAGAGTGTGTTAGGGTGTTTGTGAGAGTGCAGGTGTGTGAGTGGGAGTGAGTGAGTGAATGTGTATATGAGTGGGTGACTGTGTGTGTGCATGTGTGTGCCTGACAGTCTGAATATGTGGGTGTTTCTGTGTGTAGGTGTGTGAGTGAGTGTGTGACATTGTGTGAGTGTGTGTGTGACAATGTGTGAGTGTGTGTGAGTGCATATGAATCTGTGTGTGTTGGTGTGTGAAAAGGTGTGCGAGAGCTTGTGACAGTGTGTGAGTGTGTGTGTTTGTGACATTCTGAGATTGTGTGTTGGTGTCTCTGTGTGTGTAGATGTGTGAGTGCAGCACTGTGTGAGTGTGTGAGTGGGAATGTGTCTGTGAGTGTGTGTGGGTGTGAGTGTGTTTTTTTTGAAATTCTAGTTGTGTGTGTGGGAGTGATTGTGTGTGTGTATATAAGTGTGCGTTTGTGTGTGAGTGTGTGTGATTGTGTGTATGTGTGTGTGACTATATGTGTGTGTGTCTATGTGTAGGTGCGTAATTGTGTGTGAGAATGTGGGTGCTTCTGTGTGTAGGTGTGTGAATGTGTGTGTGTGTTTGTGAGAGTGAAGTTGTGTGAGTGTTTGTGTGTGTGTGAGTGTGTATACGGTGTGTGATTGTGTCTGAGTTTTTGTGATTGTGTGTGAGAATGTGAGTGAAGGTGTCTGTGTGTATGTGTGTGAATGTGTGAAACAGTGTCTCAGTCTTCGTGATTTTGTGTGGGTGTGTGAGAGTGTGTGTGAGCGTTTGGGTGTAGGTGTTTCTTTTTGAGGGCCTTTGTGGTTAATATATGTGTGTGTGAGTGTGTGTGTGTGTAAGTGTGAGTGGGAGTGAGAGTGGGAGTGTGTGCACGAGTGTGTTGTGTGTGATTGTGTTTGTGGGTGAGTTTCTGAGCGTCTTTGTGTGCAGGTGTGTTTCTGACGGTTTTAGTGTGGGTGTGAGTGCATGTGACTCTGTGAGAGTGTGTGTGTGTAGTTGTGTGAGTGGGAGTGAGTGTGTGAATGTGTATACGATTGGGTGACTGTGTGTGAGTGTGTGTGATTGTGTGTGAGAATGTGTGTGAGTGAGTCTGTGTGTGTAGGTGTGTGATTGTGCCGAACTCTGTGTGATTGCGTGTGTTTGTGAGTGTGTGTGACAGTGTGTGTGAGTGTAGGAGTGTCTGAGTGCCTGTGTGATTTCTGTATGTGAGTGTGTGTGTGTTTGATGATGCGTTTTTTTTTGTGTGTAGGTGTGTTTGTGGGAGAGTGTGTTTATACGAGTGTGTGATTGTGTGTGAGTGTTTATGTCTGTGAGTGGGTGTGAGTGTGTCTGTGTGTGCAGGTGTGAGTGTGTCAGTATTTGTGAGTGTGTTTGTGATTGCATGTGAGCCTGTGTTTGTATGTTGGTTTGTTTGTGTGTGTAGGTGTGCGAGTGTGTTTGACAGTGTTTAAGGGTGAGTGCGTGTGTGTCTGTAAGTGTTTGTGTGAGTAGGTGAGTGAGTGTGTGTGACCGGGTGATTGTGTGTGTGAATGAGTGTGAGTCTGTGTGTCTGTGTGTTTGTGGGTGTGTCTACATGTGTGTAGGTGTGTGACAGTTTATGGCACTGTGTCAATGCGCGTGAGTGCTCATGTGTCTGTGTGTGTGTGTGTGTGTGAGTTGGTGAGAGTGTCAGTGTGATTGGTAATGAGTGTGTGAGTATGTATATGAGTGTGTCATTGTGTTTGTGTGTGTGTGAGTGTGTTTTTGTTCAGGTCTGTGTGTGACATTGTGTGAGTCTATGTGGGAGTGCATTTCTGTCTGAGTGTGTGTGTGTCTGTGAGTAACGGTAAGAGTGTGTTAGGGTGTTTGTGAGAGTGCAGGTGTGTGAGTGGGAGTGAGTGAGTGAATGTGTATATGAGTGGGTGACTGTGTGTGTGTGCATGTTTGTGCCTGACAGTCTGAATATGTGGGTGTTTCTGTGTGTAGGTGTGTGAGTGTGTGTGTGACATTGTGTGAGTGTGTGTGTGAGTGCAAGTGAATCTGTGTGTGTTGGTGTGTGAGTAGGTGAGCGAGAGCTTGTGGCAGTGTGTGAGAGTGTGTGTTTGAGACATTCTGAGCATGTGTGTTGGTGTCTCTGTGTGTGTAGATGTGTGAGTGCAGCAGTGTGTGAGTGTGTGAGTGGGAATGTGTCTGTGAGTGTGTGTGGGTGTGAGTGTGTTTCTTTGTGAAATTCTAGTTGTGTGTGTGGGAGTGATTGTGTGAGTGTGTATATAAGTGTGCGATTGTGTGTGAGTGTGTGTGATTGTGTGTGTGCCTATATGTGTGTGTGTCTATGTGTAGGTGCGTAATTGTGTGTGTGCAAATGTGTGTGATAATGTGGGTGCTTCTGTGTGTAGGTGTGTGAATGTGTGAGTGTTTGTGAGAGTGTAGTTGTGTGAGTGTTTGTGTGTGTGTGAGTGTGTATACGGGTGTGTGATTGTGTCTGAGTTTTTGTGATTGTGTGTGAGAATGTGAGTGAATGTGTCTGTGTGTATGTGTGTGAGTGTGTGGAACAGTGTCTCAGTCTTCGTGATTTTGTGTGGGTGTGTGAGAGTGTGTGTGAGCGTTTGAGTGTAGGTGTTTCTTTTTGAGGGCCTTTGTGGTTAATATATGTGTGTGTGTGAGTGTGTGTGTGTGTAAGTGTGAGTGGGAGTGAGAGTGGGAGTGTGTGTACGAGTGTGTTATTGTGTGTGATTGTGTTTGTGGGTTTGTTTCTGAGCGTCTTTGTGTGCAGGTGTGTGTGTCTGACGGTTTTAGTGTGGGTGTGAGTGCATGTGACTCTGTGAGAGTGTGTGTGTGTAGTTGTGTGAGTGGGAGTGAGTGTGTGAATGTGTATACGAATGGGTGATTGTGTGTGTGTGATTGTGTGTGAGAATGTGTGTGAGTGAGTCTGTGTGTGTAGGTGTGTGTTTGTGCCGAAATCTGTGTGATTGCGTGTGTTTGTGAGTGTGTGTGACAGTGTGTGTGAGTGTAGGAGTGTCTGAGTGCCTGTGTGATTTCTGTATGTGAGTGTGTGTGTGTTTGATGATGCGTTTGTTAGTGTGTGTGTAGGTGTGTTAGTGGGAGAGAGTGTGTATACGAGTGTGTGGTTGTGTGTGAGTGATTTTGTCTGTGAGTGGGTGTGAGTGTGTCTGTGAGTGCAGGTGAGAGTGTGTGACTATTTGTGAGTGTGTTTGTGATTGCATGTGAGCCTGTGTTTGTGTGTTGGTTTGTTTGTGTGTGTAGGTGTGCGAGTGTGTTTGACAGTGTTTGAGTGAGTGTTAGTGCGTGTGTGTCTGTAAGTGTTTGTATGAGTAGGTGTGTGAGTGTGTGTGACAGTGTGATTGTGTGTGTGAGTGCGTGTGAGTCTGTGTGTCTGTGTGTTTGTGATGTGTGTCTATATGTGTGTAGGTGTGTGACTCTTTATGGCACTGTGTCAATGTGCGTGAGTGCTCATGTGTCTGTGTGTGTGTGAGTTTGTGAGTGTGTAGGTGTGATTGGGAATGAGTGTGTGAGTGTGTATATGAGTGTGTCATTGTGTTTGTGTGTGTGTGAGTGTGTTTTTGTTTAGGTGTGTGTGTGACATTGTGTGAGTCTATGTGGGAGTGCATTTCTGTCTGAGCGTGTGTGTGTCTGTGTGTAAGTGTGAGAGTGTGTTAGGGTGTTTGTGAGAGTGCAGGTGTGTGAGTGGGAGTGAGTGAGTGAATGTGTATATGAGTGGGTGACTGTGTGTGTGCATGTGTGTGCCTGACAGTCTGAATATGTGGGTGTTTCTGTGTGTAGGTGTGTGAGTGAGTGTGTGACATTGTGTGAGTGTGTGTGTGACAATGTGTGAGTGTGTGTGAGTGCATATGAATCTGTGTGTGTTGGTGTGTGAAAAAGTGTGCGAGAGCTTGTGGCAGTGTGTGAGTGTGTGTGTTTGTGACATTCTGAGCATGTGTGTTGGTGTCTCTGTGTGTGTAGATGTGTGAGTGCAGCAGTGTGTGAGTGGGAATGTGTCTGTGAGTGTGTGTGGGTGTGAGTGTGTTTTTTTTGAAATTCTAGTTGTGTGTGTGGGAGTGATTGTGTGTGTGTATATAAGTGTGCGTTTGTGTGTGAGTGTGTGTGATTGTGTGTATGTGTGTGTGACTATATGTGTGTGTGTCTATGTGTAGGTGCGTAATTGTGTGTGAGAATGTGGGTGCTTCTGTGTGTAGGTGTGTGAATGTGTGTGTGTGTTTGTGAGAGTGAAGTTGTGTGAGTGTTTGTGTGTGTGTGAGTGTGTATACGGTGTGTGATTGTGTCTGAGTTTTTGTGATTGTGTGTGAGAATGTGAGTGAAGGTGTCTGTGTGTATGTGTGTGAATGTGTGAAACAGTGTCTCAGTCTTCGTGATTTTGTGTGGGTGTGTGAGAGTGTGTGTGAGCGTTTGGGTGTAGGTGTTTCTTTTTGAGGGCCTTTGTGGTTAATATATGTGTGTGTGTGAGTGTGTGTGTGTGTAAGTGTGAGTGGGAGTGAGAGTGGGAGTGTGTGCACGAGTGTGTTGTGTGTGATTGTGTTTGTGGGAGAGTTTCTGAGCGTCTTTGTGTGCAGGTGTGTTTCTGACGGTTTTAGTGTGGGTGTGAGTGCATGTGACTCTGTGAGAGTGTGTGTGTGTAGTTGTGTGAGTGGGAGTGAGTGTGTGAATGTGTATACGATTGGGTGACTGTGTGTGAGTGTGTGTGATTGTGTGTGAGAATGTGTGTGTAGGTGTGTGATTGTGCCGAACTCTGTGTGATTGCGTGTGTTTGTGAGTGTGTGTGACAGTGTGTGTGAGTGTAGGAGTGTCTGAGTGCCTGTGTGATTTCTGTATGTGAGTGTGTGTGTGTTTGATGATGCGTTTTTTTTTGTGTGTGTAGGTGTGTTAGTGGGAGAGTGTGTGTATACGAGTGTGTGATTGTGTGTGAGTGTTTATGTCTGTGAGTGGGTGTGAGTGTGTCTGTGTGTGCAGGTGTGAGTGTGTCAGTATTTGTGAGTGTGTTTGTGATTGCATGTGAGCCTGTGTTTGTATGTTGGTTTGTTTGTGTGTGTAGGTGTGCGAGTGTGTTTGACAGTGTTTAAGGGTGAGTGCGTGTGTGTCTGTAAGTGTTTGTGTGAGTAGGTGAGTGAGTGTGTGTGACCGGGTGATTGTGTGTGTGAATGAGTGTGAGTCTGTGTGTCTGTGTGTTTGTGGGTGTGTCTACATGTGTGTAGGTGTGTGACTGTTTATGGCACTGTGTCAATGCGCGTGAGTGCTCATGTGTCTGTGTGTGTGTGTGTGTGAGTTGGTGAGAGTGTCAGTGTGATTGGTAATGAGTGTGTATGTATATGAGTGTGTCATTGTGTTTGTGTGTGTGTGAGTGTGTTTTTGTTTAGGTCTGTGTGTGACATTGTGTGAGTCTATGTGGGAGTGCATTTCTGTCTGAGTGTGTGTGTGTCTGTGTGTAAGTGTGAGAGTGTGTTAGGGTGTTTGTGAGAGTGCAGGTGTGTGAGTGGGAGTGAGTGAATGTGTATATGTGTGGGTGACTGTGTGTGTGTGCATGTTTGTGCCTGACAGTCTGAATATGTGGGTGTTTCTGTGTGTAGGTGTGTGAGTGTGTGTGTGACATTGTGTGAGTGTGTGTGTGAGTGCAAGTGAATCTGTGTGTGTTGGTGTGTGAGTAGGTGAGCGAGAGCTTGTGGCAGTGTGTGAGAGTGTGTGTTTGAGACATTCTGAGCATGTGTGTTGGTGTCTCTGTGTGTGTAGATGTGTGAGTGCAGCAGTGTGTGAGTGTGTGAGTGGGAATGTGTCTGTGAGTGTGTGTGGGTGTGAGTGTGTTTCTTTGTGAAATTCTAGTTGTGTGAGTGGGAGTGATTGTGTGAGTGTGTATATAAGTGTGCGAATGTGTGTGAGTGTGTGTGATTGTGTGTGTGCCTATATGTGTGTGTGTCTATGTGTAGGTGCGTAATTGTGTGTGTGCAAATGTGTGTGATAATGTGGGTGCTTCTGTGTGTAGGTGTGTGAATGTGTGAGTGTTTGTGAGAGTGTAGTTGTGTGAGTGTTTGTGTGTGTGAGTGTGTATACGGGTGTGTGATTGTGTCTGAGTTTTTGTGATTGTGTGTGAGAATGTGAGTGAATGTGTCTGTGTGTATGTGTGTGAGTGTGTGGAACAGTGTCTCAGTCTTCGTGATTTTGTGTGGGTGTGTGAGAGTGTGTTAGAGCGTTTGAGTGTAGGTGTTTCTTTTTGAGGGCCTTTGTGGTTAATATATGTGTGTGTGTGAGTGTGTGTGTGTAAGTGTGAGTGGGAGTGAGAGTGGGAGTGTGTGTACGAGTGTGTTATTGTGTGTGATTGTGTTTGTGGGTTTGTTTCTGAGCGTCTTTGTGTGCAGGTGTGTGTGTCTGACGGTTTTAGTGTGGGTGTGAGTGCATGTGACTCTGTGAGAGTGTGTGTGTGTAGTTGTGTGAGTGGGAGTGAGTGTGTGAATGTGTATACGAATGGGTGATTGTGTGTGTGTGATTGTGTGTGAGAATGTGTGTGAGTGAGTCTGTGTGTGTAGGTGTGTGTTTGTGCCGAAATCTGTGTGATTGCGTGTGTTTGTGAGTGTGTGTGACAGTGTGTGTGAGTGTAGGAGTGTCTGAGTGCCTGTGTGATTTCTGTATGTGAGTGTGTGTGTGTTTGATGATGCGTTTGTTAGTGTGTGTGTAGGTGTGTTAGTGGGAGAGAGTGTGTATACGAGTTTGTGATTGTGTGTGAGTGATTTTGTCTGTGAGTGGGTGTGAGTGTGTCTGTGAGTGCAGGTGAGAGTGTGTGACTATTTGTGAGTGTGTGTGTGATTGCATGTGAGCCTGTGTTTGTGTGTTGTTTTGTTTGTGTGTGTAGGTGTGCGAGTGTGTTTGACAGTGTTTGAGTGAGTGTTAGTGCGTGTGTGTCTGTGTTTGTGTGAGTAGGTGTGTGAGTGTGTGTGACAGTGTGATTGTGTGTGTGAGTGCGTGTGAGTCTGTGTGTCTGTGTGTTTGTGATGTGTGTCTTTATGTGTGTAGGTGTGTGACTCTTTATGGCACTGTGTCAATGTGCGTGAGTGCTCATGTGTCTGTGTGTGTGTGTTTGTGAGTGTGTAGGTGTGATTGGGAATGAGTGTGTGAGTGTGTATATGAGTGTGTCATTGTGTTTGTGTGTGTATGTGAGTGTGTTTTTGTTTAGGTGTGTGTGTGACATTGTGTGAGTCTATGTGGGAGTGCATTTCTGTCTGAGTGTGTGTGTGTCTGTGAGTAACGGTGAGAGTGTGTTAGGGTGTTTGTGAGAGTGCAGGTGTGTGAGTGGGAGTGAGTGAGTGAATGTGTATATGAGTGGGTGACTGTGTGTGTGCATGTGTGTGCCTGACAGTCTGAATATGTGGGTGTTTCTGTGTGTAGGTGTGTGAGTGAGTGTGTGACATTGTGTGAGTGTGTGTGACAATGTGTGAGTGTGTGTGAGTGCATATGAATCTGTGTGTGTTGGTGTGTGAAAAGGTGTGCGAGAGCTTGTGACAGTGTGTGAGTGTGTGTGTTTGTGACATTCTGAGATTGTGTGTTGGTGTCTCTGAGTGTGTAGATGTGTGAGTGCAGCAGTGTGTGAGTGTGAGTGGGAATGTGTCTGTGAGTGTGTGTGGGTGTGAGTGTGTTTTTTTGAAATTCTAGTTGTGTGTGTGGGAGTGATTGTGTGTGTGTATATAAGTGTGTGTTTGTGTGTGAGTGTGTGTGATTGTGTGTATGTGTGTGTGACTATATGTGTGTGTGTCTATGTGTAGGTGCGTAATTGTGTGTGAGAATGTGGGTGCTTCTGTGTGTAGGTGTGTGAATGTGTGAGTGTGTTTGTGAGAGTGAAGTTGTGTGAGTGTTTGTGTGTGTGTGAGTGTGTATACGGTGTGTGATTGTGTCTGAGTTTTTGTGATTGTGTGTGAGAATGTGAGTGAAGGTGTCTGTGTGTATGTGTGTGAATGTGTGAAACAGTGTCTCAGTCTTCGTGATTTTGTGTGGGTGTGTGAGAGTGTGTGTGAGCGTTTGGGTGTAGGTGTTTCTTTTTGAGGGCCTTTGTGGTTAATATATGTGTGTGTGTGAGTGTGTGTGTGTAAGTGTGAGTGGGAGTGAGACTGGGAGTGTGTGCACGAGTGTGTTGTGTGTGATTGTGTTTGTGGGTGAGTTTCTGAGCGTCTTTGTGTGCAGGTGTGTTTCTGACGGTTTTAGTGTGGGTGTGAGTGCATGTGACTCTGTGAGAGTGTGTGTGTGTAGTTGTGTGAGTGGGAGTGAGTGTGTGAATGTGTATATGATTGGGTGACTGTGTGTGAGTGTGTGTGATTGTGTGTGAGAATGTGTGTGAGTGAGTCTGTGTGTGTAGGTGTGTGATTGTGCCGAACTCTGTGTGATTGCGTGTGTTTGTGAGTGTGTGTGACAGTGTGTGTGAGTGTAGGAGTGTCTGAGTGCCTGTGTGATTTCTGTATGTGAGTGTGTGTGTGTTTGATGATGCGTTTTTTTTGTGTGTGTAGGTGTGTTTGTGGGAGAGTGTGTTTATACGAGTGTGTGATTGTGTGTGAGTGTTTATGTCTGTGAGTGGGTGTGAGTGTGTCTGTGTGTGCAGGTGTGAGTGTGTCAGTATTTGTGAGTGTGTTTGTGATTGCATGTGAGCCTGTGTTTGTATGTTGGTTTGTTTGTGTGTGTAGGTGTGCGAGTGTGTTTGACAGTGTTTAAGGGTGAGTGCGTGTGTGTCTGTAAGTGTTTGTGTGAGTAGGTGAGTGAGTGTGTGTGACCGGGTGATTGTGTGTGTGAATGAGTGTGAGTCTGTGTGTCTGTGTGTTTGTGGGTGTGTCTACATGTGTGTAGGTGTGTGACAGTTTATGGCACTGTGTCAATGCGCGTGAGTGCTCATGTGTCTGTGTGTGTGTGTGTGAGTTGGTGAGAGTGTCAGTGTGATTGGTAATGAGTGTGTGAGTATGTATATGAGTGTGTCATTGTGTTTGTGTGTGTGTGAGTGTGTTTTTGTTCAGGTCTGTGTGTGACATTGTGTGAGTCTATGTGGGAGTGCATTTCTGTCTGAGTGTGTGTGTGTCTGTGAGTAACGGTGAGAGTGTGTTAGGGTGTTTGTGAGAGTGCAGGTGTGTGAGTGGGAGTGAGTGAGTGAATGTGTATATGAGTGGGTGACTGTGTGTGTGTGCATGTTTGTGCCTGACAGTCTGAATATGTGGGTGTTTCTGTGTGTAGGTGTGTGAGTGTGTGTGTGACATTGTGTGAGTGTGTGTGTGAGTGCAAGTGAATCTGTGTGTGTTGGTGTGTGAGTAGGTGAGCGAGAGCTTGTGGCAGTGTGTGAGAGTGTGTGTTTGAGACATTCTGAGCATGTGTGTTGGTGTCTCTGTGTGTGTAGATGTGTGAGTGCAGCAGTGTGTGAGTGTGTGAGTGGGAATGTGTCTGTGAGTGTGTGTGGGTGTGAGTGTGTTTCTTTGTGAAATTCTAGTTGTGTGTGTGGGAGTGATTGTGTGAGTGTGTATATAAGTGTGCGATTGTGTGTGAGTGTGTGTGATTGTGTGTGTGCCTATATGTGTGTGTGTCTATGTGTAGGTGCGTAATTGTGTGTGTGCAAATGTGTGTGATAATGTGGGTGCTTCTGTGTGTAGGTGTGTGAATGTGTGAGTGTTTGTGAGAGTGTAGTTGTGTGAGTGTTTGTGTGTGTGTGAGTGTGTATACGGGTGTGTGATTGTGTCTGAGTTTTTGTGATTGTGTGTGAGAATGTGAGTGAATGTGTCTGTGTGTATGTGTGTGAGTGTGTGGAACAGTGTCTCAGTCTTCGTGATTTTGTGTGGGTGTGTGAGAGTGTGTGTGAGCGTTTGAGTGTAGGTGTTTCTTTTTGAGGGCCTTTGTGGTTAATATATGTGTGTGTGAGTGTGTGTGTGTGTAAGTGTGAGTGGGAGTGAGAGTGGGAGTGTGTGTACGAGTGTGTTATTGTGTGTGATTGTGTTTGTGGGTTTGTTTCTGAGCGTCTTTGTGTGCAGGTGTGTGTGTCTGACGGTTTTAGTGTGGGTGTGAGTGCATGTGACTCTGTGAGAGTGTGTGTGTGTAGTTGTGTGAGTGGGAGTGAGTGTGTGAATGTGTATACGAATGGGTGATTGTGTGTGTGTGATTGTGTGTGAGAATGTGTGTGAGTGAGTCTGTGTGTGTAGGTGTGTGTTTGTGCCGAAATCATTGTGATTGCGTGTGTTTGTGAGTGTGTGTGACAGTGTGTGTGAGTGTAGGAGTGTCTGAGTGCCTGTGTGATTTCTGTATGTGAGTGTGTGTGTGTTTGATGATGCGTTTGTTAGTGTGTGTGTAGGTGTGTTAGTGGGAGAGAGTGTGTATACGAGTGTGTGATTGTGTGTGAGTGATTTTGTCTGTGAGTGGGTGTGAGTGTGTCTGTGAGTGCAGGTGAGAGTGTGTGACTATTTGTGAGTGTGTGTGTGATTGCATGTGAGCCTGTGTTTGTGTGTTGTTTTGTTTGTGTGTGTAGGTGTGCGAGTGTGTTTGACAGTGTTTGAGTGAGTGTTAGTGCGTGTGTGTCTGTAAGTGTTTGTGTGAGTAGGTGTGTGAGTGTGTGTGACAGTGTGATTGTGTGTGTGAGTGCGTGTGAGTCTGTGTGTCTGTGTGTTTGTGATGTGTGTCTATATGTGTGTAGGTGTGTGACTCTTTATGGCACTGTGTCAATGTGCGTGAGTGCTCATGTGTCTGTGTGTGTGTGAGTTTGTGAGTGTGTAGGTGTGATTGGGAATGAGTGTGTGAGTGTGTATATGAGTGTGTCATTGTGTTTGTGTGTGTGTGAGTGTGTTTTTGTTTAGGTGTGTGTGTGACATTGTGTGAGTCTATGTGGGAGTGCATTTCTGTCTGAGTGTGTGTGTGTCTGTGTGTAAGTGTGAGAGTGTGTTAGGGTGTTTGTGAGAGTGCAGGTGTGTGAGTGGGAGTGAGTGAGTGAATGTGTATATGAGTGGGTGACTGTGTGTGTGCATGTGTGTGCCTGACAGTCTGAATATGTGGGTGTTTCTGTGTGTAGGTGTGTGAGTGAGTGTGTGACATTGTGTGAGTGTGTGTGTGACAATGTGTGAGTGTGTGTGAGTGCATATGAATCTGTGTGTGTTGGTGTGTGAAAAGGTGTGCGAGAGCTTGTGGCAGTGTGTGAGTGTGTGTGTTTGTGACATTCTGAGCATGTGTGTTGGTGTCTCTGTGTGTGTAGATGTGTGAGTGCAGCAGTGTGTGAGTGGGAATGTGTCTGTGAGTGTGTGTGGGTGTGAGTGTGTTTTTTTTGAAATTCTAGTTGTGTGTGTGGGAGTGATTGTGTGTGTGTATATAAGTGTGCGTTTGTGTGTGAGTGTGTGTGATTGTGTGTATGTGTGTGTGACTATATGTGTGTGTGTCTATGTGTAGGTGCGTAATTGTGTGTGAGAATGTGGGTGCTTCTGTGTGTAGGTGTGTGAATGTGTGTGTGTTTGTGAGAGTGAAGTTGTGTGAGTGTTTGTGTGTGTGTGAGTGTGTATACGGTGTGTGATTGTGTCTGAGTTTTTGTGATTGTGTGTGAGAATGTGAGTGAAGGTGTCTGTGTGTATGTGTGTGAATGTGTGAAACAGTGTCTCAGTCTTCGTGATTTTGTGTGGGTGTGTGAGAGTGTGTGTGAGCGTTTGGGTGTAGGTGTTTCTTTTTGAGGGCCTTTGTGGTTAATATATGTGTGTGTGTGAGTGTGTGTGTGTGTAAGTGTGAGTGGGAGTGAGAGTGGGAGTGTGTGCACGAGTGTGTTGTGTGTGATTGTGTTTGTGGGTGAGTTTCTGAGCGTCTTTGTGTGCAGGTGTGTTTCTGACGGTTTTAGTGTGGGTGTGAGTGCATGTGACTCTGTGAGAGTGTGTGTGTGTAGTTGTGTGAGTGGGAGTGAGTGTGTGAATGTGTATACGATTGGGTGACTGTGTGTGAGTGTGTGTGATTGTGTGTGAGAATGTGTGTGTAGGTGTGTGATTGTGCCGAACTCTGTGTGATTGCGTGTGTTTGTGAGTGTGTGTGACAGTGTGTGTGAGTGTAGGAGTGTCTGAGTGCCTGTGTGATTTCTGTATGTGAGTGTGTGTGTGTTTGATGATGCGTTTTTTTGTGTGTGTGTAGGTGTGTTAGTGGGAGAGTGTGTGTATACGAGTGTGTGATTGTGTGTGAGTGTTTATGTCTGTGAGTGGGTGTGAGTGTGTCTGTGTGTGCAGGTGTGAGTGTGTCAGTATTTGTGAGTGTGTTTGTGATTGCATGTGAGCCTGTGTTTGTATGTTGGTTTGTTTGTGTGTGTAGGTGTGCGAGTGTGTTTGACAGTGTTTAAGGGTGAGTGCGTGTGTGTCTGTAAGTGTTTGTGTGAGTAGGTGAGTGAGTGTGTGTGACCGGGTGATTGTGTGTGTGAATGAGTGTGAGTCTGTGTGTCTGTGTGTTTGTGGGTGTGTCTACATGTGTGTAGGTGTGTGACTGTTTATGGCACTGTGTCAATGCGCGTGAGTGCTCATGTGTCTGTGTGTGTGTGTGTGTGAGTTGGTGAGAGTGTCAGTGTGATTGGTAATGAGTGTGTATGTATATGAGTGTGTCATTGTGTTTGTGTGTGTGTGAGTGTGTTTTTGTTTAGGTCTGTGTGTGACATTGTGTGAGTCTATGTGGGAGTGCATTTCTGTCTGAGTGTGTGTGTGTCTGTGTGTAAGTGTGAGAGTGTGTTAGGGTGTTTGTGAGAGTGCAGGTGTGTGAGTGGGAGTGAGTGAATGTGTATATGTGTGGGTGACTGTGTGTGTGTGCATGTTTGTGCCTGACAGTCTGAATATGTGGGTGTTTCTGTGTGTAGGTGTGTGAGTGTGTGTGTGACATTGTGTGAGTGTGTGTGTGAGTGCAAGTGAATCTGTGTGTGTTGGTGTGTGAGTAGGTGAGCGAGAGCTTGTGGCAGTGTGTGAGAGTGTGTGTTTGAGACATTCTGAGCATGTGTGTTGGTGTCTCTGTGTGTGTAGATGTGTGAGTGCAGCAGTGTGTGAGTGTGTGAGTGGGAATGTGTCTGTGAGTGTGTGTGGGTGTGAGTGTGTTTCTTTGTGAAATTCTAGTTGTGTGAGTGGGAGTGATTGTGTGAGTGTGTATATAAGTGTGCGAATGTGTGTGAGTGTGTGTGATTGTGTGTGTGCCTATATGTGTGTGTGTCTATGTGTAGGTGCGTAATTGTGTGTGTGCAAATGTGTGTGATAATGTGGGTGCTTCTGTGTGTAGGTGTGTGAATGTGTGAGTGTTTGTGAGAGTGTAGTTGTGTGAGTGTTTGTGTGTGTGTGAGTGTGTATACGGGTGTGTGATTGTGTCTGAGTTTTTGTGATTGTGTGTGAGAATGTGAGTGAATGTGTCTGTGTGTATGTGTGTGAGTGTGTGGAACAGTGTCTCAGTCTTCGTGATTTTGTGTGGGTGTGTGAGAGTGTGTTTGAGCGTTTGAGTGTAGGTGTTTCTTTTTGAGGGCCTTTGTGGTTAATATATGTGTGTGTGTGAGTGTGTGTGTGTAAGTGTGAGTGGGAGTGAGAGTGGGAGTGTGTGTACGAGTGTGTTATTGTGTGTGATTGTGTTTGTGGGTTTGTTTCTGAGCGTCTTTGTGTGCAGGTGTGTGTGTCTGACGGTTTTAGTGTGGGTGTGAGTGCATGTGACTCTGTGAGAGTGTGTGTGTGTAGTTGTGTGAGTGGGAGTGAGTGTGTGAATGTGTATACGAATGGGTGATTGTGTGTGTGTGATTGTGTGTGAGAATGTGTGTGAGTGAGTCTGTGTGTGTAGGTGTGTGTTTGTGCCGAAATCTGTGTGATTGCGTGTGTTTGTGAGTGTGTGTGACAGTGTGTGTGAGTGTAGGAGTGTCTGAGTGCCTGTGTGATTTCTGTATGTGAGTGTGTGTGTGTTTGATGATGCGTTTGTTAGTGTGTGTGTAGGTGTGTTAGTGGGAGAGAGTGTGTATACGAGTTTGTGATTGTGTGTGAGTGATTTTGTCTGTGAGTGGGTGTGAGTGTGTCTGTGAGTGCAGGTGAGAGTGTGTGACTATTTGTGAGTGTGTGTGTGATTGCATGTGAGCCTGTGTTTGTGTGTTGTTTTGTTTGTGTGTGTAGGTGTGCGAGTGTGTTTGACAGTGTTTGAGTGAGTGTTAGTGCGTGTGTGTCTGTGTTTGTGTGAGTAGGTGTGTGAGTGTGTGTGACAGTGTGATTGTGTGTGTGAGTGCGTGTGAGTCTGTGTGTCTGTGTGTTTGTGATGTGTGTCTATATGTGTGTAGGTGTGTGACTCTTTATGGCACTGTGTCAATGTGCGTGAGTGCTCATGTGTCTGTGTGTGTGTGAGTTTGTGAGTGTGTAGGTGTGATTGGGAATGAGTGTGTGAGTGTGTATATGAGTGTGTCATTGTGTTTGTGTTTGTATGTGAGTGTGTTTTTGTTTAGGTGTGTGTGTGACATTGTGTGAGTCTATGTGGGAGTGCATTTCTGTCTGAGTGTGTGTGTGTCTGTGTGTAAGTGTGAGAGTGTGTTAGGGTGTTTGTGAGAGTGCAGGTGTGTGAGTGGGAGTGAGTGAGTGAATGTGTATATGAGTGGGTGACTGTGTGTGTGCATGTGTGTGCCTGACAGTCTGAATATGTGGGTGTTTCTGTGTGTAGGTGTGTGAGTGAGTGTGTGACATTGTGTGAGTGTGTGTGACAATGTGTGAGTGTGTGTGAGTGCATATGAATCTGTGTGTGTTGGTGTGTGAAAAGGTGTGCGAGAGCTTGTGACAGTGTGTGAGTGTGTGTGTTTGTGACATTCTGAGATTGTGTGTTGGTGTCTCTGTGTGTGTAGATGTGTGAGTGCAGCAGTGTGTGAGTGTGAGTGGGAATGTGTCTGTGAGTGTGTGTGGGTGTGAGTGTGTTTTTTTGAAATTCTAGTTGTGTGTGTGGGAGTGATTGTGTGTGTGTATATAAGTGTGTGTTTGTGTGTGAGTGTGTGTGATTGTGTGTATGTGTGTGTGACTATATGTGTGTGTGTCTATGTGTAGGTGCGTAATTGTGTGTGAGAATGTGGGTGATTCTGTGTGTAGGTGTGTGAATGTGTGAGTGTGTTTGTGAGAGTGAAGTTGTGTGAGTGTTTGTGTGTGTGTGAGTGTGTATACGGTGTGTGATTGTGTCTGAGTTTTTGTGATTGTGTGTGAGAATGTGAGTGAAGGTGTCTGTGTGTATGTGTGTGAATGTGTGAAACAGTGTCTCAGTCTTCGTGATTTTGTGTGGGTGTGTGAGAGTGTGTGTGAGCGTTTGGGTGTAGGTGTTTCTTTTTGAGGGCCTTTGTGGTTAATATATGTGTGTGTGTGAGTGTGTGTGTGTGTAAGTGTGAGTGGGAGTGAGAGTGGGAGTGTGTGCACGAGTGTGTTGTGTGTGATTGTGTTTGTGGGTGAGTTTCTGAGCGTCTTTGTGTGCAGGTGTGTTTCTGACGGTTTTAGTGTGGGTGTGAGTGCATGTGACTCTGTGAGAGTGTGTGTGTGTAGTTGTGTGAGTGGGAGTGAGTGTGTGAATGAGTATACGATTGGGTGACTGTGTGTGAGTGTGTGTGATTGTGTGTGAGAATGTGTGTGAGTGAGTCTGTGTGTGTAGGTGTGTGATTGTGCCGAAATCTGTGTGATTGCGTGTGTTTGTGAGTGTGTGTGACAGTGTGTGTGAGTGTAGGAGTGTCTGAGTGCCTGTGTGATTTCTGTATGTGAGTGTGTGTGTGTTTGATGATGCGTTTTTTTGTGTGTGTAGGTGTGTTAGTGGGAGAGTGTGTGTATACGAGTGTGTGATTGTGTGTGAGTGTTTATGTCTGTGAGTGGGTGTGAGTGTGTCTGTGTGTGCAGGTGTGAGTGTGTCAGTATTTGTGAGTGTGTTTGTGATTGCATGTGAGCCTGTGTTTGTATGTTGGTTTGTTTGTGTGTGTAGGTGTGCGAGTGTGTTTGACAGTGTTTAAGGGTGAGTGCGTGTGTGTCTGTAAGTGTTTGTGTGAGTAGGTGAGTGAGTGTGTGTGACCGGGTGATTGTGTGTGTGAATGAGTGTGAGTCTGTGTGTCTGTGTGTTTGTGGGTGTGTCTACATGTGTGTAGGTGTGTGACAGTTTATGGCACTGTGTCAATGCGCGTGAGTGCTCATGTGTCTGTGTGTGTGTGTGTGTGTGAGTTGGTGAGAGTGTCAGTGTGATTGGTAATGAGTGTGTGAGTATGTATATGAGTGTGTCATTGTGTTTGTGTGTGTGAGTGTGTTTTTGTTCAGGTCTGTGTGTGACATTGTGTGAGTCTATGTGGGAGTGCATTTCTGTCTGAGTGTGTGTGTGTCTGTGAGTAACGGTGAGAGTGTGTTAGGGTGTTTGTGAGAGTGCAGGTGTGTGAGTGGGAGTGAGTGAGTGAATGTGTATATGAGTGGGTGACTGTGTGTGTGTGCATGTTTGTGCCTGACAGTCTGAATATGTGGGTGTTTCTGTGTGTAGGTGTGTGAGTGTGTGTGTGACATTGTGTGAGTGTGTGTGTGAGTGCAAGTGAATCTGTGTGTGTTGGTGTGTGAGTAGGTGAGCGAGAGCTTGTGGCAGTGTGTGAGAGTGTGTGTTTGAGACATTCTGAGCATGTGTGTTGGTGTCTCTGTGTGTGTAGATGTGTGAGTGCAGCAGTGTGTGAGTGTGTGAGTGGGAATGTGTCTGTGAGTGTGTGTGGGTGTGAGTGTGTTTCTTTGTGAAATTCTAGTTGTGTGTGTGGGAGTGATTGTGTGAGTGTGTATATAAGTGTGCGATTGTGTGTGAGTGTGTGTGATTGTGTGTGTGCCTATATGTGTGTGTGTCTATGTGTAGGTGCGTAATTGTGTGTGTGCAAATGTGTGTGATAATGTGGGTGCTTCTGTGTGTAGGTGTGTGAATGTGTGAGTGTTTGTGAGAGTGTAGTTGTGTGAGTGTTTGTGTGTGTGTGAGTGTGTATACGGGTGTGTGATTGTGTCTGAGTTTTTGTGATTGTGTGTGAGAATGTGAGTGAATGTGTCTGTGTGTATGTGTGTGAGTGTGTGGAACAGTGTCTCAGTCTTCGTGATTTTGTGTGGGTGTGTGAGAGTGTGTGTGAGCGTTTGAGTGTAGGTGTTTCTTTTTGAGGGCCTTTGTGGTTAATATATGTGTGTGTGTGAGTGTGTGTGTGTAAGTGTGAGTGGGAGTGAGAGTGGGAGTGTGTGTACGAGTGTGTTATTGTGTGTGATTGTGTTTGTGGGTTTGTTTCTGAGCGTCTTTGTGTGCAGGTGTGTGTGTCTGACGGTTTTAGTGTGGGTGTGAGTGCATGTGACTCTGTGAGAGTGTGTGTGTGTAGTTGTGTGAGTGGGAGTGAGTGTGTGAATGTGTATACGAATGGGTGATTGTGTGTGTGTGATTGTGTGAGTGAATGTGTGTGAGTGAGTCTGTGTGTGTAGGTGTGTGTTTGTGCCGAAATCTGTGTGATTGCGTGTGTTTGTGAGTGTGTGTGACAGTGTGTGTGAGTGTAGGAGTGTCTGAGTGCCTGTGTGATTTCTGTATGTGAGTGTGTGTGTGTTTGATGATGCGTTTGTTAGTGTGTGTGTAGGTGTGTTAGTGGGAGAGAGTGTGTATACGAGTGTGTGATTGTGTGTGAGTGATTTTGTCTGTGAGTGGGTGTGAGTGTGTCTGTGAGTGCAGGTGAGAGTGTGTGACTATTTGTGAGTGTGTGTGTGATTGCATGTGAGCCTGTGTTTGTGTGTTGTTTTGTTTGTGTGTGTAGGTGTGCGAGTGTGTTTGACAGTGTTTGAGTGAGTGTTAGTGCGTGTGTGTCTGTAAGTGTGTGAGTAGGTGTGTGAGTGTGTGTGACAGTGTGATTGTGTGTGTGAGTGCGTGTGAGTCTGTGTGTCTGTGTGTTTGTGATGTGTGTCTATATGTGTGTAGGTGTGTGACTCTTTATGGCACTGTGTCAATGTGCGTGAGTGCTCATGTGTCTGTGTGTGTGTGAGTTTGTGAGTGTGTAGGTGTGATTGGGAATGAGTGTGTGAGTGTGTATATGAGTGTGTCATTGTGTTTGTGTGTGTGTGAGTGTGTTTTGGTTTAGGTGTGTGTGTGACATTGTGTGAGTCTATGTGGGAGTGCATTTCTGTCTGAGTGTGTGTGTGTCTGTGTGTAAGTGTGAGAGTGTGTTAGGGTGTTTGTGAGAGTGCAGGTGTGTGAGTGGGAGTGAGTGAGTGAATGTGTATATGAGTGGGTGACTGTGTGTGCATGTGTGTGCCTGACAGTCTGAATATGTGGGTGTTTCTGTGTGTAGGTGTGTGAGTGAGTGTGTGACATTGTGTGAGTGTGTGTGTGACAATGTGTGAGTGTGTGTGAGTGCATAAGAATCTGTGTGTGTTGGTGTGTGAAAAGGTGTGCGAGAGCTTGTGGCAGTGTGTGAGTGTGTGTGTTTGTGACATTCTGAGATTGTGTGTTGGTGTCTCTGTGTGTGTAGATGTGTGAGTGCAGCAGTGTGTGAGTGTGTGAGTGGGAATGTGTCTGTGAGTGTGTGTGGGTGTGAGTGTGTTTTTTTTGAAATTCTAGTTGTGTGTGTGGGAGTGATTGTGTGTGTGTATATAAGTGTGCGTTTGTGTGTGAGTGTGTGTGATTGTGTGTATGTGTGTGTGACTATATGTGTGTGTGTCTATGTGTAGGTGCGTAATTGTGTGTGAGAATGTGGGTGCTTCTGTGTGTAGGTGTGTGAATGTGTGTGTGTGTTTGTGAGAGTGAAGTTGTGTGAGTGTTTGTGTGTGTGTGAGTGTGTATACGGTGTGTGATTGTGTCTGAGTTTTTGTGATTGTGTGTGAGAATGTGAGTGAAGGTGTCTGTGTGTATGTGTGTGAATGTGTGAAACAGTGTCTCAGTCTTCGTGATTTTGTGTGGGTGTGTGAGAGTGTGTGTGAGCGTTTGGGTGTAGGTGTTTCTTTTTGAGGGCCTTTGTGGTTAATATATGTGTGTGTGTGAGTGTGTGTGTGTAAGTGTGAGTGGGAGTGAGAGTGGGAGTGTGTGCACGAGTGCGTTGTGTGTGATTGTGTTTGTGGGTGAGTTTCTGAGCGTCTTTGTGTGCAGGTGTGTTTCTGACGGTTTTAGTGTGGGTGTGAGTGCATGTGACTCTGTGAGAGTGTGTGTGTGTAGTTGTGTGAGTGGGAGTGAGTGTGTGAATGTGTATATGATTGGGTGACTGTGTGTGAGTGTGTGTGATTGTGTGTGAGAATGTGTGTGAGTGAGTCTGTGTGTGTAGGTGTGTGATTGTGCCGAACTCTGTGTGATTGCGTGTGTTTGTGAGTGTGTGTGACAGTGTGTGTGAGTGTAGGAGTGTCTGAGTGCCTGTGTGATTTCTGTATGTGAGTGTGTGTGTGTTTGATGATGCGTTTGTTAGTGTGTGTGTAGGTGTGTTAGTGGGAGAGAGTGTGTATACGAGTGTGTGATTGTGTGTGAGTGTTTATGTCTGTGAGTGGGTGTGAGTGTGTCTGTGTGTGCAGGTGTGAGTGTGTCAGTATTTGTGAGTGTGTTTGTGATTGCATGTGAGCCTGTGTTTGTATGTTGGTTTGTTTGTGTGTGTAGGTGTGCGAGTGTGTTTGACAGTGTTTAAGGGTGAGTGCGTGTGTGTCTGTAAGTGTTTGTGTGAGTAGGTGAGTGAGTGTGTGTGACCGGGTGATTGTGTGTGTGAATGAGTGTGAGTCTGTGTGTCTGTGTGTTTGTGGGTGTGTCTACATGTGTGTAGGTGTGTGACTGTTTATGGCACTGTGTCAATGCGCGTGAGTGCTCATGTGTCTGTGTGTGTGTGTGAGTTGGTGAGAGTGTCAGTGTGATTGGTAATGAGTGTGTGAGTATGTATATGAGTGTGTCATTGTGTTTGTGTGTGTGTGAGTGTGTTTTTGTTTAGGTCTGTGTGTGACATTGTGTGAGTCTATGTGGGAGTGCATTTCTGTCTGAGTGTGTGTGTGTCTGTGAGTAACGGTGAGAGTGTGTTAGGGTGTTTGTGAGAGTGCAGGTGTGTGAGTGGGAGTGAGTGAGTGAATGTGTATATGAGTGGGTGACTGTGTGTGTGTGCATGTTTGTGCCTGACAGTCTGAATATGTGGGTGTTTCTGTGTGTAGGTGTGTGAGTGTGTGTGTGACATTGTGTGAGTGTGTGTGTGAGTGCAAGTGAATCTGTGTGTGTTGGTGTGTGAGTAGGTGAGCGAGAGCTTGTGGCAGTGTGTGAGAGTGTGTGTTTGAGACATTCTGAGCATGTGTGTTGGTGTCTCTGTGTGTGTAGATGTGTGAGTGCAGCAGTGTGTGAGTGTGTGAGTGGGAATGTGTCTGTGAGTGTGTGTGGGTGTGAGTGTGTTTCTTTGTGAAATTCTAGTTGTGTGTGTGGGAGTGATTGTGTGAGTGTGTATATAAGTGTGCGATTGTGTGTGAGTGTGTGTGATTGTGTGTGTGCCTATATGTGTGTGTGTCTATGTGTAGGTGCGTAATTGTGTGTGTGCAAATGTGTGTGATAATGTGGGTGCTTCTGTGTGTAGGTGTGTGAATGTGTGAGTGTTTGTGAGAGTGTAGTTGTGTGAGTGTTTGTGTGTGTGTGAGTGTGTATACGGGTGTGTGATTGTGTCTGAGTTTTTGTGATTGTGTGTGAGAATGTGAGTGAATGTGTCTGTGTGTATGTGTGTGAGTGTGTGGAACAGTGTCTCAGTCTTCGTGATTTTGTGTGGGTGTGTGAGAGTGTGTGTGAGCGTTTGAGTGTAGGTGTTTCTTTTTGAGGGCCTTTGTGGTTAATATATGTGTGTGTGTGAGTGTGTGTGTGTAAGTGTGAGTGGGAGTGAGAGTGGGAGTGTGTGTACGAGTGTGTTATTGTGTGTGATTGTGTTTGTGGGTTTGTTTCTGAGCGTCTTTGTGTGCAGGTGTGTGTGTCTGACGGTTTTAGTGTGGGTGTGAGTGCATGTGACTCTGTGAGAGTGTGTGTGTGTAGTTGTGTGAGTGGGAGTGAGTGTGTGAATGTGTATACGAATGGGTGATTGTGTGTGTGTGATTGTGTGTGAGAATGTGTGTGAGTGAGTCTGTGTGTGTAGGTGTGTGTTTGTGCCGAAATCTGTGTGATTGCGTGTGTTTGTGAGTGTGTGTGACAGTGTGTGTGAGTGTAGGAGTGTCTGAGTGCCTGTGTGATTTCTGTATGTGAGTGTGTGTGTGTTTGATGATGCGTTTGTTAGTGTGTGTGTAGGTGTGTTAGTGGGAGAGAGTGTGTATACGAGTGTGTGATTGTGTGTGAGTGATTTTGTCTGTGAGTGGGTGTGAGTGTGTCTGTGAGTGCAGGTGAGAGTGTGTGACTATTTGTGAGTGTGTGTGTGATTGCATGTGAGCCTGTGTTTGTGTGTTGTTTTGTTTGTGTGTGTAGGTGTGCGAGTGTGTTTGACAGTGTTTGAGTGAGTGTTAGTGCGTGTGTGTCTGTAAGTGTTTGTGTGAGTAGGTGTGTGAGTGTGTGTGACAGTGTGATTGTGTGTGTGAGTGCGTGTGAGTCTGTGTGTCTGTGTGTTTGTGATGTGTGTCTATATGTGTGTAGGTGTGTGACTCTTTATGGCACTGTGTCAATGTGCGTGAGTGCTCATGTGTCTGTGTGTGTGTGAGTTTGTGAGTGTGTAGGTGTGATTGGGAATGAGTGTGTGAGTGTGTATATGAGTGTGTCATTGTGTTTGTGTGTGTGTGAGTGTGTTTTTGTTTAGGTGTGTGTGTGACATTGTGTGAGTCTATGTGGGAGTGCATTTCTGTCTGAGTGTGTGTGTGTCTGTGTGTAAGTGTGAGAGTGTGTTAGGGTGTTTGTGAGAGTGCAGGTGTGTGAGTGGGAGTGAGTGAGTGAATGTGTATATGAGTGGGTGACTGTGTGTGTGCATGTGTGTGCCTGACAGTCTGAATATGTGGGTGTTTCTGTGTGTAGGTGTGTGAGTGAGTGTGTGACATTGTGTGAGTGTGTGTGTGACAATGTGTGAGTGTGTGTGAGTGCATAAGAATCTGTGTGTGTTGGTGTGTGAAAAGGTGTGCGAGAGCTTGTGGCAGTGTGTGAGTGTGTGTGTTTGTGACATTCTGAGATTGTGTGTTGGTGTCTCTGTGTGTGTAGATGTGTGAGTGCAGCAGTGTGTGAGTGTGTGAGTGGGAATGTGTCTGTGAGTGTGTGTGGGTGTGAGTGTGTTTTTTTTGAAATTCTAGTTGTGTGTGTGGGAGTGATTGTGTGTGTGTATATAAGTGTGCGTTTGTGTGTGAGTGTGTGTGATTGTGTGTATGTGTGTGTGACTATATGTGTGTGTGTCTATGTGTAGGTGCGTAATTGTGTGTGAGAATGTGGGTGCTTCTGTGTGTAGGTGTGTGAATGTGTGTGTGTGTTTGTGAGAGTGAAGTTGTGTGAGTGTTTGTGTGTGTGTGAGTGTGTATACGGTGTGTGATTGTGTCTGAGTTTTTGTGATTGTGTGTGAGAATGTGAGTGAAGGTGTCTGTGTGTATGTGTGTGAATGTGTGAAACAGTGTCTCAGTCTTCGTGATTTTGTGTGGGTGTGTGAGAGTGTGTGTGAGCGTTTGGGTGTAGGTGTTTCTTTTTGAGGGCCTTTGTGGTTAATATATGTGTGTGTGTGAGTGTGTGTGTGTAAGTGTGAGTGGGAGTGAGAGTGGGAGTGTGTGCACGAGTGTGTTGTGTGTGATTGTGTTTGTGGGTGAGTTTCTGAGCGTCTTCGTGTGCAGGTGTGTTTCTGACGGTTTTAGTGTGGGTGTGAGTGCATGTGACTCTGTGAGAGTGTGTGTGTGTAGTTGTGTGAGTGGGAGTGAGTGTGTGAATGTGTATACGATTGGGTGACTGTGTGTGAGTGTGTGTGATTGTGTGTGAGAATGTGTGTGAGTGAGTCTGTGTGTGTAGGTGTGTGATTGTGCCGAACTCTGTGTGATTGCGTGTGTTTGTGAGTGTGTGTGACAGTGTGTGTGAGTGTAGGAGTGTCTGAGTGCCTGTGTGATTTCTGTATGTGAGTGTGTGTGTGTTTGATGATGCGTTTTTTTGTGTGTGTGTAGGTGTGTTAGTGGGAGAGTGTGTGTATACGAGTGTGTGATTGTGTGTGAGTGTTTATGTCTGTGAGTGGGTGTGAGTGTGTCTGTGTGTGCAGGTGTGAGTGTGTCAGTATTTGTGAGTGTGTTTGTGATTGCATGTGAGCCTGTGTTTGTATGTTGGTTTGTTTGTGTGTGTAGGTGTGCGAGTGTGTTTGACAGTGTTTAAGGGTGAGTGCGTGTGTGTCTGTAAGTGTTTGTGTGAGTAGGTGAGTGAGTGTGTGTGACCGGGTGATTGTGTGTGTGAATGAGTGTGAGTCTGTGTGTCTGTGTGTTTGTGGGTGTGTCTACATGTGTGTAGGTGTGTGACTGTTTATGGCACTGTGTCAATGCGTGTGAGTGCGCATGTGTCTGTGTGTGTGTGTGTGTGAGTTGGTGAGAGTGTCAGTGTGATTGGTAATGAGTGTGTATGTATATGAGTGTGTCATTGTGTTTGTGTGTGTGTGAGTGTGTTTTTGTTTAGGTCTGTGTGTGACATTGTGTGAGTCTATGTGGGAGTGCATTTCTGTCTGAGTGTGTGTGTGTCTGTGTGTAAGTGTGAGAGTGCGTTAGGGTGTTTGTGAGAGTGCAGGTGTGTGAGTGGGAGTGAGTGAGTGAATGTGTATATGAGTGGGTGACTGTGTGTGTGTGCATGTTTGTGCCTGACAGTCTGAATATGTGGGTGTTTCTGTGTGTAGGTGTGTGAGTGTGTGTGTGACATTGTGTGAGTGTGTGTGTGAGTGCAAGTGAATCTGTGTGTGTTGGTGTGTGAGTAGGTGAGCGAGAGCTTGTGGCAGTGTGTGAGAGTGTGTGTTTGAGACATTCTGAGCATGTGTGTTGGTGTCTCTGTGTGTGTAGATGTGTGAGTGCAGCAGTGTGTGAGTGTGTGAGTGGGAATGTGTCTGTGAGTGTGTGTGGGTGTGAGTGTGTTTCTTTGTGAAATTCTAGTTGTGTGAGTGGGAGTGATTGTGTGAGTGTGTATATAAGTGTGCGATTGTGTGTGAGTGTGTGTGATTGCGTGTGTGCCTATATGTGTGTGTGTCTATGTGTAGGTGCGTAATTGTGTGTGTGCAAATGTGTGTGATAATGTGGGTGCTTCTGTGTGTAGGTGTGTGAATGTGTGAGTGTTTGTGAGTGTAGTTGTGTGAGTGTTTGTGTGTGTGTGAGTGTGTATACGGGTGTGTGATTGTGTCTGAGTTTTTGTGATTGTGTGTGAGAATGTGAGTGAATGTGACTGTGTGTATGTGTGTGAGTGTGTGGAACAGTGTCTCAGTTTTCGTGATTTTGTGTGGGTGTGTGAGAGTGTGTGTGAGCGTTTGAGTGTAGGTGTTTCTTTTTGAGGGCCTTTGTGGTTAATATATGTGTGTGTGTGAGTGTGTGTGTGTAAGTGTGAGTGGGAGTGAGAGTGGGAGTGTGTGTACAAGTGTGTTATTGTGTGTGATTGTGTTTGTGGGTTTGTTTCTGAGCGTCTTTGTGTGCAGGTGTGTGTGTCTGACGGTTTTAGTGTGGGTGTGAGTGCATGTGACTCTGTGAGAGTGTGTGTGTGTAGTTGTGTGAGTGGGAGTGAGTGTGTGAATGTGTATACGAATGGGTGATTGTGTGTGTGTGATTGTGTGTGAGAATGTGTGTGAGTGAGTCTGTGTGTGTAGGTGTGTGTTTGTGCCGAAATCTGTGTGATTGCGTGTGTTTGTGAGTGTGTGTGACAGTGTGTGTGAGTGTAGGAGTGTCTGAGTGCCTGTGTGATTTCTGTATGTGAGTGTGTGTGTGTTTGATGATGCGTTTGTTAGTGTGTGTGTAGGTGTGTTAGTGGGAGAGAGTGTGTATACGAGTGTGTGATTGTGTGTGAGTGATTTTGTCTGTGAGTGGGTGTGAGTGTGTCTGTGAGTGCAGGTGAGAGTGTGTGACTATTTGTGAGTGTGTGTGTGATTGCATGTGATCCTGTGTTTGTGTGTTGTTTTGTTTTTGTGTGTAGGTGTGCGAGTGTGTTTGACAGTGTTTGAGTGAGTGTAAGTGCGTGTGTGTCTGTAAGTGTTTGTGTGAGTAGGTGTGTGAGTGTGTGTGACAGTGTGATTGTGTGTGTGAGTGCGTGTGAGTCTGTGTGTCTGTGTGTTTGTGATGTGTGTCTATATGTGTGTAGGTGTATGACTCTTTATGGCACTGTGTCAATGTGCGTGAGTGCTCATGTGTCTGTGTGTGTGTGAGTTTGTGAGTGTGTAGGTGTGATTGGGAATGAGTGTGTGAGTGTGTATATGAGTGTGTCATTGTGTTTGTGTGTGTGTGAGTGTGTTTTTGTTTAGGTGTGTGTGTGACATTGTGTGAGTCTATGTGGGAGTGCATTTCTGTCTGAGTGTGTGTGTGTCTGTGTGTAAGTGTGAGAGTGTGTTAGGGTGTTTGTGAGAGTGCAGGTGTGTGAGTGGGATTGAGTGAGTGAATGTGTATATGAGTGGGTGACTGTGTGTGTGCATGTGTGTGCCTGACAGTCTGAATATGTGGGTGTTTCTGTGTGTAGGTGTGTGAGTGAGTGTGTGACATTGTGTGAGTGTGTGTGTGACAATGTGTGAGTGTGTGTGAGTGCATAAGAATCTGTGTGTGTTGGTGTGTGAAAAGGTGTGCGAGAGCTTGTGGCAGTGTGTGAGTGTGTGTGTTTGTGACATTCTGAGATTGTGTGTTGGTGTCTCTGTGTGTGTAGATGTGTGAGTGCAGCAGTGTGTGAGTGTGTGAGTGGGAATGTGTCTGAGAGTGTGTGTGGGTGTGAGTGTGTTTTTTTTGAAATTCTAGTTGTGTGTGTGGGAGTGATTGTGTGTGTGTATATAAGTGTGCGTTTGTGTGTGAGTGTGTGTGATTGTGTGTATGTGTGTGTGACTATATGTGTGTGTGTCTATGTGTAGGTGCGTAATTGTGTGTGAGAATGTGGGTGCTTCTGTGTGTAGGTGTGTGAATGTGTGTGTGTGTTTGTGAGAGTGAAGTTGTGTGAGTGTTTGTGTGTGTGTGAGTGTGTATACGGTGTGTGATTGTGTCTGAGTTTTTGTGATTGTGTGTGAGAATGTGAGTGAAGGTGTCTGTGTGTATGTGTGTGAATGTGTGAAACAGTGTCTCAGTCTTCGTGATTTTGTGTGGGTGTGTGAGAGTGTGTGTGAGCGTTTGGGTGTAGGTGTTTCTTTTTGAGGGCCTTTGTGGTTAATATATGTGTGTGTGTGAGTGTGTGTGTGTAAGTGTGAGTGGGAGTGAGAGTGGGAGTGTGTGCACGAGTGCGTTGTGTGTGATTGTGTTTGTGGGTGAGTTTCTGAGCGTCTTTGTGTGCAGGTGTGTTTCTGACGGTTTTAGTGTGGGTGTGAGTGCATGTGACTCTGTGAGAGTGTGTGTGTGTAGTTGTGTGAGTGGGAGTGAGTGTGTGAATGTGTATATGATTGGGTGACTGTGTGTGAGTGTGTGTGATTGTGTGTGAGAATGTGTGTGAGTGAGTCTGTGTGTGTAGGTGTGTGATTGTGCCGAACTCTGTGTGATTGCGTGTGTTTGTGAGTGTGTGTGACAGTGTGTGTGAGTGTAGGAGTGTCTGAGTGCCTGTGTGATTTCTGTATGTGAGTGTGTGTGTGTTTGATGATGCGTTTGTTAGTGTGTGTGTAGGTGTGTTAGTGGGAGAGAGTGTGTATACGAGTGTGTGATTGTGTGTGAGTGTTTATGTCTGTGAGTGGGTGTGAGTGTGTCTGTGTGTGCAGGTGTGAGTGTGTCAGTATTTGTGAGTGTGTTTGTGATTGCATGTGAGCCTGTGTTTGTATGTTGGTTTGTTTGTGTGTGTAGGTGTGCGAGTGTGTTTGACAGTGTTTAAGGGTGAGTGCGTGTGTGTCTGTAAGTGTTTGTGTGAGTAGGTGAGTGAGTGTGTGTGACCGGGTGATTGTGTGTGTGAATGAGTGTGAGTCTGTGTGTCTGTGTGTTTGTGGGTGTGTCTACATGTGTGTAGGTGTGTGACAGTTTATGGCACTGTGTCAATGCGCGTGAGTGCTCATGTGTCTGTGTGTGTGTGTGAGTTGGTGAGAGTGTCAGTGTGATTGGTAATGAGTGTGTGAGTATGTATATGAGTGTGTCATTGTGTTTGTGTGTGTGTGAGTGTGTTTTTGTTTAGGTCTGTGTGTGACATTGTGTGAGTCTATGTGGGAGTGCATTTCTGTCTGAGTGTGTGTGTGTCTGTGAGTAACGGTGAGAGTGTGTTAGGGTGTTTGTGAGAGTGCAGGTGTGTGAGTGGGAGTGAGTGAGTGAATGTGTATATGAGTGGGTGACTGTGTGTGTGTGCATGTTTGTGCCTGACAGTCTGAATATGTGGGTGTTTCTGTGTGTAGGTGTGTGAGTGTGTGTGTGACATTGTGTGAGTGTGTGTGTGAGTGCAAGTGAATCTGTGTGTGTTGGTGTGTGAGTAGGTGAGCGAGAGCTTGTGGCAGTGTGTGAGAGTGTGTGTTTGAGACATTCTGAGCATGTGTGTTGGTGTCTCTGTGTGTGTAGATGTGTGAGTGCAGCAGTGTGTGAGTGTGTGAGTGGGAATGTGTCTGTGAGTGTGTGTGGGTGTGAGTGTGTTTCTTTGTGAAATTCTAGTTGTGTGTGTGGGAGTGATTGTGTGAGTGTGTATATAAGTGTGCGATTGTGTGTGAGTGTGTGTGATTGTGTGTGTGCCTATATGTGTGTGTGTCTATGTGTAGGTGCGTAATTGTGTGTGTGCAAATGTGTGTGATAATGTGGGTGCTTCTGTGTGTAGGTGTGTGAATGTGTGAGTGTTTGTGAGAGTGTAGTTGTGTGAGTGTTTGTGTGTGTGTGAGTGTGTATACGGGTGTGTGATTGTGTCTGAGTTTTTGTGATTGTGTGTGAGAATGTGAGTGAATGTGTCTGTGTGTATGTGTGTGAGTGTGTGGAACAGTGTCTCAGTCTTCGTGATTTTGTGTGGGTGTGTGAGAGTGTGTGTGAGCGTTTGAGTGTAGGTGTTTCTTTTTGAGGGCCTTTGTGGTTAATATATGTGTGTGTGTGAGTGTGTGTGTGTAAGTGTGAGTGGGAGTGAGAGTGGGAGTGTGTGTACGAGTGTGTTATTGTGTGTGATTGTGTTTGTGGGTTTGTTTCTGAGCGTCTTTGTGTGCAGGTGTGTGTGTCTGACGGTTTTAGTGTGGGTGTGAGTGCATGTGACTCTGTGAGAGTGTGTGTGTGTAGTTGTGTGAGTGGGAGTGAGTGTGTGAATGTGTATACGAATGGGTGATTGTGTGTGTGTGATTGTGTGTGAGAATGTGTGTGAGTGAGTCTGTGTGTGTAGGTGTGTGTTTGTGCCGAAATCTGTGTGATTGCGTGTGTTTGTGAGTGTGTGTGACAGTGTGTGTGAGTGTAGGAGTGTCTGAGTGCCTGTGTGATTTCTGTATGTGAGTGTGTGTGTGTTTGATGATGCGTTTGTTAGTGTGTGTGTAGGTGTGTTAGTGGGAGAGAGTGTGTATACGAGTGTGTGATTGTGTGTGAGTGATTTTGTCTGTGAGTGGGTGTGAGTGTGTCTGTGAGTGCAGGTGAGAGTGTGTGACTATTTGTGAGTGTGTGTGTGATTGCATGTGAGCCTGTGTTTGTGTGTTGTTTTGTTTGTGTGTGTAGGTGTGCGAGTGTGTTTGACAGTGTTTGAGTGAGTGTTAGTGCGTGTGTGTCTGTAAGTGTGTGAGTAGGTGTGTGAGTGTGTGTGACAGTGTGATTGTGTGTGTGAGTGCGTGTGAGTCTGTGTGTCTGTGTGTTTGTGATGTGTGTCTATATGTGTGTAGGTGTGTGACTCTTTATGGCACTGTGTCAATGTGCGTGAGTGCTCATGTGTCTGTGTGTGTGTGAGTTTGTGAGTGTGTAGGTGTGATTGGGAATGAGTGTGTGAGTGTGTATATGAGTGTGTCATTGTGTTTGTGTGTGTGTGAGTGTGTTTTGGTTTAGGTGTGTGTGTGACATTGTGTGAGTCTATGTGGGAGTGCATTTCTGTCTGAGTGTGTGTGTGTCTGTGTGTAAGTGTGAGAGTGTGTTAGGGTGTTTGTGAGAGTGCAGGTGTGTGAGTGGGAGTGAGTGAGTGAATGTGTATATGAGTGGGTGACTGTGTGTGTGCATGTGTGTGCCTGACAGTCTGAATATGTGGGTGTTTCTGTGTGTAGGTGTGTGAGTGAGTGTGTGACATTGTGTGAGTGTGTGTGTGACAATGTGTGAGTGTGTGTGAGTGCATAAGAATCTGTGTGTGTTGGTGTGTGAAAAGGTGTGCGAGAGCTTGTGGCAGTGTGTGAGTGTGTGTGTTTGTGACATTCTGAGATTGTGTGTTGGTGTCTCTGTGTGTGTAGATGTGTGAGTGCAGCAGTGTGTGAGTGTGTGAGTGGGAATGTGTCTGTGAGTGTGTGTGGGTGTGAGTGTGTTTTTTTTGAAATTCTAGTTGTGTGTGTGGGAGTGATTGTGTGTGTGTATATAAGTGTGCGTTTGTGTGTGAGTGTGTGTGATTGTGTGTATGTGTGTGTGACTATATGTGTGTGTGTCTATGTGTAGGTGCGTAATTGTGTGTGAGAATGTGGGTGCTTCTGTGTGTAGGTGTGTGAATGTGTGTGTGTGTTTGTGAGAGTGAAGTTGTGTGAGTGTTTGTGTGTGTGTGAGTGTGTATACGGTGTGTGATTGTGTCTGAGTTTTTGTGATTGTGTGTGAGAATGTGAGTGAAGGTGTCTGTGTGTATGTGTGTGAATGTGTGAAACAGTGTCTCAGTCTTCGTGATTTTGTGTGGGTGTGTGAGAGTGTGTGTGAGCGTTTGGGTGTAGGTGTTTCTTTTTGAGGGCCTTTGTGGTTAATATATGTGTGTGTGTGAGTGTGTGTGTGTAAGTGTGAGTGGGAGTGAGAGTGGGAGTGTGTGCACGAGTGCGTTGTGTGTGATTGTGTTTGTGGGTGAGTTTCTGAGCGTCTTTGTGTGCAGGTGTGTTTCTGACGGTTTTAGTGTGGGTGTGAGTGCATGTGACTCTGTGAGAGTGTGTGTGTGTAGTTGTGTGAGTGGGAGTGAGTGTGTGAATGTGTATATGATTGGGTGACTGTGTGTGAGTGTGTGTGATTGTGTGTGAGAATGTGTGTGAGTGAGTCTGTGTGTGTAGGTGTGTGATTGTGCCGAACTCTGTGTGATTGCGTGTGTTTGTGAGTGTGTGTGACAGTGTGTGTGAGTGTAGGAGTGTCTGAGTGCCTGTGTGATTTCTGTATGTGAGTGTGTGTGTGTTTGATGATGCGTTTGTTAGTGTGTGTGTAGGTGTGTTAGTGGGAGAGAGTGTGTATACGAGTGTGTGATTGTGTGTGAGTGTTTTTGTCTGTGAGTGGGTGTGAGTGTGTCTGTGTGTGCAGGTGTGAGTGTGTCAGTATTTGTGAGTGTGTTTGTGATTGCATGTGAGCCTGTGTTTGTATGTTGGTTTGTTTGTGTGTGTAGGTGTGCGAGTGTGTTTGACAGTGTTTAAGGGTGAGTGCGTGTGTGTCTGTAAGTGTTTGTTTGAGTAGGTGAGTGAGTGTGTGTGACCGGGTGATTGTGTGTGTGAATGAGTGTGAGTCTGTGTGTCTGTGTGTTTGTGGGTGTGTCTACATGTGTGTAGGTGTGTGACAGTTTATGGCACTGTGTCAATGCGCGTGAGTGCTCATGTGTCTGTGTGTGTGTGTGAGTTGGTGAGAGTGTCAGTGTGATTGGTAATGAGTGTGTGAGTATGTATATGAGTGTGTCATTGTGTTTGTGTGTGTGTGAGTGTGTTTTTGTTTAGGTCTGTGTGTGACATTGTGTGAGTCTATGTGGGAGTGCATTTCTGTCTGAGTGTGTGTGTGTCTGTGAGTAACGGTGAGAGTGTGTTAGGGTGTTTGTGAGAGTGCAGGTGTGTGAGTGGGAGTGAGTGAGTGAATGTGTATATGAGTGGGTGACTGTGTGTGTGTGCATGTTTGTGCCTGACAGTCTGAATATGTGGGTGTTTCTGTGTGTAGGTGTGTGAGTGTGTGTGTGACATTGTGTGAGTGTGTGTGTGAGTGCAAGTGAATCTGTGTGTGTTGGTGTGTGAGTAGGTGAGCGAGAGCTTGTGGCAGTGTGTGAGAGTGTGTGTTTGAGACATTCTGAGCATGTGTGTTGGTGTCTCTGTGTGTGTAGATGTGTGAGTGCAGCAGTGTGTGAGTGTGTGAGTGGGAATGTGTCTGTGAGTGTGTGTGGGTGTGAGTGTGTTTCTTTGTGAAATTCTAGTTGTGTGTGTGGGAGTGATTGTGTGAGTGTGTATATAAGTGTGCGATTGTGTGTGAGTGTGTGTGATTGTGTGTGTGCCTATATGTGTGTGTGTCTATGTGTAGGTGCGTAATTGTGTGTGTGCAAATGTGTGTGATAATGTGGGTGCTTCTGTGTGTAGGTGTGTGAATGTGTGAGTGTTTGTGAGAGTGTAGTTGTGTGAGTGTTTGTGTGTGTGTGAGTGTGTATACGGGTGTGTGATTGTGTCTGAGTTTTTGTGATTGTGTGTGAGAATGTGAGTGAATGTGTCTGTGTGTATGTGTGTGAGTGTGTGGAACAGTGTCTCAGTCTTCGTGATTTTGTGTGGGTGTGTGAGAGTGTGTGTGAGCGTTTGAGTGTAGGTGTTTCTTTTTGAGGGCCTTTGTGGTTAATATATGTGTGTGTGTGAGTGTGTGTGTGTAAGTGTGAGTGGGAGTGAGAGTGGGAGTGTGTGTACGAGTGTGTTATTGTGTGTGATTGTGTTTGTGGGTTTGTTTCTGAGCGTCTTTGTGTGCAGGTGTGTGTGTCTGACGGTTTTAGTGTGGGTGTGAGTGCATGTGACTCTGTGAGAGTGTGTGTGTGTAGTTGTGTGAGTGGGAGTGAGTGTGTGAATGTGTATACGAATGGGTGATTGTGTGTGTGTGATTGTGTGTGAGAATGTGTGTGAGTGAGTCTGTGTGTGTAGGTGTGTGTTTGTGCCGAAATCTGTGTGATTGCGTGTGTTTGTGAGTGTGTGTGACAGTGTGTGTGAGTGTAGGAGTGTCTGAGTGCCTGTGTGATTTCTGTATGTGAGTGTGTGTGTGTTTGATGATGCGTTTGTTAGTGTGTGTGTAGGTGTGTTAGTGGGAGAGAGTGTGTATACGAGTGTGTGATTGTGTGTGAGTGATTTTGTCTGTGAGTGGGTGTGAGTGTGTCTGTGAGTGCAGGTGAGAGTGTGTGACTATTTGTGAGTGTGTGTGTGATTGCATGTGAGCCTGTGTTTGTGTGTTGTTTTGTTTGTGTGTGTAGGTGTGCGAGTGTGTTTGACAGTGTTTGAGTGAGTGTTAGTGCGTGTGTGTCTGTAAGTGTTTGTGTGAGTAGGTGTGTGAGTGTGTGTGACAGTGTGATTGTGTGTGTGAGTGCGTGTGAGTCTGTGTGTCTGTGTGTTTGTGATGTGTGTCTATATGTGTGTAGGTGTGTGACTCTTTATGGCACTGTATCAATGTGCGTGAGTGCTCATGTGTCTGTGTGTGTGTGAGTTTGTGAGTGTGTAGGTGTGATTGGGAATGAGTGTGTGAGTGTGTATATGAGTGTGTCATTGTGTTTGTGTGTGTGTGAGTGTGTTTTTGTTTAGGTGTGTGTGTGACATTGTGTGAGTCTATGTGGGAGTGCATTTCTGTCTGAGTGTGTGTGTGTCTGTGTGTAAGTGTGAGAGTGTGTTAGGGTGTTTGTGAGAGTGCAGGTGTGTGAGTGGGAGTGAGTGAGTGAATGTGTATATGAGTGGGTGACTGTGTGTGTGCATGTGTGTGCCTGACAGTCTGAATATGTGGGTGTTTCTGTGTGTAGGTGTGTGAGTGAGTGTGTGACATTGTGTGAGTGTGTGTGTGACAATGTGTGAGTGTGTGTGAGTGCATAAGAATCTGTGTGTGTTGGTGTGTGAAAAGGTGTGCGAGAGCTTGTGGCAGTGTGTGAGTGTGTGTGTTTGTGACATTCTGAGATTGTGTGTTGGTGTCTCTGTGTGTGTAGATGTGTGAGTGCAGCAGTGTGTGAGTGTGTGAGTGGGAATGTGTCTGTGAGTGTGTGTGGGTGTGAGTGTGTTTTTTTTGAAATTCTAGTTGTGTGTGTGGGAGTGATTGTGTGTGTGTATATAAGTGTGCGTTTGTGTGTGAGTGTGTGTGATTGTGTGTATGTGTGTGTGACTATATGTGTGTGTGTCTATGTGTAGGTGCGTAATTGTGTGTGAGAATGTGGGTGCTTCTGTGTGTAGGTGTGTGAATGTGTGTGTGTGTTTGTGAGAGTGAAGTTGTGTGAGTGTTTGTGTGTGTGTGAGTGTGTATACGGTGTGTGATTGTGTCTGAGTTTTTGTGATTGTGTGTGAGAATGTGAGTGAAGGTGTCTGTGTGTATGTGTGTGAATGTGTGAAACAGTGTCTCAGTCTTCGTGATTTTGTGTGGGTGTGTGAGAGTGTGTGTGAGCGTTTGGGTGTAGGTGTTTCTTTTTGAGGGCCTTTGTGGTTAATATATGTGTGTGTGTGAGTGTGTGTGTGTAAGTGTGAGTGGGAGTGAGAGTGGGAGTGTGTGCACGAGTGTGTTGTGTGTGATTGTGTTTGTGGGTGAGTTTCTGAGCGTCTTTGTGTGCAGGTGTGTTTCTGACGGTTTTAGTGTGGGTGTGAGTGCATGTGACTCTGTGAGAGTGTGTGTGTGTAGTTGTGTGAGTGGGAGTGAGTGTGTGAATGTGTATACGATTGGGTGACTGTGTGTGAGTGTGTGTGATTGTGTGTGAGAATGTGTGTGAGTGAGTCTGTGTGTGTAGGTGTGTGATTGTGCCGAACTCTGTGTGATTGCGTGTGTTTGTGAGTGTGTGTGACAGTGTGTGTGAGTGTAGGAGTGTCTGAGTGCCTGTGTGATTTCTGTATGTGAGTGTGTGTGTGTTTGATGATGCGTTTTTTTTTGTGTGTGTAGGTGTGTTAGTGGGAGAGTGTGTGTATACGAGTGTGTGATTGTGTGTGAGTGTTTATGTCTGTGAGTGGGTGTGAGTGTGTCTGTGTGTGCAGGTGTGAGTGTGTCAGTATTTGTGAGTGTGTTTGTGATTGCATGTGAGCCTGTTTGTATGTTGGTTTGTTTGTGTGTGTAGGTGTGCGAGTGTGTTTGACAGTGTTTAAGGGTGAGTGCGTGTGTGTCTGTAAGTGTTTGTGTGAGTAGGTGAGTGAGTGTGTGTGACCGGGTGATTGTGTGTGTGAATGAGTGTGAGTCTGTGTGTCTGTGTGTTTGTGGGTGTGTCTACATGTGTGTAGGTGTGTGACTGTTTATGGCACTGTGTCAATGCGTGTGAGTGCGCATGTGTCTGTGTGTGTGTGTGTGTGAGTTGGTGAGAGTGTCAGTGTGATTGGTAATGAGTGTGTATGTATATGAGTGTGTCATTGTGTTTGTGTGTGTGTGAGTGTGTTTTTGTTTAGGTCTGTGTGTGACATTGTGTGAGTCTATGTGGGAGTGCATTTCTGTCTGAGTGTGTGTGTGTCTGTGTGTAAGTGTGAGAGTGCGTTAGGGTGTTTGTGAGAGTGCAGGTGTGTGAGTGGGAGTGAGTGAGTGAATGTGTATATGAGTGGGTGACTGTGTGTGTGTGCATGTTTGTGCCTGACAGTCTGAATATGTGGGTGTTTCTGTGTGTAGGTGTGTGAGTGTGTGTGTGACATTGTGTGAGTGTGTGTGTGAGTGCAAGTGAATCTGTGTGTGTTGGTGTGTGAGTAGGTGAGCGAGAGCTTGTGGCAGTGTGTGAGAGTGTGTGTTTGAGACATTCTGAGCATGTGTGTTGGTGTCTCTGTGTGTGTAGATGTGTGAGTGCAGCAGTGTGTGAGTGTGTGAGTGGGAATGTGTCTGTGAGTGTGTGTGGGTGTGAGTGTGTTTCTTTGTGAAATTCTAGTTGTGTGAGTGGGAGTGATTGTGTGAGTGTGTATATAAGTGTGCGATTGTGTGTGAGTGTGTGTGATTGCGTGTGTGCCTATATGTGTGTGTGTCTATGTGTAGGTGCGTAATTGTGTGTGTGCAAATGTGTGTGATAATGTGGGTGCTTCTGTGTGTAGGTGTGTGAATGTGTGAGTGTTTGTGAGTGTAGTTGTGTGAGTGTTTGTGTGTGTGTGAGTGTGTATACGGGTGTGTGATTGTGTCTGAGTTTTTGTGATTGTGTGTGAGAATGTGAGTGAATGTGACTGTGTGTATGTGTGTGAGTGTGTGGAACAGTGTCTCAGTTTTCGTGATTTTGTGTGGGTGTGTGAGAGTGTGTGTGAGCGTTTGAGTGTAGGTGTTTCTTTTTGAGTGCCTTTGTGGTTAATATATGTGTGTGTGTGAGTGTGTGTGTGTAAGTGTGAGTGGGAGTGAGAGTGGGAGTGTGTGTACAAGTGTGTTATTGTGTGTGATTGTGTTTGTGGGTTTGTTTCTGAGCGTCTTTGTGTGCAGGTGTGTGTGTCTGACGGTTTTAGTGTGGGTGTGAGTGCATGTGACTCTGTGAGAGTGTGTGTGTGTAGTTGTGTGAGTGGGAGTGAGTGTGTGAATGTGTATACGAATGGGTGATTGTGTGTGTGTGATTGTGTGTGAGAATGTGTGTGAGTGAGTCTGTGTGTGTAGGTGTGTGTTTGTGCCGAAATCTGTGTGATTGCGTGTGTTTGTGAGTGTGTGTGACAGTGTGTGTGAGTGTAGGAGTGTCTGAGTGCCTGTGTGATTTCTGTATGTGAGTGTGTGTGTGTTTGATGATGCGTTTGTTAGTGTGTGTGTAGGTGTGTTAGTGGGAGAGAGTGTGTATACGAGTGTGTGATTGTGTGTGAGTGATTTTGTCTGTGAGTGGGTGTGAGTGTGTCTGTGAGTGCAGGTGAGAGTGTGTGACTATTTGTGAGTGTGTGTGTGATTGCATGTGAGCCTGTGTTTGTGTGTTGTTTTGTTTTTGTGTGTAGGTGTGCGAGTGTGTTTGACAGTGTTTGAGTGAGTGTAAGTGCGTGTGTGTCTGTAAGTGTTTGTGTGAGTAGGTGTGTGAGTGTGTGTGACAGTGTGATTGTGTGTGTGAGTGCGTGTGAGTCTGTGTGTCTGTGTGTTTGTGATGTGTGTCTATATGTGTGTAGGTGTATGACTCTTTATGGCACTGTGTCAATGTGCGTGAGTGCTCATGTGTCTGTGTGTGTGTGAGTTTGTGAGTGTGTAGGTGTGATTGGGAATGAGTGTGTGAGTGTGTATATGAGTGTGTCATTGTGTTTGTGTGTGTGTGAGTGTGTTTTTGTTTAGGTGTGTGTGTGACATTGTGTGAGTCTATGTGGGAGTGCATTTCTGTCTGAGTGTGTGTGTGTCTGTGTGTAAGTGTGAGAGTGTGTTAGGGTGTTTGTGAGAGTGCAGGTGTGTGAGTGGGAGTGAGTGAGTGAATGTGTATATGAGTGGGTGACTGTGTGTGTGCATGTGTGTGCCTGACAGTCTGAATATGTGGGTGTTTCTGTGTGTAGGTGTGTGAGTGAGTGTGTGACATTGTGTGAGTGTGTGTGTGACAATGTGTGAGTGTGTGTGAGTGCATAAGAATCTGTGTGTGTTGGTGTGTGAAAAGGTGTGCGAGAGCTTGTGGCAGTGTGTGAGTGTGTGTGTTTGTGACATTCTGAGATTGTGTGTTGGTGTCTCTGTGTGTGTAGATGTGTGAGTGCAGCAGTGTGTGAGTGTGTGAGTGGGAATGTGTCTGTGAGTGTGTGTGGGTGTGAGTGTGTTTTTTTTGAAATTCTAGTTGTGTGTGTGGGAGTGATTGTGTGTGTGTATATAAGTGTGCGTTTGTGTGTGAGTGTGTGTGATTGTGTGTATGTGTGTGTGACTATATGTGTGTGTGTCTATGTGTAGGTGCGTAATTGTGTGTGAGAATGTGGGTGCTTCTGTGTGTAGGTGTGTGAATGTGTGTGTGTGTTTGTGAGAGTGAAGTTGTGTGAGTGTTTGTGTGTGTGTGAGTGTGTATACGGTGTGTGATTGTGTCTGAGTTTTTGTGATTGTGTGTGAGAATGTGAGTGAAGGTGTCTGTGTGTATGTGTGTGAATGTGTGAAACAGTGTCTCAGTCTTCGTGATTTTGTGTGGGTGTGTGAGAGTGTGTGTGAGCGTTTGGGTGTAGGTGTTTCTTTTTGAGGGCCTTTGTGGTTAATATATGTGTGTGTGTGAGTGTGTGTGTGTAAGTGTGAGTGGGAGTGAGAGTGGGAGTGTGTGCACGAGTGCGTTGTGTGTGATTGTGTTTGTGGGTGAGTTTCTGAGCGTCTTTGTGTGCAGGTGTGTTTCTGACGGTTTTAGTGTGGGTGTGAGTGCATGTGACTCTGTGAGAGTGTGTGTGTGTAGTTGTGTGAGTGGGAGTGAGTGTGTGAATGTGTATATGATTGGGTGACTGTGTGTGAGTGTGTGTGATTGTGTGTGAGAATGTGTGTGAGTGAGTCTTTGTGTGTAGGTGTGTGATTGTGCCGAACTCTGTGTGATTGCGTGTGTTTGTGAGTGTGTGTGACAGTGTGTGTGAGTGTAGGAGTGTCTGAGTGCCTGTGTGATTTCTGTATGTGAGTGTGTGTGTGTTTGATGATGCGTTTGTTAGTGTGTGTGTAGGTGTGTTAGTGGGAGAGAGTGTGTATACGAGTGTGTGATTGTGTGTGAGTGTTTATGTCTGTGAGTGGGTGTGAGTGTGTCTGTGTGTGCAGGTGTGAGTGTGTCAGTATTTGTGAGTGTGTTTGTGATTGCATGTGAGCCTGTGTTTGTATGTTGGTTTGTTTGTGTGTGTAGGTGTGCGAGTGTGTTTGACAGTGTTTAAGGGTGAGTGCGTGTGTGTCTGTAAGTGTTTGTGTGAGTAGGTGAGTGAGTGTGTGTGACCGGGTGATTGTGTGTGTGAATGAGTGTGAGTCTGTGTGTCTGTGTGTTTGTGGGTGTGTCTACATGTGTGTAGGTGTGTGACAGTTTATGGCACTGTGTCAATGCGCGTGAGTGCTCATGTGTCTGTGTGTGTGTGTGAGTTGGTGAGAGTGTCAGTGTGATTGGTAATGAGTGTGTGAGTATGTATATGAGTGTGTCATTGTGTTTGTGTGTGTGTGAGTGTGTTTTTGTTTAGGTCTGTGTGTGACATTGTGTGAGTCTATGTGGGAGTGCATTTCTGTCTGAGTGTGTGTGTGTCTGTGAGTAAGGGTGAGAGTGTGTTAGGGTGTTTGTGAGAGTGCAGGTGTGTGAGTGGGAGTGAGTGAGTGAATGTGTATATGAGTGGGTGACTGTGTGTGTGTGCATGTTTGTGCCTGACAGTCTGAATATGTGGGTGTTTCTGTGTGTAGGTGTGTGAGTGTGTGTGTGACATTGTGTGAGTGTGTGTGTGAGTGCAAGTGAATCTGTGTGTGTTGGTGTGTGAGTAGGTGAGCGAGAGCTTGTGGCAGTGTGTGAGAGTGTGTGTTTGAGACATTCTGAGCATGTGTGTTGGTGTCTCTGTGTGTGTAGATGTGTGAGTGCAGCAGTGTGTGAGTGTGTGAGTGGGAATGTGTCTGTGAGTGTGTGTGGGTGTGAGTGTGTTTCTTTGTGAAATTCTAGTTGTGTGTGTGGGAGTGATTGTGTGAGTGTGTATATAAGTGTGCGATTGTGTGTGAGTGTGTGTGATTGTGTGTGTGCCTATATGTGTGTGTGTCTATGTGTAGGTGCGTAATTGTGTGTGTGCAAATGTGTGTGATAATGTGGGTGCTTCTGTGTGTAGGTGTGTGAATGTGTGAGTGTTTGTGAGAGTGTAGTTGTGTGAGTGTTTGTGTGTGTGTGAGTGTGTATACGGGTGTGTGATTGTGTCTGAGTTTTTGTGATTGTGTGTGAGAATGTGAGTGAATGTGTCTGTGTGTATGTGTGTGAGTGTGTGGAACAGTGTCTCAGTCTTCGTGATTTTGTGTGGGTGTGTGAGAGTGTGTGTGAGCGTTTGAGTGTAGGTGTTTCTTTTTGAGGGCCTTTGTGGTTAATATATGTGTGTGTGTGAGTGTGTGTGTGTGTAAGTGTGAGTGGGAGTGAGAGTGGGAGTGTGTGTACGAGTGTGTTATTGTGTGTGATTGTGTTTGTGGGTTTGTTTCTGAGCGTCTTTGTGTGCAGGTGTGTGTGTCTGACGGTTTTAGTGTGGGTGTGAGTGCATGTGACTCTGTGAGAGTGTGTGTGTGTAGTTGTGTGAGTGGGAGTGAGTGTGTGAATGTGTATACGAATGGGTGATTGTGTGTGTGTGATTGTGTGTGAGAATGTGTGTGAGTGAGTCTGTGTGTGTAGGTGTGTGTTTGTGCCGAAATCTGTGTGATTGCGTGTGTTTGTGAGTGTGTGTGACAGTGTGTGTGAGTGTAGGAGTGTCTGAGTGCCTGTGTGATTTCTGTATGTGAGTGTGTGTGTGTTTGATGATGCGTTTGTTAGTGTGTGTGTAGGTGTGTTAGTGGGAGAGAGTGTGTATACGAGTGTGTGATTGTGTGTGAGTGATTTTGTCTGTGAGTGGGTGTGAGTGTGTCTGTGAGTGCAGGTGAGAGTGTGTGACTATTTGTGAGTGTGTGTGTGATTGCATGTGAGCCTGTGTTTGTGTGTTGTTTTGTTTGTGTGTGTAGGTGTGCGAGTGTGTTTGACAGTGTTTGAGTGAGTGTTAGTGCGTGTGTGTCTGTAAGTGTTTGTGTGAGTAGGTGTGTGAGTGTGTGTGACAGTGTGATTGTGTGTGTGAGTGCGTGTGAGTCTGTGTGTCTGTGTGTTTGTGATGTGTGTCTATATGTGTGTAGGTGTGTGACTCTTTATGGCACTGTGTCAATGTGCGTGAGTGCTCATGTGTCTGTGTGTGTGTGAGTTTGTGAGTGTGTAGGTGTGATTGGGAATGAGTGTGTGAGTGTGTATATGAGTGTGTCATTGTGTTTGTGTGTGTGTGAGTGTGTTTTTGTTTAGGTGTGTGTGTGACATTGTGTGAGTCTATGTGGGAGTGCATTTCTGTCTGAGTGTGTGTGTGTCTGTGTGTAAGTGTGAGAGTGTGTTAGGGTGTTTGTGAGAGTGCAGGTGTGTGAGTGGGAGTGAGTGAGTGAATGTGTATATGAGTGGGTGACTGTGTGTGTGCATGTGTGTGCCTGACAGTCTGAATATGTGGGTGTTTCTGTGTGTAGGTGTGTGAGTGAGTGTGTGACATTGTGTGAGTGTGTGTGTGACAATGTGTGAGTGTGTGTGAGTGCATAAGAATCTGTGTGTGTTGGTGTGTGAAAAGGTGTGCGAGAGCTTGTGGCAGTGTGTGAGTGTGTGTGTTTGTGACATTCTGAGATTGTGTGTTGGTGTCTCTGTGTGTGTAGATGTGTGAGTGCAGCAGTGTGTGAGTGTGTGAGTGGGAATGTGTCTGTGAGTGTGTGTGGGTGTGAGTGTGTTTTTTTTGAAATTCTAGTTGTGTGTGTGGGAGTGATTGTGTGTGTGTATATAAGTGTGCGTTTGTGTGTGAGTGTGTGTGATTGTGTGTATGTGTGTGTGACTATATGTGTGTGTGTCTATGTGTAGGTGCGTAATTGTGTGTGAGAATGTGGGTGCTTCTGTGTGTAGGTGTGTGAATGTGTGTGTGTGTTTGTGAGAGTGAAGTTGTGTGAGTGTTTGTGTGTGTGTGAGTGTGTATACGGTGTGTGATTGTGTCTGAGTTTTTGTGATTGTGTGTGAGAATGTGAGTGAAGGTGTCTGTGTGTATGTGTGTGAATGTGTGAAACAGTGTCTCAGTCTTCGTGATTTTGTGTGGGTGTGTGAGAGTGTGTGTGAGCGTTTGGGTGTAGGTGTTTCTTTTTGAGGGCCTTTGTGGATAATATATGTGTGTGTGTGAGTGTGTGTGTGTAAGTGTGAGTGGGAGTGAGAGTGGGAGTGTGTGCACGAGTGCGTTGTGTGTGATTGTGTTTGTGGGTGAGTTTCTGAGCGTCTTTGTGTGCATGTGTGTGTGTCTGACGGTTTTAGTGTGGGTGTGAGTGCATGTGACTCTGTGAGAGTGTGTGTGTGTAGTTGTGTGAGTGGGAGTGAGTGTGTGAATGTGTATATGATTGGGTGACTGTGTGTGAGTGTGTGTGATTGTGTGTGAGAATGTGTGTGAGTGAGTCTTTGTGTGTAGGTGTGTGATTGTGCCGAACTCTGTGTGATTGCGTGTGTTTGTGAGTGTGTGTGACAGTGTGTGTGAGTGTAGGAGTGTCTGAGTGCCTGTGTGATTTCTGTATGTGAGTGTGTGTGTGTTTGATGATGCGTTTGTTAGTGTGTGTGTAGGTGTGTTAGTGGGAGAGAGTGTGTATACGAGTGTGTGATTGTGTGTGAGTGTTTATGTCTGTGAGTGGGTGTGAGTGTGTCTGTGTGTGCAGGTGTGAGTGTGTCAGTATTTGTGAGTGTGTTTGTGATTGCATGTGAGCCTGTGTTTGTATGTTGGTTTGTTTGTGTGTGTAGGTGTGCGAGTGTGTTTGACAGTGTTTAAGGGTGAGTGCGTGTGTGTCTGTAAGTGTTTGTGTGAGTAGGTGAGTGAGTGTGTGTGACCGGGTGATTGTGTGTGTGAATGAGTGTGAGTCTGTGTGTCTGTGTGTTTGTGGGTGTGTCTACATGTGTGTAGGTGTGTGACAGTTTATGGCACTGTGTCAATGCGCGTGAGTGCTCATGTGTCTGTGTGTGTGTGTGAGTTGGTGAGAGTGTCAGTGTGATTGGTAATGAGTGTGTGAGTATGTATATGAGTGTGTCATTGTGTTTGTGTGTGTGTGAGTGTGTTTTTGTTTAGGTCTGTGTGTGACATTGTGTGAGTCTATGTGGGAGTGCATTTCTGTCTGAGTGTGTGTGTGTCTGTGAGTAACGGTGAGAGTGTGTTAGGGTGTTTGTGAGAGTGCAGGTGTGTGAGTGGGAGTGAGTGAGTGAATGTGTATATGAGTGGGTGACTGTGTGTGTGTGCATGTTTGTGCCTGACAGTCTGAATATGTGGGTGTTTCTGTGTGTAGGTGTGTGAGTGTGTGTGTGACATTGTGTGAGTGTGTGTGTGAGTGCAAGTGAATCTGTGTGTGTTGGTGTGTGAGTAGGTGAGCGAGAGCTTGTGGCAGTGTGTGAGAGTGTGTGTTTGAGACATTCTGAGCATGTGTGTTGGTGTCTCTGTGTGTGTAGATGTGTGAGTGCAGCAGTGTGTGAGTGTGTGAGTGGGAATGTGTCTGTGAGTGTGTGTGGGTGTGAGTGTGTTTCTTTGTGAAATTCTAGTTGTGTGTGTGGGAGTGATTGTGTGAGTGTGTATATAAGTGTGCGATTGTGTGTGAGTGTGTGTGATTGTGTGTGTGCCTATATGTGTGTGTGTCTATGTGTAGGTGCGTAATTGTGTGTGTGCAAATGTGTGTGATAATGTGGGTGCTTCTGTGTGTAGGTGTGTGAATGTGTGAGTGTTTGTGAGAGTGTAGTTGTGTGAGTGTTTGTGTGTGTGTGAGTGTGTATACGGGTGTGTGATTGTGTCTGAGTTTTTGTGATTGTGTGTGAGAATGTGAGTGAATGTGTCTGTGTGTATGTGTGTGAGTGTGTGGAACAGTGTCTCAGTCTTCGTGATTTTGTGTGGGTGTGTGAGAGTGTGTGTGAGCGTTTGAGTGTAGGTGTTTCTTTTTGAGGGCCTTTGTGGTTAATATATGTGTGTGTGTGAGTGTGTGTGTGTGTAAGTGTGAGTGGGAGTGAGAGTGGGAGTGTGTGTACGAGTGTGTTATTGTGTGTGATTGTGTTTGTGGGTTTGTTTCTGAGCGTCTTTGTGTGCAGGTGTGTGTGTCTGATGGTTTTAGTGTGGGTGTGAGTGCATGTGACTCTGTGAGAGTGTGTGTGTGTAGTTGTGTGAGTGGGAGTGAGTGTGTGAATGTGTATACGAATGGGTGATTGTGTGTGTGTGATTGTGTGTGAGAATGTGTGTGAGTGAGTCTGTGTGTGTAGGTGTGTGTTTGTGCCGAAATCTGTGTGATTGCGTGTGTTTGTGAGTGTGTGTGACAGTGTGTGTGAGTGTAGGAGTGTCTGAGTGCCTGTGTGATTTCTGTATGTGAGTGTGTGTGTGTTTGATGATGCGTTTGTTAGTGTGTGTGTAGGTGTGTTAGTGGGAGAGAGTGTGTATACGAGTGTGTGATTGTGTGTGAGTGATTTTGTCTGTGAGTGGGTGTGAGTGTGTCTGTGAGTGCAGGTGAGAGTGTGTGACTATTTGTGAGTGTGTGTGTGATTGCATGTGAGCCTGTGTTTGTGTGTTGTTTTGTTTGTGTGTGTAGGTGTGCGAGTGTGTTTGACAGTGTTTGAGTGAGTGTTAGTGCGTGTGTGTCTGTAAGTGTTTGTGTGAGTAGGTGTGTGAGTGTGTGTGACAGTGTGATTGTGTGTGTGAGTGCGTGTGAGTCTGTGTGTCTGTGTGTTTGTGATGTGTGTCTATATGTGTGTAGGTGTGTGACTCTTTATGGCACTGTGTCAATGTGCGTGAGTGCTCATGTGTCTGTGTGTGTGTGAGTTTGTGAGTGTGTAGGTGTGATTGGGAATGAGTGTGTGAGTGTGTATATGAGTGTGTCATTGTGTTTGTGTGTGTGTGAGTGTGTTTTTGTTTAGGTGTGTGTGTGACATTGTGTGAGTCTATGTGGGAGTGCATTTCTGTCTGAGTGTGTGTGTGTCTGTGTGTAAGTGTGAGAGTGTGTTAGGGTGTTTGTGAGAGTGCAGGTGTGTGAGTGGGAGTGAGTGAGTGAATGTGTATATGAGTGGGTGACTGTGTGTGTGCATGTGTGTGCCTGACAGTCTGAATATGTGGGTGTTTCTGTGTGTAGGTGTGTGAGTGAGTGTGTGACATTGTGTGAGTGTGTGTGTGACAATGTGTGAGTGTGTGTGAGTGCATAAGAATCTGTGTGTGTTGGTGTGTGAAAAGGTGTGCGAGAGCTTGTGGCAGTGTGTGAGTGTGTGTGTTTGTGACATTCTGAGATTGTGTGTTGGTGTCTCTGTGTGTGTAGATGTGTGAGTGCAGCAGTGTGTGAGTGTGTGAGTGGGAATGTGTCTGTGAGTGTGTGTGGGTGTGAGTGTGTTTTTTTTGAAATTCTAGTTGTGTGTGTGGGAGTGATTGTGTGTGTGTATATAAGTGTGCGTTTGTGTGTGAGTGTGTGTGATTGTGTGTATGTGTGTGTGACTATATGTGTGTGTGTCTATGTGTAGGTGCGTAATTGTGTGTGAGAATGTGGGTGCTTCTGTGTGTAGGTGTGTGAATGTGTGTGTGTGTTTGTGAGAGTGAAGTTGTGTGAGTGTTTGTGTGTGTGTGAGTGTGTATACGGTGTGTGATTGTGTCTGAGTTTTTGTGATTGTGTGTGAGAATGTGAGTGAAGGTGTCTGTGTGTATGTGTGTGAATGTGTGAAACAGTGTCTCAGTCTTCGTGATTTTGTGTGGGTGTGTGAGAGTGTGTGTGAGCGTTTGGGTGTAGGTGTTTCTTTTTGAGGGCCTTTGTGGTTAATATATGTGTGTGTGTGAGTGTGTGTGTGTAAGTGTGAGTGGGAGTGAGAGTGGGAGTGTGTGCACGAGTGTGTTGTGTGTGATTGTGTTTGTGGGTGAGTTTCTGAGCGTCTTTGTGTGCAGGTGTGTTTCTGACGGTTTTAGTGTGGGTGTGAGTGCATGTGACTCTGTGAGAGTGTGTGTGTGTAGTTGTGTGAGTGGGAGTGAGTGTGTGAATGTGTATACGATTGGGTGACTGTGTGTGAGTGTGTGTGATTGTGTGTGAGAATGTGTGTGAGTGAGTCTGTGTGTGTAGGTGTGTGATTGTGCCGAACTCTGTGTGATTGCGTGTGTTTGTGAGTGTGTGTGACAGTGTGTGTGAGTGTAGGAGTGTCTGAGTGCCTGTGTGATTTCTGTATGTGAGTGTGTGTGTGTTTGATGATGCGTTTTTTTGTGTGTGTGTAGGTGTGTTAGTGGGAGAGTGTGTGTATACGAGTGTGTGATTGTGTGTGAGTGTTTATGTCTGTGAGTGGGTGTGAGTGTGTCTGTGTGTGCAGGTGTGAGTGTGTCAGTATTTGTGAGTGTGTTTGTGATTGCATGTGAGCCTGTGTTTGTATGTTGGTTTGTTTGTGTGTGTAGGTGTGCGAGTGTGTTTGACAGTGTTTAAGGGTGAGTGCGTGTGTGTCTGTAAGTGTTTGTGTGAGTAGGTGAGTGAGTGTGTGTGACCGGGTGATTGTGTGTGTGAATGAGTGTGAGTCTGTGTGTCTGTGTGTTTGTGGGTGTGTCTACATGTGTGTAGGTGTGTGACTGTTTATGGCACTGTGTCAATGCGTGTGAGTGCGCATGTGTCTGTGTGTGTGTGTGTGTGAGTTGGTGAGAGTGTCAGTGTGATTGGTAATGAGTGTGTATGTATATGAGTGTGTCATTGTGTTTGTGTGTGTGTGAGTGTGTTTTTGTTTAGGTCTGTGTGTGACATTGTGTGAGTCTATGTGGGAGTGCATTTCTGTCTGAGTGTGTGTGTGTCTGTGTGTAAGTGTGAGAGTGCGTTAGGGTGTTTGTGAGAGTGCAGGTGTGTGAGTGGGAGTGAGTGAGTGAATGTGTATATGAGTGGGTGACTGTGTGTGTGTGCATGTTTGTGCCTGACAGTCTGAATATGTGGGTGTTTCTGTGTGTAGGTGTGTGAGTGTGTGTGTGACATTGTGTGAGTGTGTGTGTGAGTGCAAGTGAATCTGTGTGTGTTGGTGTGTGAGTAGGTGAGCGAGAGCTTGTGGCAGTGTGTGAGAGTGTGTGTTTGAGACATTCTGAGCATGTGTGTTGGTGTCTCTGTGTGTGTAGATGTGTGAGTGCAGCAGTGTGTGAGTGTGTGAGTGGGAATGTGTCTGTGAGTGTGTGTGGGTGTGAGTGTGTTTCTTTGTGAAATTCTAGTTGTGTGAGTGGGAGTGATTGTGTGAGTGTGTATATAAGTGTGCGATTGTGTGTGAGTGTGTGTGATTGCGTGTGTGCCTATATGTGTGTGTGTCTATGTGTAGGTGCGTAATTGTGTGTGTGCAAATGTGTGTGATAATGTGGGTGCTTCTGTGTGTAGGTGTGTGAATGTGTGAGTGTTTGTGAGTGTAGTTGTGTGAGTGTTTGTGTGTGTGTGAGTGTGTATACGGGTGTGTGATTGTGTCTGAGTTTTTGTGATTGTGTGTGAGAATGTGAGTGAATGTGACTGTGTGTATGTGTGTGAGTGTGTGGAACAGTGTCTCAGTTTTCGTGATTTTGTGTGGGTGTGTGAGAGTGTGTGTGAGCGTTTGAGTGTAGGTGTTTCTTTTTGAGGGCCTTTGTGGTTAATATATGTGTGTGTGTGAGTGTGTGTGTGTAAGTGTGAGTGGGAGTGAGAGTGGGAGTGTGTGTACAAGTGTGTTATTGTGTGTGATTGTGTTTGTGGGTTTGTTTCTGAGCGTCTTTGTGTGCAGGTGTGTGTGTCTGACGGTTTTAGTGTGGGTGTGAGTGCATGTGACTCTGTGAGAGTGTGTGTGTGTAGTTGTGTGAGTGGGAGTGAGTGTGTGAATGTGTATACGAATGGGTGATTGTGTGTGTGTGATTGTGTGTGAGAATGTGTGTGAGTGAGTCTGTGTGTGTAGGTGTGTGTTTGTGCCGAAATCTGTGTGATTGCGTGTGTTTGTGAGTGTGTGTGACAGTGTGTGTGAGTGTAGGAGTGTCTGAGTGCCTGTGTGATTTCTGTATGTGAGTGTGTGTGTGTTTGATGATGCGTTTGTTAGTGTGTGTGTAGGTGTGTTAGTGGGAGAGAGTGTGTATACGAGTGTGTGATTGTGTGTGAGTGATTTTGTCTGTGAGTGGGTGTGAGTGTGTCTGTGAGTGCAGGTGAGAGTGTGTGACTATTTGTGAGTGTGTGTGTGATTGCATGTGAGCCTGTGTTTGTGTGTTGTTTTGTTTTTGTGTGTAGGTGTGCGAGTGTGTTTGACAGTGTTTGAGTGAGTGTAAGTGCGTGTGTGTCTGTAAGTGTTTGTGTGAGTAGGTGTGTGAGTGTGTGTGACAGTGTGATTGTGTGTGTGAGTGCGTGTGAGTCTGTGTGTCTGTGTGTTTGTGATGTGTGTCTATATGTGTGTAGGTGTATGACTCTTTATGGCACTGTGTCAATGTGCGTGAGTGCTCATGTGTCTGTGTGTGTGTGAGTTTGTGAGTGTGTAGGTGTGATTGGGAATGAGTGTGTGAGTGTGTATATGAGTGTGTCATTGTGTTTGTGTGTGTGTGAGTGTGTTTTTGTTTAGGTGTGTGTGTGACATTGTGTGAGTCTATGTGGGAGTGCATTTCTGTCTGAGTGTGTGTGTGTCTGTGTGTAAGTGTGAGAGTGTGTTAGGGTGTTTGTGAGAGTGCAGGTGTGTGAGTGGGAGTGAGTGAGTGAATGTGTATATGAGTGGGTGACTGTGTGTGTGCATGTGTGTGCCTGACAGTCTGAATATGTGGGTGTTTCTGTGTGTAGGTGTGTGAGTGAGTGTGTGACATTGTGTGAGTGTGTGTGTGACAATGTGTGAGTGTGTGTGAGTGCATAAGAATCTGTGTGTGTTGGTGTGTGAAAAGGTGTGCGAGAGCTTGTGGCAGTGTGTGAGTGTGTGTGTTTGTGACATTCTGAGATTGTGTGTTGGTGTCTCTGTGTGTGTAGATGTGTGAGTGCAGCAGTGTGTGAGTGTGTGAGTGGGAATGTGTCTGTGAGTGTGTGTGGGTGTGAGTGTGTTTTTTTTGAAATTCTAGTTGTGTGTGTGGGAGTGATTGTGTGTGTGTATATAAGTGTGCGTTTGTGTGTGAGTGTGTGTGATTGTGTGTATGTGTGTGTGACTATATGTGTGTGTGTCTATGTGTAGGTGCGTAATTGTGTGTGAGAATGTGGGTGCTTCTGTGTGTAGGTGTGTGAATGTGTGTGTGTGTTTGTGAGAGTGAAGTTGTGTGAGTGTTTGTGTGTGTGTGAGTGTGTATACGGTGTGTGATTGTGTCTGAGTTTTTGTGATTGTGTGTGAGAATGTGAGTGAAGGTGTCTGTGTGTATGTGTGTGAATGTGTGAAACAGTGTCTCAGTCTTCGTGATTTTGTGTGGGTGTGTGAGAGTGTGTGTGAGCGTTTGGGTGTAGGTGTTTCTTTTTGAGGGCCTTTGTGGTTAATATATGTGTGTGTGTGAGTGTGTGTGTGTAAGTGTGAGTGGGAGTGAGAGTGGGAGTGTGTGCACGAGTGCGTTGTGTGTGATTGTGTTTGTGGGTGAGTTTCTGAGCGTCTTTGTGTGCAGGTGTGTTTCTGACGGTTTTAGTGTGGGTGTGAGTGCATGTGACTCTGTGAGAGTGTGTGTGTGTAGTTGTGTGAGTGGGAGTGAGTGTGTGAATGTGTATATGATTGGGTGACTGTGTGTGAGTGTGTGTGATTGTGTGTGAGAATGTGTGTGAGTGAGTCTGTGTGTGTAGGTGTGTGATTGTGCCGAACTCTGTGTGATTGCGTGTGTTTGTGAGTGTGTGTGACAGTGTGTGTGAGTGTAGGAGTGTCTGAGTGCCTGTGTGATTTCTGTATGTGAGTGTGTGTGTGTTTGATGATGCGTTTGTTAGTGTGTGTAGGTGTGTTAGTGGGAGAGAGTGTGTATACGAGTGTGTGATTGTGTGTGAGTGTTTATGTCTGTGAGTGGGTGTGAGTGTGTCTGTGTGTGCAGGTGTGAGTGTGTCAGTATTTGTGAGTGTGTTTGTGATTGCATGTGAGCCTGTGTTTGTATGTTGGTTTGTTTGTGTGTGTAGGTGTGCGAGTGTGTTTGACAGTGTTTAAGGGTGAGTGCGTGTGTGTCTGTAAGTGTTTGTGTGAGTAGGTGAGTGAGTGTGTGTGACCGGGTGATTGTGTGTGTGAATGAGTGTGAGTCTGTGTGTCTGTGTGTTTGTGGGTGTGTCTACATGTGTGTAGGTGTGTGACAGTTTATGGCACTGTGTCAATGCGCGTGAGTGCTCATGTGTCTGTGTGTGTGTGTGAGTTGGTGAGAGTGTCAGTGTGATTGGTAATGAGTGTGTGAGTATGTATATGAGTGTGTCATTGTGTTTGTGTGTGTGTGAGTGTGTTTTTGTTTAGGTCTGTGTGTGACATTGTGTGAGTCTATGTGGGAGTGCATTTCTGTCTGAGTGTGTGTGTGTCTGTGAGTAACGGTGAGAGTGTGTTAGGGTGTTTGTGAGAGTGCAGGTGTGTGAGTGGGAGTGAGTGAGTGAATGTGTATATGAGTGGGTGACTGTGTGTGTGTGCATGTTTGTGCCTGACAGTCTGAATATGTGGGTGTTTCTGTGTGTAGGTGTGTGAGTGTGTGTGTGACATTGTGTGAGTGTGTGTGTGAGTGCAAGTGAATCTGTGTGTGTTGGTGTGTGAGTAGGTGAGCGAGAGCTTGTGGCAGTGTGTGAGAGTGTGTGTTTGAGACATTCTGAGCATGTGTGTTGGTGTCTCTGTGTGTGTAGATGTGTGAGTGCAGCAGTGTGTGAGTGTGTGAGTGGGAATGTGTCTGTGAGTGTGTGTGGGTGTGAGTGTGTTTCTTTGTGAAATTCTAGTTGTGTGTGTGGGAGTGATTGTGTGAGTGTGTATATAAGTGTGCGATTGTGTGTGAGTGTGTGTGATTGTGTGTGTGCCTATATGTGTGTGTGTCTATGTGTAGGTGCGTAATTGTGTGTGTGCAAATGTGTGTGATAATGTGGGTGCTTCTGTGTGTAGGTGTGTGAATGTGTGAGTGTTTGTGAGAGTGTAGTTGTGTGAGTGTTTGTGTGTGTGTGAGTGTGTATACGGGTGTGTGATTGTGTCTGAGTTTTTGTGATTGTGTGTGAGAATGTGAGTGAATGTGTCTGTGTGTATGTGTGTGAGTGTGTGGAACAGTGTCTCAGTCTTCGTGATTTTGTGTGGGTGTGTGAGAGTGTGTGTGAGCGTTTGAGTGTAGGTGTTTCTTTTTGAGGGCCTTTGTGGTTAATATATGTGTGTGTGTGAGTGTGTGTGTGTGTAAGTGTGAGTGGGAGTGAGAGTGGGAGTGTGTGTACGAGTGTGTTATTGTGTGTGATTGTGTTTGTGGGTTTGTTTCTGAGCGTCTTTGTGTGCAGGTGTGTGTGTCTGACGGTTTTAGTGTGGGTGTGAGTGCATGTGACTCTGTGAGAGTGTGTGTGTGTAGTTGTGTGAGTGGGAGTGAGTGTGTGAATGTGTATACGAATGGGTGATTGTGTGTGTGTGATTGTGTGTGAGAATGTGTGTGAGTGAGTCTGTGTGTGTAGGTGTGTGTTTGTGCCGAAATCTGTGTGATTGCGTGTGTTTGTGAGTGTGTGTGACAGTGTGTGTGAGTGTAGGAGTGTCTGAGTGCCTGTGTGATTTCTGTATGTGAGTGTGTGTGTGTTTGATGATGCGTTTGTTAGTGTGTGTGTAGGTGTGTTAGTGGGAGAGAGTGTGTATACGAGTGTGTGATTGTGTGTGAGTGATTTTGTCTGTGAGTGGGTGTGAGTGTGTCTGTGAGTGCAGGTGAGAGTGTGTGACTATTTGTGAGTGTGTGTGTGATTGCATGTGAGCCTGTGTTTGTGTGTTGTTTTGTTTGTGTGTGTAGGTGTGCGAGTGTGTTTGACAGTGTTTGAGTGAGTGTTAGTGCGTGTGTGTCTGTAAGTGTTTGTGTGAGTAGGTGTGTGAGTGTGTGTGACAGTGTGATTGTGTGTGTGAGTGCGTGTGAGTCTGTGTGTCTGTGTGTTTGTGATGTGTGTCTATATGTGTGTAGGTGTGTGACTCTTTATGGCACTGTGTCAATGTGCGTGAGTGCTCATGTGTCTGTGTGTGTGTGAGTTTGTGAGTGTGTAGGTGTGATTGGGAATGAGTGTGTGAGTGTGTATATGAGTGTGTCATTGTGTTTGTGTGTGTGTGAGTGTGTTTTTGTTTAGGTGTGTGTGTGACATTGTGTGAGTCTATGTGGGAGTGCATTTCTGTCTGAGTGTGTGTGTGTCTGTGTGTAAGTGTGAGAGTGTGTTAGGGTGTTTGTGAGAGTGCAGGTGTGTGAGTGGGAGTGAGTGAGTGAATGTGTATATGAGTGGGTGACTGTGTGTGTGCATGTGTGTGCCTGACAGTCTGAATATGTGGGTGTTTCTGTGTGTAGGTGTGTGAGTGAGTGTGTGACATTGTGTGAGTGTGTGTGTGACAATGTGTGAGTGTGTGTGAGTGCATATGAATCTGTGTGTGTTGGTGTGTGAAAAGGTGTGCGAGAGCTTGTGGCAGTGTGTGAGTGTGTGTGTTTGTGACATTCTGAGCATGTGTGTTGGTGTCTCTGTGTGTGTAGATGTGTGAGTGCAGCAGTGTGTGAGTGGGAATGTGTCTGTGAGTGTGTGTGGGTGTGAGTGTGTTTCTTTGTGAAATTCTAGTTGTGTGTGTGGGAGTGATTGTGTGAGTGTGTATATAAGTGTGCGATTGTGTGTGAGTGTGTGTGATTGTGTGTGTGCCTATATGTGTGTGTGTCTATGTGTAGGTGCGTAATTGTGTGTGTGCAAATGTGTGTGATAATGTGGGTGCTTCTGTGTGTAGGTGTGTGAATGTGTGAGTGTTTGTGAGAGTGTAGTTGTGTGAGTGTTTGTGTGTGTGTGAGTGTGTATACGGGTGTGTGATTGTGTCTGAGTTTTTGTGATTGTGTGTGAGAATGTGAGTGAATGTGTCTGTGTGTATGTGTGTGAGTGTGTGGAACAGTGTCTCAGTCTTCGTGATTTTGTGTGGGTGTGTGAGAGTGTGTGTGAGCGTTTGGGTGTAGGTGTTTCTTTTTGAGGGCCTTTGTGGTTAATATATGTGTGTGTGTGAGTGTGTGTGTGTAAGTGTGAGTGGGAGTGAGACTGGGAGTGTGTGCACGAGTGTGTTGTGTGTGATTGTGTTTGTGGGTGAGTTTCTGAGCGTCTTTGTGTGCAGGTGTGTTTCTGACGGTTTTAGTGTGGGTGTGAGTGCATGTGACTCTGTGAGAGTGTGTGTGTGTAGTTGTGTGAGTGGGAGTGAGTGTGTGAATGTGTATACGATTGGGTGACTGTGTGTGAGTGTGTGTGATTGTGTGTGAGAATGTGTGTGAGTGAGTCTGTGTGTGTAGGTGTGTGATTGTGCCGAACTCTGTGTGATTGCGTGTGTTTGTGAGTGTGTGTGACAGTGTGTGTGAGTGTAGGAGTGTCTGAGTGCCTGTGTGATTTCTGTATGTGAGTGTGTGTGTGTTTGATGATGCGTTTTTTTGTGTGTGTGTAGGTGTGTTAGTGGGAGAGTGTGTGTATACGAGTGTGTGATTGTGTGTGAGTGTTTATGTCTGTGAGTGGGTGTGAGTGTGTCTGTGTGTGCAGGTGTGAGTGTGTCAGTATTTGTGAGTGTGTTTGTGATTGCATGTTAGCCTGTGTTTGTATGTTGGTTTGTTTGTGTGTGTAGGTGTGCGAGTGTGTTTGACAGTGTTTAAGGGTGAGTGCGTGTGTGTCTGTAAGTGTTTGTGTGAGTAGGTGAGTGAGTGTGTGTGACCGGGTGATTGTGTGTGTGAATGAGTGTGAGTCTGTGTGTCTGTGTGTTTGTGGGTGTGTCTACATGTGTGTAGGTGTGTGACTGTTTATGGCACTGTGTCAATGCGCGTGAGTGCTCATGTGTCTGTGTGTGTGTGTGTGAGTTGGTGAGAGTGTCAGTGTGATTGGTAATGAGTGTGTGAGTATGTATATGAGTGTGTCATTGTGTTTGTGTGTGTGTGAGTGTGTTTTTGTTTAGGTCTGTGTGTGACATTGTGTGAGTCTATGTGGGAGTGCATTTCTGTCTGAGTGTGTGTGTGTCTGTGAGTAACGGTGAGAGTGTGTTAGGGTGTTTGTGAGAGTGCAGGTGTGTGAGTGGGAGTGAGTGAGTGAATGTGTATATGAGTGGGTGACTGTGTGTGTGTGCATGTTTGTGCCTGACAGTCTGAATATGTGGGTGTTTCTGTGTGTAGGTGTGTGAGTGTGTGTGTGACATTGTGTGAGTGTGTGTGTGAGTGCAAGTGAATCTGTGTGTGTTGGTGTGTGAGTAGGTGAGCGAGAGCTTGTGGCAGTGTGTGAGAGTGTGTGTTTGAGACATTCTGAGCATGTGTGTTGGTGTCTCTGTGTGTGTAGATGTGTGAGTGCAGCAGTGTGTGAGTGTGTGAGTGGGAATGTGTCTGTGAGTGTGTGTGGGTGTGAGAGTGTTTCTTTGTGAAATTCTAGTTGTGTGTGTGGGAGTGATTGTGTGAGTGTGTATATAAGTGTGCGATTGTGTGTGAGTGTGTGTGATTGTGTGTGTGCCTATATGTGTGTGTGTCTATGTGTAGGTGCGTAATTGTGTGTGTGCAAATGTGTGTGATAATGTGGGTGCTTCTGTGTGTAGGTGTGTGAATGTGTGAGTGTTTGTGAGAGTGTAGTTGTGTGAGTGTTTGTGTGTGTGTGAGTGTGTATACGGGTGTGTGATTGTGTCTGAGTTTTTGTGATTGTGTGTGAGAATGTGAGTGAATGTGTCTGTGTGTATGTGTGTGAGTGTGTGGAACAGTGTCTCAGTCTTCGTGATTTTGTGTGGGTGTGTGAGAGTGTGTGTGAGCGTTTGAGTGTAGGTGTTTCTTTTTGAGGGCCTTTGTGGTTAATATATGTGTGTGTGTGAGTGTGTGTGTGTGTAAGTGTGAGTGGGAGTGAGAGTGGGAGTGTGTGTACGAGTGTGTTATTGTGTGTGATTGTGTTTGTGGGTTTGTTTCTGAGCGTCTTTGTGTGCAGGTGTGTGTGTCTGATGGTTTTAGTGTGGGTGTGAGTGCATGTGACTCTGTGAGAGTGTGTGTGTGTAGTTGTGTGAGTGGGAGTGAGTGTGTGAATGTGTATACGAATGGGTGATTGTGTGTGTGTGATTGTGTGTGAGAATGTGTGTGAGTGAGTCTGTGTGTGTAGGTGTGTGTTTGTGCCGAAATCTGTGTGATTGCGTGTGTTTGTGAGTGTGTGTGACAGTGTGTGTGAGTGTAGGAGTGTCTGAGTGCCTGTGTGATTTCTGTATGTGAGTGTGTGTGTGTTTGATGATGCGTTTGTTAGTGTGTGTGTAGGTGTGTTAGTGGGAGAGAGTGTGTATACGAGTGTGTGATTGTGTGTGAGTGATTTTGTCTGTGAGTGGGTGTGAGTGTGTCTGTGAGTGCAGGTGAGAGTGTGTGACTATTTGTGAGTGTGTGTGTGATTGCATGTGAGCCTGTGTTTGTGTGTTGTTTTGTTTGTGTGTGTAGGTGTGCGAGTGTGTTTGACAGTGTTTGAGTGAGTGTTAGTGCGTGTGTGTCTGTAAGTGTTTGTGTGAGTAGGTGTGTGAGTGTGTGTGACAGTGTGATTGTGTGTGTGAGTGCGTGTGAGTCTGTGTGTCTGTGTGTTTGTGATGTGTGTCTATATGTGTGTAGGTGTGTGACTCTTTATGGCACTGTGTCAATGTGCGTGAGTGCTCATGTGTCTGTGTGTGTGTGAGTTTGTGAGTGTGTAGGTGTGATTGGGAATGAGTGTGTGAGTGTGTATATGAGTGTGTCATTGTGTTTGTGTGTGTGTGAGTGTGTTTTGGTTTAGGTGTGTGTGTGACATTGTGTGAGTCTATGTGGGAGTGCATTTCTGTCTGAGTGTGTGTGTGTCTGTGTGTAAGTGTGAGAGTGTGTTAGGGTGTTTGTGAGAGTGCAGGTGTGTGAGTGGGAGTGAGTGAGTGAATGTGTATATGAGTGGGTGACTGTGTGTGTGCATGTGTGTGCCTGACAGTCTGAATATGTGGGTGTTTCTGTGTGTAGGTGTGTGAGTGAGTGTGTGACATTGTGTGAGTGTGTGTGTGACAATGTGTGAGTGTGTGTGAGTGCATATGAATCTGTGTGTGTTGGTGTGTGAAAAGGTGTGCGAGAGCTTGTGGCAGTGTGTGAGTGTGTGTGTTTGGACATTCTGAGATTGTGTGTTGGTGTCTCTGTGTGTGTAGATGTGTGAGTGCAGCACTGTGTGAGTGTGTGAGTGGGAATGTGTCTGTGAGTGTGTGTGGGTGTGAGTGTGTTTTTTTTGAAATTCTAGTTGTGTGTGTGGGAGTGATTGTGTGTGTGTATATAAGTGTGCGTTTGTGTGTGAGTGTGTGTGATTGTGTGTATGTGTGTGTGACTATATGTGTGTGTGTCTATGTGTAGGTGCGTAATTGTGTGTGAGAATGTGGGTGCTTCTGTGTGTAGGTGTGTGAATGTGTGTGTGTGTTTGTGAGAGTGAAGTTGTGTGAGTGTTTGTGTGTGTGTGAGTGTGTATACGGTGTGTGATTGTGTCTGAGTTTTTGTGATTGTGTGTGAGAATGTGAGTGAAGGTGTCTGTGTGTATGTGTGTGAATGTGTGAAACAGTGTCTCAGTCTTCGTGATTTTGTGTGGGTGTGTGAGAGTGTGTGTGAGCGTTTGGGTGTAGGTGTTTCTTTTTGAGGGCCTTTGTGGTTAATATATGTGTGTGTGTGAGTGTGTGTGTGTGTAAGTGTGAGTGGGAGTGAGAGTGGGAGTGTGTGCACGAGTGTGTTGTGTGTGATTGTGTTTGTGGGAGAGTTTCTGAGCGTCTTTGTGTGCAGGTGTGTTTCTGACGGTTTTAGTGTGGGTGTGAGTGCATGTGACTCTGTGAGAGTGTGTGTGTGTAGTTGTGTGAGTGGGAGTGAGTGTGTGAATGTGTATACGATTGGGTGACTGTGTGTGAGTGTGTGTGATTGTGTGTGAGAATGTGTGTGTAGGTGTGTGATTGTGCCGAACTCTGTGTGATTGCGTGTGTTTGTGAGTGTGTGTGACAGTGTGTGTGAGTGTAGGAGTGTCTGAGTGCCTGTGTGATTTCTGTATGTGAGTGTGTGTGTGTTTGATGATGCGTTTTTTTTTGTGTGTGTAGGTGTGTTAGTGGGAGAGTGTGTGTATACGAGTGTGTGATTGTGTGTGAGTGTTTATGTCTGTGAGTGGGTGTGAGTGTGTCTGTGTGTGCAGGTGTGAGTGTGTCAGTATTTGTGAGTGTGTTTGTGATTGCATGTGAGCCTGTGTTTGTATGTTGGTTTGTTTGTGTGTGTAGGTGTGCGAGTGTGTTTGACAGTGTTTAAGGGTGAGTGCGTGTGTGTCTGTAAGTGTTTGTGTGAGTAGGTGAGTGAGTGTGTGTGACCGGGTGATTGTGTGTGTGAATGAGTGTGAGTCTGTGTGTCTGTGTGTTTGTGGGTGTGTCTACATGTGTGTAGGTGTGTGACTGTTTATGGCACTGTGTCAATGCGTGTGAGTGCGCATGTGTCTGTGTGTGTGTGTGTGTGAGTTGGTGAGAGTGTCAGTGTGATTGGTAATGAGTGTGTATGTATATGAGTGTGTCATTGTGTTTGTGTGTGTGTGAGTGTGTTTTTGTTTAGGTCTGTGTGTGACATTGTGTGAGTCTATGTGGGAGTGCATTTCTGTCTGAGTGTGTGTGTGTCTGTGTGTAAGTGTGAGAGTGCGTTAGGGTGTTTGTGAGAGTGCAGGTGTGTGAGTGGGAGTGAGTGAGTGAATGTGTATATGAGTGGGTGACTGTGTGTGTGTGCATGTTTGTGCCTGACAGTCTGAATATGTGGGTGTTTCTGTGTGTAGGTGTGTGAGTGTGTGTGACATTGTGTGAGTGTGTGTGTGAGTGCAAGTGAATCTGTGTGTGTTGGTGTGTGAGAAGGTGAGCGAGAGCTTGTGGCAGTGTGTGAGAGTGTGTGTTTGAGACATTCTGAGCATGTGTGTTGGTGTCTCTGTGTGTGTAGATGTGTGAGTGCAGCAGTGTGTGAGTGTGTGAGTGGGAATGTGTCTGTGAGTGTGTGTGGGTGTGAGTGTGTTTCTTTGTGAAATTCTAGTTGTGTGAGTGGGAGTGATTGTGTGAGTGTGTATATAAGTGTGCGATTGTGTGTGAGTGTGTGTGATTGCGTGTGTGCCTATATGTGTGTGTGTCTATGTGTAGGTGCGTAATTGTGTGTGTGCAAATGTGTGTGATAATGTGGGTGCTTCTGTGTGTAGGTGTGTGAATGTGTGAGTGTTTGTGAGTGTAGTTGTGTGAGTGTTTGTGTGTGTGTGAGTGTGTATACGGGTGTGTGATTGTGTCTGAGTTTTTGTGATTGTGTGTGAGAATGTGAGTGAATGTGACTGTGTGTATGTGTGTGAGTGTGTGGAACAGTGTCTCAGTCTTCGTGATTTTGTGTGGGTGTGTGAGAGTGTGTGTGAGCGTTTGAGTGTAGGTGTTTCTTTTTGAGGGCCTTTGTGGTTAATATATGTGTGTGTGTGAGTGTGTGTGTGTAAGTGTGAGTGGGAGTGTGAGTGGGAGTGTGTGTACAAGTGTGTTATTGTGTGTGATTGTGTTTGTGGGTTTGTTTCTGAGCGTCTTTGTGTGCAGGTGTGTGTGTCTGACGGTTTTAGTGTGGGTGTGAGTGCATGTGACTCTGTGAGAGTGTGTGTGTGTAGTTGTGTGAGTGGGAGTGAGTGTGTGAATGTGTATACGAATGGGTGATTGTGTGTGTGTGATTGTGTGTGAGAATGTGTGTGAGTGAGTCTGTGTGTGTAGGTGTGTGTTTGTGCCGAAATCTGTGTGATTGCGTGTGTTTGTGAGTGTGTGTGACAGTGTGTGTGAGTGTAGGAGTGTCTGAGTGCCTGTGTGATTTCTGTATGTGAGTGTGTGTGTGTTTGATGATGCGTTTGTTAGTGTGTGTGTAGGTGTGTTAGTGGGAGAGAGTGTGTATACGAGTGTGTGATTGTGTGTGATTGATTTTGTCTGTGAGTGGGTGTGAGTGTGTCTGTGAGTGCAGGTGAGAGTGTGTGACTATTTGTGAGTGTGTGTGTGATTGCATGTGAGCCTGTGTTTGTGTGTTGTTTTGTTTTTGTGTGTAGGTGTGCGAGTGTGTTTGACAGTGTTTGAGTGAGTGTAAGTGCGTGTGTGTCTGTAAGTGTTTGTGTGAGTAGGTGTGTGAGTGTGTGTGACAGTGTGATTGTGTGTGTGAGTGCGTGTGAGTCTGTGTGTCTGTGTGTTTGTGATGTGTGTCTATATGTGTGTAGGTGTATGACTCTTTATGGCACTGTGTCAATGTGCGTGAGTGCTCATGTGTCTGTGTGTGTGTGAGTTTGTGAGTGTGTAGGTGTGATTGGGAATGAGTGTGTGAGTGTGTATATGAGTGTGTCATTGTGTTTGTGTGTGTGTGAGTGTGTTTTTGTTTAGGTGTGTGTGTGACATTGTGTGAGTCTATGTGGGAGTGCATTTCTGTCTGAGTGTGTGTGTGTCTGTGTGTAAGTGTGAGAGTGTGTTAGGGTGTTTGTGAGAGTGCAGGTGTGTGAGTGGGAGTGAGTGAGTGAATGTGTATATGAGTGGGTGACTGTGTGTGTGCATGTGTGTGCCTGACAGTCTGAATATGTGGGTGTTTCTGTGTGTAGGTGTGTGAGTGAGTGTGTGACATTGTGTGAGTGTGTGTGTGACAATGTGTGAGTGTGTGTGAGTGCATATGAATCTGTGTGTGTTGGTGTGTGAAAAGGTGTGCGAGAGCTTGTGACAGTGTGTGAGTGTGTGTGTTTGTGACATTCTGAGATTGTGTGTTGGAGTCTCTGTGTGTGTAGATGTGTGAGTGCAGCAGTGTGTGAGTGTGTGAGTGGGAATGTGTCTGTGAGTGTGTGTGGGTGTGAGTGTGTTTTTTTTGAAATTCTAGTTGTGTGTGTGGGAGTGATTGTGTGTGTGTATATAAGTGTGTGTTTGTGTGTGAGTGTGTGTGATTGTGTGTATGTGTGTGTGACTATATGTGTGTGTGTCTATGTGTAGGTGCGTAATTGTGTGTGAGAATGTGGGTGCTTCTGTGTGTAGGTGTGTGAATGTGTGAGTGTGTTTGTGAGAGTGAAGTTGTGTGAGTGTTTGTGTGTGTGTGAGTGTGTATACGGTGTGTGATTGTGTCTGAGTTTTTGTGATTGTGTGTGAGAATGTGAGTGAAGGTGTCTGTGTGTATGTGTGTTAATGTGTGAAACAGTGTCTCAGTCTTCGTGATTTTGTGTGGGTGTGTGAGAGTGTGTGTGAGCGTTTGGGTGTAGGTGTTTCTTTTTGAGGGCCTTTGTGGTTAATATATGTGTGTGTGTGAGTGTGTGTGTGTAAGTGTGAGTGGGAGTGAGAGTGGGAGTGTGTGCACGAGTGTGTTGTGTGTGATTGTGTTTGTGGGTGAGTTTCTGAGCGTCTTTGTGTGCAGGTGTGTTTCTGACGGTTTTAGTGTGGGTGTGAGTGCATGTGACTCTGTGAGAGTGTGTGTGTGTAGTTGTGTGAGTGGGAGTGAGTGTGTGAATGTGTATACGATTGGGTGACTGTGTGTGAGTGTGTGTGATTGTGTGTGAGAATGTGTGTGAGTGAGTCTGTGTGTGTAGGTGTGTGATTGTGCCGAACTCTGTGTGATTGCGTGTGTTTGTGAGTGTGTGTGACAGTGTGTGTGAGTGTAGGAGTGTCTGAGTGCCTGTGTGATTTCTGTATGTGAGTGTGTGTGTGTTTGATGATGCGTTTTTTTTTGTGTGTGTAGGTGTGTTAGTGGGAGAGTGTGTGTATACGAGTGTGTGATTGTGTGTGAGTGTTTATGTCTGTGAGTGGGTGTGAGTGTGTCTGTGTGTGCAGGTGTGAGTGTGTCAGTATTTGTGAGTGTGTTTGTGATTGCATGTTAGCCTGTGTTTGTATGTTGGTTTGTTTGTGTGTGTAGGTGTGCGAGTGTGTTTGACAGTGTTTAAGGGTGAGTGCGTGTGTGTCTGTAAGTGTTTGTGTGAGTAGGTGAGTGAGTGTGTGTGACCGGGTGATTGTGTGTGTGAATGAGTGTGAGTCTGTGTGTCTGTGTGTTTGTGGGTGTGTCTACATGTGTGTAGGTGTGTGACAGTTTATGGCACTGTGTCAATGCGCGTGAGTGCTCATGTGTCTGTGTGTGTGTGTGTGAGTTGGTGAGAGTGTCAGTGTGATTGGTAATGAGTGTGTGAGTATGTATATGAGTGTGTCATTGTGTTTGTGTGTGTGTGAGTGTGTTTTTGTTTAGGTCTGTGTGTGACATTGTGTGAGTCTATGTGGGAGTGCATTTCTGTCTGAGTGTGTGTGTGTCTGTGAGTAACGGTGAGAGTGTGTTAGGGTGTTTGTGAGAGTGCAGGTGTGTGAGTGGGAGTGAGTGAGTGAATGTGTATATGAGTGGGTGACTGTGTGTGTGTGCATGTTTGTGCCTGACAGTCTGAATATGTGGGTGTTTCTGTGTGTAGGTGTGTGAGTGTGTGTGTGACATTGTGTGAGTGTGTGTGTGAGTGCAAGTGAATCTGTGTGTGTTGGTGTGTGAGTAGGTGAGCGAGAGCTTGTGGCAGTGTGTGAGAGTGTGTGTTTGAGACATTCTGAGCATGTGTGTTGGTGTCTCTGTGTGTGTAGATGTGTGAGTGCAGCAGTGTGTGAGTGTGTGAGTGGGAATGTGTCTGTGAGTGTGTGTGGGTGTGAGAGTGTTTCTTTGTGAAATTCTAGTTGTGTGTGTGGGAGTGATTGTGTGAGTGTGTATATAAGTGTGCGATTGTGTGTGAGTGTGTGTGATTGTGTGTGTGCCTATATGTGTGTGTGTCTATGTGTAGGTGCGTAATTGTGTGTGTGCAAATGTGTGTGATAATGTGGGTGCTTCTGTGTGTAGGTGTGTGAATGTGTGAGTGTTTGTGAGAGTGTAGTTGTGTGAGTGTTTGTGTGTGTGTGAGTGTGTATACGGGTGTGTGATTGTGTCTGAGTTTTTGTGATTGTGTGTGAGAATGTGAGTGAATGTGTCTGTGTGTATGTGTGTGAGTGTGTGGAACAGTGTCTCAGTCATCGTGATTTTGTGTGGGTGTGTGAGAGTGTGTGTGAGCGTTTGAGTGTAGGTGTTTCTTTTTGAGGGCCTTTGTGGTTAATATATGTGTGTGTGTGAGTGTGTGTGTGTGTAAGTGGGAGTGGGAGTGAGAGTGGGAGTGTGTGTACGAGTGTGTTATTGTGTGTGATTGTGTTTGTGGGTTTGTTTCTGAGCGTCTTTGTGTGCAGGTGTGTGTGTCTGACGGTTTTAGTGTGGGTGTGAGTGCATGTGACTCTGTGAGAGTGTGTGTAGTTGTGTGAGTGGGAGTGTGTGAATGTGTATACGATTGGGTGACTGTGTGTGAGTGTGTGTGATTGTGTGTGAGAATGTGTGTGTGTGAGTCTGTGTGTGTAGGTGTGTGATTGTGCCGAACCCTGTGTGATTGTGTGTGTTTGTGAGGGTGTGTGACAGTGTGTGTGAGTGTAGGAGTGTCTGAGTGCCTGTGTGATTTCTGTATGTGAGTGTGTGTGTTTGATGATGCCTTTGTTTGTGTGTGTGTAGGTGTGTTAGTGGGAGAGAGTGTGTATACGAGTGTGTGATTGTGTGTGAGTGTTTTTGTCTGTGAGTGGGTGTGAGTGTGTCTGTGTGTGCAGGTGAGAGTGTGTCACTATTTGTGAGTGTGTGTGTGATTGCATGTGAGCCTGTGTATATGTGTTGGTTTGTTTGTGTGTGTAGGTGTGCGAGTGTGTTTGACAGTGTTTCAGTGTTAGTGCGTGTGTGTCTGTAAGTGTTTGTGTGAGTAGGTGTGTGAGTGTGTGTGACCGGGTGATTGTGTGTGTGAATGCGTGTGAGTCTGTGTGTCTGTGTGTTTGTGGGTGTGTCTACATGTGTGTTGGTGTGTGACTCTTTATGGCACTGTGTCAATGTGCGTGAGTGCTCATGTGTCTGTGTGTGTGTGTGAGATTGTGAGAGTGTAGGTGTGATTGGGAATGAGTGTGTGTGTATATGAGTGTGTCATTGTGTTTGTGTGTGTGTGAGTGTGTTTTTGTTTAGGTGTGTGTGACATTGTGTGAGTCTATGTGGGAGTGCATTTCTCTCTGAGTGTGTGTGTGTCTGTGTGTAAGTGTGAGAGTGTGTTAGGGTGTTTGTGAGAGTGCAGGGGTGTGAGTGGCATTGAGTGAGTGTATGTGTATATGAGTGGGTGACTGTGTGTTTGCATGTGTGTTGCCTGACTGTCTGAATATGTGGGTGTATCTGTGTGTAGGTGTGTGAGTGTGTGTGTGACATTGTGTGAGTGTGTGTGAGTGCATGTGAATCTGTGTGTGTTTGTGTGTGAGTAGGTGTGCGAGAGCTTGTGGCAGTGTGTGAGTGTGTGTGTTTGTGACATTCTGTGATTGTGTGTTGGTGTCTCTGTGTGTGTAGATGTGTGAGTGCAGCAGTGTGTGAGTGTGTGAGTGGGAATGTGTCTGTGAGTGTGTGTGGGTGTGAGTGTGTTTCTTTGTGAAATTCTAGTTGTGTGAGTGGGAGTGATTGTGTGAGTGTGTATATAAGTGTGCGATTGTGTGTGAGTGTGTGTGATTGTGTGTGAGTATGTGTGTGTGCCTATATGTGTGTGTGTCTATGTGTAGGTGCGTAATGGTGTGTGTGCAAATGTGTGTGAGAATGTGGGTGCTTCTGTGTGTAGGTGTGTGAATGTGTGAGTGTGTTTGTGAGAGGGTAGTTGTGTGAGTGTTTGTGTGTGTGTGAGTGTGTATACGGGTGTGTGACTGTGTCTGAGTTTTTGTGATTGTGTTTGAGAATGTGAGTGAATGTGTCTGTGTGTAAGTGTGTGAGTATATGAAACAGTGTCTCAGTCTTCGTGATTTTGGGTGGGTGTTTGAGAGTGTGTGAGAGCGTTTGAGTGTAGGTGTTTCATTTTGAGGGCCTTTGTGGTTAATATATGTGTGTGTGTGAGTGTGTGTGTGTAAGTGTGAGTGGGAGTGAGAGTGGGAGTGTGTGTACGAGTGTGTTATTGTGTGTGATTGTGTTTGTGGGTTTGTTTATGAGCGTCTTTGTGTGCAGGTGTGTGTGTCTGACGGTTTTAGTGTGGGTGTGAGTGCATGTGACTCTGTGAGAGTGTGTGTGTGTTGTTGTGTGAGTGGGAGTGAGTGTGTGAATGTGTATACGATTGGGTGACTGTGTGTGAGTGTGTGTGATTGTGTGTGAGAATGTGTGTGAGTGAGTCTGTGTGTGTAGGTGTGTGATTGTGCCGAAATCTGTGTGATTGCGTGTGTTTGTGAGTGTGTGTGACAGTGTGTGTGAGTGTAGGAGTGTCTGAGTGCCTGTGTGATTTCTGTATGTGTGTGTGTTTGATGATGCGTTTGTTAGTGTGTGTGTAGGTGTGTTTGTGGGAGAGAGTGTGTATACGAGTGTGTGATTGTGTGTGAGTGTTTTTGTCTGTGAGTGGGTGTGAGTGTGTCTGTGTGTGCAGGTGAGAGTGTGTGACTATTTGTGCGTGTGTGTGTGATTTTATTTGAGCCTGTGTTTGTGTGTTGTTTTGTTTGTGTGTGTAGGTGTGCGAGTGTGCTTGACAGTGTTTGAGTGAGTGTTAGTGCGTGTGTGTCTGTAAGTGTTAGTGTGAGTAGGTGTGTGAGAGTGTGTGACAGTGTGATTGTGTGTGTTAGTGCGTGTGAGTCTGTGTGTCTCTGTGTTTGTGAAGTGTGTCTCTATGTGTGTAGGTGTGTGACTTTTTATGTCACTGTGTCAATGTGCATGAGTGCTCATGTGTCTGTGTGTGTGTGTGAGTTTGTGAGTGTGTAGGTGAGATTGGGAATGAGTGTGTGAGTGTGTATATGAGTGTGTCATTGTGTTTGTGTGTGTGTGTGAGTGTGTTTTTGTTTAGGTGTGTGTGTGACATTGTGTGAGTCTATGTGTGAGTGCATTTCTGTCTGAGTGTGTGTGTCTGTGTGTAAGTGTGAGAGTGTGTTAGGGTGTTTGTGAGAGTGCAGGGGTGTGAGTGGGAGTGAGTGAATGTGTATATGAGTGAGTGACAGTGTGTGTGTGCATGTGTGTGCCAGACAGTCTGAATATGTGGGTGTTTCTGTGTGTAGGTGTGTGAGTGTGTGTGTGACATTGTGTGAGTGTGTGTGAGTGCATGTGAATCTGTGTGTGTTGGTGTGTGAGTTGGTGTGCGAGAGCTGGTGGGAGTGTGGGAGTGTGTGTTTGTGACATTTTGTGAATGTGTGTTGGTGTCTCTGTGTGTGTAGATGTGTGAGTGCAGCAGTGTGTGAGTGTGTGGGTGCAAATGAGTCTGTGAGTGTGTGTGGGTGTGAGTGTGTTTCTTTGTGAAATTCTAGTAGTGTGAGTGAGAGTGATTGTGTGAGTGTGTATATAATTGTGGGATTGTGTGTGAGTGTGTGTGATTGTGTGTGAGTATGTGTGTGTGTCTATATGTGTGCGTGTCTATGGTAGGTGCGTAAATGTGTGTGTGCAAATGTGTGTGAGAATGTGGGTGCTTCTGTGTGTAGGTGTGTGAATGTGTGAATGTGTTTGTGAGAGTGTAGTTGTGTGAGATTTTGTGTGTGTGTATACGGGTGTGTGATTGTGTCTGAGTTTTTGTGATTGTTTGTGAGAATGTGAGTGATTGTGACTGTGTGTATGTGTGTGAGTGTCTGAAACAGTGTCTCAGTCTTCATGATTTTGTGTGGGTGTGTGAGAGTGTGTGTGTTTTTGAGTGTAGCTGTGTCTGTTTGAGGGCATTTGTGGTTATTATATGTGTGTGTGTGAGTGTGTGTGTGTGTAGGTGTGAGTTGGTGTGAGTGTCTGAGTGTGTGTACGAGTGTGTTATTGTGTGTGATTTTGTTTGTGGGTGAGTGTCTGAGCATCTTTGTGTGCAGGTGTGTGTGCCTGACAGTTTGAGTGAGGGTGTGAGTGCATGTGATTGTGAGTGTGTGTGTGTAGTTGTGTGAGTGGGAGAGAGTGTGTGAATGTGTATACGATTGGGTGATTGTGTGTGTGTGTGATTGTGTGTGAGAATGTGTGTGAGTGAGTCTGTGTGTGTAGGTGTGTGTGCCGAAATCTGTGTGATTGCGTGTGTTTGTGAGTGTGTGTGACAGTGTGTGTGAGTGTAGGAGTGTCTGAGTGCCTGTGTGATTTCTGTATGTGAGTGTGTGTGTGTTTGATGATGCGTTTGTTTGTGTGTGTGTAGGTGTGTTAGTGGGAGAGAGTGTGAATATGAGTGTGTGATTGTGTGTGAGTGTTTTTGTCTGTGAGTGGGTGTGAGTGTGTCTGTGTGTGCAGGTGAGAGTGTGTGACTATTTGTGAGTGTGTTTGTGATTGCATGTGAGCCTGTGTTTGTGTGTTGCTTTGTTTGTGTGTGTAGGTGTGCGAGTGTGTTTGACAGTGTTTCAGTGTTAGTGCGTGTGTGTCTGTAAGTGTTTGTGTTAGTAGGTGTGTGAGTGTGTGTGACCGGGTGATTGTGAGTGTGAATGCGTGTGAGTCTGTGTGTCTGTGTGTTTGTGGGTGTGTCTACATGTGTGTAGGTGTGTGACTGTTTATGGCACTGTGTCAATGTGCGTGAGTGCTCATGTGTCTGTGTGTGTGTGTGAGTTTGTGAGAGTGTAGTTGTGATTGGGAATGAGTGTGTGAGTGTGTATATGAGTGTGTCATTGTGTATGTGTGTGTGTGAGTGTGTTTTGGTTTAGGTCTGTGTGTGACATTGTGTGAGTCTATGTGGGAGTGCATTTCTGTCTGAGTGTGTGTGTGTCTGTGAGTAAGGGTGAGAGTGTGTTAGGGTGTTTGTGAGAGTGCAGGGGTGTGAGTGGGAGTGAGTGAGTGAATGTGTATATGAGTGGGTGACTGTGTGTGTGTGCATGTTTGTGCCTGACAGTCTGAATATGTGGGTGTTTCGGTGTGTAGGTGTGTGAGTGTGTGTGTGACATTGTGTGAGTGTGTGTGAGTGCATGTGAATCTGTGGGTGTTGGTGTGTGAGTAGGTGTTCGAGAGCTTGTGGAAGTGTGTGAGTGTGTGTGTTTGTGACATTCTGTGATTGTGTGTTGGTGTCTCTGTGTGTGTAGATGTGTGAGTGCAGCAGTGTGTGAGTGTGTGAGTGCGAATGAGTCTGTGAGTGTGTGTGGGTGTGAGTGTGTTTCTTTGTGAAATTTCAGTTGTGTGAGTGGGAGTGATTGTGTGAGTGTTTATAGAAGTGTGCGATTGTGTGTGAATGTGTGTGATTGTGTGTGATTATGTGTGTGTGCCTATATGTGTGTGTGTCTATGTGTAGGTGTGTAAATGTGTGTGTGCAATTGTGTGTGAGAATGTGGTTGTTTCTGTGTGTAGGTGTGTGAATGTGTGAGTGTGTTTGTGAGAGTGTAGTTGTGTGAGTGTTTGTGTGTGTGTGAGTGTGTATACGGGTGTGTGATTGTGTCTGAGTTTTTGTGATTGTGTGTGAGAATGTGATTGAATGTGTCTGTGTGTATGTGTGTGAGTGTGTGAAACAGTGTCTCAGTCTTCGTGATTTTGTGTGTGTGTGTGAGTGTGTGTGTGAGCGTTTGAGTGTAGGTGTTTCTTTTTGAGGGCCTTTGTGGTTAATATATGTGTGTGTGTGAGTGTGTGTGTAAGTGTGAGTGTGAGTGAGAGTGGGAGTGTGTGTACGAGTGTGTTATTGTGTGTGATTGTGTTTGTGGTTGAATTTCTGAGCGTCTGTGTGCAGGTGTGAGTGTCTGAGAGTTTTAGTGTGGGTGTGAGTGCATGTGACTCTGTGAGAGTGTGTGTGTGTAGTTGTGTGTGGGAGTGTGTGTGTGAATGTGTATACGATTGGGTGATTGCGTGTGTGTGTGATTGTGTGTGAGAATGTGTGTGAGTGAGTCTGTGTGTGTAGGTGTGTGAATTTGCCGAAATCTGTGTGATTGCGTGTGTTTGTGAGTGTGTGTGACAGTGTGTGTGAGTGTAGGAGTGTCTGAGTGCCTGTGTGATTTCTGTATGTGTGTGTATGTGTTTGATGATGCGTTTGTTTGTGTGTGTGTAGGTGTGTTAGTGGGAGAGAGTGTGTATACGAGTGTGTGATTGTGTGTGAGTGTTTTTGTCTGTGAGTGGGTGTGAGTGTGTCTGTGTGTGCAGGTGAGAGTGTGTGACTATTTGTGAGTGTGTTTGTGATTGCATGTGAGCCTGTGTTTGTGTGTTGGTTTGTTTGTGTGTGTAGGTGTGCGAGTGTGTTTGACAGTGTTTCAGTGTTATTGCGTGTGTGACTGTAAGTGTTTGTGTGAGTAGGTGTGTGAGTGTGTGTGACCGGGTGATTGTGAGTGTGAATGCGTGTGAGTCTGTGTGTCTGTGTGTTTGTGGGTGTGTCTACATGTGTGTAGGTGTGTGACTGTTTATGGCACTGTGTCAATGTGCGTGAGTGCTCATGTGTCTGTGTGTGTGTGAGTTTGTGAGAGTGTAAGTGTGATTGGGAATGAGTGTGTGAGTATGTATATGAGTGTGTCATTGTGTTTGTGTGTGTGTGAGTGTGTTTTTGTTTAGGTCTGTGTGTGACATTGTGTGAGTCTATGTGGGAGTGCATTTCTGTCTGAGTGTGTGTGTGTCTGTGAGTAACGGTGAGAGTGTGTTAGGGTGTTTGTGAGAGTGCAGGTGTGTGAGTGGGAGTGAGTGAGTGAATGTGTATATGAGTGGGTGACTGTGTGTGTGTGCATGTTTGTGCCTGACAGTCTGAATATGTGGGTGTTTCTGTGTGTAGGTGTGTGAGTGTGTGTGTGACATTGTGTGAGTGTGTGTGAGTGCATGTGAATCTGTGTGTGTTGGTGTGTGAGTAGGTGTGCGAGAGCTTGTGGCAGTGTGTGAGTGTGTGTATTTGTGACATTCTGTGAATGTGTGTTGGTGTCTCTGTGTGTGTAGATGAGTGAGTGCAGCAGTGTGTGAGTGCGAATGGGTCTGTGAGTGTGTGTTGGTGTGAGTGTGTTTCTTTGTGAAATTTTTGTTGTGTGAGTGGGAGTGAATGTGTGAGTGTTTATATAACTGTGCGATTGTGTGTGAGTGTGTGTGATTGTGTGTGATTATGTGTGTGTGCCTATATGTGTGTGTGTCTATGTGTAGGTGTGTAAATGTGTGTGTGCAATTGTGTGTGAGAATGTGGTTGTTTCTGTGTGTAGGTGTGTGAATGTGTGAGTGTGTTTGTGAGAGTGTAGTTGTGTGAGTGTTTGTGTGTGTGTGAGTGTGTATACGGGTGTGTGATTGTGTCTGAGTTTTTGTGATTGTGTGTGAGAATGTGAGTGAATGTGTCTGTGTGTATGTGTGTGAGTGTGTGAAACAGTGTCTCAGTCTTCGTGATTTTGTGTGGGTGTGTGAGTGTGTGTGAGAGTTTGAGTGTAGGTGTTTCTTTTTGAGGGCCTTTGTGGTTAATATATGTGTGTGTGTGTGTGTAAGTGTGAGTGTGAGTGAGAGTGGGAGTGTGTGTACGAGTGTTTTATTGTGTGTGATTGTGTTTGTGGTTGAGTTTCTGAGCGTCTCTGTGCAGGTGTGAGTGTCTGAGAGTTTTAGTGTGGGTGTGAGTGCATGTGACTCTGTGAGAGTGTGTGTGTAGTTGTGTGAGTGGGAGTGAGTGTGTGAATGTGTATACGATTGGGTGATTGTGTGTGTGTGTGATTGTGTGTGAGAATGTGTGTGAGTGAGTCTGTGTGTGTAGGTGTGTGATTGTGCCGAAATCTGTGTGATTGCGTGTGTTTGTGAGTGTGTGTGACAGTGTGTGTGAGTGTAGGAGTGTCTGAGTGCCTCTGTGATTTCTGTATGTGAGTGTGTGTGTTTGATGATGCGTTTTTTTGTGTGTGTGTAGGTGTGTTAGCGGGAGAGAGTGTGTATACGAGTGTGTGATTGTGTGTGAGTGTTTATGTCTGTGAGTGGGTGTGAGTGTGTCTGTGTGTGCAGGTGAGAGTGTGTGACTATTTGTGAGTGTGTTTGTGATTGCATGTGAGCCTGTGTTTGTGTGTTGGTTTGTTTGTGTGTGTAGGTGTGCGAGTGTGTTTGACAGTGTTTCTGTGTTATTGCGTGTGTGTCTGTCAGTGTTTGTGTGAGTAGGTGTGTGAGTGTGTGTGACCGGGTGATTGTGAGTGTGAATGGGTGTGAGTCTGTGTGTCTGTGTGTTTGTGGGTGTGTCTACATGTGTGTAGGTGTGTGACTGTTTATGGCACTGTGTCAATGTGCGTGAGTGCTCATGTGTTTGTGTGTGTGTGTGAGTTTGTGATAGTGTATGTGTGATTGGGATTGAGTGTGTGAGTGTGTATATGAGTGTGTCATTGTGTTTGTGTGTGTGTGTGAGTGTGTTTTTGTTTAGGTGTGTGTGTGACATTGTGTGAGTCTATGTGGGAGTGCATTTCTGTCTGAGTGTGTGTGTGTCTGTGAGTAAGGGTGAGAGTGTGTTAGGGTGTTTGTGAGAGTGCAGGTGTGTGAGTGGAAGTGAGTGAGTGAATGTGTATATGAGTGGGTGACTGTGTGTGTGTGCATGTGTGTGCCTGACAGTCTGAATATGTGGGTGTTTCTGTGTGTAGGTGTGTGAGTGTGTGTGTGACATTTTGTGAGTGTGTGAGTGCATGAGAATCTGTGTGTGTTGGTGTGTGAGTAGGTGTGCGAGAGCTTGTGGCAGTGTGTGAGTGTGTGTGTGTGTGACATTCTGTGAAAGTGTGTTGTTGTCTCTGTGTGTGTATATGTGAGAGTGCAGCAGTGTGTGTGTGTGAGTGCGAATGAGTCTGTGAGTGTGTGTGGGTGTGAGTGTGATTCTTTGTGAAATTTCAGTTGTGTGAGTGGGAGTGATTGTGTGAGTGTGTATATATGTGCGCGATTGTGTGTGAGTGTGTGTGATTGTGTGTGAGTATGTGTGTGTGTCTATATGTGTGTGTGTCTATGTGTAGGTGCGTAATTGTGTGTGAGCAAATGTGTGTGAGAATGTGGGTGCTTCTGTGTGTAGGTGTGTGAATGTGTGAGTGTGTTTGTGAGAGTGTAGTTGTGTGAGTGTTTGTGTGTGTGTGAGTGTGTATACGGGTGTGTGATTGTGTATGAATTTGTGTGATTGTGTGTGAGAATGTGAGTGATTGTGTCTGTGTGTATGTGTGTGAGTGTCTGAAACTGTCTCAGTCTTCATGATTTTGTGTGGGTGTGTGAGAGTGTGTGTGTGTTTGGGTGTAGATGTGTCTGTTTGAGGGCCTTTGTGGTTATTATATGTGTGTGTGTGAGTGTGTGTGTGTGTAGGTGTGAGTTGTTCTGAGAGTCGGAGTGTGTGTACAAGTGTGTTATTGTGTGTGATAGTGTTTGTGGGTGAGTGTCTGAGCATCTTTGTGTGCCGGTGTGTGTGTCTGACGGTTTTGTGTGGGTGTGAGTGCATGTGACTCTGTGAGAGTGTGTGTCTGTAGTTCTGTGAGTGGGAGTGTGTGAATGTGTATACGATTGAGTGAATGTGTGTGTGTGTGATTGTGTGTGAGAATGTGTGTGAGTGAGTCTGTGTGTGTAGGTGTGTGATTGTTCTGAACCCTGTGTGATTGTGTGTGTTTGTGAGGGTGTGGTACAGTGTGTGTGAGTGTAGGAGTGTCTGAGTGCCTGTGTGATTTCTGTATGTGAGTGTGTGTGTGTTTGATGATGCGATTGTTTGTGTGTGTGTAGGTGTGTTAGTGGGAGTGAGTGTGTATACGAGTGTGTGATTGTGTGTGAGTGTTTTTGTCTGTGAGTGGGTGTGAGTGTGTCTGTGTGTGCAGGTGAGAGTGTGTGACTATTTGTGAGTGTGTGTGTGATTTCATGTGAGCCTGTGTTTGTGTGTTGTTTTGTTTGTGTGTGTAGGTGTGCGAGTGTGTTTGACATTGTTTGAGTGAACGTTAGTGCATGTGTGTCTGTAAGTGTTTGTGTGAGTAGGTGTGTGAGTGTGTGTGACAGTGTGATTGTGTGTGTGAATGCGTGTGTGTCTGTGTGTCTGTGTGTTTGTGAAGTGTGTCTATATGTGTGTAGGTGTGTGACTCTTTATGGCACAGTGTAAATGTGCGTGAGTGCGCATGAATCTGTGTGTGTGTGTGAGATTGTGAGAGTGTAGGTGTGATTGGGAATGAGGGTGGGAGGGTGTATATGAGAGTGCCATTGTGTTTGTGTGTGTGTGTGAGTGTGTTTTTGTTTAGGTCTGTGTGTGACATTGTGTGAGTCTATGTGGGAGTGCATTTCTGTCTGAGTGTGTGTGTGTCTGTGAGTAACGGTGAGAGTGTGTTAGGGTGTTTGTGAGAGTGCAGGTGTGTGACTGGGAGTGAGTGAGTGAATGTGTATATGAGTGGGTGACTGTGTGTGTGCATGTTTGTGCCTGACAGTCTGAATATGTGGGTGTTTCAGTGTGTAGGTGTGTGAGTGTGTGTGTGACATTGTGTGAGTGTGTGTGTGAGTGCATGTGAATCTGTGTGTGTTGGTGTGTGAGTAGGTGTGCGAGAGCTTGTGGCAGTGAGTTTGTGTGTTTGAGACATTCTGAGAATGTGTGTTGGTGTCTCTGTGTGTGTAGATGAGTGAGTGCAGCAGTGTGTGAGTGTGTGAGTGCGAATGAGTCTGTGAGTGTGTGTGGGTGCGAGTGTGTTTCTTTGTGAAATTTCAGTTGTGTGAGTGGGAGTGACTGTGTGAGTGTGTATATAAGTGTGCGATTGTGTGTGAGTGTGTGTGACTGTGTGTGAGTATGTGTGTGTGCCTATATGTGTGTGCGTCTATGTGTAAGTGCGTAATTGTGTGTGTGCAATTGTGTGTGAAAATGTGGGTGGTTCTGTGTGTAGGTGTGTGAATGTGTGTGTTTGTGAGAGGGTAGTTGTGTGAGTGTTTGTGTGTGTGTGAGTGTGTATACGGGTGTGTGATTGTGTCTGAGTTTTTGTGATTGTGTGTGAGAATGTGAGTGAATGTGTCTGTGTGTATGTGTGTGAGTGTGTGAAACAGTGTCTCAGTCTTCGTGATTTTGTGTGGGTGTGTGAGAGTGTGTGTGAGCGTTTGAGTGTAGGTGTGTCTTTTTGAGTGCCTTTGTGGTTATTATATGTGTGTGTGTGTGAAAGTGTGTGTGTAAGTGGGAGTGGGAGTGAGAGTGGGACTGTGTGTACGAGTGTGTTATTGAGTGTGATTGTGTTTGTGGGTGAGTGTCTGAGCGTCTTTGTGTGCAGGTGTGTGTGTCTGACCGTTTTAGTGTGGGTGTGAGTGCATGTGACTCTGTGAGAGTGTGTGTGTAGTTGTGTGAGTGGGAGTGAGTGTGTGAATGTGTATACGATTGGGTGACTGTGTGTGAGTGTGTGTGATTGTGTGTGAGAATGTGTGTGAGTGAGTCTGTGTGTGTAGGTGTGTGATTGTGCCGAACTCTGTGTGATTGCGTGTGTTTGTGAGTGTGTGTGACAGTGTGTGTGAGTGTAGGAGTGTCTGAGTGCCTGTGTGATTTCTGTATGTGAGTGTGTGTGTGTTTGATGATGCGTTTTTTTTTGTGTGTGTAGGTGTGTTAGTGGGAGAGTGTGTGTATACGAGTGTGTGATTGTGTGTGAGTGTTTATGTCTGTGAGTGGGTGTGAGTGTGTCTGTGTGTGCAGGTGTGAGTGTGTCAGTATTTGTGAGTGTGTTTGTGATTGCATGTTAGCCTGTGTTTGTATGTTGGTTTGTTTGTGTGTGTAGGTGTGCGAGTGTGTTTGACAGTGTTTAAGGGTGAGTGCGTGTGTGTCTGTAAGTGTTTGTGTGAGTAGGTGAGTGAGTGTGTGTGACCGGGTGATTGTGTGTGTGAATGAGTGTGAGTCTGTGTGTCTGTGTGTTTGTGGGTGTGTCTACATGTGTGTAGGTGTGTGACAGTTTATGGCACTGTGTCAATGCGCGTGAGTGCTCATGTGTCTGTGTGTGTGTGTGTGAGTTGGTGAGAGTGTCAGTGTGATTGGTAATGAGTGTGTGAGTATGTATATGAGTGTGTCATTGTGTTTGTGTGTGTGTGAGTGTGTTTTTGTTTAGGTCTGTGTGTGACATTGTGTGAGTCTATGTGGGAGTGCATTTCTGTCTGAGTGTGTGTGTGTCTGTGAGTAACGGTGAGAGTGTGTTAGGGTGTTTGTGAGAGTGCAGGTGTGTGAGTGGGAGTGAGTGAGTGAATGTGTATATGAGTGGGTGACTGTGTGTGTGTGCATGTTTGTGCCTGACAGTCTGAATATGTGGGTGTTTCTGTGTGTAGGTGTGTGAGTGTGTGTGTGACATTGTGTGAGTGTGTGTGTGAGTGCAAGTGAATCTGTGTGTGTTGGTGTGTGAGTAGGTGAGCGAGAGCTTGTGGCAGTGTGTGAGAGTGTGTGTTTGAGACATTCTGAGCATGTGTGTTGGTGTCTCTGTGTGTGTAGATGTGTGAGTGCAGCAGTGTGTGAGTGTGTGAGTGGGAATGTGTCTGTGAGTGTGTGTGGGTGTGAGAGTGTTTCTTTGTGAAATTCTAGTTGTGTGTGTGGGAGTGATTGTGTGAGTGTGTATATAAGTGTGCGATTGTGTGTGAGTGTGTGTGATTGTGTGTGTGCCTATATGTGTGTGTGTCTATGTGTAGGTGCGTAATTGTGTGTGTGCAAATGTGTGTGATAATGTGGGTGCTTCTGTGTGTAGGTGTGTGAATGTGTGAGTGTTTGTGAGAGTGTAGTTGTGTGAGTGTTTGTGTGTGTGTGAGTGTGTATACGGGTGTGTGATTGTGTCTGAGTTTTTGTGATTGTGTGTGAGAATGTGAGTGAATGTGTCTGTGTGTATGTGTGTGAGTGTGTGGAACAGTGTCTCAGTCATCGTGATTTTGTGTGGGTGTGTGAGAGTGTGTGTGAGCGTTTGAGTGTAGGTGTTTCTTTTTGAGGGCCTTTGTGGTTAATATATGTGTGTGTGTGAGTGTGTGTGTGTGTAAGTGGGAGTGGGAGTGAGAGTGGGAGTGTGTGTACGAGTGTGTTATTGTGTGTGATTGTGTTTGTGGGTTTGTTTCTGAGCGTCTTTGTGTGCAGGTGTGTGTGTCTGACGGTTTTAGTGTGGGTGTGAGTGCATGTGACTCTGTGAGAGTGTGTGTAGTTGTGTGAGTGGGAGTGTGTGAATGTGTATACGATTGGGTGACTGTGTGTGAGTGTGTGTGATTGTGTGTGAGAATGTGTGTGTGTGAGTCTGTGTGTGTAGGTGTGTGATTGTGCCGAACCCTGTGTGATTGTGTGTGTTTGTGAGGGTGTGTGACAGTGTGTGTGAGTGTAGGAGTGTCTGAGTGCCTGTGTGATTTCTGTATGTGAGTGTGTGTGTGTTTGATGATGCCTTTGTTTGTGTGTGTGTAGGTGTGTTAGTGGGAGAGAGTGTGTATACGAGTGTGTGATTGTGTGTGAGTGTTTTTGTCTGTGAGTGGGTGTGAGTGTGTCTGTGTGTGCAGGTGAGAGTGTGTCACTATTTGTGAGTGTGTGTGTGATTGCATGTGAGCCTGTGTATATGTGTTGGTTTGTTTGTGTGTGTAGGTGTGCGAGTGTGTTTGACAGTGTTTCAGTGTTAGTGCGTGTGTGTCTGTAAGTGTTTGTGTGAGTAGGTGTGTGAGTGTGTGTGACCGGGTGATTGTGTGTGTGAATGCGTGTGAGTCTGTGTGTCTGTGTGTTTGTGGGTGTGTCTACATGTGTGTTGGTGTGTGACTCTTTATGGCACTGTGTCAATGTGCGTGAGTGCTCATGTGTCTGTGTGTGTGTGTGAGATTGTGAGAGTGTAGGTGTGATTGGGAATGAGTGTGTGTGTATATGAGTGTGTCATTGTGTTTGTGTGTGTGTGAGTGTGTTTTTGTTTAGGTGTGTGTGACATTGTGTGAGTCTATGTGGGAGTGCATTTCTCTCTGAGTGTGTGTGTGTCTGTGTGTAAGTGTGAGAGTGTGTTAGGGTGTTTGTGAGAGTGCAGGGGTGTGAGTGGCATTGAGTGAGTGTATGTGTATATGAGTGGGTGACTGTGTGTTTGCATGTGTGTTGCCTGACTGTCTGAATATGTGGGTGTATCTGTGTGTAGGTGTGTGAGTGTGTGTGTGACATTGTGTGAGTGTGTGTGAGTGCATGTGAATCTGTGTGTGTTTGTGTGTGAGTAGGTGTGCGAGAGCTTGTGGCAGTGTGTGAGTGTGTGTGTTTGTGACATTCTGTGATTGTGTGTTGGTGTCTCTGTGTGTGTAGATGTGTGAGTGCAGCAGTGTGTGAGTGTGTGAGTGGGAATGTGTCTGTGAGTGTGTGTGGGTGTGAGTGTGTTTCTTTGTGAAATTCTAGTTGTGTGAGTGGGAGTGATTGTGTGAGTGTGTATATAAGTGTGCGATTGTGTGTGAGTGTGTGTGATTGTGTGTGAGTATGTGTGTGTGCCTATATGTGTGTGTGTCTATGTGTAGGTGCGTAATGGTGTGTGTGCAAATGTGTGTGAGAATGTGGGTGCTTCTGTGTGTAGGTGTGTGAATGTGTGAGTGTGTTTGTGAGAGGGTAGTTGTGTGAGTGTTTGTGTGTGTGTGAGTGTGTATACGGGTGTGTGACTGTGTCTGAGTTTTTGTGATTGTGTTTGAGAATGTGAGTGAATGTGTCTGTGTGTAAGTGTGTGAGTATATGAAACAGTGTCTCAGTCTTCGTGATTTTGGGTGGGTGTTTGAGAGTGTGTGAGAGCGTTTGAGTGTAGGTGTTTCATTTTGAGGGCCTTTGTGGTTAATATATGTGTGTGTGTGAGTGTGTGTGTGTAAGTGTGAGTGGGAGTGAGAGTGGGAGTGTGTGTACGAGTGTGTTATTGTGTGTGATTGTGTTTGTGGGTTTGTTTATGAGCGTCTTTGTGTGCAGGTGTGTGTGTCTGACGGTTTTAGTGTGGGTGTGAGTGCATGTGACTCTGTGAGAGTGTGTGTGTGTTGTTGTGTGAGTGGGAGTGAGTGTGTGAATGTGTATACGATTGGGTGACTGTGTGTGAGTGTGTGTGATTGTGTGTGAGAATGTGTGTGAGTGAGTCTGTGTGTGTAGGTGTGTGATTGTGCCGAAATCTGTGTGATTGCGTGTGTTTGTGAGTGTGTGTGACAGTGTGTGTGAGTGTAGGAGTGTCTGAGTGCCTGTGTGATTTCTGTATGTGTGTGTGTTTGATGATGCGTTTGTTAGTGTGTGTGTAGGTGTGTTTGTGGGAGAGAGTGTGTATACGAGTGTGTGATTGTGTGTGAGTGTTTTTGTCTGTGAGTGGGTGTGAGTGTGTCTGTGTGTGCAGGTGAGAGTGTGTGACTATTTGTGCGTGTGTGTGTGATTTTATTTGAGCCTGTGTTTGTGTGTTGTTTTGTTTGTGTGTGTAGGTGTGCGAGTGTGCTTGACAGTGTTTGAGTGAGTGTTAGTGCGTGTGTGTCTGTAAGTGTTAGTGTGAGTAGGTGTGTGAGAGTGTGTGACAGTGTGATTGTGTGTGTTAGTGCGTGTGAGTCTGTGTGTCTCTGTGTTTGTGAAGTGTGTCTCTATGTGTGTAGGTGTGTGACTTTTTATGTCACTGTGTCAATGTGCGTGAGTGCTCATGTGTCTGTGTGTGTGTGTGAGTTTGTGAGTGTGTAGGTGAGATTGGGAATGAGTGTGTGAGTGTGTATATGAGTGTGTCATTGTGTTTGTGTGTGTGTGTGAGTGTGTTTTTGTTTAGGTGTGTGTGTGACATTGTGTGAGTCTATGTGTGAGTGCATTTCTGTCTGAGTGTGTGTGTCTGTGTGTAAGTGTGAGAGTGTGTTAGGGTGTTTGTGAGAGTGCAGGGGTGTGAGTGGGAGTGAGTGAATGTGTATATGAGTGAGTGACAGTGTGTGTGTGCATGTGTGTGCCAGACAGTCTGAATATGTGGGTGTTTCTGTGTGTAGGTGTGTGAGTGTGTGTGTGACATTGTGTGAGTGTGTGTGAGTGCATGTGAATCTGTGTGTGTTGGTGTGTGAGTTGGTGTGCGAGAGCTGGTGGGAGTGTGGGAGTGTGTGTTTGTGACATTTTGTGAATGTGTGTTGGTGTCTCTGTGTGTGTAGATGTGTGAGTGCAGCAGTGTGTGAGTGTGTGGGTGCAAATGAGTCTGTGAGTGTGTGTGGGTGTGAGTGTGTTTCTTTGTGAAATTCTAGTAGTGTGAGTGAGAGTGATTGTGTGAGTGTGTATATAATTGTGGGATTGTGTGTGAGTGTGTGTGATTGTGTGTGAGTATGTGTGTGTGTCTATATGTGTGCGTGTCTATGGTAGGTGCGTAAATGTGTGTGTGCAAATGTGTGTGAGAATGTGGGTGCTTCTGTGTGTAGGTGTGTGAATGTGTGAATGTGTTTGTGAGAGTGTAGTTGTGTGAGATTTTGTGTGTGTGTATACGGGTGTGTGATTGTGTCTGAGTTTTTGTGATTGTTTGTGAGAATGTGAGTGATTGTGACTGTGTGTATGTGTGTGAGTGTCTGAAACAGTGTCTCAGTCTTCATGATTTTGTGTGGGTGTGTGAGAGTGTGTGTGTTTTTGAGTGTAGCTGTGTCTGTTTGAGGGCATTTGTGGTTATTATATGTGTGTGTGTGAGTGTGTGTGTGTGTAGGTGTGAGTTGGTGTGAGTGTCTGAGTGTGTGTACGAGTGTGTTATTGTGTGTGATTTTGTTTGTGGGTGAGTGTCTGAGCATCTTTGTGTGCAGGTGTGTGTGCCTGACAGTTTGAGTGAGGGTGTGAGTGCATGTGATTGTGAGTGTGTGTGTGTAGTTGTGTGAGTGGGAGAGAGTGTGTGAATGTGTATACGATTGGGTGATTGTGTGTGTGTGTGATTGTGTGTGAGAATGTGTGTGAGTGAGTCTGTGTGTGTAGGTGTGTGTGCCGAAATCTGTGTGATTGCGTGTGTTTGTGAGTGTGTGTGACAGTGTGTGTGAGTGTAGGAGTGTCTGAGTGCCTGTGTGATTTCTGTATGTGAGTGTGTGTGTGTTTGATGATGCGTTTGTTTGTGTGTGTGTAGGTGTGTTAGTGGGAGAGAGTGTGAATATGAGTGTGTGATTGTGTGTGAGTGTTTTTGTCTGTGAGTGGGTGTGAGTGTGTCTGTGTGTGCAGGTGAGAGTGTGTGACTATTTGTGAGTGTGTTTGTGATTGCATGTGAGCCTGTGTTTGTGTGTTGCTTTGTTTGTGTGTGTAGGTGTGCGAGTGTGTTTGACAGTGTTTCAGTGTTAGTGCGTGTGTGTCTGTAAGTGTTTGTGTTAGTAGGTGTGTGAGTGTGTGTGACCGGGTGATTGTGAGTGTGAATGCGTGTGAGTCTGTGTGTCTGTGTGTTTGTGGGTGTGTCTACATGTGTGTAGGTGTGTGACTGTTTATGGCACTGTGTCAATGTGCGTGAGTGCTCATGTGTCTGTGTGTGTGTGTGAGTTTGTGAGAGTGTAGTTGTGATTGGGAATGAGTGTGTGAGTGTGTATATGAGTGTGTCATTGTGTATGTGTGTGTGTGAGTGTGTTTTGGTTTAGGTCTGTGTGTGACATTGTGTGAGTCTATGTGGGAGTGCATTTCTGTCTGAGTGTGTGTGTGTCTGTGAGTAAGGGTGAGAGTGTGTTAGGGTGTTTGTGAGAGTGCAGGGGTGTGAGTGGGAGTGAGTGAGTGAATGTGTATATGAGTGGGTGACTGTGTGTGTGTGCATGTTTGTGCCTGACAGTCTGAATATGTGGGTGTTTCGGTGTGTAGGTGTGTGAGTGTGTGTGTGACATTGTGTGAGTGTGTGTGAGTGCATGTGAATCTGTGGGTGTTGGTGTGTGAGTAGGTGTTCGAGAGCTTGTGGAAGTGTGTGAGTGTGTGTGTTTGTGACATTCTGTGATTGTGTGTTGGTGTCTCTGTGTGTGTAGATGTGTGAGTGCAGCAGTGTGTGAGTGTGTGAGTGCGAATGAGTCTGTGAGTGTGTGTGGGTGTGAGTGTGTTTCTTTGTGAAATTTCAGTTGTGTGAGTGGGAGTGATTGTGTGAGTGTTTATAGAAGTGTGCGATTGTGTGTGAATGTGTGTGATTGTGTGTGATTATGTGTGTGTGCCTATATGTGTGTGTGTCTATGTGTAGGTGTGTAAATGTGTGTGTGCAATTGTGTGTGAGAATGTGGTTGTTTCTGTGTGTAGGTGTGTGAATGTGTGAGTGTGTTTGTGAGAGTGTAGTTGTGTGAGTGTTTGTGTGTGTGTGAGTGTGTATACGGGTGTGTGATTGTGTCTGAGTTTTTGTGATTGTGTGTGAGAATGTGATTGAATGTGTCTGTGTGTATGTGTGTGAGTGTGTGAAACAGTGTCTCAGTCTTCGTGATTTTGTGTGTGTGTGTGAGTGTGTGTGTGAGCGTTTGAGTGTAGGTGTTTCTTTTTGAGGGCCTTTGTGGTTAATATATGTGTGTGTGTGAGTGTGTGTGTAAGTGTGAGTGTGAGTGAGAGTGGGAGTGTGTGTACGAGTGTGTTATTGTGTGTGATTGTGTTTGTGGTTGAATTTCTGAGCGTCTGTGTGCAGGTGTGAGTGTCTGAGAGTTTTAGTGTGGGTGTGAGTGCATGTGACTCTGTGAGAGTGTGTGTGTGTAGCTGTGTGTGGGAGTGTGTGTGTGAATGTGTATACGATTGGGTGATTGCGTGTGTGTGTGATTGTGTGTGAGAATGTGTGTGAGTGAGTCTGTGTGTGTAGGTGTGTGAATTTGCCGAAATCTGTGTGATTGCGTGTGTTTGTGAGTGTGTGTGACAGTGTGTGTGAGTGTAGGAGTGTCTGAGTGCCTGTGTGATTTCTGTATGTGTGTGTATGTGTTTGATGATGCGTTTGTTTGTGTGTGTGTAGGTGTGTTAGTGGGAGAGAGTGTGTATACGAGTGTGTGATTGTGTGTGAGTGTTTTTGTCTGTGAGTGGGTGTGAGTGTGTCTGTGTGTGCAGGTGAGAGTGTGTGACTATTTGTGAGTGTGTTTGTGATTGCATGTGAGCCTGTGTTTGTGTGTTGGTTTGTTTGTGTGTGTAGGTGTGCGAGTGTGTTTGACAGTGTTTCAGTGTTATTGCGTGTGTGACTGTAAGTGTTTGTGTGAGTAGGTGTGTGAGTGTGTGTGACCGGGTGATTGTGAGTGTGAATGCGTGTGAGTCTGTGTGTCTGTGTGTTTGTGGGTGTGTCTACATGTGTGTAGGTGTGTGACTGTTTATGGCACTGTGTCAATGTGCGTGAGTGCTCATGTGTCTGTGTGTGTGTGTGAGTTTGTGAGAGTGTAAGTGTGATTGGGAATGAGTGTGTGAGTATGTATATGAGTGTGTCATTGTGTTTGTGTGTGTGTGAGTGTGTTTTTGTTTAGGTCTGTGTGTGACATTGTGTGAGTCTATGTGGGAGTGCATTTCTGTCTGAGTGTGTGTGTGTCTGTGAGTAACGGTGAGAGTGTGTTAGGGTGTTTGTGAGAGTGCAGGTGTGTGAGTGGGAGTGAGTGAGTGAATGTGTATATGAGTGGGTGACTGTGTGTGTGTGCATGTTTGTGCCTGACAGTCTGAATATGTGGGTGTTTCTGTGTGTAGGTGTGTGAGTGTGTGTGTGACATTGTGTGAGTGTGTGTGAGTGCATGTGAATCTGTGTGTGTTGGTGTGTGAGTAGGTGTGCGAGAGCTTGTGGCAGTGTGTGAGTGTGTGTATTTGTGACATTCTGTGAATGTGTGTTGGTGTCTCTGTGTGTGTAGATGAGTGAGTGCAGCAGTGTGTGAGTGCGAATGGGTCTGTGAGTGTGTGTTGGTGTGAGTGTGTTTCTTTGTGAAATTTTTGTTGTGTGAGTGGGAGTGAATGTGTGAGTGTTTATATAACTGTGCGATTGTGTGTGAGTGTGTGTGATTGTGTGTGATTATGTGTGTGTGCCTATATGTGTGTGTGTCTATGTGTAGGTGTGTAAATGTGTGTGTGCAATTGTGTGTGAGAATGTGGTTGTTTCTGTGTGTAGGTGTGTGAATGTGTGAGTGTGTTTGTGAGAGTGTAGTTGTGTGAGTGTTTGTGTGTGTGTGAGTGTGTATACGGGTGTGTGATTGTGTCTGAGTTTTTGTGATTGTGTGTGAGAATGTGAGTGAATGTGTCTGTGTGTATGTGTGTGAGTGTGTGAAACAGTGTCTCAGTCTTCGTGATTTTGTGTGGGTGTGTGAGTGTGTGTGAGAGTTTGAGTGTAGGTGTTTCTTTTTGAGGGCCTTTGTGGTTAATATATGTGTGTGTGTGTGTGTAAGTGTGAGTGTGAGTGAGAGTGGGAGTGTGTGTACGAGTGTTTTATTGTGTGTGATTGTGTTTGTGGTTGAGTTTCTGAGCGTCTCTGTGCAGGTGTGAGTGTCTGAGAGTTTTAGTGTGGGTGTGAGTGCATGTGACTCTGTGAGAGTGTGTGTGTAGTTGTGTGAGTGGGAGTGAGTGTGTGAATGTGTATACGATTGGGTGATTGTGTGTGTGTGTGATTGTGTGTGAGAATGTGTGTGAGTGAGTCTGTGTGTGTAGGTGTGTGATTGTGCCGAAATCTGTGTGATTGCGTGTGTTTGTGAGTGTGTGTGACAGTGTGTGTGAGTGTAGGAGTGTCTGAGTGCCTCTGTGATTTCTGTATGTGAGTGTGTGTGTTTGATGATGCGTTTTTTTGTGTGTGTGTAGGTGTGTTAGCGGGAGAGAGTGTGTATACGAGTGTGTGATTGTGTGTGAGTGTTTATGTCTGTGAGTGGGTGTGAGTGTGTCTGTGTGTGCAGGTGAGAGTGTGTGACTATTTGTGAGTGTGTTTGTGATTGCATGTGAGCCTGTGTTTGTGTGTTGGTTTGTTTGTGTGTGTAGGTGTGCGAGTGTGTTTGACAGTGTTTCTGTGTTATTGCGTGTGTGTCTGTCAGTGTTTGTGTGAGTAGGTGTGTGAGTGTGTGTGACCGGGTGATTGTGAGTGTGAATGGGTGTGAGTCTGTGTGTCTGTGTGTTTGTGGGTGTGTCTACATGTGTGTAGGTGTGTGACTGTTTATGGCACTGTGTCAATGTGCGTGAGTGCTCATGTGTTTGTGTGTGTGTGTGAGTTTGTGATAGTGTATGTGTGATTGGGATTGAGTGTGTGAGTGTGTATATGAGTGTGTCATTGTGTTTGTGTGTGTGTGTGAGTGTGTTTTTGTTTAGGTGTGTGTGTGACATTGTGTGAGTCTATGTGGGAGTGCATTTCTGTCTGAGTGTGTGTGTGTCTGTGAGTAAGGGTGAGAGTGTGTTAGGGTGTTTGTGAGAGTGCAGGTGTGTGAGTGGAAGTGAGTGAGTGAATGTGTATATGAGTGGGTGACTGTGTGTGTGTGCATGTGTGTGCCTGACAGTCTGAATATGTGGGTGTTTCTGTGTGTAGGTGTGTGAGTGTGTGTGTGACATTTTGTGAGTGTGTGAGTGCATGAGAATCTGTGTGTGTTGGTGTGTGAGTAGGTGTGCGAGAGCTTGTGGCAGTGTGTGAGTGTGTGTGTGTGTGACATTCTGTGAAAGTGTGTTGTTGTCTCTGTGTGTGTATATGTGAGAGTGCAGCAGTGTGTGTGTGTGAGTGCGAATGAGTCTGTGAGTGTGTGTGGGTGTGAGTGTGATTCTTTGTGAAATTTCAGTTGTGTGAGTGGGAGTGATTGTGTGAGTGTGTATATATGTGCGCGATTGTGTGTGAGTGTGTGTGATTGTGTGTGAGTATGTGTGTGTGTCTATATGTGTGTGTGTCTATGTGTAGGTGCGTAATTGTGTGTGAGCAAATGTGTGTGAGAATGTGGGTGCTTCTGTGTGTAGGTGTGTGAATGTGTGAGTGTGTTTGTGAGAGTGTAGTTGTGTGAGTGTTTGTGTGTGTGTGAGTGTGTATACGGGTGTGTGATTGTGTATGAATTTGTGTGATTGTGTGTGAGAATGTGAGTGATTGTGTCTGTGTGTATGTGTGTGAGTGTCTGAAACTGTCTCAGTCTTCATGATTTTGTGTGGGTGTGTGAGAGTGTGTGTGTGTTTGGGTGTAGATGTGTCTGTTTGAGGGCCTTTGTGGTTATTATATGTGTGTGTGTGAGTGTGTGTGTGTGTAGGTGTGAGTTGTTCTGAGAGTCGGAGTGTGTGTACAAGTGTGTTATTGTGTGTGATAGTGTTTGTGGGTGAGTGTCTGAGCATCTTTGTGTGCCGGTGTGTGTGTCTGACGGTTTTGTGTGGGTGTGAGTGCATGTGACTCTGTGAGAGTGTGTGTCTGTAGTTCTGTGAGTGGGAGTGTGTGAATGTGTATACGATTGAGTGAATGTGTGTGTGTGTGATTGTGTGTGAGAATGTGTGTGAGTGAGTCTGTGTGTGTAGGTGTGTGATTGTTCTGAACCCTGTGTGATTGTGTGTGTTTGTGAGGGTGTGGTACAGTGTGTGTGAGTGTAGGAGTGTCTGAGTGCCTGTGTGATTTCTGTATGTGAGTGTGTGTGTGTTTGATGATGCGATTGTTTGTGTGTGTGTAGGTGTGTTAGTGGGAGTGAGTGTGTATACGAGTGTGTGATTGTGTGTGAGTGTTTTTGTCTGTGAGTGGGTGTGAGTGTGTCTGTGTGTGCAGGTGAGAGTGTGTGACTATTTGTGAGTGTGTGTGTGATTTCATGTGAGCCTGTGTTTGTGTGTTGTTTTGTTTGTGTGTGTAGGTGTGCGAGTGTGTTTGACATTGTTTGAGTGAACGTTAGTGCATGTGTGTCTGTAAGTGTTTGTGTGAGTAGGTGTGTGAGTGTGTGTGACAGTGTGATTGTGTGTGTGAATGCGTGTGTGTCTGTGTGTCTGTGTGTTTGTGAAGTGTGTCTATATGTGTGTAGGTGTGTGACTCTTTATGGCACAGTGTAAATGTGCGTGAGTGCGCATGAATCTGTGTGTGTGTGTGAGATTGTGAGAGTGTAGGTGTGATTGGGAATGAGGGTGGGAGGGTGTATATGAGAGTGCCATTGTGTTTGTGTGTGTGTGTGAGTGTGTTTTTGTTTAGGTCTGTGTGTGACATTGTGTGAGTCTATGTGGGAGTGCATTTCTGTCTGAGTGTGTGTGTGTCTGTGAGTAACGGTGAGAGTGTGTTAGGGTGTTTGTGAGAGTGCAGGTGTGTGACTGGGAGTGAGTGAGTGAATGTGTATATGAGTGGGTGACTGTGTGTGTGCATGTTTGTGCCTGACAGTCTGAATATGTGGGTGTTTCAGTGTGTAGGTGTGTGAGTGTGTGTGTGACATTGTGTGAGTGTGTGTGTGAGTGCATGTGAATCTGTGTGTGTTGGTGTGTGAGTAGGTGTGCGAGAGCTTGTGGCAGTGAGTTTGTGTGTTTGAGACATTCTGAGAATGTGTGTTGGTGTCTCTGTGTGTGTAGATGAGTGAGTGCAGCAGTGTGTGAGTGTGTGAGTGCGAATGAGTCTGTGAGTGTGTGTGGGTGCGAGTGTGTTTCTTTGTGAAATTTCAGTTGTGTGAGTGGGAGTGACTGTGTGAGTGTGTATATAAGTGTGCGATTGTGTGTGAGTGTGTGTGACTGTGTGTGAGTATGTGTGTGTGCCTATATGTGTGTGCGTCTATGTGTAAGTGCGTAATTGTGTGTGTGCAATTGTGTGTGAAAATGTGGGTGGTTCTGTGTGTAGGTGTGTGAATGTGTGTGTTTGTGAGAGGGTAGTTGTGTGAGTGTTTGTGTGTGTGTGAGTGTGTATACGGGTGTGTGATTGTGTCTGAGTTTTTGTGATTGTGTGTGAGAATGTGAGTGAATGTGTCTGTGTGTATGTGTGTGAGTGTGTGAAACAGTGTCTCAGTCTTCGTGATTTTGTGTGGGTGTGTGAGAGTGTGTGTGAGCGTTTGAGTGTAGGTGTTTCTTTTTGAGGGACTTTGTGGTTAATATATGTGTGTGTGTGAGTGTGTGTGTGTGTAAGTGGGAGTGTGAGTGAGAGTGGGAGTGTGTGTACGAGTGTGTTATTGTGTGTGATTGTGTTTGTGGTTGAGTTTCTGAGCGTCTTTGTGTGCAGGTGTGTGTGTCTGAATGTTTTAGTGTGGGTGTGAGTGCATGTGACTCTGTGAGAGTGTGTGTGTAGTTGTGTGAGTGGGAGTGAGTGTGTGAATGTGTACACGATTGGGTGATTGTGTGTGTGTGATTGTGTGTGAGAATGTGTGTGAGTGAGTCTGTGTGTGTAGGTGTGTGATTGTGCCGAAATCTGTGTGATTGCGTGTGTTTGTGAGTGTGTGTGACAGTGTGTGTGAGTGTAGGAGTGTCTGAGTGCCTGTGTGATTTCTGTATGTGAGTGTGTGTGTGTTTGATGATGCGTTTGTTTGTGTGTGTGTAGGTGTGTTAGTGGGAGAGAGTGTGAATACGAGTGTGTGAATGTGTGTGAGTGTTTTTGTCTGTGAGTGGGTGTGAGTGTGTCTGTGTGTGCAGGTGAGAGTGTGTGACTATTTGTGAGTGTGTTTGTGTTTGCATGTGAGCCTGTGTTTGTGTGTTGGTTTGTGTGAGTAGGTGTGTGAGTGTGTGTGACCGGGTGATTGTGTGTGTGAATGAGTGTGAGTCTGTGTGTCTGTGTGTTTGTGGGTGTGTCTACATGTGTGTAGGTGTGTGACTGTTTATGGCACTGTGTCAATGCGCGTGAGTGCTCATGTGTCTGTGTGTGTGTGTGAGTTGGTGAGAGTGTCAGTGTGATTGGTAATGAGTGTGTGAGTATGTATATGAGTGTGTCATTGTGTTTGTGTGTGTGTGAGTGTGTTTTTGTTTAGGTCTGTGTGTGACATTGTGTGAGTCTATGTGGGAGTGCATTTCTGTCTGAGTGTGTGTGTGTCTGTGAGTAACGGTGAGAGTGTGTTAGGGTGTTTGTGAGAGTGCAGGTGTGTGAGTGGGAGTGAGTGAGTGAATGTGTATATGAGTGGGTGACTGTGTGTGTGTGCATGTTTGTGCCTGACAGTCTGAATATGTGGGTGTTTCTGTGTGTAGGTGTGTGAGTGTGTGTGTGACATTGTGTGAGTGTGTGTGTGAGTGCAAGTGAATCTGTGTGTGTTGGTGTGTGAGTAGGTGAGCGAGAGCTTGTGGCAGTGTGTGAGAGTGTGTGTTTGAGACATTCTGAGCATGTGTGTTGGTGTCTCTGTGTGTGTAGATGTGTGAGTGCAGCAGTGTGTGAGTGTGTGAGTGGGAATGTGTCTGTGAGTGTGTGTGGGTGTGAGTGTGTTTCTTTGTGAATTTCTAGTTGTGTGTGTGGGTGTGATTGTGTGAGTGTGTATATAAGTGTGCGATTGTGTGTGAGTGTGTGTGATTGTGTGTGTGCCTATATGTGTGTGTGTCTATGTGTAGGTGCAAAATTGTGTGTGTGCAAATGTGGGTGCTTGTGTGTGTAGGTGTGTGAATGTGTGAGTGTGTATGTTAGAGTGAAGTTGTGTGAGTGTTTGTGTGTGTGTGAGTGTGTATACGGGTGTGTGATTGTGTCTGAGTTTTTGTGATTGTGTGTGAGAATGTGAGTGAATGTGTCTGTGTGTATGTGTGTGAGTGTGTGAAACAGTGTCTCAGTCTTCGTGATTTTGTGTGGGTGTGTGAGAGTGTGTGTGAGCGTTTGAGTGTAGGTGTTTCTTTTTGAGGGCCTTTGTGGTTAATATATGTGTGTGTGAGTGTGTGTGTGTGTAAGTATGAGTGGGAGTGAGAGTGGGGTTGTGTGTACAAGAGTGTTATTGTGTGTGATTGTGTTTGTGGGTGAGTTTCAGAGCTACTTTGTGTGCAGGTGTGTGTGTCTGACGGTTTTAGTGTGGGTGTGAGTGCATGTGACTGTGAGAGTGTGTGTGTGTAGTTGTGTGAGTGGGAGTGAGTGTGTGAATGTGTACACGATTGGGTGATTGTGTGTCTGTGTGATTGTGTGTGAGAATGTGTGTGAGTGAGTCTGTGTGTAGGTGTGTGATTGTGCCGAAATCTATGTGATTGCGTGTGTTTGTGAGTGTGTGTGACAGTGTGTGTGAGTGTAGGAGTGTCTGAGTGCCTGTGTGATTTCTGTATGTGAGTGTGTGTGTTTGATGATGCGTTTGTTTGTGTGTGTGTAGGTGTGTTATTGGGAGAGAGTGTGTATAAGATTGTGTGAGTGTTTTTGCCTGTGAGTGGGTGTGAGTGTGTCTGTGTGTGCAGGTGAGAGTGTGTGACTATTTGTGAGTGTGTTTGTGATTGCATGTGAGCCTGTGTTTGTGTGTTGGTTTGTTTGTGTGTGTAGGTGTGCGAGTGTTTGACAGTGTTTCAGTGTTAGTGCGTGTGTGTCTGTGTTTGTGTGAGTAGGTGTGTGAGTGTGTGTGACCGGGTGATTGTGTGTGTGAATGCGTGTGAGTCTGTGTGTCTGTGTGTTTGTGGGTGTGTCTACATGTGTATAGGTGTGTGACTGTTTATAGCACTGTGTCAATGTGCGTGAGTGCTCATGTGTCTGTGTGTGTGTGTGTGAGTTTGTGAGAGTGTAGGTGTGATTGGGAATGAGTGTGTGAGAATGCATATGAGTGTGTCAATGTGTTTGTGTGTGTGTGAGTGTGTTTTTGTTTAGGTGTGTCTGTGATATTGTGTGAGTCTATGTGGGAGTGCATTTCTCTCTGAGTGTGTGTGTGTCCGTGTGTAAGTGTGAGAGTGTGTTAGGGTGTTTGTGAGAGTGCAGGGGTGTGAGTGGGAGTGAGTGAGTGAATGTGTATATGAGTGGGTGACTGTGTGTGTGTGCATGTGTGTGCCGGACAGTCTGAATATGTGGGTGTTCCTGTGTGTAGGTGTGTGAGTGTGTGTGTGACATTGTGTGAGTGTGTGTGACATTGTGTGAGTGTGTGTGAATGCATATGAATCTGTGTGTGTTGGTGTGTGAGTAGGTGTGCGAGACCTTGTGGCAGTGAGTGAGTGTGTGTATTTGTGAAATTCTGTGAATGTGTGTTGCTGTCTCTGTGTGTGTAGATGAGTGAGTGCAGCAGTGTGTGAGTGCAAATGAGTCTGTGAGTGTGTGTGGGTGTGAGTGTGTTTCTTTGTGAAATTTCAGTTGTTTGAGTGTTAGTGATTGTGTGAGTGTGTATATAAGTGTGCGATTGTGTGTGAGAGTGTGAGATTGTGTGTGAGTATGTGTGTGTGCATATATGTGTGTGTGTCTATGTGTAGGTGTGTAAATGTGTGTGTGCAATTGTGTGTGAGAATGTGGTTGTTTGTGTGTAGGTGTGTGAATGTGTGAGTGTGTTTGTGGGAGTGTAGTTGTGTGAGTGTTTGTGTGTGTGTGAGTGTGTATACGGGTGTGTGATTATGTCTGAGTTTTTGTGATTGTGTGTGAGAATGTGAGTGAATGTGTCTGTGTGTATGTGTGTGAGTGTGTGAAACAGTGTCTCAGTCTTCGTGATTTTGTGTGGGTGTGTGAGAGTGTGTGTGAGCGTTTGAGTGTAGGTGTTTCTTTTTGAGGGCATTTGTGGATAATATATGTGTGTGTGTGAGTGTGTGTGTGTAAGTGTGAGTGGGAGTGAGAGTGGGAGTGTGTGTATGAGTGTGTTATTGTGTGTGATTGTGTTTGTGGGTTTGTTTCTGAGCGTCTTTTTGTGCAGGTGTGTGTGTCTGACGGTTTTAGTGTGGCTGTGAGTGCATGTGACTCTGTGAGAGTGTGTGTGTGTAGTTGTGTGAGTGGGAGTGAGTGTGTGAATGTGTATACGATTGGGTGACTGTGGGTGTGTGTGAGTGTGTGTGAGAATGTGTGTGAGTGAGTCTGTGTGTGTAGGTGTGTGATTGTGCCGAAATCTGTGTGATTGCGTGTGTTTGTGAGTGTGTGTGACAGTGTGTGTGAGTGTAGGAGTGTCTGAGTGCCTGTGTGATTTCTGTATGTGAGTGTGTGTGTGTTTGATGATGCGTTTGTTAGTGTGTGTGTAGGTGTGTTAGTGGGAGAGAGGGTGTATACGAGTGTGTGATTGTGTGTGAGTGGTTTTGTCTGTGAGTGGGTGTGAGTGTGTCTGTGTGTGCAGGTGAGAGTGTGTGACTATTTGTGAGTGTGTGTGTGATTGCATGTGAGCCTGTGTTTGTGTGTTGTTTTGTTTGTGTGTGTAGGTCTGCGAGTGTCTTTGACAGTGTTTGAGTGAGCGTTAGTGCGTGTGTGACTGTAAGTGTTTGTGTGAGTAGGGGTGTGAGTGTGTGTGACAGTGTGATTGTGTGTGTGAATGCGTGTGAGTCTGTGTGTCTGTGTGTTTGTGAAGTGTGTCTATATGTGTGTAGGTGTGTGACTGTTTATGGCACTGTGTCAATGTGCGTGAGTGCTCATGTGTTTGTGTGTGTGTGAGTTAGTGAGAGTGTAGGTGTGTTTGGGAAAGAGTGTGTAAGTGTGTATATGAGTGTGTCATTGTGTTTGTGTGTGTGAGTGAGTGTGTTTTTGTTTAGGTGTGTGTGTGACATTGTGTGAGTCTATGTGGGAGTGCATTTCTGTCTGAGTGTGTGTGTGTCTGTGTGTAAGTGTGAGAGTGTGTTAGGGTGTTTGTGAGAGTGCAGGGGTGTGAGTGGGAGTGACTGAGTGAATGTGTATATGAGTGGGTGACTGTGTGTGTGTGCATGTGTGTGCCTGACAGTCTGAATATGTGGGTGTTTCTGTGTGTAGGTGTGTGAGTGTGTGTGTGATTGCATGTGAATCTGTGTGTGTTTGTGTGTGAGTAGGTGTGCGAGAGCTTTTGGCAGTGTGTGAGTGTGTGTTTGTTACATTCTGTGATTGTGTGTTGGTGTCTCTGTGTGTGTAGATGTGTGAGTGCAGCAGTGTGTGAGTGTGTGACTGCGAATGTGTCTGTGAGTGTGTGTGGGTGTGAGTGTGTTTCTTTGTGAAATTCTAGTTGTGTGAGTGGGAGTGATTGTGTGTGTGTATATAAGTGTGCGATTGTGTGTGTGTGTGTGATTGTGTGTGAGTAAGTGTGTGTGACTATATGTGTGTGTGTCTATGTGTAGGTGCGTAATTGTGTGTGTGAGAATGTGGGTACTTCTGTGTGTAGGTGTGTGAATGTGTGAGTGTGTTTGTGAGAGTGTAGTTGTGTGAGAGTTTGTGTGTGTGAGAGTGTGTATACGGGTGTTTGATTGTGTCTGAGTTTTTGTGATTGTGTGTGAGAATGTGAGTGAATGTGTCTGTGTGTATGTGTGTGAGTGTGTGAAACAGTCTCTCAGTCTTCGTGATTTTGTGTGGGTGTCTGAGAGTGTGTGTGAGCGTTTGAGTGTAGCTGTTTCTTTTTGAGGGTCTTTGTGGTTAATACATGTGTGTGTGTGAGTGTGAGTGAGAGTGGGAGTGTGTGTACGAGTGTGTTATTGTGTGTGATTGTGTTTGTGGTTGAGTTTCTGAGCGTCTGTGTGGCAGGTGTGTGTCTGTTTTAGTGTGGGTGTGAGTGCATGTGACTCTGTGAGAGTGTGTGTGTGTAGTTGTGTGAGTGGGAGTGAGTGTGTGAATGTGTATACGATTGGGTGATTGTGTGTGTGTGTGATTGTGTGTGAGAATGTGTGTGAGTGAGTCTGTGTGTGTAGGTGTGTGATTGTGCCGAAATCTGTGTGATTGCGTGTGTTTGTGAGGGTGTGTGACAGTGTGTGTGAGTGTAGGAGTGTCTGAGTGCCTGTGTGATTTCTGTATGTGAGTGTGTGTGTGTTTGATGATGCGTTTGTTTGTGTGTGTGTAGGTGTGTTATTGGGAGAGAGTGTGTATATGAGTGTGTGATTGTGTGTGAGTGTTTTTGCCTGTGAGTGGGTGTGAGTGTGTCTGTGTGTGCAGGTGAGAGTGTGTCACTATTTGTGAGTGTGTTCGTGATTGCATGTGAGCCTGTGTTTGTGTGTTGGTTTGTTTGTGTGTGTAGGTGTGCGAGTGTGTTTGACAGTGTTTCAGTGTTATTGCGTGTGTGTCTGTAAGTGTTTGTGTGAGTAGGTGTGTGAGTGTGTGTGTCCGGGTGATTGTGAGTGTGAATGGGTGTGAGTCTGTGTGTCTGTGTGTTTGTGGGTGTGTCTATATGTGTGTAGGTGTGTGACTGTTTATCGCACTGTGTCAATGTGCGTAATTGCGCATGTGTCTGTGTGTGTGTGAGTTGGTGAGAGTGTAGGTGTGATTGGGAATGAGTGTGTGTGTGTGTATATGAGTGTGTCATTGTGTTTGGGTGTGTGTGAGTGTGTTTTTGGTTAGGAGTGTGTGTGACATTGTGTGAGTCTCTATGGGAGTGCATTTCTGTCTGAGTGTGTGTGTGTCTGTGTGTAAGTGTGAGAGTGTGTTAGGGTGTTTGTGAGAGTGCAGTTGTGTGAGTGGGAGTGTGTGAGTGAATGTGTATATGAGTGCGTGACTGTGTGTGTGTGCATGTGTGTGCCTGACAGTCTGAATATGTGGGTGTTTCTGTGTGTAGGTGTGTGAGTGTGTGTGTGACATTGTGTGAGTGTGTGTGAGTGCATGTGAATCTGTGTGTGTTGGTGTGTGAGTAGGTGTGCGAGAGCTTGTGGCAGTGTGTGAGTGTGTGTGTTTGTGACATTCTGTGAATGTGTGTTTGTGTCACTGTGTGTGTAGATGTGTGAGTGCAGCAGTGTGTGAGTGTGTGAGTGCGAATGAGTCTGTGAGTGTGTGTGGGTGTGAGTGTGTTTCTTTGTGAAATTTTTGTTGTGTGAGTGGGAGTGAATGTGTGAGTGTGTATATAAGTGTGCGATTGTGTGTGAGTGTGTGTGATTGTGTGTGATTATGTGTGTGTGCCTATATGTGTGTGTGTCTATGTGTAGGTCTGTAAATGTGTGTGTGCAATTGTGTGTGAGAATGTGGTTGTTTCTGTGTGTAGGTGTGTGAATGTGTGAGTGTGTATGTGAGAGTGTAGTTGTGTGAGTGTTTGTGTGTGTGTGAGTGTGTATACGGGTGTGTGATTGTGTCTGAGTTTTTGTGATTGTGTGTGAGAATGTGAGTGAATGTGTCTGTGTGTATGTGTGTGAGTGTGTGAAACAGTGTCTCAGACTTCGTGATTTTGTGTGGGTGTGTGAGAGTGTGTTAGAGCGTTTGAGTGTAGGTGTTTCTTTTTGAGGGCCTTTGTGGTTAATATATGTGTGTGTGTGAGTGTGTGTGAGTGTAAGTGGGAGTGGGAGTGAGAGTGGGAGTGTGTGTACGAGTGTGTTATTCTGTGTGATTGTGTTTGTGGTTGAGTTTCTGAGCGTTTTTGTGTGCAGGTGTGTGTGTCTGACGGTTTTAGTGTGGGTGTGAGTGCATGTGACTTTGTGAGAGTGTGTGTAGTTGTGTGAGTGGGAGTGAGTGTGTGAATGTGTACACGATTGGGTGATTGTGTGTGTGTGATTGTGTGTGAGAATGTGTGTGAGTGAGTCTGTGTGTGTAGGTGTGTGATTGTGCCGAAATCTGTGTGATTGCGTGTGTTTGTGAGTGTGTGTGACAGTGTGTGTGAGTGTAGGAGTGTCTGAGTGCCTGTGTGATTTCTGTATGTGAGTGTGTGTGTGTTTGATGATGTGTTTGTTAGTGTGTGTGTAGGTGTGTTAGTAGGAGAGAGTGTGTATATGAGTGTGTGATTGTGTGTGAGTGGTTCTGTCTGTGATTGGGTGTGAGTGTGTCTGTGAGTGCAGGTGAGAGTGTGTCACTATTTGTGAGTGTGTGTGTGATTGCATGTGAGCCTGTGTTTGTGTGTTGTTTTGTTTGTGTGTGTAGGTCTGCGAGTGTCTTTGACATTGTTTGAGTGAGCGTTAGTGCGTGTGTGCCTGTAAGTGTTTGTGTGAGTAGGGGTGTGAGTGTGTGTGACAGTGTGATTGTGTGTGTGAATGCGTGTGAGTCTGTGTGTCTGTGTGTTTGTGAAGTGTGTCTATATGTGTGTAGGTGTGTGACTGTTTATGGCACTGTGTCAATGTGCGTGAGTGCTCATGTGTCTGTGTGTGTGTGTGAGTTAGTGAGAGTGTAGGTGTGTTTGGGAATGAGTGTGTGAGTGTGTATATGAGTGTGTCATTGTGTTTGTGTTTGTGAGTGAGTGTGTTTTTGTTTAGGAGTGTGTGTGACATTGTGTGAGTCTATGTGGGAGTGCATTTCTGTCTGAGTGTGTGTGTGTCTGTGTGTAAGTGTGAGAGTGTGTTAGGGTGTTTGTGAGAGTGCAGGGGTGTGAGTGGGAGTGAGTGAGTGAATGTATATATGAGTGGGTGACTGTGTGAGTATGCATGTGTGTGCCTGTCAGTCTGAATATGTGGGTGTTTCTGTGTGTAGGTGTGTGAGTGTGTGTGTGAGTGCATGTGAATCTGTGTGTGTTTGTGTGTGAGTAGGTGTGCGAGAGCTTGTGGCAGTGTGTGAGTGTGTGTTTGTTACATTCTGTGATTGTGTGTTGGTGTCTCTGTGTGTGTAGATGTGTGAGTGCAGCAGTGTGTGAGTGTGTGAGTGCGAATGTGTCTGTTAGTGTGTGTGGGTGTGAGTGTGTCTTTGTGAAATTCTAGTTTTGTGAGTGGATGTGATTGTGTGTGTGTATATAAGTGTGCGATTGTGTGTGTGTGATTGTGTGTGAGTAAGTGTGTGTGTCTATATGTGTGTGTGTCTATGTGTAGGTGCGTAATTGTGTGTGTGAGAATGTGGGTACTTCTGTGTGTAGGTGTGTGAATGTGTGAGTGTGTTTGTGAGAGTGTAGTTGTGTGAGAGTTTGTGTGTGTGTGAGTGTGTATACGGGTGTGTGATTGTGTCTGAGTTTTTGTGATTGTGTGTGAGAATGTGAGTGAATGTGCCTGTGTGTATGTGTGTGAGTGTGTGAAACAGTCTCTCAGTCTTCGTGATTTTGTGTGGGTGTCTGAGAGTGTGTGTGAGCGTTTGAGTGTAGGTGTTTCTTTTTGGGGGACTTTGTGGTTAATATATGTGTGTGTGTGAGTGTGTGTGTGTGTAAGTGTGAGTGGGAGTGAGAGTGGGAATGTGTGTACGAGTGTGTTATTGTGTGTGATTGTGTTTGTGGTTGAGTTTCTCTGCGTCTGTGTGGCAGGTGTGTGTGTCTGAGTGTTTTAGTGTGGGTGTGAGTGCATGTGACTCTGTGAGAGTGTGTGTGTGTAGTTGTGTGAGTGGGAGTGAGTGTGTTAATGTGTATACGATTGGGTGATTGTGTGTGTGTGATTGTGTGTGAGAATGTGTGTGAGTGAGTCTGTGTGTGTAGGTGTGTGATTGTGCCGAAATCTGTGTGATTGCGTGTGTTTGTGAGTGTGTGTGACAGTGTGTGTGAGAGTAGGAGTGTCTGAGTGCCTGTGTGATTTCTGTATGTGAGTGTGTGTGTGTTTGATGATGCGTTTGTTAGTGTGTGTGTAGGTGTGTTAGTGGGAGTGAGTGTGTATATGATTGTGTGATTGTGTGTGAGTGTTTTTGTCTGTGAGTGGGTGTGAGTGTGTCTGTGTGTGCAGGTGAGAGTGTGTGACTATTTGTGAGTGTGTTTGTGATTGCATGTGAGCCTGTGTTTGTGTGTTGCTTTGTTTGTGTATGTAGGTGTGCGAGTGTGTTTCACAGTGTTTCAGTGTTAGTGCGTGTGTGTCTGTAAGTGTTTGTGTGAGTAGGTGTGTGTGTGTGTGACAGTGTGATTGTGTGTGTGAATGCGTGTGAGTCTGTGTGTCTGTGTGTTTGTGGGTGTGTCTATATGTGTGTAGGTGTGTGACTGTTTATAGCACTGTGTCAATGTGCGTGATTGCGCATGTGTCTGTGTGTGTGTGAGTTTGTGAGAGTGTAGGTGAGATTGGGAATGAGTGTGTGAGTGTGTATATGAGTGTGTCATTGTGTTTGTGTGTGTGTGAGTGTGTTTTTGTTTAGGTCTGTGTGTGACATTGTGTGAGTCTATGTGGGAGTGCATTTCTGTCTGAGTGTGTGTGTGTCTGTGTGTAAGTGTGAGAGTGTGTTAGGGTGTTTGTGAGAGTTCAGGTGTGTGAGTGGGAGTGAGTGAGTGAATGTGTATATGAGTGGGCTACTGTGTGTTTGCATGTGTGTTGCCTGACAGTCTGAATATGTGGGTGTTTCTGAGTGTAGGTGTGTGAGTGTGTGTGTGACATTGTGTGAGTGTGTGTGAGTGCATGTGAACCTGTGTGTGTTTGTGTGTGAGTAGGTGTGCGAGAGCTTGTGGCAGTGTGTGAGTGTGTGTGTTTGTGACATTCTGTGATTGTGTGTTGGTGTCTCTGTGTGTGTAGATGTGTGAGTGCAGCAGTGTGTGAGTGTGTGAGTGGGAATGTGTTTGTGAGTGTGTGGGTGTGAGTGTGTTTCTTTGTGAAATTCTAGTTGTGTGAGTGGGAGTGATTGTGTGAGTGTGTATATAAGTGTGCGATTGTGTATGAGTGTGTGTGAGTATGTGTGTGTGCCTATATATGTGTGTGTCTATGTGTAGGTCCGTAATTGTGTGTGTGCAAATGTGTGTGAGAATGTGGGTGCTTCTGTGTGTAGGTGTGTGAATGTGTGAGTGTGTTTGTGAGAGTGTAGTTGTGTGAGTGTTTGTGTGTGTGTGAGTGAGTATTAGGGTGTGTGATTGTGTCTGAGTTTGTGTGATTGTGTTTGAGAATGTGAGTGAATGTGTCTGTGTGTATGTGTGAGAGTGTGTGAAACAGTGTCTCAGTCTTCGTGATTTTGTGTGGGTGTGAGAGTGTGTGTGAGCGTTTGAGTTTAGGTTTGTCTTTTTGAGGGACTTTGTGGTTAATATATGTGTGTGTGTGAGTGTGTGTGTGTGTAAGTATGAGTGGGAGTGAGAGTGGGAGTGTGTGTACGAGTGTGTTATTGTGTGTGATTGTGTTTGTGGTTGAGTTTCTGAGCGTCTGTGTGCAGGTGTGTGTGTCTGACAGTTTTAGTGTGGGTGTGAGTGCATGTGACTGTGAGAGTATGTGTGCGTAGTTGTGTGAGTGGGAGTGAGTGTGTGAATGTGTACACGATTGGGTGATTGTGTGTGTGTGTTTGTGTGTGAGAATGTGTGTGAGTGTTTCTGTGTGTGTAGGTGTGTGATTGTGCCGAAATCTGTGTGATTGCGTGTGTTTGTGAGTGTGTGTGACAGTGTGTGTGAGTGTAGGAGTGTCTGAGTGCCTGTGTGATTTCTGTATGTGAGTGTGTGTGTGTTTGATGATGCGTTTGTTTGTGTGTGTGTAGGTGTGTTAGTGGGAGAGAGTGTGTATACGAGTGTGTGATTGTGTGTGAGTGTTTTTGTCTGAGAGGGTGTGAGTGTGTCTGTGTGTGCAGGTGAGATTGTGTCACTATTTGTGAGTGTGTTTTTGATTGCATGTGAGCCTGGGTTTGTGTGTTGGTTTGTTTGTGTGTGTAGGTGTGCGAGTGTGTTTGACAGTGTTTCAGTGTTAGTGCGTGTGTCTGTCAGTGTTTGTGTGAGTAGGGGTGTGAGTGTGTGTGACCGGGTGATTGTGAGTGTGAATGCGTGTGAGTCTGTGTGTCTGTGTGTTTGTGGGTGTGTCTACATGTGTGTAGGTGTGAGACTGTTTATGGCACTGTGTCAATGTGCGTGAGTGCTCATGTGTCTGTGTGTGTGTGTGAGTTTGTGAGAGTGTAAGTGTGATTGGGAATGAGTGTGTGAGTATGTATATGTGTGTGTGTCATTGTGTTTGTGTGTGTGTGAGTGTGTTTTTTTTAGGTCTGTGTGTGACATTGTGTGGGTCTATGTGGGAGTGCATTTCTGTCTGAGTGTGTGTGTGTCTGTGAGTAAGGGTGAGAGTGTGTTAGGGTGTTTGTGAGAGTGCAGGTGTGTGAGTGGGAGTGAGTGAGTGAATGTGTATATGAGTGGGTGAGTGTGTGTGTGTGCATGTGTGTGCCTGGCAGTCTGAATATGTGGGTGTTTCTGTGTGTAGGTGTGTGAGTGTGTGTGTGACATTGTGTGAGTGTGTGTGACATTGTGTGAGTGTGTGTGAGTGCATATGAATCTGTGTGTGTTGGTGTGTGAGTAGGTGTGCGAGACCTTGTGGCATTGTGTGAGTGTGTGTATTTGTGACATTCTGTGAATGTGTGTTGGTGTCTCTGTGTGTGTAGATGAGTGAGTGCAGCAGTGTGTGAGTGCAAATGAGTCTGTGAGTGTGTGTGGGTGTGAGTGTGTTTCTTTGTGAAATTTCAGTTGTGTGAGTGGGAGTGATTGTGTGAGTGTGTATATAAGTGTGCGATTGTGTGTGAGTGTGTGTGATAGTGTGTGAGTAGGTATGTGTCCCTATATGTGTGTGTGTCTATGTGTAGGTGCGTAATTGTGTGTGTGCAATTGTGTGTGAGAATGTGGTTGTTTCTGTGTGTAGGTGTGTGAATGTGTGAGTGTGTTTGTGAGAGTGTAGTTGTGTGAGTGTTTGTGTGTGTGTGAGTGTGAATACGGGTGTGTGATTGTGTCTGAGATTTTGTGATTGTTTGTGAGAATGTGAGTGAACGTGTCTGTGTGTATGTGTGTGAGTGTGTGAAACAGTGTCTCAGTCTTCGTGAATTTGTGTGGGTGTGTGAGAGTGTGTGTGAGCGTTTGAGTGTAGTTGTTTCTTTTTGAGGGCCTTTGTGGTTAATATATGTGTGTGTGTGTGTGTGTGTAAGTGGGAGTGGGAGTGAGAGTGGGAGTGTGTACGAGTGTGTTATTGTGTGTGATTGTGTTTGTGGGTTTGTTTCTGAGCGTCTTTGTGTGCAGGTGTGTGTGTCTGACGATTTTAGTGTGGGTGTGAGTGCATGTGACTCTGTGAGAGTGTGTGTGTGTTTCGTTGTGTGAGTGGGAGTGAGTGTGTGAATGTGTATACGATTGGGTGACTGTGGGTGTGTGTGAGTGTGTGTGAGAATGTGTGTGAGTTAGTCTGTGTGTGTAGGTGTGTGATTGTGCCGACGTCTGTGTGATTGTGTGTGTTTGTGAGGGTGTGGGACAGTGTGTGTGAGTGTAGGAGTGTCTGAGTGCCTGTGTGATTTCTGTATGTGAGTGTGTGTGTGTTTGATGATGCCTTTGTTTGTGTGTGTGTAGGTGTGTTAGTTGGAGTGAGTGTGTATACGAGTGTGTGATTGTGTGTGAGTGATTTTGTCTGTGAGTGGGTGTGAGTGTGTCTGTGTGTGCAGGTGAGAGTGTGTCACTATTTGTGAGTGTGTTTGTGTTTGCATGTGAGCCTGTGTTTGTGTGTTGGTTTGTTTGTGTGTGTAGGTGTGCGAGTGTGTTTGGCAATGTTTCACTGTTATTGCGTGAGTGTCTGTAAGTGTTTGTGTGAGTAGGTGTGTGAGTGTGTGTGACCGGGTGATTGTGTGTGTGAATGCGTGTGAGTCTGTGTGTCTGTGTGTTTGTGGGTGTGTCTACATGTGTGTAGGTGTGTGACTGTTTATGGCACTGTGTCAATGTGCGTGAGTGCTCATGTGTATGTGTGTGTGTGTGAGATTGTGAGAGTGTAGGTGTGATTGGGTATGAGTGTGTGAGTGTGTATATGAGTGCGTCATTGTGTTTGTGTGTGTGTGAGTGTGTTTTTGTTTAGGTGTGTGTGTGACATTGTGTGAGTCTATGTGGGAGTTCATTTCTCTCTGAGTGTTTGTGTGTCTGTGTGTAAGTGTCAGAGTGTGTTAGGGTGTTTGTGAGAGTGCAGGGGTGTGAGTGGGATTGTGTGAGTGTATGTGTATATGAGTGGGTGACTGTGTGTTTGCATGTGTGTTGCCTGACAGTCTGAATATGTGGGTGTATCTGTGTGTAGGTGTGTGAGTGTGTGTGTGACATTGTGTGAGTGTGTGTGAGTGCATGTGAATCTGTGTGTGTTTGTGTGTGAGTAGGTGTGCGAGAGCTTGTGGCAGTGTGTGAGTGTGTGTGTTTGTGACATTCTGTGATTGTGTGTTGGTGTCTCTGTGTGTGTAGATGTGTGAGTGCAGCAGTGTGTGAGTGTGTGAGTGGGAATGTGTCTGTGAGTGTGTGTGGGTGTGAGTGTTTCTTTGTGAAATTCTAGTTGTGTGAGTGGGAGTGATTGTGTGAGTGTGTATATAAGTGTGCGATTGTGTGTGAGTGTGTGTGAGTATGTGTGTGTGCCTATATGTGTGTGTGTCTATGTGTAGGTGCGTAATTGTGTGTGTGCAAATGTGTGTGAGAATTTGGGTGCTTCTGTGTGTAGGTGTGTGAATGTGTGAGTGTGTTTGTGAGAGTGTAGTTGTGTGAGTGTTTGTGTGTGTGTGAGTGTGTATACGGGTGTGTGATTGTGTCTGAGTTTTTGTGATTGTGTGTGAGAATGTGAGTGAATGTGTCTGTGTGTATGTGTGTGAGTGTGTGAAACAGTGTCTCAGTCTTCGTGAATTTGTGTGGGTGTGTGAGAGTGTGTGTGAGCGTTTGAGTGTAGGTGTTTCTTTTTGAGGGACTTTGTGGTTAATATATGTGTGTGTGTGTGTGTGTGTGTAAGTGGGAGTGGGAGTGAGAGTGGGAGTGTGTGTACGAGTGTGTTATTGTGTGTGATTGTGTTTGTGGGTTTGTTTCTGAGCGTCTTTGTGTGCAGGTGTGTGTGTCTGACGATTTTAGTGTGGGTGTGAGTGCATGTGACTCTGTGAGAGTGTGTGTGTGTTTCGTTGTGTGAGTGGGAGTGAGTGTGTGAATGTGTATACGATTGGGTGACTGTGGGTGTGTGTGAGTGTGTGTGAGAATGTGTGTGAGTTAGTCTGTGTGTGTAGGTGTGTGATTGTGCCGACGTCTGTGTGATTGTGTGTGTTTGTGAGGGTGTGGGACAGTGTGTGTGAGTGTAGGAGTGTCTGAGTGCCTGTGTGATTTCTGTATGTGAGTGTGTGTGTGTTTGATGATGCCTTTGTTTGTGTGTGTGTAGGTGTGTTAGTTGGAGTGAGTGTGTATACGAGTGTGTGATTGTGTGTGAGTGATTTTGTCTGTGAGTGGGTGTGAGTGTGTCTGTGTGTGCAGGTGAGAGTGTGTCACTATTTGTGAGTGTGTTTGTGTTTGCATGTGAGCCTGTGTTTGTGTGTTGGTTTGTTTGTGTGTGTAGGTGTGCGAGTGTGTTTGGCAATGTTTCACTGTTATTGCGTGAGTGTCTGTAAGTGTTTGTGTGAGTAGGTGTGTGAGTGTGTGTGACCGGGTGATTGTGTGTGTGAATGCGTGTGAGTCTGTGTGTCTGTGTGTTTGTGGGTGTGTCTACATGTGTGTAGGTGTGTGACTGTTTATGGCACTGTGTCAATGTGCGTGAGTGCTCATGTGTATGTGTGTGTGTGTGAGATTGTGAGAGTGTAGGTGTGATTGGGTATGAGTGTGTGAGTGTGTATATGAGTGCGTCATTGTGTTTGTGTGTGTGTGAGTGTGTTTTTGTTTAGGTGTGTGTGTGACATTGTGTGAGTCTATGTGGGAGTTCATTTCTCTCTGAGTGTTTGTGTGTCTGTGTGTAAGTGTCAGAGTGTGTTAGGGTGTTTGTGAGAGTGCAGGGGTGTGAGTGGGATTGTGTGAGTGTATGTGTATATGAGTGGGTGACTGTGTGTTTGCATGTGTGTTGCCTGACAGTCTGAATATGTGGGTGTATCTGTGTGTAGGTGTGTGAGTGTGTGTGTGACATTGTGTGAGTGTGTGTGAGTGCATGTGAATCTGTGTGTGTTTGTGTGTGAGTAGGTGTGCGAGAGCTTGTGGCAGTGTGTGAGTGTGTGTGTTTGTGACATTCTGTGATTGTGTGTTGGTGTCTCTGTGTGTGTAGATGTGTGAGTGCAGCAGTGTGTGAGTGTGTGAGTGGGAATGTGTCTGTGAGTGTGTGTGGGTGTGAGTGTTTCTTTGTGAAATTCTAGTTGTGTGAGTGGGAGTGATTGTGTGAGTGTGTATATAAGTGTGCGATTGTGTGTGAGTGTGTGTGAGTATGTGTGTGTGCCTATATGTGTGTGTGTCTATGTGTAGGTGCGTAATTGTGTGTGTGCAAATGTGTGTGAGAATTTGGGTGCTTCTGTGTGTAGGTGTGTGAATGTGTGAGTGTGTTTGTGAGAGTGTAGTTGTGTGAGTGTTTGTGTGTGTGTGAGTGTGTATACGGGTGTGTGATTGTGTCTGAGTTTTTGTGATTGTGTGTGAGAATGTGAGTGAATGTGTCTGTGTGTATGTGTGTGAGTGTGTGAAACAGTGTCTCAGTCTTCGTGAATTTGTGTGGGTGTGTGAGAGTGTGTGTGAGCGTTTGAGTGTAGGTGTTTCTTTTTGAGGGACTTTGTGGTTAATATATGTGTGTGTGTGTGTGTGTGTGTAAGTGGGAGTGGGAGTGAGAGTGGGAGTGTGTGTACGAGTGTGTTATTGTGTGTGATTGTGTTTGTGGGTTTGTTTCTGAGCGTCTTTGTGTGCAGGTGTGTGTGTCTGACGATTTTAGTGTGGGTGTGAGTGCATGTGACTCTGTGAGAGTGTGTGTGTGTTTCGTTGTGTGAGTGGGAGTGAGTGTGTGAATGTGTATACGATTGGGTGACTGTGGGTGTGTGTGAGTGTGTGTGAGAATGTGTGTGAGTTAGTCTGTGTGTGTAGGTGTGTGATTGTGCCGACGTCTGTGTGATTGTGTGTGTTTGTGAGGGTGTGGGACAGTGTGTGTGAGTGTAGGAGTGTCTGAGTGCCTGTGTGATTTCTGTATGTGAGTGTGTGTGTGTTTGATGATGCCTTTGTTTGTGTGTGTGTAGGTGTGTTAGTTGGAGTGAGTGTGTATACGAGTGTGTGATTGTGTGTGAGTGATTTTGTCTGTGAGTGGGTGTGAGTGTGTCTGTGTGTGCAGGTGAGAGTGTGTCACTATTTGTGAGTGTGTTTGTGTTTGCATGTGAGCCTGTGTTTGTGTGTTGGTTTGTTTGTGTGTGTAGGTGTGCGAGTGTGTTTGGCAATGTTTCACTGTTATTGCGTGAGTGTCTGTAAGTGTTTGTGTGAGTAGGTGTGTGAGTGTGTGTGACCGGGTGATTGTGTGTGTGAATGCGTGTGAGTCTGTGTGTCTGTGTGTTTGTGGGTGTGTCTACATGTGTGTAGGTGTGTGACTGTTTATGGCACTGTGTCAATGTGCGTGAGTGCTCATGTGTATGTGTGTGTGTGTGAGATTGTGAGAGTGTAGGTGTGATTGGGTATGAGTGTGTGAGTGTGTATATGAGTGCGTCATTGTGTTTGTGTGTGTGTGAGTGTGTTTTTGTTTAGGTGTGTGTGTGACATTGTGTGAGTCTATGTGGGAGTTCATTTCTCTCTGAGTGTTTGTGTGTCTGTGTGTAAGTGTCAGAGTGTGTTAGGGTGTTTGTGAGAGTGCACGGGTGTGAGTGGGATTGTGTGAGTGTATGTGTATATGAGTGGGTGACTGTGTGTTTGCATGTGTGTTGCCTGACAGTCTGAATATGTGGGTGTATCTGTGTGTAGGTGTGTGAGTGTGTGTGTGACATTGTGTGAGTGTGTGTGAGTGCATGTGAATCTGTGTGTGTTTGTGTGTGAGTAGGTGTGCGAGAGCTTGTGGCAGTGTGTGAGTGTGTGTGTTTGTGACATTCTGTGATTGTGTGTTGGTGTCTCTGTGTGTGTAGATGTGTGAGTGCAGCAGTGTGTGAGTGTGTGAGTGGGAATGTGTCTGTGAGTCTGTGTGGGTGTGAGTGTTTCTTTGTGAAATTCTAGTTGTGTGAGTGGGAGTGATTGTGTGAGTGTGTATATAAGTGTGCGATTGTGTGTGAGTGTGTGTGAGTATGTGTGTGTGCCTATATGTGTGTGTGTCTATGTGTAGGTGCGTAATTGTGTGTGTGCAAATGTGTGTGAGAATTTGGGTGCTTCTGTGTGTAGGTGTGTGAATGTGTGAGTGTGTTTGTGAGAGTGTAGTTGTGTGAGTGTTTGTGTGTGTGTGAGTGTGTATACGGGTGTGTGATTGTGTCTGAGTTTTTGTGATTGTGTGTGAGAATGTGAGTGAATGTGTCTGTGTGTATGTGTGTGAGTGTGTGAAACAGTGTCTCAGTCTTCGTGATTTTGTGTGGGTGTGTGAGAGTGTGTGTGAGCGTTTGAGTGTAGGTGTTTCTTTTTGAGGGACTTTGTGGTTAATATATGTGTGTGTGTGAGTGTGTGTGTGTAAGTATGAGTGGGAGTGAGAGTGGGAGTGTGTGTACGAGTGTGTTATTGTGTGTGATTGTGTTTGTGGTTGAGTTTCTGAGCGTCTGTGTGCAGGTGTGTGTGTCTGACAGTTTTAGTGTGGGTGTGAGTGCATGTGACTGTGAGAGTGTGTGTGCGTAGTTGTGTGAGTGGGAGTGAGTGTGTGAATGTGTATAAGATGGGGTGATTGTGTGTGTGTGATTGTGTGTGAGAATGTGTGTGAGTGAGTCTGGGTGTGTAGGTGTTTGATTGTGCTGATATCTGCGTGATTGTGTGTGTTTGTGAGTGTGTGTGACAGTGTGTGTGAGTGTAGGAGTGTCTGAGTGCCTGTGTGATTTCTGTATGTGAGTGTGTGTGTTTGATGATGCGTTTGTTTGTGTGTGTGTAGGTGTGTTAGTGGGACAGAGTGTGTATACGAGTGTGTGATTGTGTGTGAGTGTTTTTGTCTGTGAGTGGGTGTGTGTGTGTCTGTGTGTGCAGGTGAGAGTGTGTGACTATTTGTGATTGTCTTTGTGATTGCATGTGAGCCTGTGTTTGTGTGTTGGTTTGTTTGTGTGTGTAGGTGTGCGAGTGTGTTTGACAGTGTTTCAGTGTTAGTGCGTGTGTCTCTGTCAGTGTTTGTGTGAGTAGGAGTGTGAGTGTGTGTGACCGGGTTATTGTGAGTGTGAATGCGTGTGAGTCTGTGTGTCTGTGTGTTTGTGGGTGTGTCTACATGTGTGTAGGTGTGTGACTGTTTATGGCACTGTGTCAATGTGCGTGAGTGCTCATGTGTTTGTGTGTGTGTGTGAGTTTGTGAGAGTGTAAGTGTGATTGGGAATGAGTGTGTGAGTATGTATATGTGTGTGTCATTGTGTTTGTGTGTGTGTGAGTGTGTTTTTCCTTAGGTGTGTGTGTGACATTGTGTGAGTCTATGTGGGAGTGCATTTCTGTCTGAGTGTGTGTGTGTCTGAGTAAGGGTGAGAGTTTGTTAGGGTGTTTGTGAGTGCAGGTGTGTGAGTGGGAGTGAGAGAGTGAATGTGTATATGAGTGGGTGACTGTGTGTGTGTGCATGTGTGTGCCTGACAGTCTGAATATGTGGGTGTTTCTGTGTGTAGGTGTGTGAGTGTGTGTGTGACATTGTGTGAGTGTGTGTGACATTGTGTGAGTGTGTGTGAGTGCATATGAATCTGTGTGTGTTGGTGTGTGAGAAGGTATGCGAGACCTTGTGGCAGTGTGTGAGTGTGTGTATTTGTGACATTCTGTGAATGTGTGTTGGTGTCTCTGTGTGTGTATATGAGTGAGTGCAGCAGTGTGTGAGTGCAAATGAGTCTGTGAGTGTGTGTGGGTGTGAGTGTGTTTCTTTGTGAAATTTCAGTTGCGTGAGTTGGAGTGATTGTGTGAGTGTGTATATAAGTGTGCGATTGTGTGTGAGAGTGTGTGATTGTGTGTGAGTATGTGTGTGTGCATATATGTGTGTGTCTATGTGTAGGTGTGTGAATGTGTGTGTGCAATTGTGTGTGAGAATGTGGTTGTTTGTGTGTAGGTGTGTGAATGTGTGTGTGTGTTTGTGGGAGTGCAGTTGTGTGAGTGTTTGTGTGTGTGTGAGTGTGTATACGGGTGTGTGATTGTGTCTGAGTTGTTGTGATTGTGTGTGAGAATGTGAGTGAATGTGTCTGTGTGTATGTGTGTGAGTGTGTGAAACAGTGTCTCAGTCTTCGTGATTTTGTGTGGGTGTGTGAGAGTGTGTGTGAGCGTTTGAGTGTATGTGTTTCTTTTTGAGGGCCTTTGTGGTTAATATATGTGTGTGTGAGTGTGTGTGTGTAAGTGTGAGTGGGAGTGAGAGTGGGAGTGTGTGTACGAGTGTGTTATTGTGTGTGATTGTGTTTGTGGGTTTGTTTCTGAGCGTCTTTGTGTGCAGGTGTGTGTGTCTGACGGTTTTAGTGTGGGTGTGAGTGCATGTGACTCTGTGAGAGTGTGTGTGTGTAGTTGTGTGAGTGGGAGTGAGTGTGTGAATGTGTATACGATTGGGTGACTGTGGGTGTGTGTGAGTGTGTGTGAGAATGTGTGTGAGTGAGTCTGTGTGTGTAGGTGTGTGATTGTGCCAAAATCTGTGTGATTGCGTGTGTTTGTGTGTGTGTGTGACAGTGTGTGTGAGTGTAGGAGTGTCTGAGTGCCTGTGTGATTTCTGTATGTGAGTGTGTGTGTTTGATGATGCGTTTGTTTGTGTGTGTGTAGGTGTGTTAGTGGGAGAGAGTGTGTATATGAGTGTGTGATTGTGTGTGAGTGTTTTTGTCTGTGAGTGGGTGTGAGTGTGTCTGTGTGTGCAGGTGAGAGTGTGTCACTATTTGTGAGCGTGTTTGTGATTGCATTTGAGCCTGTGTTTGTCTGTTGGTTTGTTTGTGTGTTTAGGTGTGCGAGTGTGTTTGACAGTGTTTCAGTGTTATTGCGTGTGTGTCTGTAAGTGTTTGTGTGTGTAGGTGTGTGAGTGTGTGTGACCGGGTGATTGTGAGTGTGAATGCGTGTGAGTCTGTGTGTCTGTGTGTTTGTGGGTGTGTCTACATGTGTGTAGGTGTGTGACTTTTTATGGCACTGTGTCAATGTGCGTGAGTGCTCATGTGTCTGTGTGTGTGTGAGTTTGTGAGAGTGTAAGTGTGATTGGGAATGAGTGTGTGAGTATGTATATGAGTGTGTCATTGTGTTTGTGTGTGTGTGAGTGTGTTTTTGTTTAGGTCTGTGTGTGACATTGTGTGAGTCTATGTGGGAGTGCATTTCTGTCTGAGTGTGTGTGTGTCTGTGATTAAGGGTGAGAGTGTGTTAGGGTGTTTGTGAGAGTGCAGGTGTGAGAGTGGGAGTGAGTGAGTGTGTATATGAGTGTGTGACTGTGTGTGTGTGCATGTGTGAGTGTCTGGGAATTTTAGTGTGGGTGTGAGTGCATGTGACTCTGTGAGAGTGTGTGTGTAGTTGTGTGAGTGGGAGTGAGTGTGTGAATGTGTATACGATTGGGTGATTGTGTGTGAGTGTGTGTGATTGTGTGTGAGAATGTGTGTGTGTGAGTCTGTGTGTGTAGGTGTGTGATTGTGCCGAACCCTGTGTGATTGTGTGTGTTTGTGAGTGTGTGTGACAGTGTGTGTGAGTGTAGGAGTGTCTGAGTGCCTGTGTGATTTCTGTATGTGAGTGTGTGTGTGTTTGATGATGCGTTTTTTTGTGTGTGTGTAGGTGTGTTAGTGGGAGAGTGTGTGTATACGAGTGTGTGATTGTGTGTGAGTGTTTATGTCTGTGAGTGGGTGTGAGTGTGTCTGTGTGTGCAGGTGTGAGTGTGTCAGTATTTGTGAGTGTGTTTGTGATTGCATGTGAGCCTGTGTTTGTATGTTGGTTTGTTTGTGTGTGTAGGTGTGCGAGTGTGTTTGACAGTGTTTAAGGGTGAGTGCGTGTGTGTCTGTAAGTGTTTGTGTGAGTAGGTGAGTGAGTGTGTGTGACCGGGTGATTGTGTGTGTGAATGAGTGTGAGTCTGTGTGTCTGTGTGTTTGTGGGTGTGTCTACATGTGTGTAGGTGTGTGACTGTTTATGGCACTGTGTCAATGCGCGTGAGTGCTCATGTGTCTGTGTGTGTGTGTGTGTGAGTTGGTGAGAGTGTCAGTGTGATTGGTAATGAGTGTGTGAGTATGTATATGAGTGTGTCATTGTGTTTGTGTGTGTGTGAGTGTGTTTTTGTTTAGGTCTGTGTGTGACATTGTGTGAGTCTATGTGGGAGTGCATTTCTGTCTGAGTGTGTGTGTGTCTGTGATTAAGGGTGAGAGTGTGTTAGGGTGTTTGTGAGAGTGCAGGTGTGAGAGTGGGAGTGAGTGAGTGTGTATATGAGTGTGTGACTGTGTGTGTGTGCAGGTGTGAGTGTCTGGGAGTTTTAGTGTGGGTGTGAGTGCATGTGACTCTGTGAGAGTGTGTGTGTAGTTGTGTGAGTGGGAGTGAGTGTGTGAATGTGTATACGATTGGGTGACTGTGTGTGAGTGTGTGTGATTGTGTGTGAGAATGTGTGTGAGTGAGTCTGTGTGTGTAGGTGTGTGATTGTGCCGAACCCTGTGTGATTGCGGGTGTTTGTGAGTGTGTGTGACAGTGTGTGTGAGTGTAGGAGTGTCTGAGTGCCTGTGTGATTTCTGTATGTGAGTGTGTGTGTGTTTGATGATGCGTTTTTTTGTGTGTGTGTAGGTGTGTTAGTGGGAGAGTGTGTGTATACGAGTGTGTGATTGTGTGTGAGTGTTTATGTCTGTGAGTGGGTGTGAGTGTGTCTGTGTGTGCAGGTGTGAGTGTGTCAGTATTTGTGAGTGTGTTTGTGTTTGCATGTGAGCCTGTGTTTGTGTGTTGGTTTGTTTGTGTGTGTAGGTGTGCGAGTGTGTTTGGCAATGTTTCACTGTTATTGCGTGAGTGTCTGTAAGTGTTTGTGTGAGTAGGTGTGTGAGTGTGTGTGACCGGGTGATTGTGTGTGTGAATGCGTGTGAGTCTGTGTGTCTGTGTGTTTGTGGGTGTGTCTACATGTGTGTAGGTGTGTGACTGTTTATGGCACTGTGTCAATGTGCGTGAGTGCTCATGTGTATGTGTGTGTGTGTGAGATTGTGAGAGTGTAGGTGTGATTGGGTATGAGTGTGTGAGTGTGTATATGAGTGCGTCATTGTGTTTGTGTGTGTGTGAGTGTGTTTTTGTTTAGGTGTGTGTGTGACATTGTGTGAGTCTATGTGGGAGTTCATTTCTCTCTGAGTGTTTGTGTGTCTGTGTGTAAGTGTCAGAGTGTGTTAGGGTGTTTGTGAGAGTGCAGGGGTGTGAGTGGGATTGTGTGAGTGTATGTGTATATGAGTGGGTGACTGTGTGTTTGCATGTGTGTTGCCTGACAGTCTGAATATGTGGGTGTATCTGTGTGTAGGTGTGTGAGTGTGTGTGTGACATTGTGTGAGTGTGTGTGAGTGCATGTGAATCTGTGTGTGTTTGTGTGTGAGTAGGTGTGCGAGAGCTTGTGGCAGTGTGTGAGTGTGTGTGTTTGTGACATTCTGTGATTGTGTGTTGGTGTCTCTGTGTGTGTAGATGTGTGAGTGCAGCAGTGTGTGAGTGTGTGAGTGGGAATGTGTCTGTGAGTCTGTGTGGGTGTGAGTGTTTCTTTGTGAAATTCTAGTTGTGTGAGTGGGAGTGATTGTGTGAGTGTGTATATAAGTGTGCGATTGTGTGTGAGTGTGTGTGAGTATGTGTGTGTGCCTATATGTGTGTGTGTCTATGTGTAGGTGCGTAATTGTGTGTGTGCAAATGTGTGTGAGAATTTGGGTGCTTCTGTGTGTAGGTGTGTGAATGTGTGAGTGTGTTTGTGAGAGTGTAGTTGTGTGAGTGTTTGTGTGTGTGTGAGTGTGTATACGGGTGTGTGATTGTGTCTGAGTTTTTGTGATTGTGTGTGAGAATGTGAGTGAATGTGTCTGTGTGTATGTGTGTGAGTGTGTGAAACAGTGTCTCAGTCTTCGTGATTTTGTGTGGGTGTGTGAGAGTGTGTGTGAGCGTTTGAGTGTAGGTGTTTCTTTTTGAGGGACTTTGTGGTTAATATATGTGTGTGTGTGAGTGTGTGTGTGTAAGTATGAGTGGGAGTGAGAGTGGGAGTGTGTGTACGAGTGTGTTATTGTGTGTGATTGTGTTTGTGGTTGAGTTTCTGAGCGTCTGTGTGCAGGTGTGTGTGTCTGACAGTTTTAGTGTGGGTGTGAGTGCATGTGACTGTGAGAGTGTGTGTGCGTAGTTGTGTGAGTGGGAGTGAGTGTGTGAATGTGTATAAGATGGGGTGATTGTGTGTGTGTGATTGTGTGTGAGAATGTGTGTGAGTGAGTCTGGGTGTGTAGGTGTTTGATTGTGCTGATATCTGCGTGATTGTGTGTGTTTGTGAGTGTGTGTGACAGTGTGTGTGAGTGTAGGAGTGTCTGAGTGCCTGTGTGATTTCTGTATGTGAGTGTGTGTGTTTGATGATGCGTTTGTTTGTGTGTGTGTAGGTGTGTTAGTGGGACAGAGTGTGTATACGAGTGTGTGATTGTGTGTGAGTGTTTTTGTCTGTGAGTGGGTGTGTGTGTGTCTGTGTGTGCAGGTGAGAGTGTGTGACTATTTGTGATTGTCTTTGTGATTGCATGTGAGCCTGTGTTTGTGTGTTGGTTTGTTTGTGTGTGTAGGTGTGCGAGTGTGTTTGACAGTGTTTCAGTGTTAGTGCGTGTGTCTCTGTCAGTGTTTGTGTGAGTAGGAGTGTGAGTGTGTGTGACCGGGTTATTGTGAGTGTGAATGCGTGTGAGTCTGTGTGTCTGTGTGTTTGTGGGTGTGTCTACATGTGTGTAGGTGTGTGACTGTTTATGGCACTGTGTCAATGTGCGTGAGTGCTCATGTGTTTGTGTGTGTGTGTGAGTTTGTGAGAGTGTAAGTGTGATTGGGAATGAGTGTGTGAGTATGTATATGTGTGTGTCATTGTGTTTGTGTGGGTGTGAGTGTGTTTTTCCTTAGGTGTGTGTGTGACATTGTGTGAGTCTATGTGGGAGTGCATTTCTGTCTGAGTGTGTGTGTGTCTGAGTAAGGGTGAGAGTTTGTTAGGGTGTTTGTGAGTGCAGGTGTGTGAGTGGGAGTGAGAGAGTGAATGTGTATATGAGTGGGTGACTGTGTGTGTGTGCATGTGTGTGCCTGACAGTCTGAATATGTGGGTGTTTCTGTGTGTAGGTGTGTGAGTGTGTGTGTGACATTGTGTGAGTGTGTGTGACATTGTGTGAGTGTGTGTGAGTGCATATGAATCTGTGTGTGTTGGTGTGTGAGAAGGTATGCGAGACCTTGTGGCAGTGTGTGAGTGTGTGTATTTGTGACATTCTGTGAATGTGTGTTGGTGTCTCTGTGTGTGTATATGAGTGAGTGCAGCAGTGTGTGAGTGCAAATGAGTCTGTGAGTGTGTGTGGGTGTGAGTGTGTTTCTTTGTGAAATTTCAGTTGCGTGAGTTGGAGTGATTGTGTGAGTGTGTATATAAGTGTGCGATTGTGTGTGAGAGTGTGTGATTGTGTGTGAGTATGTGTGTGTGCATATATGTGTGTGTCTATGTGTAGGTGTGTGAATGTGTGTGTGCAATTGTGTGTGAGAATGTGGTTGTTTGTGTGTAGGTGTGTGAATGTGTGTGTGTGTTTGTGGGAGTGCAGTTGTGTGAGTGTTTGTGTGTGTGTGAGTGTGTATACGGGTGTGTGATTGTGTCTGAGTTGTTGTGATTGTGTGTGAGAATGTGAGTGAATGTGTCTGTGTGTATGTGTGTGAGTGTGTGAAACAGTGTCTCAGTCTTCGTGATTTTGTGTGGGTGTGTGAGAGTGTGTGTGAGCGTTTGAGTGTATGTGTTTCTTTTTGAGGGCCTTTGTGGTTAATATATGTGTGTGTGAGTGTGTGTGTGTAAGTGTGAGTGGGAGTGAGAGTGGGAGTGTGTGTACGAGTGTGTTATTGTGTGTGATTGTGTTTGTGGGTTTGTTTCTGAGCGTCTTTGTGTGCAGGTGTGTGTGTCTGACGGTTTTAGTGTGGGTGTGAGTGCATGTGACTCTGTGAGAGTGTGTGTGTGTAGTTGTGTGAGTGGGAGTGAGTGTGTGAATGTGTATACGATTGGGTGACTGTGGGTGTGTGTGAGTGTGTGTGAGAATGTGTGTGAGTGAGTCTGTGTGTGTAGGTGTGTGATTGTGCCGAAATCTGTGTGATTGCGTGTGTTTGTGTGTGTGTGTGACAGTGTGTGTGAGTGTAGGAGTGTCTGAGTGCCTGTGTGATTTCTGTATGTGAGTGTGTGTGTTTGATGATGCGTTTGTTTGTGTGTGTGTAGGTGTGTTAGTGGGAGAGAGTGTGTATATGAGTGTGTGATTGTGTGTGAGTGTTTTTGTCTGTGAGTGGGTGTGAGTGTGTCTGTGTGTGCAGGTGAGAGTGTGTCACTATTTGTGAGCGTGTTTGTGATTGCATTTGAGCCTGTGTTTGTCTGTTGGTTTGTTTGTGTGTTTAGGTGTGCGAGTGTGTTTGACAGTGTTTCAGTGTTATTGCGTGTGTGTCTGTAAGTGTTTGTGTGTGTAGGTGTGTGAGTGTGTGTGACCGGGTGATTGTGAGTGTGAATGCGTGTGAGTCTGTGTGTCTGTGTGTTTGTGGGTGTGTCTACATGTGTGTAGGTGTGTGACTTTTTATGGCACTGTGTCAATGTGCGTGAGTGCTCATGTGTCTGTGTGTGTGTGAGTTTGTGAGAGTGTAAGTGTGATTGGGAATGAGTGTGTGAGTATGTATATGAGTGTGTCATTGTGTTTGTGTGTGTGTGAGTGTGTTTTTGTTTAGGTCTGTGTGTGACATTGTGTGAGTCTATGTGGGAGTGCATTTCTGTCTGAGTGTGTGTGTGTCTGTGATTAAGGGTGAGAGTGTGTTAGGGTGTTTGTGAGAGTGCAGGTGTGAGAGTGGGAGTGAGTGAGTGTGTATATGAGTGTGTGACTGTGTGTGTGTGCATGTGTGAGTGTCTGGGAATTTTAGTGTGGGTGTGAGTGCATGTGACTCTGTGAGAGTGTGTGTGTAGTTGTGTGAGTGGGAGTGAGTGTGTGAATGTGTATACGATTGGGTGATTGTGTGTGAGTGTGTGTGATTGTGTGTGAGAATGTGTGTGTGTGAGTCTGTGTGTGTAGGTGTGTGATTGTGCCGAACCCTGTGTGATTGTGTGTGTTTGTGAGTGTGTGTGACAGTGTGTGTGAGTGTAGGAGTGTCTGAGTGCCTGTGTGATTTCTGTATGTGAGTGTGTGTGTGTTTGATGATGCGTTTTTTTGTGTGTGTGTAGGTGTGTTAGTGGGAGAGTGTGTGTATACGAGTGTGTGATTGTGTGTGAGTGTTTATGTCTGTGAGTGGGTGTGAGTGTGTCTGTGTGTGCAGGTGTGAGTGTGTCAGTATTTGTGAGTGTGTTTGTGATTGCATGTGAGCCTGTGTTTGTATGTTGGTTTGTTTGTGTGTGTAGGTGTGCGAGTGTGTTTGACAGTGTTTAAGGGTGAGTGCGTGTGTGTCTGTAAGTGTTTGTGTGAGTAGGTGAGTGAGTGTGTGTGACCGGGTGATTGTGTGTGTGAATGAGTGTGAGTCTGTGTGTCTGTGTGTTTGTGGGTGTGTCTACATGTGTGTAGGTGTGTGACTGTTTATGGCACTGTGTCAATGCGCGTGAGTGCTCATGTGTCTGTGTGTGTGTGTGTGTGAGTTGGTGAGAGTGTCAGTGTGATTGGTAATGAGTGTGTGAGTATGTATATGAGTGTGTCATTGTGTTTGTGTGTGTGTGAGTGTGTTTTTGTTTAGGTCTGTGTGTGACATTGTGTGAGTCTATGTGGGAGTGCATTTCTGTCTGAGTGTGTGTGTGTCTGTGATTAAGGGTGAGAGTGTGTTAGGGTGTTTGTGAGAGTGCAGGTGTGAGAGTGGGAGTGAGTGAGTGTGTATATGAGTGTGTGACTGTGTGTGTGTGCAGGTGTGAGTGTCTGGGAGTTTTAGTGTGGGTGTGAGTGCATGTGACTCTGTGAGAGTGTGTGTGTAGTTGTGTGAGTGGGAGTGAGTGTGTGAATGTGTATACGATTGGGTGACTGTGTGTGAGTGTGTGTGATTGTGTGTGAGAATGTGTGTGAGTGAGTCTGTGTGTGTAGGTGTGTGATTGTGCCGAACCCTGTGTGATTGCGGGTGTTTGTGAGTGTGTGTGACAGTGTGTGTGAGTGTAGGAGTGTCTGAGTGCCTGTGTGATTTCTGTATGTGAGTGTGTGTGTGTTTGATGATGCGTTTTTTTGTGTGTGTGTAGGTGTGTTAGTGGGAGAGTGTGTGTATACGAGTGTGTGATTGTGTGTGAGTGTTTATGTCTGTGAGTGGGTGTGAGTGTGTCTGTGTGTGCAGGTGTGAGTGTGTCAGTATTTGTGAGTGTGTTTGTGTTTGCATGTGAGCCTGTGTTTGTGTGTTGGTTTGTTTGTGTGTGTAGGTGTGCGAGTGTGTTTGGCAATGTTTCACTGTTATTGCGTGAGTGTCTGTAAGTGTTTGTGTGAGTAGGTGTGTGAGTGTGTGTGACCGGGTGATTGTGTGTGTGAATGCGTGTGAGTCTGTGTGTCTGTGTGTTTGTGGGTGTGTCTACATGTGTGTAGGTGTGTGACTGTTTATGGCACTGTGTCAATGTGCGTGAGTGCTCATGTGTATGTGTGTGTGTGTGAGATTGTGAGAGTGTAGGTGTGATTGGGTATGAGTGTGTGAGTGTGTATATGAGTGCGTCATTGTGTTTGTGTGTGTGTGAGTGTGTTTTTGTTTAGGTGTGTGTGTGACATTGTGTGAGTCTATGTGGGAGTTCATTTCTCTCTGAGTGTTTGTGTGTCTGTGTGTAAGTGTCAGAGTGTGTTAGGGTGTTTGTGAGAGTGCAGGGGTGTGAGTGGGATTGTGTGAGTGTATGTGTATATGAGTGGGTGACTGTGTGTTTGCATGTGTGTTGCCTGACAGTCTGAATATGTGGGTGTATCTGTGTGTAGGTGTGTGAGTGTGTGTGTGACATTGTGTGAGTGTGTGTGAGTGCATGTGAATCTGTGTGTGTTTGTGTGTGAGTAGGTGTGCGAGAGCTTGTGGCAGTGTGTGAGTGTGTGTGTTTGTGACATTCTGTGATTGTGTGTTGGTGTCTCTGTGTGTGTAGATGTGTGAGTGCAGCAGTGTGTGAGTGTGTGAGTGGGAATGTGTCTGTGAGTCTGTGTGGGTGTGAGTGTTTCTTTGTGAAATTCTAGTTGTGTGAGTGGGAGTGATTGTGTGAGTGTGTATATAAGTGTGCGATTGTGTGTGAGTGTGTGTGAGTATGTGTGTGTGCCTATATGTGTGTGTGTCTATGTGTAGGTGCGTAATTGTGTGTGTGCAAATGTGTGTGAGAATTTGGGTGCTTCTGTGTGTAGGTGTGTGAATGTGTGAGTGTGTTTGTGAGAGTGTAGTTGTGTGAGTGTTTGTGTGTGTGTGAGTGTGTATACGGGTGTGTGATTGTGTCTGAGTTTTTGTGATTGTGTGTGAGAATGTGAGTGAATGTGTCTGTGTGTATGTGTGTGAGTGTGTGAAACAGTGTCTCAGTCTTCGTGATTTTGTGTGGGTGTGTGAGAGTGTGTGTGAGCGTTTGAGTGTAGGTGTTTCTTTTTGAGGGACTTTGTGGTTAATATATGTGTGTGTGTGAGTGTGTGTGTGTAAGTATGAGTGGGAGTGAGAGTGGGAGTGTGTGTACGAGTGTGTTATTGTGTGTGATTGTGTTTGTGGTTGAGTTTCTGAGCGTCTGTGTGCAGGTGTGTGTGTCTGACAGTTTTAGTGTGGGTGTGAGTGCATGTGACTGTGAGAGTGTGTGTGCGTAGTTGTGTGAGTGGGAGTGAGTGTGTGAATGTGTATAAGATGGGGTGATTGTGTGTGTGTGATTGTGTGTGAGAATGTGTGTGAGTGAGTCTGGGTGTGTAGGTGTTTGATTGTGCTGATATCTGCGTGATTGTGTGTGTTTGTGAGTGTGTGTGACAGTGTGTGTGAGTGTAGGAGTGTCTGAGTGCCTGTGTGATTTCTGTATGTGAGTGTGTGTGTTTGATGATGCGTTTGTTTGTGTGTGTGTAGGTGTGTTAGTGGGACAGAGTGTGTATACGAGTGTGTGATTGTGTGTGAGTGTTTTTGTCTGTGAGTGGGTGTGTGTGTGTCTGTGTGTGCAGGTGAGAGTGTGTGACTATTTGTGATTGTCTTTGTGATTGCATGTGAGCCTGTGTTTGTGTGTTGGTTTGTTTGTGTGTGTAGGTGTGCGAGTGTGTTTGACAGTGTTTCAGTGTTAGTGCGTGTGTCTCTGTCAGTGTTTGTGTGAGTAGGAGTGTGAGTGTGTGTGACCGGGTTATTGTGAGTGTGAATGCGTGTGAGTCTGTGTGTCTGTGTGTTTGTGGGTGTGTCTACATGTGTGTAGGTGTGTGACTGTTTATGGCACTGTGTCAATGTGCGTGAGTGCTCATGTGTTTGTGTGTGTGTGTGAGTTTGTGAGAGTGTAAGTGTGATTGGGAATGAGTGTGTGAGTATGTATATGTGTGTGTCATTGTGTTTGTGTGGGTGTGAGTGTGTTTTTCCTTAGGTGTGTGTGTGACATTGTGTGAGTCTATGTGGGAGTGCATTTCTGTCTGAGTGTGTGTGTGTCTGAGTAAGGGTGAGAGTTTGTTAGGGTGTTTGTGAGTGCAGGTGTGTGAGTGGGAGTGAGAGAGTGAATGTGTATATGAGTGGGTGACTGTGTGTGTGTGCATGTGTGTGCCTGACAGTCTGAATATGTGGGTGTTTCTGTGTGTAGGTGTGTGAGTGTGTGTGTGACATTGTGTGAGTGTGTGTGACATTGTGTGAGTGTGTGTGAGTGCATATGAATCTGTGTGTGTTGGTGTGTGAGAAGGTATGCGAGACCTTGTGGCAGTGTGTGAGTGTGTGTATTTGTGACATTCTGTGAATGTGTGTTGGTGTCTCTGTGTGTGTATATGAGTGAGTGCAGCAGTGTGTGAGTGCAAATGAGTCTGTGAGTGTGTGTGGGTGTGAGTGTGTTTCTTTGTGAAATTTCAGTTGCGTGAGTTGGAGTGATTGTGTGAGTGTGTATATAAGTGTGCGATTGTGTGTGAGAGTGTGTGATTGTGTGTGAGTATGTGTGTGTGCATATATGTGTGTGTCTATGTGTAGGTGTGTGAATGTGTGTGTGCAATTGTGTGTGAGAATGTGGTTGTTTGTGTGTAGGTGTGTGAATGTGTGTGTGTGTTTGTGGGAGTGCAGTTGTGTGAGTGTTTGTGTGTGTGTGAGTGTGTATACGGGTGTGTGATTGTGTCTGAGTTGTTGTGATTGTGTGTGAGAATGTGAGTGAATGTGTCTGTGTGTATGTGTGTGAGTGTGTGAAACAGTGTCTCAGTCTTCGTGATTTTGTGTGGGTGTGTGAGAGTGTGTGTGAGCGTTTGAGTGTATGTGTTTCTTTTTGAGGGCCTTTGTGGTTAATATATGTGTGTGTGAGTGTGTGTGTGTAAGTGTGAGTGGGAGTGAGAGTGGGAGTGTGTGTACGAGTGTGTTATTGTGTGTGATTGTGTTTGTGGGTTTGTTTCTGAGCGTCTTTGTGTGCAGGTGTGTGTGTCTGACGGTTTTAGTGTGGGTGTGAGTGCATGTGACTCTGTGAGAGTGTGTGTGTGTAGTTGTGTGAGTGGGAGTGAGTGTGTGAATGTGTATACGATTGGGTGACTGTGGGTGTGTGTGAGTGTGTGTGAGAATGTGTGTGAGTGAGTCTGTGTGTGTAGGTGTGTGATTGTGCCGAAATCTGTGTGATTGCGTGTGTTTGTGTGTGTGTGTGACAGTGTGTGTGAGTGTAGGAGTGTCTGAGTGCCTGTGTGATTTCTGTATGTGAGTGTGTGTGTTTGATGATGCGTTTGTTTGTGTGTGTGTAGGTGTGTTAGTGGGAGAGAGTGTGTATATGAGTGTGTGATTGTGTGTGAGTGTTTTTGTCTGTGAGTGGGTGTGAGTGTGTCTGTGTGGGCAGGTGAGAGTGTGTCACTATTTGTGAGCGTGTTTGTGATTGCATTTGAGCCTGTGTTTGTCTGTTGGTTTGTTTGTGTGTTTAGGTGTGCGAGTGTGTTTGACAGTGTTTCAGTGTTATTGCGTGTGTGTCTGTAAGTGTTTGTGTGTGTAGGTGTGTGAGTGTGTGTGACCGGGTGATTGTGAGTGTGAATGCGTGTGAGTCTGTGTGTCTGTGTGTTTGTGGGTGTGTCTACATGTGTGTAGGTGTGTGACTTTTTATGGCACTGTGTCAATGTGCGTGAGTGCTCATGTGTCTGTGTGTGTGTGAGTTTGTGAGAGTGTAAGTGTGATTGGGAATGAGTGTGTGAGTATGTATATGAGTGTGTCATTGTGTTTGTGTGTGTGTGAGTGTGTTTTTGTTTAGGTCTGTGTGTGACATTGTGTGAGTCTATGTGGGAGTGCATTTCTGTCTGAGTGTGTGTGTGTCTGTGATTAAGGGTGAGAGTGTGTTAGGGTGTTTGTGAGAGTGCAGGTGTGAGAGTGGGAGTGAGTGAGTGTGTATATGAGTGTGTGACTGTGTGTGTGTGCATGTGTGAGTGTCTGGGAATTTTAGTGTGGGTGTGAGTGCATGTGACTCTGTGAGAGTGTGTGTGTAGTTGTGTGAGTGGGAGTGAGTGTGTGAATGTGTATACGATTGGGTGATTGTGTGTGAGTGTGTGTGATTGTGTGTGAGAATGTGTGTGTGTGAGTCTGTGTGTGTAGGTGTGTGATTGTGCCGAACCCTGTGTGATTGTGTGTGTTTGTGAGTGTGTGTGACAGTGTGTGTGAGTGTAGGAGTGTCTGAGTGCCTGTGTGATTTCTGTATGTGAGTGTGTGTGTGTTTGATGATGCGTTTTTTTGTGTGTGTGTAGGTGTGTTAGTGGGAGAGTGTGTGTATACGAGTGTGTGATTGTGTGTGAGTGTTTATGTCTGTGAGTGGGTGTGAGTGTGTCTGTGTGTGCAGGTGTGAGTGTGTCAGTATTTGTGAGTGTGTTTGTGATTGCATGTGAGCCTGTGTTTGTATGTTGGTTTGTTTGTGTGTGTAGGTGTGCGAGTGTGTTTGACAGTGTTTAAGGGTGAGTGCGTGTGTGTCTGTAAGTGTTTGTGTGAGTAGGTGAGTGAGTGTGTGTGACCGGGTGATTGTGTGTGTGAATGAGTGTGAGTCTGTGTGTCTGTGTGTTTGTGGGTGTGTCTACATGTGTGTAGGTGTGTGACTGTTTATGGCACTGTGTCAATGCGCGTGAGTGCTCATGTGTCTGTGTGTGTGTGTGTGAGTTGGTGAGAGTGTCAGTGTGATTGGTAATGAGTGTGTGAGTATGTATATGAGTGTGTCATTGTGTTTGTGTGTGTGTGAGTGTGTTTTTGTTTAGGTCTGTGTGTGACATTGTGTGAGTCTATGTGGGAGTGCATTTCTGTCTGAGTGTGTGTGTGTCTGTGATTAAGGGTGAGAGTGTGTTAGGGTGTTTGTGAGAGTGCAGGTGTGAGAGTGGGAGTGAGTGAGTGTGTATATGAGTGTGTGACTGTGTGTGTGTGCAGGTGTGAGTGTCTGGGAGTTTTAGTGTGGGTGTGAGTGCATGTGACTCTGTGAGAGTGTGTGTGTAGTTGTGTGAGTGGGAGTGAGTGTGTGAATGTGTATACGATTGGGTGACTGTGTGTGAGTGTGTGTGATTGTGTGTGAGAATGTGTGTGAGTGAGTCTGTGTGTGTAGGTGTGTGATTGTGCCGAACCCTGTGTGATTGCGGGTGTTTGTGAGTGTGTGTGACAGTGTGTGTGAGTGTAGGAGTGTCTGAGTGCCTGTGTGATTTCTGTATGTGAGTGTGTGTGTGTTTGATGATGCGTTTTTTTTTGTGTGTGTAGGTGTGTTAGTGGGAGAGTGTGTGTATACGAGTGTGTGATTGTGTGTGAGTGTTTATGTCTGTGAGTGGGTGTGAGTGTGTCTGTGTGTGCAGGTGTGAGTGTGTCAGTATTTGTGAGTGTGTTTGTGTTTGCATGTGAGCCTGTGTTTGTGTGTTGGTTTGTTTGTGTGTGTAGGTGTGCGAGTGTGTTTGGCAATGTTTCACTGTTATTGCGTGAGTGTCTGTAAGTGTTTGTGTGAGTAGGTGTGTGAGTGTGTGTGACCGGGTGATTGTGTGTGTGAATGCGTGTGAGTCTGTGTGTCTGTGTGTTTGTGGGTGTGTCTACATGTGTGTAGGTGTGTGACTGTTTATGGCACTGTGTCAATGTGCGTGAGTGCTCATGTGTATGTGTGTGTGTGTGAGATTGTGAGAGTGTAGGTGTGATTGGGTATGAGTGTGTGAGTGTGTATATGAGTGCGTCATTGTGTTTGTGTGTGTGTGAGTGTGTTTTTGTTTAGGTGTGTGTGTGACATTGTGTGAGTCTATGTGGGAGTTCATTTCTCTCTGAGTGTTTGTGTGTCTGTGTGTAAGTGTCAGAGTGTGTTAGGGTGTTTGTGAGAGTGCAGGGGTGTGAGTGGGATTGTGTGAGTGTATGTGTATATGAGTGGGTGACTGTGTGTTTGCATGTGTGTTGCCTGACAGTCTGAATATGTGGGTGTATCTGTGTGTAGGTGTGTGAGTGTGTGTGTGACATTGTGTGAGTGTGTGTGAGTGCATGTGAATCTGTGTGTGTTTGTGTGTGAGTAGGTGTGCGAGAGCTTGTGGCAGTGTGTGAGTGTGTGTGTTTGTGACATTCTGTGATTGTGTGTTGGTGTCTCTGTGTGTGTAGATGTGTGAGTGCAGCAGTGTGTGAGTGTGTGAGTGGGAATGTGTCTGTGAGTGTGTGTGGGTGTGAGTGTTTCTTTGTGAAATTCTAGTTGTGTGAGTGGGAGTGATTGTGTGAGTGTGTATATAAGTGTGCGATTGTGTGTGAGTGTGTGTGAGTATGTGTGTGTGCCTATATGTGTGTGTGTCTATGTGTAGGTGCGTAATTGTGTGTGTGCAAATGTGTGTGAGAATTTGGGTGCTTCTGTGTGTAGGTGTGTGAATGTGTGAGTGTGTTTGTGAGAGTGTAGTTGTGTGAGTGTTTGTGTGTGTGTGAGTGTGTATACGGGTGTGTGATTGTGTCTGAGTTTTTGTGATTGTGTGTGAGAATGTGAGTGAATGTGTCTGTGTGTATGTGTGTGAGTGTGTGAAACAGTGTCTCAGTCTTCGTGATTTTGTGTGGGTGTGTGAGAGTGTGTGTGAGCGTTTGAGTGTAGGTGTTTCTTTTTGAGGGACTTTGTGGTTAATATATGTGTGTGTGTGAGTGTGTGTGTGTAAGTATGAGTGGGAGTGAGAGTGGGAGTGTGTGTACGAGTGTGTTATTGTGTGTGATTGTGTTTGTGGTTGAGTTTCTGAGCGTCTGTGTGCAGGTGTGTGTGTCTGACAGTTTTAGTGTGGGTGTGAGTGCATGTGACTGTGAGAGTGTGTGTGCGTAGTTGTGTGAGTGGGAGTGAGTGTGTGAATGTGTATAAGATGGGGTGATTGTGTGTGTGTGATTGTGTGTGAGAATGTGTGTGAGTGAGTCTGGGTGTGTAGGTGTTTGATTGTGCTGATATCTGCGTGATTGTGTGTGTTTGTGAGTGTGTGTGACAGTGTGTGTGAGTGTAGGAGTGTCTGAGTGCCTGTGTGATTTCTGTATGTGAGTGTGTGTGTTTGATGATGCGTTTGTTTGTGTGTGTGTAGGTGTGTTAGTGGGACAGAGTGTGTATACGAGTGTGTGATTGTGTGTGAGTGTTTTTGTCTGTGAGTGGGTGTGTGTGTGTCTGTGTGTGCAGGTGAGAGTGTGTGACTATTTGTGATTGTCTTTGTGATTGCATGTGAGCCTGTGTTTGTGTGTTGGTTTGTTTGTGTGTGTAGGTGTGCGAGTGTGTTTGACAGTGTTTCAGTGTTAGTGCGTGTGTCTCTGTCAGTGTTTGTGTGAGTAGGAGTGTGAGTGTGTGTGACCGGGTTATTGTGAGTGTGAATGCGTGTGAGTCTGTGTGTCTGTGTGTTTGTGGGTGTGTCTACATGTGTGTAGGTGTGTGACTGTTTATGGCACTGTGTCAATGTGCGTGAGTGCTCATGTGTTTGTGTGTGTGTGTGAGTTTGTGAGAGTGTAAGTGTGATTGGGAATGAGTGTGTGAGTATGTATATGTGTGTGTCATTGTGTTTGTGTGTGTGTGAGTGTGTTTTTCCTTAGGTGTGTGTGTGACATTGTGTGAGTCTATGTGGGAGTGCATTTCTGTCTGAGTGTGTGTGTGTCTGAGTAAGGGTGAGAGTTTGTTAGGGTGTTTGTGAGTGCAGGTGTGTGAGTGGGAGTGAGAGAGTGAATGTGTATATGAGTGGGTGACTGTGTGTGTGTGCATGTGTGTGCCTGACAGTCTGAATATGTGGGTGTTTCTGTGTGTAGGTGTGTGAGTGTGTGTGTGACATTGTGTGAGTGTGTGTGACATTGTGTGAGTGTGTGTGAGTGCATATGAATCTGTGTGTGTTGGTGTGTGAGAAGGTATGCGAGACCTTGTGGCAGTGTGTGAGTGTGTGTATTTGTGACATTCTGTGAATGTGTGTTGGTGTCTCTGTGTGTGTATATGAGTGAGTGCAGCAGTGTGTGAGTGCAAATGAGTCTGTGAGTGTGTGTGGGTGTGAGTGTGTTTCTTTGTGAAATTTCAGTTGCGTGAGTTGGAGTGATTGTGTGAGTGTGTATATAAGTGTGCGATTGTGTGTGAGAGTGTGTGATTGTGTGTGAGTATGTGTGTGTGCATATATGTGTGTGTCTATGTGTAGGTGTGTGAATGTGTGTGTGCAATTGTGTGTGAGAATGTGGTTGTTTGTGTGTAGGTGTGTGAATGTGTGTGTGTGTTTGTGGGAGTGCAGTTGTGTGAGTGTTTGTGTGTGTGTGAGTGTGTATACGGGTGTGTGATTGTGTCTGAGTTGTTGTGATTGTGTGTGAGAATGTGAGTGAATGTGTCTGTGTGTATGTGTGTGAGTGTGTGAAACAGTGTCTCAGTCTTCGTGATTTTGTGTGGGTGTGTGAGAGTGTGTGTGAGCGTTTGAGTGTATGTGTTTCTTTTTGAGGGCCTTTGTGGTTAATATATGTGTGTGTGAGTGTGTGTGTGTAAGTGTGAGTGGGAGTGAGAGTGGGAGTGTGTGTACGAGTGTGTTATTGTGTGTGATTGTGTTTGTGGGTTTGTTTCTGAGCGTCTTTGTGTACAGGTGTGTGTGTCTGACGGTTTTAGTGTGGGTGTGAGTGCATGTGACTCTGTGAGAGTGTGTGTGTGTAGTTGTGTGAGTGGGAGTGAGTGTGTGAATGTGTATACGATTGGGTGACTGTGGGTGTGTGAGAATGTGTGTGAGTGAGTCTGTGTGTGTAGGTGTGTGATTGTGCCGAAATCTGTGTGATTGCGTGTGTTTGTGTGTGTGTGTGACAGTGTGTGTGAGTGTAGGAGTGTCTGAGTGCCTGTGTGATTTCTGTATGTGAGTGTGTGTGTTTGATGATGCGTTTGTTTGTGTGTGTGTAGGTGTGTTAGTGGGAGAGAGTGTGTATATGAGTGTGTGATTGTGTGTGAGTGTTTTTGTCTGTGAGTGGGTGTGAGTGTGTCTGTGTGTGCAGGTGAGAGTGTGTCACTATTTGTGAGCGTGTTTGTGATTGCATTTGAGCCTGTGTTTGTCTGTTGGTTTGTTTGTGTGTTTAGGTGTGCGAGTGTGTTTGACAGTGTTTCAGTGTTATTGCGTGTGTGTCTGTAAGTGTTTGTGTGTGTAGGTGTGTGAGTGTGTGTGACCGGGTGATTGTGAGTGTGAATGCGTGTGAGTCTGTGTGTCTGTGTGTTTGTGGGTGTGTCTACATGTGTGTAGGTGTGTGACTTTTTATGGCACTGTGTCAATGTGCGTGAGTGCTCATGTGTCTGTGTGTGTGTGAGTTTGTGAGAGTGTAAGTGTGATTGGGAATGAGTGTGTGAGTATGTATATGAGTGTGTCATTGTGTTTGTGTGTGTGTGAGTGTGTTTTTGTTTAGGTCTGTGTGTGACATTGTGTGAGTCTATGTGGGAGTGCATTTCTGTCTGAGTGTGTGTGTGTCTGTGATTAAGGGTGAGAGTGTGTTAGGGTGTTTGTGAGAGTGCAGGTGTGAGAGTGGGAGTGAGTGAGTGTGTATATGAGTGTGTGACTGTGTGTGTGTGCATGTGTGAGTGTCTGGGAATTTTAGTGTGGGTGTGAGTGCATGTGACTCTGTGAGAGTGTGTGTGTAGTTGTGTGAGTGGGAGTGAGTGTGTGAATGTGTATACGATTGGGTGATTGTGTGTGAGTGTGTGTGATTGTGTGTGAGAATGTGTGTGTGTGAGTCTGTGTGTGTAGGTGTGTGATTGTGCCGAACCCTGTGTGATTGTGTGTGTTTGTGAGTGTGTGTGACAGTGTGTGTGAGTGTAGGAGTGTCTGAGTGCCTGTGTGATTTCTGTATGTGAGTGTGTGTGTGTTTGATGATGCGTTTTTTTTTGTGTGTGTAGGTGTGTTAGTGGGAGAGTGTGTGTATACGAGTGTGTGATTGTGTGTGAGTGTTTATGTCTGTGAGTGGGTGTGAGTGTGTCTGTGTGTGCAGGTGTGAGTGTGTCAGTATTTGTGAGTGTGTTTGTGATTGCATGTGAGCCTGTGTTTGTATGTTGGTTTGTTTGTGTGTGTAGGTGTGCGAGTGTGTTTGACAGTGTTTAAGGGTGAGTGCGTGTGTGTCTGTAAGTGTTTGTGTGAGTAGGTGAGTGAGTGTGTGTGACCGGGTGATTGTGTGTGTGAATGAGTGTGAGTCTGTGTGTCTGTGTGTTTGTGGGTGTGTCTACATGTGTGTAGGTGTGTGACTGTTTATGGCACTGTGTCAATGCGCGTGAGTGCTCATGTGTCTGTGTGTGTGTGTGTGAGTTGGTGAGAGTGTCAGTGTGATTGGTAATGAGTGTGTGAGTATGTATATGAGTGTGTCATTGTGTTTGTGTGTGTGTGAGTGTGTTTTTGTTTAGGTCTGTGTGTGACATTGTGTGAGTCTATGTGGGAGTGCATTTCTGTCTGAGTGTGTGTGTGTCTGTGATTAAGGGTGAGAGTGTGTTAGGGTGTTTGTGAGAGTGCAGGTGTGAGAGTGGGAGTGAGTGAGTGTGTATATGAGTGTGTGACTGTGTGTGTGTGCAGGTGTGAGTGTCTGGGAGTTTTAGTGTGGGTGTGAGTGCATGTGACTCTGTGAGAGTGTGTGTGTAGTTGTGTGAGTGGGAGTGAGTGTGTGAATGTGTATACGATTGGGTGACTGTGTGTGAGTGTGTGTGATTGTGTGTGAGAATGTGTGTGAGTGAGTCTGTGTGTGTAGGTGTGTGATTGTGCCGAACCCTGTGTGATTGCGGGTGTTTGTGAGTGTGTGTGACAGTGTGTGTGAGTGTAGGAGTGTCTGAGTGCCTGTGTGATTTCTGTATGTGAGTGTGTGTGTGTTTGATGATGCGTTTTTTTGTGTGTGTGTAGGTGTGTTAGTGGGAGAGTGTGTGTATACGAGTGTGTGATTGTGTGTGAGTGTTTATGTCTGTGAGTGGGTGTGAGTGTGTCTGTGTGTGCAGGTGTGAGTGTGTCAGTATTTGTGAGTGTGTTTGTGATTGCATGTGAGCCTGTGTTTGTATGTTGGTTTGTTTGTGTGTGTAGGTGTGCGAGTGTGTTTGACAGTGTTTAAGGGTGAGTGCGTGTGTGTCTGTAAGTGTTTGTGTGAGTAGGTGAGTGAGTGTGTGTGACCGGGTGATTGTGTGTGTGAATGAGTGTGAGTCTGTGTGTCTGTGTGTTTGTGGGTGTGTCTACATGTGTGTAGGTGTGTGACTGTTTATGGCACTGTGTCAATGCGCGTGAGTGCTCATGTGTCTGTGTGTGTGTGTGTGTGAGTTGGTGAGAGTGTCAGTGTGATTGGTAATGAGTGTGTGAGTATGTATATGAGTGTGTCATTGTGTTTGTGTGTGTGTGAGTGTGTTTTTGTTTAGGTCTGTGTGTGACATTGTGTGAGTCTATGTGGGAGTGCATTTCTGTCTGAGTGTGTGTGTGTCTGTGTGTAAGTGTGAGAGTGTGTTAGGGTGTTTGTGAGAGTGCAGGTGTGTGAGTGGGAGTGAGTGAATGTGTATATGTGTGGGTGACTGTGTGTGTGTGCATGTTTGTGCCTGACAGTCTGAATATGTGGGTGTTTCTGTGTGTAGGTGTGTGAGTGTGTGTGTGACATTGTGTGAGTGTGTGTGTGAGTGCAAGTGAATCTGTGTGTGTTGGTGTGTGAGTAGGTGTGCGAGAGCTTGTGGCAGTGTGTGAGAGTGTGTGTTTGAGACATTCTGAGCATGTGTGTTGGTGTCTCTGTGTGTGTAGATGTGTGAGTGCAGCAGTGTGTGAGTGTGTGAGTGGGAATGTGTCTGTGAGTGTGTGTGGGTGTGAGTGTGTTTCTTTGTGAAATTCTAGTTGTGTGAGTGGGAGTGATTGTGTGAGTGTGTATATAAGTGTGCGATTGTGTGTGAGTGTGTGTGATTGTGTGTGTGCCTATATGTGTGTGTGTCTATGTGTAGGTGCGTAATTGTGTGTGTGCAAAAGTGTGTGATAATGTGGGTGCTTCTGTGTGTAGGTGTGTGAATGTGTGAGTGTTTGTGAGAGTGTAGTTGTGTGAGTGTTTGTGTGTGTGTGAGTGTGTATACGGGTGTGTGATTGTGTCTGAGTTTTTGTGATTGTGTGTGAGAATGTGAGTGAATGTGTCTGTGTGTAGTTGTGTGATTGTGTGTGTGACATTGTGTGAGTGTGTGTGTGAGTGCATGTTTATCTGTGTGTGTTGGTGTGTGAGTAGGTGTGCGAGAGTTGTGGCAGTGTGTGAGAGTGTGTGTTTGAGACATTCTGAGAATGTGTGTTGGTTTCTCTGTGTGTGTAGATGAGTGAGTGCAGCAGTGTGTGAGTGTGTGAGTGCAAATGGGTCTGTGAGTGTGTGTTGGTGTGAGTGTGTTTCTTTGTGAAATTTTTGTTGTGTGAGTGGGAGTGAATGTGTGAGTGTGTATATAAGTGTGTGATTGTGTGGGAGTGTGTGTGATTGCTGTGATTATGTGTGTGTGCCTATATGTGTGTGCGTCTATGTGTAGGTGCGTAATTGTGTGTGAAAATGTGGGTGATTCTGTGTGTAGGTGTGTGAATGTGTGTGTTTGTGAGGGTGTAGTTGTGTGAGTGTTTGTGTGTGTGTGAGTGTGTATACGGGTGTGTGATTGTGTCTGAGTTTTTGTGATTGTGTGTGAGAATGTGAGTGAATGTGTCTGTGTGTATGTGTGTGAGTGTGTGGAACAGTGTCTCAGTCATCATGATTTTGTGTGGGTGTGTGAGAGTGTGTGTGAGCGTTTGAGTGTAGGTGTTTCTTTTTGAGGGCCTTTGTGGTTAATATATGTGTGTGTGTGAGTGTGTGTGTGTGTAAGTGGGAGTGGGAGTGAGAGTGGGAGTGTGTGTACGAGTGTGTTATTGTGTGTGATTGTGTTTGTGGGTTTGTTTCTGAGCGTCTTTGTGTGCAGGTGTGTGTGTCTGACGGTTTTAGTGTGGGTGTGAGTGCATGTGACTCTGTGAGAGTGTGTGTAGTTGTGTGAGTGGGAGTGTGTGAATGTGTATACGATTGGGTGACTGTGTGTGAGTGTGTGTGATTGTGTGTGAGAATGTGTGTGTGTGAGTCTGTGTGTGTAGGTGTGTGATTGTGCCGAACCCTGTGTGATTGTGTGTGTTTGTGAGGGTGTGTGACAGTGTGTGTGAGTGTAGGAGTGTCTGAGTGCCTGTGTGATTTCTGTATGTGAGTGTGTGTGTGTTTGATGATGCCTTTGTTTGTGTGTGTGTAGGTGTGTTAGTGGGAGAGAGTGTGTATACGAGTGTGTGATTGTGTGTGAGTGTTTTTGTCTGTGAGTGGGTGTGAGTGTGTCTGTGTGTGCAGGTGAGAGTGTGTCACTATTTGTGAGTGTGTGTGTGATTGCATGTGAGCCTGTGTTTGTATGTTGGTTTGTTTGTGTGTGTAGGTGTGCGAGTGTGTTTGACAGTGTTTAAGGGTGAGTGCGTGTGTGTCTGTAAGTGTTTGTGTGAGTAGGTGAGTGAGTGTGTGTGACCGGGTGATTGTGTGTGTGAATGAGTGTGAGTCTGTGTGTCTGTGTGTTTGTGGGTGTGTCTACATGTGTGTAGGTGTGTGACTGTTTATGGCACTGTGTCAATGCGCGTGAGTGCTCATGTGTCTGTGTGTGTGTGTGTGTGAGTTGGTGAGAGTGTCAGTGTGATTGGTAATGAGTGTGTGAGTATGTATATGAGTGTGTCATTGTGTTTGTGTGTGTGTGAGTGTGTTTTTGTTTAGGTCTGTGTGTGACATTGTGTGAGTCTATGTGGGAGTGCATTTCTGTCTGAGTGTGTGTGTGTCTGTGTGTAAGTGTGAGAGTGTGTTAGGGTGTTTGTGAGAGTGCAGGTGTGTGAGTGGGAGTGAGTGAATGTGTATATGTGTGGGTGACTGTGTGTGTGTGCATGTTTGTGCCTGACAGTCTGAATATGTGGGTGTTTCTGTGTGTAGGTGTGTGAGTGTGTGTGTGACATTGTGTGAGTGTGTGTGTGAGTGCAAGTGAATCTGTGTGTGTTGGTGTGTGAGTAGGTGTGCGAGAGCTTGTGGCAGTGTGTGAGAGTGTGTGTTTGAGACATTCTGAGCATGTGTGTTGGTGTCTCTGTGTGTGTAGATGTGTGAGTGCAGCAGTGTGTGAGTGTGTGAGTGGGAATGTGTCTGTGAGTGTGTGTGGGTGTGAGTGTGTTTCTTTGTGAAATTCTAGTTGTGTGAGTGGGAGTGATTGTGTGAGTGTGTATATAAGTGTGCGATTGTGTGTGAGTGTGTGTGATTGTGTGTGTGCCTATATGTGTGTGTGTCTATGTGTAGGTGCGTAATTGTGTGTGTGCAAAAGTGTGTGATAATGTGGGTGCTTCTGTGTGTAGGTGTGTGAATGTGTGAGTGTTTGTGAGAGTGTAGTTGTGTGAGTGTTTGTGTGTGTGTGAGTGTGTATACGGGTGTGTGATTGTGTCTGAGTTTTTGTGATTGTGTGTGAGAATGTGAGTGAATGTGTCTGTGTGTAGTTGTGTGATTGTGTGTGTGACATTGTGTGAGTGTGTGTGTGAGTGCATGTTTATCTGTGTGTGTTGGTGTGTGAGTAGGTGTGCGAGAGTTGTGGCAGTGTGTGAGAGTGTGTGTTTGAGACATTCTGAGAATGTGTGTTGGTTTCTCTGTGTGTGTAGATGAGTGAGTGCAGCAGTGTGTGAGTGTGTGAGTGCAAATGGGTCTGTGAGTGTGTGTTGGTGTGAGTGTGTTTCTTTGTGAAATTTTTGTTGTGTGAGTGGGAGTGAATGTGTGAGTGTGTATATAAGTGTGTGATTGTGTGGGAGTGTGTGTGATTGCTGTGATTATGTGTGTGTGCCTATATGTGTGTGCGTCTATGTGTAGGTGCGTAATTGTGTGTGAAAATGTGGGTGATTCTGTGTGTAGGTGTGTGAATGTGTGTGTTTGTGAGGGTGTAGTTGTGTGAGTGTTTGTGTGTGTGTGAGTGTGTATACGGGTGTGTGATTGTGTCTGAGTTTTTGTGATTGTGTGTGAGAATGTGAGTGAATGTGTCTGTGTGTATGTGTGTGAGTGTGTGGAACAGTGTCTCAGTCATCATGATTTTGTGTGGGTGTGTGAGAGTGTGTGTGAGCGTTTGAGTGTAGGTGTTTCTTTTTGAGGGCCTTTGTGGTTAATATATGTGTGTGTGTGAGTGTGTGTGTGTGTAAGTGGGAGTGGGAGTGAGAGTGGGAGTGTGTGTACGAGTGTGTTATTGTGTGTGATTGTGTTTGTGGGTTTGTTTCTGAGCGTCTTTGTGTGCAGGTGTGTGTGTCTGACGGTTTTAGTGTGGGTGTGAGTGCATGTGACTCTGTGAGAGTGTGTGTAGTTGTGTGAGTGGGAGTGTGTGAATGTGTATACGATTGGGTGACTGTGTGTGAGTGTGTGTGATTGTGTGTGAGAATGTGTGTGTGTGAGTCTGTGTGTGTAGGTGTGTGATTGTGCCGAACCCTGTGTGATTGTGTGTGTTTGTGAGGGTGTGTGACAGTGTGTGTGAGTGTAGGAGAGTCTGAGTGCCTGTGTGATTTCTGTATGTGAGTGTGTGTGTGTTTGATGATGCCTTTGTTTGTGTGTGTGTAGGTGTGTTAGTGGGAGAGAGTGTGTATACGAGTGTGTGATTGTGTGTGAGTGTTTTTGTCTGTGAGTGGGTGTGAGTGTGTCTGTGTGTGCAGGTGAGAGTGTGTCACTATTTGTGAGTGTGTGTGTGATTGCATGTGAGCCTGTGTATATGTGTTGGTTTGTTTGTGTGTGTAGGTGTGCGAGTGTGTTTGACAGTGTTTCAGTGTTAGTGCGTGTGTGTCTGTAAGTGTTTGTGTGAGTAGGTGTGTGAGTGTGTGTGACCGGGTGATTGTGTGTGTGAATGCGTGTGAGTCTGTGTGTCTGTGTGTTTGTGGGTGTGTCTACATGTGTGTTGGTGTGTGACTCTTTATGGCACTGTGTCAATGTGCGTGAGTGCTCATGTGTCTGTGTGTGTGTGTGAGATTGTGAGAGTGTAGGTGTGATTGGGAATGAGTGTGTGTGTATATGAGTGTGTCATTGTGTTTGTGTGTGTGTGAGTGTGTTTTTGTTTAGGTGTGTGTGACATTGTGTGAGTCTATGTGGGAGTGCATTTCTCTCTGAGTGTGTGTGTGTCTGTGTGTAAGTGTGAGAGTGTGTTAGGGTGTTTGTGAGAGTGCAGGGGTGTGAGTGGCATTGAGTGAGTGTATGTGTATATGAGTGGGTGACTGTGTGTTTGCATGTGTGTTGCCTGACTGTCTGAATATGTGGGTGTATCTGTGTGTAGGTGTGTGAGTGTGTGTGTGACATTGTGTGAGTGTGTGTGAGTGCATGTGAATCTGTGTGTGTTTGTGTGTGAGTAGGTGTGCGAGAGCTTGTGGCAGTGTGTGAGTGTGTGTGTTTGTGACATTCTGTGATTGTGTGTTGGTGTCTCTGTGTGTGTAGATGTGTGAGTGCAGCAGTGTGTGAGTGTGTGAGTGGGAATGTGTCTGTGAGTGTGTGTGGGTGTGAGTGTGTTTCTTTGTGAAATTCTAGTTGTGTGAGTGGGAGTGATTGTGTGAGTGTGTATATAAGTGTGCGATTGTGTGTGAGTGTGTGTGAGTATGTGTGTGTGCCTATATGTGTGTGTGTCTATGTGTAGGTCCGTAATTGTGTGTGTGCAAATGTGTGTGAGAATGTGGGTGCTTCTGTGTGTAGGTGTGTGAATGTGTGAGTGTGTTTGTGAGAGTGTAGTTGTGTGAGTGTTTGTGTGTGTGTGAGTGTGTATACGGGTGTGTGATTGTGTCTGAGTTTTTGTGAATGTGTGTGAGAATGTGAGTGAATGTGTCTGTGTGTATGTGTGTGAGTGTGTGAAACAGTGTCTCAGTCTTTGTGATTTTGTGTGGGTGTGTGAGAGTGTGTGTGAGCGTTTGAGTGTAGGTGTTTCTTTTTGAGGGACTTTGTGGTTAATATATGTGTGTGTGAGTGTGTGTGTGTGTAAGTATGAGTGGGAGTGAGAGTGGGAGTGTGTATACAAGTGTGTTATTGTGTGTGATTGTGTTTGTGGTTGAGTTTCTGAGCGTCTGTGTGCAGGTGTGTGTGTCTGACAGTTTTAGTGTGGGTGTGAGTGCATGTGACTGTGAGAGTGTGTGTGCGTAGTTGTGTGAGTGGGAGTGAGTGTGTGAATGTGTATACGATTGGGTGATTGTGTGTGTGTGTGATTGTGTGTGAGAATGTGTGTGAGTGAGTCTGTGTGTGTAGGTGTGTGATTGTGCCGAACCTTGTGTGATTGTGTTTGTTTGTGAGGGTGTGTGACAGTGTGTAAGTGTAGGAGTGTCTGAGTGCCTGTGTGATTTCTGTATGTGAGTGTGTGTGTTTGATGATGCGTTTGTTTGTGTGTGTGTAGGTGTGTTAGTGGGAGTGAGTGTGTATACGTGTGTGATTGTGTGTGAGTGTATTTGTCTGAGAGGGTGTGAGTCTGTGTGTGCAGGTGAGAGTGTGTGACTATTTGTGAGTGTCTTTGTGATTGCATGTGAGCCTGTGTTTGTGTGTTGGTTTGTTTGTGTGTGTAGGTGTGCGAGTGTGTTTGACAGTGTTTCAGTGTTAGTGCGTGTGTCTGTCAGTGTTTGTGTGAGTAGGGGTGTGAGTGTGTGTGACCGGGTGATTGTGAGTGTGAATGCGTGTGAGTCTGTGTGTCTGTGTGTTTGTGGGTGTGTCTACATGTGTGTAGGTGTGTGACTGTTTATGGCACTGTGTCAATGTGCGTGAGTGCTCATGTGTCTGTGTGTCTGTGTGAGTTTGTGAGAGTGTAAGTGTGATTGGGAATGAGTGTGTGAGTATGTATATGTGTGTGTGTCATTGTGTTTGTGTGTGTGTGAGTGTGTTTTTTTTAGGTCTGTGTGTGACATTGTGTGGGTCTATGTGGGAGTGCATTTCTGTCTGAGTGTGTGTGTCTGTGAGTAAGGGTGAGAGTGTGTTAGGGTGTTTGTGAGAGTGCAGGTGTGTGAGTGGGAGTGAGTGAGTGAATGTGTATATGAGTGGGTGACTGTGTGTGTGTGCATGTGTGTACCTGACAGTCTGAATATGTGGGTGTTTCTGTGTGTAGGTGTGTGAGTGTGTGTGTGACATTGTGTGAGTGTGTGTGTGACATTGTGTGAGTGTGTGTGAGTGTATATGAATCTGTGTGTGTTGGTGTGCGAGTAGGTGTGCGAGAGCATGTGGCAGTGTGTGAGTGTGTGTGTTTGTGACATTCTGTGATTGTGTGTTGGTGTCTCTGTGTGTGTAGATGTGTGAGTGCAGCAGTGTGTGAGTGTTTGAGTGGGAAAGTGTCTGTGAGTGTGTGTGGGTGTGAGTGTGTTTCTTTGTGAAATTCTAGTTGTGTGAGTGGGAGTGATGGTGTGACTGTGTATATAAGTGTGCGATTGTGAGTGATTGTGTGTGATTGTGTGTATGTTTGTGTGTCTATATGTGTGGGTGTCTATGTGTAGGTGCGTAATTGTGTGTGTGAGAATGTGGGTGCTTGTGTGTGTAGGTGTGTGAATGTGTGAGTGTGTATGTTAGAGTGAAGTTGTGTGAGTGTTTGTGTGTGTGTGAGTGTGTATACGGGTGTGTGATTGTGTCTGATTTTTTGTGATTGTGTGTGAGAATGTGAGTGAATGTGTCTGTGTGTATGTGTGTGAGTGTGTGAAACAGTGTCTCAGTCTTCGTGATTTTGTGTGGGTGTGTGAGAGTGTGTGTGAGCGTTTGAGTGTAGGTGTTTCTTTTTGAGGGCCTTTGTGGTTAATATATGTGTGTGTGAGTGTGTGTGTGTGTAAGTATGAGTGGGAATGAGAGTGGGGGTGTGTGTACAAGTGTGTTATTGTGTGTGATTGTGTTTGTGGGTGAGTTTCAGAGCTTCTTTGTGTGCAGGTGTGTGTGTCTGACGGTTTTAGTGTGGGTGTGAGTGCATGTGACTGTGAGAGTGTGTGTGTGTAGTTGTGTGAGTGGGAGTGAGTGTGTGAATTTGTACACGATTGGGTGATTGTGTGTCTGTGTGATTGTGTGTGTGAATGTGTGTGAGTGAGTCTGTGTGTGTAGGTGTGTGATTGTGCCGAAATCTATGTGATTGCGTGTGTTTGCGAGTGTGTGTGACAGTGTGTGTGAGTGTAGGAGTGTCTGAGTGCCTGTGTGATTTCTGTATGTGAGTGTGTGTGTTTGATGATGCGTTTGTTTGTGTGTGTGTAGGTGTGTTAGTGGGACAGAGTGTGTATACGAGTGTGTGATTGTGTCTGAGTTTTTTTGTCTGAGAGGGTGTGAGTGTGTCTGTGTGTGCAGGTGAGAGTGTGTGACTATTTGTGAGTGTGTTTGTGATTGCATGTGAGCCTGTGTTTGTGTGTTGGTTTGTTTGTGTGTGTAGGTGTGCGAGTGTTTGACAGTGTTTCAGTGTTAGTGCGTGTGTGTCTGTAAGTGTTTGTGTGAGTAGGTGTGTGAGTGTGTGTGACCGGGTGATTGTGTGTGTGAATGCGTGTGAGTCTGTGGGTCTGTGTGTTTGTGGGTGTGTCTACATGTGTGTAGGTGTGTGACTGTTTATGGCACTGTGTCAATGTGCGTGAGTGCTCATGTGTCTGTGTGTGTGTGTGAGTTTGTGAGAGTGTAAGTGTGATTGGGAATGAGTGTGTGAGTATGTATATGTGTGTGTCATTGTGTTTGTGTGTGTGTGAGTGTGTTTTTGTTTAGGTCTGTGTGTGACATTGTGTGAGTCTATGTGGGAGTGCATTTCTGTCTGAGTGTGTGTGTGTCTGTGAGTAAGGGTGAGAGTGCGTTATGGTGTTTGTGAGAGTGCAGGTGTGTGAGTGGGAGTGAGTGAGTGAATGTGTATATGAGTGGGTGACTGTGTGTGTGTGCAAGTTTGTGCCTGACAGTCTGAATAAGTGGGTGTTTCAGTGTGTATGTGTGTGAGTGTGTGTGTGGCATTGTGTGAGTGTGTGTGTGAGTGCATGTGAATCTGTGTATTGGTGTGTGAGTAGGTGTGCGAGAGCTTGTGGCAGTGTGTGAGTGTGTGTGTTTGAGAGATTCTGAGAATGTGTGTTGGTGTCTCTGTGTGTGTAGATGAGTGAGTGCAGCAGTGTGTGAGTGTGTGAGTGCGAATGAGTCTGTGAGTGGGTGTGGGTGTGAGTGTGTTTCTTTGTGAAATTTCAATTGTGTGAGTGGGAGTGATTGTGTGAGAGTGTATATAAGTGTGCGATTGTGTGTGAGTGTGTGATTGTGTGTGAGTATGTGTGTGTGCCTATATGTGTGTGTGTCTATGTGTAGGTGCGTAATGGTGTGTGTGCAAATGTGTGTGAGAATGTGGGTGCTTCTGTGTGTAGGTGTGTGAATGTGTGAGTGTGTTTGTGAGAGGGTAGTTGTGTGAGTGTTTGTGTGTGTGTGAGTGTGTATACGGGTGTGTGACTGTGTCTGAGTTTTTGTGATTGTGTTTGAGAATGTGAGTGAATGTGTCTGTGTGTAAGTGTGTGAGTATATGAAACAGTGTCTCAGTCTTCGTGATTTTGGGTGGGTGTTTGAGAGTGTGTGAGAGCGTTTGAGTGTAGGTGTTTCATTTTGAGGGCCTTTGTGGTTAATATATGTGTGTGTGTGAGTGTGTGTGTGTAAGTGTGAGTGGGAGTGAGAGTGGGAGTGTGTGTACGAGTGTGTTATTGTGTGTGATTGTGTTTGTGGGTTTGTTTATGAGCGTCTTTGTGTGCAGGTGTGTGTGTCTGACGGTTTTAGTGTGGGTGTGAGTGCATGTGATTGTGAGTGTGTGTGTGTAGTTGTGTGAGTGGGAGAGAGTGTGTGAATGTGTATACGATTGGGTGATTGTGTGTGTGTGTGATTGTGTGTGAGAATGTGTGTGAGTGAGTCTGTGTGTGTAGGTGTGTGTGCCGAAATCTGTGTGATTGCGTGTGTTTGTGAGTGTGTGTGACAGTGTGTGTGAGTGTAGGAGTGTCTGAGTGCCTGTGTGATTTCTGTATGTGAGTGTGTGTGTGTTTGATGATGCGTTTGTTTGTGTGTGTGTAGGTGTGTTAGTGGGAGAGAGTGTGAATATGAGTGTGTGATTGTGTGTGAGTGTTTTTGTCTGTGAGTGGCTGTGAGTGTGTCTGTGTGTGCAGGTGAGAGTGTGTGACTATTTGTGAGTGTGTTTGTGATTGCATGTGAGCCTGTGTTTGTGTGTTGCTTTGTTTGTGTGTGTAGGTGTGCGAGTGTGTTTGACAGTGTTTCAGTGTTAGTGCGTGTGTGTCTGTAAGTGTTTGTGTTAGTAGGTGTGTGAGTGTGTGTGACCGGGTGATTGTGAGTGTGAATGCGTGTGAGTCTGTGTGTCTGTGTGTTTGTGGGTGTGTCTACATGTGTGTAGGTGTGTGACTGTTTATGGCACTGTGTCAATGTGCGTGAGTGCTCATGTGTCTGTGTGTGTGTGTGAGTTTGTGAGAGTGTAGTTGTGATTGGGAATGAGTGTGTGAGTGTGTATATGAGTGTGTCATTGTGTATGTGTGTGTGTGAGTGTGTTTTGGTTTAGGTCTGTGTGTGACATTGTGTGAGTCTATGTGGGAGTGCATTTCTGTCTGAGTGTGTGTGTGTCTGTGAGTAAGGGTGAGAGTGTGTTAGGGTGTTTGTGAGAGTGCAGGGGTGTGAGTGGGAGTGAGTGAGTGAATGTGTATATGAGTGGGTGACTGTGTGTGTGTGCATGTTTGTGCCTGACAGTCTGAATATGTGGGTGTTTCGGTGTGTAGGTGTGTGAGTGTGTGTGTGACATTGTGTGAGTGTGTGTGAGTGCATGTGAATCTGTGTGTGTTGGTGTGTGAGTAGGTGTTCGAGAGCTTGTGGAAGTGTGTGAGTGTGTGTGTTTGTGACATTCTGTGATTGTGTGTTGGTGTCTCTGTGTGTGTAGATGTGTGAGTGCAGCAGTGTGTGAGTGTGTGAGTGCGAATGAGTCTGTGAGTGTGTGTGGGTGTGAGTGTGTTTCTTTGTGAAATTTCAGTTGTGTGAGTGGGAGTGATTGTGTGAGTGTTTATAGAAGTGTGCGATTGTGTGTGAATGTGTGTGATTGTGTGTGATTATGTGTGTGTGCCTATATGTGTGCGTGTCTATGTGTAGGTGTGTAAATGTGTGTGTGCAATTGTGTGTGAGAATGTGGTTGTTTCTGTGTGTAGGTGTGTGAATGTGTGAGTGTGTTTGTGAGAGTGTAGTTGTGTGAGTGTTTGTGTGTGTGTGAGTGTGTATACGGGTGTGTGATTGTGTCTGAGTTTTTGTGATTGTGTGTGAGAATGTGATTGAATGTGTCTGTGTGTATGTGTGTGAGTGTGTGAAACAGTGTCTCAGTCTTCGTGATTTTGTGAGTGTGTGTGAGTGTGTGTGTGAGCGTTTGAGTGTAGGTGTTTCTTTTTGAGGGCCTTTGTGGTTAATATATGTGTGTGTGTGAGTGTGTGTGTAAGTGTGAGTGTGAGTGAGAGTGGGAGTGTGTGTACGAGTGTGTTATTGTGTGTGATTGTGTTTGTGGTTGAATTTCTGAGCGTCTGTGTGCAGGTGTGAGTGTCTGAGAGTTTTAGTGTGGGTGTGAGTGCATGTGACTCTGTGAGAGTGTGTGTGTGTAGTTGTGTGTGGGAGTGTGTGTGTGAATGTGTATACGATTGGGTGATTGCGTGTGTGTGTGATTGTGTGTGAGAATGTGTGTGAGTGAGTCTGTGTGTGTAGGTGTGTGAATTTGCCGAAATCTGTGTGATTGCGTGTGTTTGTGAGTGTGTGTGACAGTGTGTGTGAGTGTAGGAGTGTCTGAGTGCCTGTGTGATTTCTGTATGTGTGTGTATGTGTTTGATGATGCGTTTGTTTGTGTGTGTGTAGGTGTGTTAGTGGGAGAGAGTGTGTATACGAGTGTGTGATTGTGTGTGAGTGTTTTTGTCTGTGAGTGGGTGTGAGTGTGTCTGTGTGTGCAGGTGAGAGTGTGTGACTATTTGTGAGTGTGTTTGTGATTGCATGTGAGCCTGTGTTTGTGTGTTGGTTTGTTTGTGTGTGTAGGTGTGCGAGTGTGTTTGACAGTGTTTCAGTGTTATTGCGTGTGTGACTGTAAGTGTTTGTGTGAGTAGGTGTGTGAGTGTGTGTGACCGGGTGATTGTGAGTGTGAATGCGTGTGAGTCTGTGTGTCTGTGTGTTTGTGGGTGTGTCTACATGTGTGTAGGTGTGTGACTGTTTATGGCACTGTGTCAATGTGCGTGAGTGCTCATGTGTCTGTGTGTGTGTGTGAGTTTGTGAGAGTGTAAGTGTGATTGGGAATGAGTGTGTGAGTATGTATATGAGTGTGTCATTGTGTTTGTGTGTGTGTGAGTGTGTTTTTGTTTAGGTCTGTGTGTGACATTGTGTGAGTCTATGTGGGAGTGCATTTCTGTCTGAGTGTGTGTGTGTCTGTGAGTAACGGTGAGAGTGTGTTAGGGTGTTTGTGAGAGTGCAGGTGTGTGAGTGGGAGTGAGTGAGTGAATGTGTATATGAGTGGGTGACTGTGTGTGTGTGCATGTTTGTGCCTGACAGTCTGAATATGTGGGTGTTTCTGTGTGTAGGTGTGTGAGTGTGTGTGTGACATTGTGTGAGTGTGTGTGAGTGCATGTGAATCTGTGTGTGTTGGTGTGTGAGTAGGTGTGCGAGAGCTTGTGGCAGTGTGTGAGTGTGTGTATTTGTGACATTCTGTGAATGTGTGTTGGTGTCTCTGTGTGTGTAGATGAGTGAGTGCAGCAGTGTGTGAGTGCGAATGGGTCTGTGAGTGTGTGTTGGTGTGAGTGTGTTTCTTTGTGAAATTTTTGTTGTGTGAGTGGGAGTGAATGTGTGAGTGTTTATATAACTGTGCGATTGTGTGTGAGTGTGTGTGACTGTGTGTGAGTATGTGTGTGTGCCTATATGTGTGTGCGTCTATGTGTAAGTGCGTAATTGTGTGTGTGCAATTGTGTGTGAAAATGTGGGTGGTTCTGTGTGTAGGTGTGTGAATGTGTGTGTTTGTGAGAGGGTAGTTGTGTGAGTGTTTGTGTGTGTGTGAGTGTGTATACGGGTGTGTGATTGTGTCTGAGTTTTTGTGATTGTGTGTGAGAATGTGAGTGAATGTGTCTGTGTGTATGTGTGTGAGTGTGTGAAACAGTGTCTCAGTCTTCGTGATTTTGTGTGGGTGTGTGAGAGTGTGTGTGAGCGTTTGAGTGTAGGTGTTTCTTTTTGAGGGACTTTGTGGTTAATATATGTGTGTGTGTGAGTGTGTGTGTGTGTAAGTGGGAGTGTGAGTGAGAGTGGGAGTGTGTGTACGAGTGTGTTATTGTGTGTGATTGTGTTTGTGGTTGAGTTTCTGAGCGTCTTTGTGTGCAGGTGTGTGTGTCTGAATGTTTTAGTGTGGGTGTGAGTGCATGTGACTCTGTGAGAGTGTGTGTGTAGTTGTGTGAGTGGGAGTGAGTGTGTGAATGTGTACACGATTGGGTGATTGTGTGTGTGTGATTGTGTGTGAGAATGTGTGTGAGTGAGTCTGTGTGTGTAGGTGTGTGATTGTGCCGAAATCTGTGTGATTGCGTGTGTTTGTGAGTGTGTGTGACAGTGTGTGTGAGTGTAGGAGTGTCTGAGTGCCTGTGTGATTTCTGTATGTGAGTGTGTGTGTGTTTGATGATGCGTTTGTTTGTGTGTGTGTAGGTGTGTTAGTGGGAGAGAGTGTGAATACGAGTGTGTGAATGTGTGTGAGTGTTTTTGTCTGTGAGTGGGTGTGAGTGTGTCTGTGTGTGCAGGTGAGAGTGTGTGACTATTTGTGAGTGTGTTTGTGTTTGCATGTGAGCCTGTGTTTGTGTGTTGGTTTGTGTGAGTAGTTGTGTGAGTGTGTATGACCGGTTGATTGTGTGTGTGAATGCTTGTGAGTCTGTGTGTCTGTGTGTTTGTGGGTGTGTCTACATGTGTGTAGGTGTGTGACTGTTTATGGCACTGTGTCAATGTGCGTGAGTGCTCATGTGTCTGTGTGTGTGAGTTTGTGAGAGTGTAGGTGTGATTGGGAATGAGTGTGTGAGTGTGTATATGAGTGTGTCATTGTGTTTGTGTGTGTGTGAGTGTGTTTTTGTTTAGGTGTGTGTGTGACATTGTGTGAGTCTCTGTGGGAGTGCATTTCTGTCTGAGTGTGTGTGTGTCTGTGTGTAAGTGTGAGAGTGTGTTAGGGTGTTTGTGAGAGTGCAGGTGTGTGAGTGGGAGTGAGTGAGTGAATGTGTATATGAGTGGGTGACTGTGTGTGTGTGCATGTTTGTGCCTGACAGTCTGAATATGTGGGTGTTTCTGTGTGTAGGTGTGTGAGTGTGTGTGTGACATTGTGTGAGTGTGTGTGTGAGTGCAAGTGAATCTGTGTGTGTTGGTGTGTGAGTAGGTGAGCGAGAGCTTGTGGCAGTGTGTGAGAGTGTGTGTTTGAGACATTCTGAGCATGTGTGTTGGTGTCTCTGTGTGTGTAGATGTGTGAGTGCAGCAGTGTGTGAGTGTGTGAGTGGGAATGTGTCTGTGAGTGTGTGTGGGTGTGAGTGTGTTTCTTTGTGAATTTCTAGTTGTGTGTGTGGGTGTGATTGTGTGAGTGTGTATATAAGTGTGCGATTGTGTGTGAGTGTGTGTGATTGTGTGTGTGCCTATATGTGTGTGTGTCTATGTGTAGGTGCAAAATTGTGTGTGTGCAAATGTGGGTGCTTGTGTGTGTAGGTGTGTGAATGTGTGAGTGTGTATGTTAGAGTGAAGTTGTGTGAGTGTTTGTGTGTGTGTGAGTGTGTATACGGGTGTGTGATTGTGTCTGAGTTTTTGTGATTGTGTGTGAGAATGTGAGTGAATGTGTCTGTGTGTATGTGTGTGAGTGTGTGAAACAGTGTCTCAGTCTTCGTGATTTTGTGTGGGTGTGTGAGAGTGTGTGTGAGCGTTTGAGTGTAGGTGTTTCTTTTTGAGGGCCTTTGTGGTTAATATATGTGTGTGTGAGTGTGTGTGTGTGTAAGTATGAGTGGGAGTGAGAGTGGGGTTGTGTGTACAAGAGTGTTATTGTGTGTGATTGTGTTTGTGGGTGACTTTCAGAGCTACTTTGTGTGCAGGTGTGTGTGTCTGACGGTTTTAGTGTGGGTGTGAGTGCATGTGACTGTGAGAGTGTGTGTGTGTAGTTGTGTGAGTGGGAGTGAGTGTGTGAATGTGTACACGATTGGGTGATTGTGTGTCTGTGTGATTGTGTGTGAGAATGTGTGTGAGTGAGTCTGTGTGTAGGTGTGTGATTGTGCCGAAATCTATGTGATTGCGTGTGTTTGTGAGTGTGTGTGACAGTGTGTGTGAGTGTAGGAGTGTCTGAGTGCCTGTGTGATTTCTGTATGTGAGTGTGTGTGTTTGATGATGCGTTTGTTTGTGTGTGTGTAGGTGTGTTATTGGGAGAGAGTGTGTATAAGATTGTGTGAGTGTTTTTGCCTGTGAGTGGGTGTGAGTGTGTCTGTGTGTGCAGGTGAGAGTGTGTGACTATTTGTGAGTGTGTTTGTGATTGCATGTGAGCCTGTGTTTGTGTGTTGGTTTGTTTGTGTGTGTAGGTGTGCGAGTGTTTGACAGTGTTTCAGTGTTAGTGCGTGTGTGTCTGTGTTTGTGTGAGTAGGTGTGTGAGTGTGTGTTTGTGACCGGGTGATTGTGTGTGAATGCGTGTGAGTCTGTGTGTCTGTGTGTTTGTGGGTGTGTCTACATGTGTATAGGTGTGTGACTGTTTATAGCACTGTGTCAATGTGCGTGAGTGCTCATGTGTCTGTGTGTGTGTGTGTGAGTTTGTGAGAGTGTAGGTGTGATTGGGAATGAGTGTGTGAGAATGCATATGAGTGTGTCAATGTGTTTGTGTGTGTGTGAGTGTGTTTTTGTTTAGGTGTGTCTGTGATATTGTGTGAGTCTATGTGGGAGTGCATTTCTCTCTGAGTGTGTGTGTGTCCGTGTGTAAGTGTGAGAGTGTGTTAGGGTGTTTGTGAGAGTGCAGGGGTGTGAGTGGGAGTGAGTGAGTGAATGTGTATATGAGTGGGTGACTGTGTGTGTGTGCATGTGTGTGCCGGACAGTCTGAATATGTGGGTGTTCCTGTGTGTAGGTGTGTGAGTGTGTGTGTGACATTGTGTGAGTGTGTGTGACATTGTGTGAGTGTGTGTGAATGCATATGAATCTGTGTGTGTTGGTGTGTGAGTAGGTGTGCGAGACCTTGTGGCAGTGAGTGAGTGTGTGTATTTGTGAAATTCTGTGAATGTGTGTTGCTGTCTCTGTGTGTGTAGATGAGTGAGTGCAGCAGTGTGTGAGTGCAAATGAGTCTGTGAGTGTGTGTGGGTGTGAGTGTGTTTCTTTGTGAAATTTCAGTTGTTTGAGTGTTAGTGATTGTGTGAGTGTGTATATAAGTGTGCGATTGTGTGTGAGAGTGTGAGATTGTGTGTGAGTATGTGTGTGTGCATATATGTGTGTGTGTCTATGTGTAGGTGTGTAAATGTGTGTGTGCAATTGTGTGTGAGAATGTGGTTGTTTGTGTGTAGGTGTGTGAATGTGTGAGTGTGTTTGTGGGAGTGTAGTTGTGTGAGTGTTTGTGTGTGTGTGAGTGTGTATACGGGTGTGTGATTATGTCTGAGTTTTTGTGATTGTGTGTGAGAATGTGAGTGAATGTGTCTGTGTGTATGTGTGTGAGTGTGTGAAACAGTGTCTCAGTCTTCGTGATTTTGTGTGGGTGTGTGAGAGTGTGTGTGAGCGTTAGGGTGTAGGTGTTTCTTTTTGAGGGCATTTGTGGATAATATATGTGTGTGTGTGAGTGTGTGTGTGTAAGTGTGAGTGGGAGTGAGAGTGGGAGTGTGTGTATGAGTGTGTTATTGTGTGTGATTGTGTTTGTGGGTTTGTTTCTGAGCGTCTTTGTGTGCAGGTGTGTGTGTCTGACGGTTTTAGTGTGGCTGTGAGTGCATGTGACTCTGTGAGAGTGTGTGTGTGTAGTTGTGTGAGTGGGAGTGAGTGTGTGAATGTGTATACGATTGGGTGACTGTGGGTGTGTGTGAGTGTGTGTGAGAATGTGTGTGAGTGAGTCTGTGTGTGTAGGTGTGTGATTGTGCCGAAATCTGTGTGATTGCGTGTGTTTGTGAGTGTGTGTGACAGTGTGTGTGAGTGTAGGAGTGTCTGAGTGCCTGTGTGATTTCTGTATGTGAGTGTGTGTGTGTTTGATGATGCGTTTGTTAGTGTGTGTGTAGGTGTGTTAGTGGGAGAGAGGGTGTATACGAGTGTGTGATTGTGTGTGAGTGGTTTTGTCTGTGAGTGGGTGTGAGTGTGTCTGTGTGTGCAGGTGAGAGTGTGTGACTATTTGTGAGTGTGTGTGTGATTGCATGTGAGCCTGTGTTTGTGTGTTGTTTTGTTTGTGTGTGTAGGTCTGCGAGTGTCTTTGACAGTGTTTGAGTGAGCGTTAGTGCGTGTGTGACTGTAAGTGTTTGTGTGAGTAGGGGTGTGAGTGTGTGTGACAGTGTGATTGTGTGTGTGAATGCGTGTGAGTCTGTGTGTCTGTGTGTTTGTGAAGTGTGTCTATATGTGTGTAGGTGTGTGACTGTTTATGGCACTGTGTCAATGTGCGTGAGTGCTCATGTGTTTGTGTGTGTGTGAGTTAGTGAGAGTGTAGGTGTGTTTGGGAAAGAGTGTGTAAGTGTGTATATGAGTGTGTCATTGTGTTTGTGTGTGTGAGTGAGTGTGTTTTTGTTTAGGTGTGTGTGTGACATTGTGTGAGTCTATGTGGGAGTGCATTTCTGTCTGAGTGTGTGTGTGTCTGTGTGTAAGTGTGAGAGTGTGTTAGGGTGTTTGTGAGAGTGCAGGGGTGTGAGTGGGAGTGACTGAGTGAATGTGTATATGAGTGGGTGACTGTGTGTGTGTGCATGTGTGTGCCTGACAGTCTGAATATGTGGGTGTTTCTGTGTGTAGGTGTGTGAGTGTGTGTGTGATTGCATGTGAATCTGTGTGTGTTTGTGTGTGAGTAGGTGTGCGAGAGCTTTTGGCAGTGTGTGAGTGTGTGTTTGTTACATTCTGTGATTGTGTGTTGGTGTCTCTGTGTGTGTAGATGTGTGAGTGCAGCAGTGTGTGAGTGTGTGACTGCGAATGTGTCTGTGAGTGTGTGTGGGTGTGAGTGTGTTTCTTTGTGAAATTCTAGTTGTGTGAGTGGGAGTGATTGTGTGTGTGTATATAAGTGTGCGATTGTGTGTGTGTGTGTGATTGTGTGTGAGTAAGTGTGTGTGACTATATGTGTGTGTGTCTATGTGTAGGTGCGTAATTGTGTGTGTGAGAATGTGGGTACTTCTGTGTGTAGGTGTGTGAATGTGTGAGTGTGTTTGTGAGAGTGTAGTTGTGTGAGAGTTTGTGTGTGTGAGAGTGTGTATACGGGTGTTTGATTGTGTCTGAGTTTTTGTGATTGTGTGTGAGAATGTGAGTGAATGTGTCTGTGTGTATGTGTGTGAGTGTGTGAAACAGTCTCTCAGTCTTCGTGATTTTGTGTGGGTGTCTGAGAGTGTGTGTGAGCGTTTGAGTGTAGCTGTTTCTTTTTGAGGGTCTTTGTGGTTAATACATGTGTGTGTGTGAGTGTGAGTGAGAGTGGGAGTGTGTGTACGAGTGTGTTATTGTGTGTGATTGTGTTTGTGGTTGAGTTTCTGAGCGTCTGTGTGGCAGGTGTGTGTGTCTGTTTTAGTGTGGGTGTGAGTGCATGTGACTCTGTGAGAGTGTGTGTGTGTAGTTGTGTGAGTGGGAGTGAGTGTGTGAATGTGTATACGATTGGGTGATTGTGTGTGTGTGTGATTGTGTGTGAGAATGTGTGTGAGTGAGTCTGTGTGTGTAGGTGTGTGATTGTGCCGAAATCTGTGTGATTGCGTGTGTTTGTGAGGGTGTGTGACAGTGTGTGTGAGTGTAGGAGTGTCTGAGTGCCTGTGTGATTTCTGTATGTGAGTGTGTGTGTGTTTGATGATGCGTTTGTTTGTGTGTGTGTAGGTGTGTTATTGGGAGAGAGTGTGTATATGAGTGAGTGATTGTGTGTGAGTGTTTTTGCCTGTGAGTGGGTGTGAGTGTGTCTGTGTGTGCAGGTGAGAGTGTGTCACTATTTGTGAGTGTGTTCGTGATTGCATGTGAGCCTGTGTTTGTGTGTTGGTTTGTTTGTGTGTGTAGGTGTGCGAGTGTGTTTGACAGTGTTTCAGTGTTATTGCGTGTGTGTCTGTAAGTGTTTGTGTGAGTAGGTGTGTGAGTGTGTGTGTCCGGGTGATTGTGAGTGTGAATGCGTGTGAGTCTGTGTGTCTGTGTGTTTGTGGGTGTGTCTATATGTGTGTAGGTGTGTGACTGTTTATCGCACTGTGTCAATGTGCGTGATTGCGCATGTGTCTGTGTGTGTGTGAGTTTGTGAGAGTGTAGGTGAGATTGGGAATGAGTGTGTGAGTGTGTATATGAGTGTGTCATTGTGTTTGTGTGTGTGTGAGTGTGTTTTTGTTTAGGTCTGTGTGTGACATTGTGTGAGTCTATGTGGGAGTGCATTTCTGTCTGAGTGTGTGTGTGTCTGTGTGTAAGTGTGAGAGTGTGTTAGGGTGTTTGTGAGAGTTCAGGTGTGTGAGTGGGAGTGAGTGAGTGAATGTGTATATGAGTGGGCTACTGTGTGTTTGCATGTGTGTTGCCTGACAGTCTGAATATGTGGGTGTTTCTGAGTGTAGGTGTGTGAGTGTGTGTGTGACATTGTGTGAGTGTGTGTGAGTGCATGTGAACCTGTGTGTGTTGGTGTGTGAGTAGGTGTGCGAGACCTTGTGGCATTGTGTGAGTGTGTGTATTTGTGACATTCTGTGAATGTGTGTTGGTGTCTCTGTGTGTGTAGATGAGTGAGTGCAGCAGTGTGTGAGTGCAAATGAGTCTGTGAGTGTGTGTGGGTGTGAGTGTGTTTCTTTGTGAAATTTCAGTTGTGTGAGTGGGAGTGATTGTGTGAGTGTGTATATAAGTGTGCGATTGTGTGTGAGTGTGTGTGATAGTGTGTGAGTAGGTATGTGTCCCTATATGTGTGTGTGTCTATGTGTAGGTGCGTAATTGTGTGTGTGCAATTGTGTGTGAGAATGTGGTTGATTCTGTGTGTAGGTGTGTGAATGTGTGAGTGTGTTTGTGAGAGTGTAGTTGTGTGAGTGTTTGTGTGTGTGTGAGTGTGAATACGGGTGTGTGATTGTGTCTGAGATTTTGTGATTGTTTGTGAGAATGTGAGTGAACGTGTCTGTGTGTATGTGTGTGAGTGTGTGAAACAGTGTCTCAGTCTTCGTGAATTTGTGTGGGTGTGTGAGAGTGTGTGTGAGCGTTTGAGTGTAGTTGTTTCTTTTTGAGGGCCTTTGTGGTTAATATATGTGTGTGTGTGTGTGTGTGTGTAAGTGGGAGTGGGAGTGAGAGTGGGAGTGTGTACGAGTGTGTTATTGTGTGTGATTGTGTTTGTGGGTTTGTTTCTGAGCGTCTTTGTGTGCAGGTGTGTGTGTCTGACGATTTTAGTGTGGGTGTGAGTGCATGTGACTCTGTGAGAGTGTGTGTGTGTTTCGTTGTGTGAGTGGGAGTGAGTGTGTGAATGTGTATACGATTGGGTGACTGTGGGTGTGTGTGAGTGTGTGTGAGAATGTGTGTGAGTGTTTCTGTGTGTGTAGGTGTGTGATTGTGCCGAAATCTGTGTGATTGTGTGTGTTTGTGAGTGTGTGGGACAGTGTGTGTGAGTGTAGGAGTGTCTGAGTGCCTGTGTGATTTCTGTATGTGAGTGTGTGTGTGTTTGATGATGCGTTTGTTTGTGTGTGTGTAGGTGTGTTAGTGGGAGAGAGTGTGTATACGAGTGTGTGATTGTGTGTGAGTGTTTTTGTCTGAGAGGGTGTGAGTGTGTCTGTGTGTGCAGGTGAGATTGTGTCACTATTTGTGAGTGTGTTTTTGATTGCATGTGAGCCTGGGTTTGTGTGTTGGTTTGTTTGTGTGTGTAGGTGTGCGAGTGTGTTTGACAGTGTTTCAGTGTTAGTGCGTGTGTCTGTCAGTGTTTGTGTGAGTAGGGGTGTGAGTGTGTGTGACCGGGTGATTGTGAGTGTGAATGCGTGTGAGTCTGTGTGTCTGTGTGTTTGTGGGTGTGTCTACATGTGTGTAGGTGTGAGACTGTTTATGGCACTGTGTCAATGTGCGTGAGTGCTCATGTGTCTGTGTGTGTGTGTGAGTTTGTGAGAGTGTAAGTGTGATTGGGAATGAGTGTGTGAGTATGTATATGTGTGTGTGTCATTGTGTTTGTGTGTGTGTGAGTGTGTTTTTTTTAGGTCTGTGTGTGACATTGTGTGGGTCTATGTGGGAGTGCATTTCTGTCTGAGTGTGTGTGTGTCTGTGAGTAAGGGTGAGAGTGTGTTAGGGTGTTTGTGAGAGTGCAGGTGTGTGAGTGGGAGTGAGTGAGTGAATGTGTATATGAGTGGGTGAGTGTGTGTGTGTGCATGTGTGTGCCTGGCAGTCTGAATATGTGGGTGTTTCTGTGTGTAGGTGTGTGAGTGTGTGTGTGACATTGTGTGAGTGTGTGTGACATTGTGTGAGTGTGTGTGAGTGCATATGAATCTGTGTGTGTTGGTGTGTGAGTAGGTGTGCGAGACCTTGTGGCATTGTGTGAGTGTGTGTATTTGTGACATTCTGTGAATGTGTGTTGGTGTCTCTGTGTGTGTAGATGAGTGAGTGCAGCAGTGTGTGAGTGCAAATGAGTCTGTGAGTGTGTGTGGGTGTGAGTGTGTTTCTTTGTGAAATTTCAGTTGTGTGAGTGGGAGTGATTGTGTGAGTGTGTATATAAGTGTGCGATTGTGTGTGAGTGTGTGTGATAGTGTGTGAGTAGGTATGTGTCCCTATATGTGTGTGTGTCTATGTGTAGGTGCGTAATTGTGTGTGTGCAATTGTGTGTGAGAATGTGGTTGATTCTGTGTGTAGGTGTGTGAATGTGTGAGTGTGTTTGTGAGAGTGTAGTTGTGTGAGTGTTTGTGTGTGTGTGAGTGTGAATACGGGTGTGTGATTGTGTCTGAGATTTTGTGATTGTTTGTGAGAATGTGAGTGAACGTGTCTGTGTGTATGTGTGTGAGTGTGTGAAACAGTGTCTCAGTCTTCGTGAATTTGTGTGGGTGTGTGAGAGTGTGTGTGAGCGTTTGAGTGTAGTTGTTTCTTTTTGAGGGCCTTTGTGGTTAATATATGTGTGTGTGTGTGTGTGTGTGTAAGTGGGAGTGGGAGTGAGAGTGGGAGTGTGTACGAGTGTGTTATTGTGTGTGATTGTGTTTGTGGGTTTGTTTCTGAGCGTCTTTGTGTGCAGGTGTGTGTGTCTGACGATTTTAGTGTGGGTGTGAGTGCATGTGACTCTGTGAGAGTGTGTGTGTGTTTCGTTGTGTGAGTGGGAGTGAGTGTGTGAATGTGTATACGATTGGGTGACTGTGGGTGTGTGTGAGTGTGTGTGAGAATGTGTGTGAGTTAGTCTGTGTGTGTAGGTGTGTGATTGTGCCGACGTCTGTGTGATTGTGTGTGTTTGTGAGGGTGTGGGACAGTGTGTGTGAGTGTAGGAGTGTCTGAGTGCCTGTGTGATTTCTGTATGTGAGTGTGTGTGTGTTTGATGATGCCTTTGTTTGTGTGTGTGTAGGTGTGTTAGTTGGAGTGAGTGTGTATACGAGTGTGTGATTGTGTGTGAGTGATTTTGTCTGTGAGTGGGTGTGAGTGTGTCTGTGTGTGCAGGTGAGAGTGTGTCACTATTTGTGAGTGTGTTTGTGTTTGCATGTGAGCCTGTGTTTGTGTGTTGGTTTGTTTGTGTGTGTAGGTGTGCGAGTGTGTTTGGCAATGTTTCACTGTTATTGCGTGAGTGTCTGTAAGTGTTTGTGTGAGTAGGTGTGTGAGTGTGTGTGACCGGGTGATTGTGTGTGTGAATGCGTGTGAGTCTGTGTGTCTGTGTGTTTGTGGGTGTGTCTACATGTGTGTAGGTGTGTGACTGTTTATGGCACTGTGTCAATGTGCGTGAGTGCTCATGTGTATGTGTGTGTGTGTGAGATTGTGAGAGTGTAGGTGTGATTGGGTATGAGTGTGTGAGTGTGTATATGAGTGCGTCATTGTGTTTGTGTGTGTGTGAGTGTGTTTTTGTTTAGGTGTGTGTGTGACATTGTGTGAGTCTATGTGGGAGTTCATTTCTCTCTGAGTGTTTGTGTGTCTGTGTGTAAGTGTCAGAGTGTGTTAGGGTGTTTGTGAGAGTGCAGGGGTGTGAGTGGGATTGTGTGAGTGTATGTGTATATGAGTGGGTGACTGTGTGTTTGCATGTGTGTTGCCTGACAGTCTGAATATGTGGGTGTATCTGTGTGTAGGTGTGTGAGTGTGTGTGTGACATTGTGTGAGTGTGTGTGAGTGCATGTGAATCTGTGTGTGTTTGTGTGTGAGTAGGTGTGCGAGAGCTTGTGGCAGTGTGTGAGTGTGTGTGTTTGTGACATTCTGTGATTGTGTGTTGGTGTCTCTGTGTGTGTAGATGTGTGAGTGCAGCAGTGTGTGAGTGTGTGAGTGGGAATGTGTCTGTGAGTGTGTGTGGGTGTGAGTGTTTCTTTGTGAAATTCTAGTTGTGTGAGTGGGAGTGATTGTGTGAGTGTGTATATAAGTGTGCGATTGTGTGTGAGTGTGTGTGAGTATGTGTGTGTGCCTATATGTGTGTGTGTCTATGTGTAGGTGCGTAATTGTGTGTGTGCAAATGTGTGTGAGAATTTGGGTGCTTCTGTGTGTAGGTGTGTGAATGTGTGAGTGTGTTTGTGAGAGTGTAGTTGTGTGAGTGTTTGTGTGTGTGTGAGTGTGTATACGGGTGTGTGATTGTGTCTGAGTTTTTGTGATTGTGTGTGAGAATGTGAGTGAATGTGTCTGTGTGTATGTGTGTGAGTGTGTGAAACAGTGTCTCAGTCTTCGTGAATTTGTGTGGGTGTGTGAGAGTGTGTGTGAGCGTTTGAGTGTAGGTGTTTCTTTTTGAGGGACTTTGTGGTTAATATATGTGTGTGTGTGTGTGTGTGTGTAAGTGGGAGTGGGAGTGAGAGTGGGAGTGTGTGTACGAGTGTGTTATTGTGTGTGATTGTGTTTGTGGGTTTGTTTCTGAGCGTCTTTGTGTGCAGGTGTGTGTGTCTGACGATTTTAGTGTGGGTGTGAGTGCATGTGACTCTGTGAGAGTGTGTGTGTGTTTCGTTGTGTGAGTGGGAGTGAGTGTGTGAATGTGTATACGATTGGGTGACTGTGGGTGTGTGTGAGTGTGTGTGAGAATGTGTGTGAGTTAGTCTGTGTGTGTAGGTGTGTGATTGTGCCGACGTCTGTGTGATTGTGTGTGTTTGTGAGGGTGTGGGACAGTGTGTGTGAGTGTAGGAGTGTCTGAGTGCCTGTGTGATTTCTGTATGTGAGTGTGTGTGTGTTTGATGATGCCTTTGTTTGTGTGTGTGTAGGTGTGTTAGTTGGAGTGAGTGTGTATACGAGTGTGTGATTGTGTGTGAGTGATTTTGTCTGTGAGTGGGTGTGAGTGTGTCTGTGTGTGCAGGTGAGAGTGTGTCACTATTTGTGAGTGTGTTTGTGTTTGCATGTGAGCCTGTGTTTGTGTGTTGGTTTGTTTGTGTGTGTAGGTGTGCGAGTGTGTTTGGCAATGTTTCACTGTTATTGCGTGAGTGTCTGTAAGTGTTTGTGTGAGTAGGTGTGTGAGTGTGTGTGACCGGGTGATTGTGTGTGTGAATGCGTGTGAGTCTGTGTGTCTGTGTGTTTGTGGGTGTGTCTACATGTGTGTAGGTGTGTGACTGTTTATGGCACTGTGTCAATGTGCGTGAGTGCTCATGTGTATGTGTGTGTGTGTGAGATTGTGAGAGTGTAGGTGTGATTGGGTATGAGTGTGTGAGTGTGTATATGAGTGCGTCATTGTGTTTGTGTGTGTGTGAGTGTGTTTTTGTTTAGGTGTGTGTGTGACATTGTGTGAGTCTATGTGGGAGTTCATTTCTCTCTGAGTGTTTGTGTGTCTGTGTGTAAGTGTCAGAGTGTGTTAGGGTGTTTGTGAGAGTGCAGGGGTGTGAGTGGGATTGTGTGAGTGTATGTGTATATGAGTGGGTGACTGTGTGTTTGCATGTGTGTTGCCTGACAGTCTGAATATGTGGGTGTATCTGTGTGTAGGTGTGTGAGTGTGTGTGTGACATTGTGTGAGTGTGTGTGAGTGCATGTGAATCTGTGTGTGTTTGTGTGTGAGTAGGTGTGCGAGAGCTTGTGGCAGTGTGTGAGTGTGTGTGTTTGTGACATTCTGTGATTGTGTGTTGGTGTCTCTGTGTGTGTAGATGTGTGAGTGCAGCAGTGTGTGAGTGTGTGAGTGGGAATGTGTCTGTGAGTCTGTGTGGGTGTGAGTGTTTCTTTGTGAAATTCTAGTTGTGTGAGTGGGAGTGATTGTGTGAGTGTGTATATAAGTGTGCGATTGTGTGTGAGTGTGTGTGAGTATGTGTGTGTGCCTATATGTGTGTGTGTCTATGTGTAGGTGCGTAATTGTGTGTGTGCAAATGTGTGTGAGAATTTGGGTGCTTCTGTGTGTAGGTGTGTGAATGTGTGAGTGTGTTTGTGAGAGTGTAGTTGTGTGAGTGTTTGTGTGTGTGTGAGTGTGTATACGGGTGTGTGATTGTGTCTGAGTTTTTGTGATTGTGTGTGAGAATGTGAGTGAATGTGTCTGTGTGTATGTGTGTGAGTGTGTGAAACAGTGTCTCAGTCTTCGTGATTTTGTGTGGGTGTGTGAGAGTGTGTGTGAGCGTTTGAGTGTAGGTGTTTCTTTTTGAGGGACTTTGTGGTTAATATATGTGTGTGTGTGAGTGTGTGTGTGTAAGTATGAGTGGGAGTGAGAGTGGGAGTGTGTGTACGAGTGTGTTATTGTGTGTGATTGTGTTTGTGGTTGAGTTTCTGAGCGTCTGTGTGCAGGTGTGTGTGTCTGACAGTTTTAGTGTGGGTGTGAGTGCATGTGACTGTGAGAGTGTGTGTGCGTAGTTGTGTGAGTGGGAGTGAGTGTGTGAATGTGTATAAGATGGGGTGATTGTGTGTGTGTGATTGTGTGTGAGAATGTGTGTGAGTGAGTCTGGGTGTGTAGGTGTTTGATTGTGCTGATATCTGCGTGATTGTGTGTGTTTGTGAGTGTGTGTGACAGTGTGTGTGAGTGTAGGAGTGTCTGAGTGCCTGTGTGATTTCTGTATGTGAGTGTGTGTGTTTGATGATGCGTTTGTTTGTGTGTGTGTAGGTGTGTTAGTGGGACAGAGTGTGTATACGAGTGTGTGATTGTGTGTGAGTGTTTTTGTCTGTGAGTGGGTGTGTGTGTGTCTGTGTGTGCAGGTGAGAGTGTGTGACTATTTGTGATTGTCTTTGTGATTGCATGTGAGCCTGTGTTTGTGTGTTGGTTTGTTTGTGTGTGTAGGTGTGCGAGTGTGTTTGACAGTGTTTCAGTGTTAGTGCGTGTGTCTCTGTCAGTGTTTGTGTGAGTAGGAGTGTGAGTGTGTGTGACCGGGTTATTGTGAGTGTGAATGCGTGTGAGTCTGTGTGTCTGTGTGTTTGTGGGTGTGTCTACATGTGTGTAGGTGTGTGACTGTTTATGGCACTGTGTCAATGTGCGTGAGTGCTCATGTGTTTGTGTGTGTGTGTGAGTTTGTGAGAGTGTAAGTGTGATTGGGAATGAGTGTGTGAGTATGTATATGTGTGTGTCATTGTGTTTGTGTGTGTGTGAGTGTGTTTTTCCTTAGGTGTGTGTGTGACATTGTGTGAGTCTATGTGGGAGTGCATTTCTGTCTGAGTGTGTGTGTGTCTGAGTAAGGGTGAGAGTTTGTTAGGGTGTTTGTGAGTGCAGGTGTGTGAGTGGGAGTGAGAGAGTGAATGTGTATATGAGTGGGTGACTGTGTGTGTGTGCATGTGTGTGCCTGACAGTCTGAATATGTGGGTGTTTCTGTGTGTAGGTGTGTGAGTGTGTGTGTGACATTGTGTGAGTGTGTGTGACATTGTGTGAGTGTGTGTGAGTGCATATGAATCTGTGTGTGTTGGTGTGTGAGAAGGTATGCGAGACCTTGTGGCAGTGTGTGAGTGTGTGTATTTGTGACATTCTGTGAATGTGTGTTGGTGTCTCTGTGTGTGTATATGAGTGAGTGCAGCAGTGTGTGAGTGCAAATGAGTCTGTGAGTGTGTGTGGGTGTGAGTGTGTTTCTTTGTGAAATTTCAGTTGCGTGAGTTGGAGTGATTGTGTGAGTGTGTATATAAGTGTGCGATTGTGTGTGAGAGTGTGTGATTGTGTGTGAGTATGTGTGTGTGCATATATGTGTGTGTCTATGTGTAGGTGTGTGAATGTGTGTGTGCAATTGTGTGTGAGAATGTGGTTGTTTGTGTGTAGGTGTGTGAATGTGTGTGTGTGTTTGTGGGAGTGCAGTTGTGTGAGTGTTTGTGTGTGTGTGAGTGTGTATACGGGTGTGTGATTGTGTCTGAGTTGTTGTGATTGTGTGTGAGAATGTGAGTGAATGTGTCTGTGTGTATGTGTGTGAGTGTGTGAAACAGTGTCTCAGTCTTCGTGATTTTGTGTGGGTGTGTGAGAGTGTGTGTGAGCGTTTGAGTGTATGTGTTTCTTTTTGAGGGCCTTTGTGGTTAATATATGTGTGTGTGAGTGTGTGTGTGTAAGTGTGAGTGGGAGTGAGAGTGGGAGTGTGTGTACGAGTGTGTTATTGTGTGTGATTGTGTTTGTGGGTTTGTTTCTGAGCGTCTTTGTGTGCAGGTGTGTGTGTCTGACGGTTTTAGTGTGGGTGTGAGTGCATGTGACTCTGTGAGAGTGTGTGTGTGTAGTTGTGTGAGTGGGAGTGAGTGTGTGAATGTGTATACGATTGGGTGACTGTGGGTGTGTGTGAGTGTGTGTGAGAATGTGTGTGAGTGTGTCTGTGTGTGTAGGTGTGTGATTGTGCCGAAATCTGTGTGATTGCGTGTGTTTGTGTGTGTGTGTGACAGTGTGTGTGAGTGTAGGAGTGTCTGAGTGCCTGTGTGATTTCTGTATGTGAGTGTGTGTGTTTGATGATGCGTTTGTTTGTGTGTGTGTAGGTGTGTTAGTGGGAGAGAGTGTGTATATGAGTGTGTGATTGTGTGTGAGTGTTTTTGTCTGTGAGTGGGTGTGAGTGTGTCTGTGTGTGCAGGTGAGAGTGTGTCACTATTTGTGAGCGTGTTTGTGATTGCATTTGAGCCTGTGTTTGTCTGTTGGTTTGTTTGTGTGTTTAGGTGTGCGAGTGTGTTTGACAGTGTTTCAGTGTTATTGCGTGTGTGTCTGTAAGTGTTTGTGTGTGTAGGTGTGTGAGTGTGTGTGACCGGGTGATTGTGAGTGTGAATGCGTGTGAGTCTGTGTGTCTGTGTGTTTGTGGGTGTGTCTACATGTGTGTAGGTGTGTGACTTTTTATGGCACTGTGTCAATGTGCGTGAGTGCTCATGTGTCTGTGTGTGTGTGAGTTTGTGAGAGTGTAAGTGTGATTGGGAATGAGTGTGTGAGTATGTATATGAGTGTGTCATTGTGTTTGTGTGTGTGTGAGTGTGTTTTTGTTTAGGTCTGTGTGTGACATTGTGTGAGTCTATGTGGGAGTGCATTTCTGTCTGAGTGTGTGTGTGTCTGTGATTAAGGGTGAGAGTGTGTTAGGGTGTTTGTGAGAGTGCAGGTGTGAGAGTGGGAGTGAGTGAGTGTGTATATGAGTGTGTGACTGTGTGTGTGTGCATGTGTGAGTGTCTGGGAATTTTAGTGTGGGTGTGAGTGCATGTGACTCTGTGAGAGTGTGTGTGTAGTTGTGTGAGTGGGAGTGAGTGTGTGAATGTGTATACGATTGGGTGATTGTGTGTGAGTGTGTGTGATTGTGTGTGAGAATGTGTGTGTGTGAGTCTGTGTGTGTAGGTGTGTGATTGTGCCGAACCCTGTGTGATTGTGTGTGTTTGTGAGTGTGTGTGACAGTGTGTGTGAGTGTAGGAGTGTCTGAGTGCCTGTGTGATTTCTGTATGTGAGTGTGTGTGTGTTTGATGATGCGTTTTTTTGTGTGTGTGTAGGTGTGTTAGTGGGAGAGTGTGTGTATACGAGTGTGTGATTGTGTGTGAGTGTTTATGTCTGTGAGTGGGTGTGAGTGTGTCTGTGTGTGCAGGTGTGAGTGTGTCAGTATTTGTGAGTGTGTTTGTGATTGCATGTGAGCCTGTGTTTGTATGTTGGTTTGTTTGTGTGTGTAGGTGTGCGAGTGTGTTTGACAGTGTTTAAGGGTGAGTGCGTGTGTGTCTGTAAGTGTTTGTGTGAGTAGGTGAGTGAGTGTGTGTGACCGGGTGATTGTGTGTGTGAATGAGTGTGAGTCTGTGTGTCTGTGTGTTTGTGGGTGTGTCTACATGTGTGTAGGTGTGTGACTGTTTATGGCACTGTGTCAATGCGCGTGAGTGCTCATGTGTCTGTGTGTGTGTGTGTGTGAGTTGGTGAGAGTGTCAGTGTGATTGGTAATGAGTGTGTGAGTATGTATATGAGTGTGTCATTGTGTTTGTGTGTGTGTGAGTGTGTTTTTGTTTAGGTCTGTGTGTGACATTGTGTGAGTCTATGTGGGAGTGCATTTCTGTCTGAGTGTGTGTGTGTCTGTGATTAAGGGTGAGAGTGTGTTAGGGTGTTTGTGAGAGTGCAGGTGTGAGAGTGGGAGTGAGTGAGTGTGTATATGAGTGTGTGACTGTGTGTGTGTGCAGGTGTGAGTGTCTGGGAGTTTTAGTGTGGGTGTGAGTGCATGTGACTCTGTGAGAGTGTGTGTGTAGTTGTGTGAGTGGGAGTGAGTGTGTGAATGTGTATACGATTGGGTGACTGTGTGTGAGTGTGTGTGATTGTGTGTGAGAATGTGTGTGAGTGAGTCTGTGTGTGTAGGTGTGTGATTGTGCCGAACCCTGTGTGATTGCGGGTGTTTGTGAGTGTGTGTGACAGTGTGTGTGAGTGTAGGAGTGTCTGAGTGCCTGTGTGATTTCTGTATGTGAGTGTGTGTGTGTTTGATGATGCGTTTTTTTGTGTGTGTGTAGGTGTGTTAGTGGGAGAGTGTGTGTATACGAGTGTGTGATTGTGTGTGAGTGTTTATGTCTGTGAGTGGGTGTGAGTGTGTCTGTGTGTGCAGGTGTGAGTGTGTCAGTATTTGTGAGTGTGTTTGTGTTTGCATGTGAGCCTGTGTTTGTGTGTTGGTTTGTTTGTGTGTGTAGGTGTGCGAGTGTGTTTGGCAATGTTTCACTGTTATTGCGTGAGTGTCTGTAAGTGTTTGTGTGAGTAGGTGTGTGAGTGTGTGTGACCGGGTGATTGTGTGTGTGAATGCGTGTGAGTCTGTGTGTCTGTGTGTTTGTGGGTGTGTCTACATGTGTGTAGGTGTGTGACTGTTTATGGCACTGTGTCAATGTGCGTGAGTGCTCATGTGTATGTGTGTGTGTGTGAGATTGTGAGAGTGTAGGTGTGATTGGGTATGAGTGTGTGAGTGTGTATATGAGTGCGTCATTGTGTTTGTGTGTGTGTGAGTGTGTTTTTGTTTAGGTGTGTGTGTGACATTGTGTGAGTCTATGTGGGAGTTCATTTCTCTCTGAGTGTTTGTGTGTCTGTGTGTAAGTGTCAGAGTGTGTTAGGGTGTTTGTGAGAGTGCAGGGGTGTGAGTGGGATTGTGTGAGTGTATGTGTATATGAGTGGGTGACTGTGTGTTTGCATGTGTGTTGCCTGACAGTCTGAATATGTGGGTGTATCTGTGTGTAGGTGTGTGAGTGTGTGTGTGACATTGTGTGAGTGTGTGTGAGTGCATGTGAATCTGTGTGTGTTTGTGTGTGAGTAGGTGTGCGAGAGCTTGTGGCAGTGTGTGAGTGTGTGTGTTTGTGACATTCTGTGATTGTGTGTTGGTGTCTCTGTGTGTGTAGATGTGTGAGTGCAGCAGTGTGTGAGTGTGTGAGTGGGAATGTGTCTGTGAGTCTGTGTGGGTGTGAGTGTTTCTTTGTGAAATTCTAGTTGTGTGAGTGGGAGTGATTGTGTGAGTGTGTATATAAGTGTGCGATTGTGTGTGAGTGTGTGTGAGTATGTGTGTGTGCCTATATGTGTGTGTGTCTATGTGTAGGTGCGTAATTGTGTGTGTGCAAATGTGTGTGAGGATTTGGGTGCTTCTGTGTGTAGGTGTGTGAATGTGTGAGTGTGTTTGTGAGAGTGTAGTTGTGTGACTGTTTGTGTGTGTGTGAGTGTGTATACGGGTGTGTGATTGTGTCTGAGTTTTTGTGATTGTGTGTGAGAATGTGAGTGAATGTGTCTGTGTGTATGTGTGTGAGTGTGTGAAACAGTGTCTCAGTCTTCGTGATTTTGTGTGGGTGTGTGAGAGTGTGTGTGAGCGTTTGAGTGTAGGTGTTTCTTTTTGAGGGACTTTGTGGTTAATATATGTGTGTGTGTGAGTGTGTGTGTGTAAGTATGAGTGGGAGTGAGAGTGGGAGTGTGTGTACGAGTGTGTTATTGTGTGTGATTGTGTTTGTGGTTGAGTTTCTGAGCGTCTGTGTGCAGGTGTGTGTGTCTGACAGTTTTAGTGTGGGTGTGAGTGCATGTGACTGTGAGAGTGTGTGTGCGTAGTTGTGTGAGTGGGAGTGAGTGTGTGAATGTGTATAAGATGGGGTGATTGTGTGTGTGTGATTGTGTGTGAGAATGTGTGTGAGTGAGTCTGGGTGTGTAGGTGTTTGATTGTGCTGATATCTGCGTGATTGTGTGTGTTTGTGAGTGTGTGTGACAGTGTGTGTGAGTGTAGGAGTGTCTGAGTGCCTGTGTGATTTCTGTATGTGAGTGTGTGTGTTTGATGATGCGTTTGTTTGTGTGTGTGTAGGTGTGTTAGTGGGACAGAGTGTGTATACGAGTGTGTGATTGTGTGTGAGTGTTTTTGTCTGTGAGTGGGTGTGTGTGTGTCTGTGTGTGCAGGTGAGAGTGTGTGACTATTTGTGATTGTCTTTGTGATTGCATGTGAGCCTGTGTTTGTGTGTTGGTTTGTTTGTGTGTGTAGGTGTGCGAGTGTGTTTGACAGTGTTTCAGTGTTAGTGCGTGTGTCTCTGTCAGTGTTTGTGTGAGTAGGAGTGTGAGTGTGTGTGACCGGGTTATTGTGAGTGTGAATGCGTGTGAGTCTGTGTGTCTGTGTGTTTGTGGGTGTGTCTACATGTGTGTAGGTGTGTGACTGTTTATGGCACTGTGTCAATGTGCGTGAGTGCTCATGTGTTTGTGTGTGTGTGTGAGTTTGTGAGAGTGTAAGTGTGATTGGGAATGAGTGTGTGAGTATGTATATGTGTGTGTCATTGTGTTTGTGTGGGTGTGAGTGTGTTTTTCCTTAGGTGTGTGTGTGACATTGTGTGAGTCTATGTGGGAGTGCATTTCTGTCTGAGTGTGTGTGTGTCTGAGTAAGGGTGAGAGTTTGTTAGGGTGTTTGTGAGTGCAGGTGTGTGAGTGGGAGTGAGAGAGTGAATGTGTATATGAGTGGGTGACTGTGTGTGTGTGCATGTGTGTGCCTGACAGTCTGAATATGTGGGTGTTTCTGTGTGTAGGTGTGTGAGTGTGTGTGTGACATTGTGTGAGTGTGTGTGACATTGTGTGAGTGTGTGTGAGTGCATATGAATCTGTGTGTGTTGGTGTGTGAGAAGGTATGCGAGACCTTGTGGCAGTGTGTGAGTGTGTGTATTTGTGACATTCTGTGAATGTGTGTTGGTGTCTCTGTGTGTGTATATGAGTGAGTGCAGCAGTGTGTGAGTGCAAATGAGTCTGTGAGTGTGTGTGGGTGTGAGTGTGTTTCTTTGTGAAATTTCAGTTGCGTGAGTTGGAGTGATTGTGTGAGTGTGTATATAAGTGTGCGATTGTGTGTGAGAGTGTGTGATTGTGTGTGAGTATGTGTGTGTGCATATATGTGTGTGTCTATGTGTAGGTGTGTGAATGTGTGTGTGCAATTGTGTGTGAGAATGTGGTTGTTTGTGTGTAGGTGTGTGAATGTGTGTGTGTGTTTGTGGGAGTGCAGTTGTGTGAGTGTTTGTGTGTGTGTGAGTGTGTATACGGGTGTGTGATTGTGTCTGAGTTGTTGTGATTGTGTGTGAGAATGTGAGTGAATGTGTCTGTGTGTATGTGTGTGAGTGTGTGAAACAGTGTCTCAGTCTTCGTGATTTTGTGTGGGTGTGTGAGAGTGTGTGTGAGCGTTTGAGTGTATGTGTTTCTTTTTGAGGGCCTTTGTGGTTAATATATGTGTGTGTGAGTGTGTGTGTGTAAGTGTGAGTGGGAGTGAGAGTGGGAGTGTGTGTACGAGTGTGTTATTGTGTGTGATTGTGTTTGTGGGTTTGTTTCTGAGCGTCTTTGTGTGCAGGTGTGTGTGTCTGACGGTTTTAGTGTGGGTGTGAGTGCATGTGACTCTGTGAGAGTGTGTGTGTGTAGTTGTGTGAGTGGGAGTGAGTGTGTGAATGTGTATACGATTGGGTGACTGTGGGTGTGTGTGAGTGTGTGTGAGAATGTGTGTGAGTGAGTCTGTGTGTGTAGGTGTGTGATTGTGCCGAAATCTGTGTGATTGCGTGTGTTTGTGTGTGTGTGTGACAGTGTGTGTGAGTGTAGGAGTGTCTGAGTGCCTGTGTGATTTCTGTATGTGAGTGTGTGTGTTTGATGATGCGTTTGTTTGTGTGTGTGTAGGTGTGTTAGTGGGAGAGAGTGTGTATATGAGTGTGTGATTGTGTGTGAGTGTTTTTGTCTGTGAGTGGGTGTGAGTGTGTCTGTGTGTGCAGGTGAGAGTGTGTCACTATTTGTGAGCGTGTTTGTGATTGCATTTGAGCCTGTGTTTGTCTGTTGGTTTGTTTGTGTGTTTAGGTGTGCGAGTGTGTTTGACAGTGTTTCAGTGTTATTGCGTGTGTGTCTGTAAGTGTTTGTGTGTGTAGGTGTGTGAGTGTGTGTGACCGGGTGATTGTGAGTGTGAATGCGTGTGAGTCTGTGTGTCTGTGTGTTTGTGGGTGTGTCTACATGTGTGTAGGTGTGTGACTTTTTATGGCACTGTGTCAATGTGCGTGAGTGCTCATGTGTCTGTGTGTGTGTGAGTTTGTGAGAGTGTAAGTGTGATTGGGAATGAGTGTGTGAGTATGTATATGAGTGTGTCATTGTGTTTGTGTGTGTGTGAGTGTGTTTTTGTTTAGGTCTGTGTGTGACATTGTGTGAGTCTATGTGGGAGTGCATTTCTGTCTGAGTGTGTGTGTGTCTGTGATTAAGGGTGAGAGTGTGTTAGGGTGTTTGTGAGAGTGCAGGTGTGAGAGTGGGAGTGAGTGAGTGTGTATATGAGTGTGTGACTGTGTGTGTGTGCATGTGTGAGTGTCTGGGAATTTTAGTGTGGGTGTGAGTGCATGTGACTCTGTGAGAGTGTGTGTGTAGTTGTGTGAGTGGGAGTGAGTGTGTGAATGTGTATACGATTGGGTGATTGTGTGTGAGTGTGTGTGATTGTGTGTGAGAATGTGTGTGTGTGAGTCTGTGTGTGTAGGTGTGTGATTGTGCCGAACCCTGTGTGATTGTGTGTGTTTGTGAGTGTGTGTGACAGTGTGTGTGAGTGTAGGAGTGTCTGAGTGCCTGTGTGATTTCTGTATGTGAGTGTGTGTGTGTTTGATGATGCGTTTTTTTGTGTGTGTGTAGGTGTGTTAGTGGGAGAGTGTGTGTATACGAGTGTGTGATTGTGTGTGAGTGTTTATGTCTGTGAGTGGGTGTGAGTGTGTCTGTGTGTGCAGGTGTGAGTGTGTCAGTATTTGTGAGTGTGTTTGTGATTGCATGTGAGCCTGTGTTTGTATGTTGGTTTGTTTGTGTGTGTAGGTGTGCGAGTGTGTTTGACAGTGTTTAAGGGTGAGTGCGTGTGTGTCTGTAAGTGTTTGTGTGAGTAGGTGAGTGAGTGTGTGTGACCGGGTGATTGTGTGTGTGAATGAGTGTGAGTCTGTGTGTCTGTGTGTTTGTGGGTGTGTCTACATGTGTGTAGGTGTGTGACTGTTTATGGCACTGTGTCAATGCGCGTGAGTGCTCATGTGTCTGTGTGTGTGTGTGTGTGAGTTGGTGAGAGTGTCAGTGTGATTGGTAATGAGTGTGTGAGTATGTATATGAGTGTGTCATTGTGTTTGTGTGTGTGTGAGTGTGTTTTTGTTTAGGTCTGTGTGTGACATTGTGTGAGTCTATGTGGGAGTGCATTTCTGTCTGAGTGTGTGTGTGTCTGTGATTAAGGGTGAGAGTGTGTTAGGGTGTTTGTGAGAGTGCAGGTGTGAGAGTGGGAGTGAGTGAGTGTGTATATGAGTGTGTGACTGTGTGTGTGTGCAGGTGTGAGTGTCTGGGAGTTTTAGTGTGGGTGTGAGTGCATGTGACTCTGTGAGAGTGTGTGTGTAGTTGTGTGAGTGGGAGTGAGTGTGTGAATGTGTATACGATTGGGTGACTGTGTGTGAGTGTGTGTGATTGTGTGTGAGAATGTGTGTGAGTGAGTCTGTGTGTGTAGGTGTGTGATTGTGCCGAACCCTGTGTGATTGCGGGTGTTTGTGAGTGTGTGTGACAGTGTGTGTGAGTGTAGGAGTGTCTGAGTGCCTGTGTGATTTCTGTATGTGAGTGTGTGTGTGTTTGATGATGCGTTTTTTTGTGTGTGTGTAGGTGTGTTAGTGGGAGAGTGTGTGTATACGAGTGTGTGATTGTGTGTGAGTGTTTATGTCTGTGAGTGGGTGTGAGTGTGTCTGTGTGTGCAGGTGTGAGTGTGTCAGTATTTGTGAGTGTGTTTGTGTTTGCATGTGAGCCTGTGTTTGTGTGTTGGTTTGTTTGTGTGTGTAGGTGTGCGAGTGTGTTTGGCAATGTTTCACTGTTATTGCGTGAGTGTCTGTAAGTGTTTGTGTGAGTAGGTGTGTGAGTGTGTGTGACCGGGTGATTGTGTGTGTGAATGCGTGTGAGTCTGTGTGTCTGTGTGTTTGTGGGTGTGTCTACATGTGTGTAGGTGTGTGACTGTTTATGGCACTGTGTCAATGTGCGTGAGTGCTCATGTGTATGTGTGTGTGTGTGAGATTGTGAGAGTGTAGGTGTGATTGGGTATGAGTGTGTGAGTGTGTATATGAGTGCGTCATTGTGTTTGTGTGTGTGTGAGTGTGTTTTTGTTTAGGTGTGTGTGTGACATTGTGTGAGTCTATGTGGGAGTTCATTTCTCTCTGAGTGTTTGTGTGTCTGTGTGTAAGTGTCAGAGTGTGTTAGGGTGTTTGTGAGAGTGCAGGGGTGTGAGTGGGATTGTGTGAGTGTATGTGTATATGAGTGGGTGACTGTGTGTTTGCATGTGTGTTGCCTGACAGTCTGAATATGTGGGTGTATCTGTGTGTAGGTGTGTGAGTGTGTGTGTGACATTGTGTGAGTGTGTGTGAGTGCATGTGAATCTGTGTGTGTTTGTGTGTGAGTAGGTGTGCGAGAGCTTGTGGCAGTGTGTGAGTGTGTGTGTTTGTGACATTCTGTGATTGTGTGTTGGTGTCTCTGTGTGTGTAGATGTGTGAGTGCAGCAGTGTGTGAGTGTGTGAGTGGGAATGTGTCTGTGAGTCTGTGTGGGTGTGAGTGTTTCTTTGTGAAATTCTAGTTGTGTGAGTGGGAGTGATTGTGTGAGTGTGTATATAAGTGTGCGATTGTGTGTGAGTGTGTGTGAGTATGTGTGTGTGCCTATATGTGTGTGTGTCTATGTGTAGGTGCGTAATTGTGTGTGTGCAAATGTGTGTGAGAATTTGGGTGCTTCTGTGTGTAGGTGTGTGAATGTGTGAGTGTGTTTGTGAGAGTGTAGTTGTGTGAGTGTTTGTGTGTGTGTGAGTGTGTATACGGGTGTGTGATTGTGTCTGAGTTTTTGTGATTGTGTGTGAGAATGTGAGTGAATGTGTCTGTGTGTATGTGTGTGAGTGTGTGAAACAGTGTCTCAGTCTTCGTGATTTTGTGTGGGTGTGTGAGAGTGTGTGTGAGCGTTTGAGTGTAGGTGTTTCTTTTTGAGGGACTTTGTGGTTAATATATGTGTGTGTGTGAGTGTGTGTGTGTAAGTATGAGTGGGAGTGAGAGTGGGAGTGTGTGTACGAGTGTGTTATTGTGTGTGATTGTGTTTGTGGTTGAGTTTCTGAGCGTCTGTGTGCAGGTGTGTGTGTCTGACAGTTTTAGTGTGGGTGTGAGTGCATGTGACTGTGAGAGTGTGTGTGCGTAGTTGTGTGAGTGGGAGTGAGTGTGTGAATGTGTATAAGATGGGGTGATTGTGTGTGTGTGATTGTGTGTGAGAATGTGTGTGAGTGAGTCTGGGTGTGTAGGTGTTTGATTGTGCTGATATCTGCGTGATTGTGTGTGTTTGTGAGTGTGTGTGACAGTGTGTGTGAGTGTAGGAGTGTCTGAGTGCCTGTGTGATTTCTGTATGTGAGTGTGTGTGTTTGATGATGCGTTTGTTTGTGTGTGTGTAGGTGTGTTAGTGGGACAGAGTGTGTATACGAGTGTGTGATTGTGTGTGAGTGTTTTTGTCTGTGAGTGGGTGTGTGTGTGTCTGTGTGTGCAGGTGAGAGTGTGTGACTATTTGTGATTGTCTTTGTGATTGCATGTGAGCCTGTGTTTGTGTGTTGGTTTGTTTGTGTGTGTAGGTGTGCGAGTGTGTTTGACAGTGTTTCAGTGTTAGTGCGTGTGTCTCTGTCAGTGTTTGTGTGAGTAGGAGTGTGAGTGTGTGTGACCGGGTTATTGTGAGTGTGAATGCGTGTGAGTCTGTGTGTCTGTGTGTTTGTGGGTGTGTCTACATGTGTGTAGGTGTGTGACTGTTTATGGCACTGTGTCAATGTGCGTGAGTGCTCATGTGTTTGTGTGTGTGTGTGAGTTTGTGAGAGTGTAAGTGTGATTGGGAATGAGTGTGTGAGTATGTATATGTGTGTGTCATTGTGTTTGTGTGGGTGTGAGTGTGTTTTTCCTTAGGTGTGTGTGTGACATTGTGTGAGTCTATGTGGGAGTGCATTTCTGTCTGAGTGTGTGTGTGTCTGAGTAAGGGTGAGAGTTTGTTAGGGTGTTTGTGAGTGCAGGTGTGTGAGTGGGAGTGAGAGAGTGAATGTGTATATGAGTGGGTGACTGTGTGTGTGTGCATGTGTGTGCCTGACAGTCTGAATATGTGGGTGTTTCGGTGTGTAGGTGTGTGAGTGTGTGTGTGACATTGTGTGAGTGTGTGTGAGTGCATGTGAATCTGTGTGTGTTGGTGTGTGAGTAGGTGTTCGAGAGCTTGTGGAAGTGTGTGAGTGTGTGTGTTTGTGACATTCTGTGATTGTGTGTTGGTGTCTCTGTGTGTGTAGATGTGTGAGTGCAGCAGTGTGTGAGTGTGTGAGTGCGAATGAGTCTGTGAGTGTGTGTGGGTGTGAGTGTGTTTCTTTGTGAAATTTCAGTTGTGTGAGTGGGAGTGATTGTGTGAGTGTTTATAGAAGTGTGCGATTGTGTGTGAATGTGTGTGATTGTGTGTGATTATGTGTGTGTGCCTATATGTGTGCGTGTCTATGTGTAGGTGTGTAAATGTGTGTGTGCAATTGTGTGTGAGAATGTGGTTGTTTCTGTGTGTAGGTGTGTGAATGTGTGAGTGTGTTTGTGAGAGTGTAGTTGTGTGAGTGTTTGTGTGTGTGTGATTGTGTATACGGGTGTGTGATTGTGTCTGAGTTTGTGTGATTGTGTTTGAGAATGTGAGTGAATGTGTCTGTGTGTATGTGTGAGAGTGTGTGAAACAGTGTCTCAGTCTTCGTGATTTTGTGTGGGTGTGAGAGTGTGTTAGAGCGTTTGAGTGTAGGTGTTTCTTTTTGAGGGACTTTGTGGTTAATATATGTGTGTGTGTGAGTGTGTGTGTGTGTAAGTGGGAGTGGGAGTGAGAGTGGGAGTGTGTGTACGAGTGTGTTATTGTGTGTGATTGTGTTTGTGGGTTTGTTTCTGAGCGTCTTTGTGTGCAGGTGTGTGTGTCTGACGGTTTTAGTGTGGGTGTGAGTGCATGTGACTCTGTGAGAGTGTGTGTGTGTAGTTGTGTGAGTGGGAGTGAGTGTGTGAATGTGTATACGATTGGGTGACTGTGTGTGTGTGATTGTGTGTGAGAATGTGTGTGAGTGAGTCTGTGTGTGTAGGTGTGTGATTGTGCCAAAATCTGTGTGATTGCGTGTGTTTGTGAGTGTGTGTGACAGTGTGTGTGAGTGTAGGAGTGTCTGAGTGCCTGTGTGATTTCTGCATGTGAGTGTATGTGTGTTTGATGATGGGTTTGTTTGTGTGTGTGTAGGTGTGTTAGTGGGAGAGAGTGTGTATACGAGTGTGTGATTGTGTTTGAGTGTTTTTGTCTGAGTGGGTGTGAGTGTGTCTGTGTGTGCAGGTGAGTGTGTGTGACTATTTGTGAGTGTGTTTGTGATTGCATGTGAGCCTGTGTTTGTGTGTTGGTTTGTTTGTGTGTGTAGGTGTGCGAGTGTGTTTGACAGTGTTTCAGTGTTAGTGCGTGTGTGTCTGTAGGTGTTTGTGTGAGTAGGTGTGTGAGTGTGTGTGACCGGGTGATTGTGAGTGTGAATGCGTGTGAGTCTGTGTGTCTGTGTGTTTGTGGGTGTGTCTACATGTGTGTAGGTGTGTGACTGTTTATGGCACTGTGTCAATGTGCGTGAGTGCTCATGTGTCTGTGTGTGTGTGTGAGTTTGTGAGAGTGTAAGTGTGATTGGGAATGAGTGTGTGAGTATGTATATGAGTGTGTCATTGTGTTTGTGTGTGTGTGAGTGTGTTTTTGTTTAGGTCTGTGTGTGACATTGTGTGAGTCTATGTGGGAGTGCATTTCTGTCTGAGTGTGTGTGTGTCTGTGAGTAACGGTGAGAGTGTGTTAGGGTGTTTGTGAGAGTGCAGGTGTGTGAGTGGGAGTGAGTGAGTGAATGTGTATATGAGTGGGTGACTGTGTGTGTGTGCATGTTTGTGCCTGACAGTCTGAATATGTGGGTGTTTCTGTGTGTAGGTGTGTGAGTGTGTGTGTGACATTGTGTGAGTGTGTGTGAGTGCATGTGAATCTGTGTGTGTTGGTGTGTGAGTAGGTGTGCGAGAGCTTGTGGCAGTGTGTGAGTGTGTGTATTTGTGACATTCTGTGAATGTGTGTTGGTGTCTCTGTGTGTGTAGATGAGTGAGTGCAGCAGTGTGTGAGTGCGAATGGGTCTGTGAGTGTGTGTTGGTGTGAGTGTGTTTCTTTGTGAAATTTTTGTTGTGTGAGTGGGAGTGAATGTGTGAGTGTTTATATAACTGTGCGATTGTGTGTGAGTGTGTGTGACTGTGTGTGAGTATGTGTGTGTGCCTATATGTGTGTGCGTCTATGTGTAAGTGCGTAATTGTGTGTGTGCAATTGTGTGTGAAAATGTGGGTGGTTCTGTGTGTAGGTGTGTGAATGTGTGTGTTTGTGAGAGGGTAGTTGTGTGAGTGTTTGTGTGTGTGTGAGTGTGTATACGGGTGTGTGATTGTGTCTGAGTTTTTGTGATTGTGTGTGAGAATGTGAGTGAATGTGTCTGTGTGTATGTGTGTGAGTGTGTGAAACAGTGTCTCAGTCTTCGTGATTTTGTGTGGGTGTGTGAGAGTGTGTGTGAGCGTTTGAGTGTAGGTGTTTCTTTTTGAGGGACTTTGTGGTTAATATATGTGTGTGTGTGAGTGTGTGTGTGTGTAAGTGGGAGTGTGAGTGAGAGTGGGAGTGTGTGTACGAGTGTGTTATTGTGTGTGATTGTGTTTGTGGTTGAGTTTCTGAGCGTCTTTGTGTGCAGGTGTGTGTGTCTGAATGTTTTAGTGTGGGTGTGAGTGCATGTGACTCTGTGAGAGTGTGTGTGTAGTTGTGTGAGTGGGAGTGAGTGTGTGAATGTGTACACGATTGGGTGATTGTGTGTGTGTGATTGTGTGTGAGAATGTGTGTGAGTGAGTCTGTGTGTGTAGGTGTGTGATTGTGCCGAAATCTGTGTGATTGCGTGTGTTTGTGAGTGTGTGTGACAGTGTGTGTGAGTGTAGGAGTGTCTGAGTGCCTGTGTGATTTCTGTATGTGAGTGTGTGTGTGTTTGATGATGCGTTTGTTTGTGTGTGTGTAGGTGTGTTAGTGGGAGAGAGTGTGAATACGAGTGTGTGAATGTGTGTGAGTGTTTTTGTCTGTGAGTGGGTGTGAGTGTGTCTGTGTGTGCAGGTGAGAGTGTGTGACTATTTGTGAGTGTGTTTGTGTTTGCATGTGAGCCTGTGTTTGTGTGTTGGTTTGTGTGAGTAGTTGTGTGAGTGTGTATGACCGGTTGATTGTGTGTGTGAATGCTTGTGAGTCTGTGTGTCTGTGTGTTTGTGGGTGTGTCTACATGTGTGTAGGTGTGTGACTGTTTATGGCACTGTGTCAATGTGCGTGAGTGCTCATGTGTCTGTGTGTGTGAGTTTGTGAGAGTGTAGGTGTGATTGGGAATGAGTGTGTGAGTGTGTATATGAGTGTGTCATTGTGTTTGTGTGTGTGTGAGTGTGTTTTTGTTTAGGTGTGTGTGTGACATTGTGTGAGTCTCTGTGGGAGTGCATTTCTGTCTGAGTGTGTGTGTGTCTGTGTGTAAGTGTGAGAGTGTGTTAGGGTGTTTGTGAGAGTGCAGGTGTGTGAGTGGGAGTGAGTGAGTGAATGTGTATATGAGTGGGTGACTGTGTGTGTGTGCATGTTTGTGCCTGACAGTCTGAATATGTGGGTGTTTCTGTGTGTAGGTGTGTGAGTGTGTGTGTGACATTGTGTGAGTGTGTGTGTGAGTGCAAGTGAATCTGTGTGTGTTGGTGTGTGAGTAGGTGAGCGAGAGCTTGTGGCAGTGTGTGAGAGTGTGTGTTTGAGACATTCTGAGCATGTGTGTTGGTGTCTCTGTGTGTGTAGATGTGTGAGTGCAGCAGTGTGTGAGTGTGTGAGTGGGAATGTGTCTGTGAGTGTGTGTGGGTGTGAGTGTGTTTCTTTGTGAATTTCTAGTTGTGTGTGTGGGTGTGATTGTGTGAGTGTGTATATAAGTGTGCGATTGTGTGTGAGTGTGTGTGATTGTGTGTGTGCCTATATGTGTGTGTGTCTATGTGTAGGTGCAAAATTGTGTGTGTGCAAATGTGGGTGCTTGTGTGTGTAGGTGTGTGAATGTGTGAGTGTGTATGTTAGAGTGAAGTTGTGTGAGTGTTTGTGTGTGTGTGAGTGTGTATACGGGTGTGTGATTGTGTCTGAGTTTTTGTGATTGTGTGTGAGAATGTGAGTGAATGTGTCTGTGTGTATGTGTGTGAGTGTGTGAAACAGTGTCTCAGTCTTCGTGATTTTGTGTGGGTGTGTGAGAGTGTGTGTGAGCGTTTGAGTGTAGGTGTTTCTTTTTGAGGGCCTTTGTGGTTAATATATGTGTGTGTGAGTGTGTGTGTGTGTAAGTATGAGTGGGAGTGAGAGTGGGGTTGTGTGTACAAGAGTGTTATTGTGTGTGATTGTGTTTGTGGGTGAGTTTCAGAGCTACTTTGTGTGCAGGTGTGTGTGTCTGACGGTTTTAGTGTGGGTGTGAGTGCATGTGACTGTGAGAGTGTGTGTGTGTAGTTGTGTGAGTGGGAGTGAGTGTGTGAATGTGTACACGATTGGGTGATTGTGTGTCTGTGTGATTGTGTGTGAGAATGTGTGTGAGTGAGTCTGTGTGTAGGTGTGTGATTGTGCCGAAATCTATGTGATTGCGTGTGTTTGTGAGTGTGTGTGACAGTGTGTGTGAGTGTAGGAGTGTCTGAGTGCCTGTGTGATTTCTGTATGTGAGTGTGTGTGTTTGATGATGCGTTTGTTTGTGTGTGTGTAGGTGTGTTATTGGGAGAGAGTGTGTATAAGATTGTGTGAGTGTTTTTGCCTGTGAGTGGGTGTGAGTGTGTCTGTGTGTGCAGGTGAGAGTGTGTGACTATTTGTGAGTGTGTTTGTGATTGCATGTGAGCCTGTGTTTGTGTGTTGGTTTGTTTGTGTGTGTAGGTGTGCGAGTGTTTGACAGTGTTTCAGTGTTAGTGCGTGTGTGTCTGTGTTTGTGTGAGTAGGTGTGTGAGTGTGTGTTTGTGACCGGGTGATTGTGTGTGAATGCGTGTGAGTCTGTGTGTCTGTGTGTTTGTGGGTGTGTCTACATGTGTATAGGTGTGTGACTGTTTATAGCACTGTGTCAATGTGCGTGAGTGCTCATGTGTCTGTGTGTGTGTGTGTGAGTTTGTGAGAGTGTAGGTGTGATTGCGAATGAGTGTGTGAGAATGCATATGAGTGTGTCAATGTGTTTGTGTGTGTGTGAGTGTGTTTTTGTTTAGGTGTGTCTGTGATATTGTGTGAGTCTATGTGGGAGTGCATTTCTCTCTGAGTGTGTGTGTGTCCGTGTGTAAGTGTGAGAGTGTGTTAGGGTGTTTGTGAGAGTGCAGGGGTGTGAGTGGGAGTGAGTGAGTGAATGTGTATATGAGTGGGTGACTGTGTGTGTGTGCATGTGTGTGCCGGACAGTCTGAATATGTGGGTGTTCCTGTGTGTAGGTGTGTGAGTGTGTGTGTGACATTGTGTGAGTGTGTGTGACATTGTGTGAGTGTGTGTGAATGCATATGAATCTGTGTGTGTTGGTGTGTGAGTAGGTGTGCGAGACCTTGTGGCAGTGAGTGAGTGTGTGTATTTGTGAAATTCTGTGAATGTGTGTTGCTGTCTCTGTGTGTGTAGATGAGTGAGTGCAGCAGTGTGTGAGTGCAAATGAGTCTGTGAGTGTGTGTGGGTGTGAGTGTGTTTCTTTGTGAAATTTCAGTTGTTTGAGTGTTAGTGATTGTGTGAGTGTGTATATAAGTGTGCGATTGTGTGTGAGAGTGTGAGATTGTGTGTGAGTATGTGTGTGTGCATATATGTGTGTGTGTCTATGTGTAGGTGTGTAAATGTGTGTGTGCAATTGTGTGTGAGAATGTGGTTGTTTGTGTGTAGGTGTGTGAATGTGTGAGTGTGTTTGTGGGAGTGTAGTTGTGTGAGTGTTTGTGTGTGTGTGAGTGTGTATACGGGTGTGTGATTATGTCTGAGTTTTTGTGATTGTGTGTGAGAATGTGAGTGAATGTGTCTGTGTGTATGTGTGTGAGTGTGTGAAACAGTGTCTCAGTCTTCGTGATTTTGTGTGGGTGTGTGAGAGTGTGTGTGAGCGTTTGAGTGTAGGTGTTTCTTTTTGAGGGCATTTGTGGATAATATATGTGTGTGTGTGAGTGTGTGTGTGTAAGTGTGAGTGGGAGTGAGAGTGGGAGTGTGTGTATGAGTGTGTTATTGTGTGTGATTGTGTTTGTGGGTTTGTTTCTGAGCGTCTTTGTGTGCAGGTGTGTGTGTCTGACGGTTTTAGTGTGGCTGTGAGTGCATGTGACTCTGTGAGAGTGTGTGTGTGTAGTTGTGTGAGTGGGAGTGAGTGTGTGAATGTGTATACGATTGGGTGACTGTGGGTGTGTGTGAGTGTGTGTGAGAATGTGTGTGAGTGAGTCTGTGTGTGTAGGTGTGTGATTGTGCCGAAATCTGTGTGATTGCGTGTGTTTGTGAGTGTGTGTGACAGTGTGTGTGAGTGTAGGAGTGTCTGAGTGCCTGTGTGATTTCTGTATGTGAGTGTGTGTGTGTTTGATGATGCGTTTGTTAGTGTGTGTGTAGGTGTGTTAGTGGGAGAGAGGGTGTATACGAGTGTGTGATTGTGTGTGAGTGGTTTTGTCTGTGAGTGGGTGTGAGTGTGTCTGTGTGTGCAGGTGAGAGTGTGTGACTATTTGTGAGTGTGTGTGTGATTGCATGTGAGCCTGTGTTTGTGTGTTGTTTTGTTTGTGTGTGTAGGTCTGCGAGTGTCTTTGACAGTGTTTGAGTGAGCGTTAGTGCGTGTGTGACTGTAAGTGTTTGTGTGAGTAGGGGTGTGAGTGTGTGTGACAGTGTGATTGTGTGTGTGAATGCGTGTGAGTCTGTGTGTCTGTGTGTTTGTGAAGTGTGTCTATATGTGTGTAGGTGTGTGACTGTTTATGGCACTGTGTCAATGTGCGTGAGTGCTCATGTGTTTGTGTGTGTGTGAGTTAGTGAGAGTGTAGGTGTGTTTGGGAAAGAGTGTGTAAGTGTGTATATGAGTGTGTCATTGTGTTTGTGTGTGTGAGTGAGTGTGTTTTTGTTTAGGTGTGTGTGTGACATTGTGTGAGTCTATGTGGGAGTGCATTTCTGTCTGAGTGTGTGTGTGTCTGTGTGTAAGTGTGAGAGTGTGTTAGGGTGTTTGTGAGAGTGCAGGGGTGTGAGTGGGAGTGACTGAGTGAATGTGTATATGAGTGGGTGACTGTGTGTGTGTGCATGTGTGTGCCTGACAGTCTGAATATGTGGGTGTTTCTGTGTGTAGGTGTGTGAGTGTGTGTGTGATTGCATGTGAATCTGTGTGTGTTTGTGTGTGAGTAGGTGTGCGAGAGCTTTTGGCAGTGTGTGAGTGTGTGTTTGTTACATTCTGTGATTGTGTGTTGGTGTCTCTGTGTGTGTAGATGTGTGAGTGCAGCAGTGTGTGAGTGTGTGACTGCGAATGTGTCTGTGAGTGTGTGTGGGTGTGAGTGTGTTTCTTTGTGAAATTCTAGTTGTGTGAGTGGGAGTGATTGTGTGTGTGTATATAAGTGTGCGATTGTGTGTGTGTGTGTGATTGTGTGTGAGTAAGTGTGTGTGACTATATGTGTGTGTGTCTATGTGTAGGTGCGTAATTGTGTGTGTGAGAATGTGGGTACTTCTGTGTGTAGGTGTGTGAATGTGTGAGTGTGTTTGTGAGAGTGTAGTTGTGTGAGAGTTTGTGTGTGTGAGAGTGTGTATACGGGTGTTTGATTGTGTCTGAGTTTTTGTGATTGTGTGTGAGAATGTGAGTGAATGTGTCTGTGTGTATGTGTGTGAGTGTGTGAAACAGTCTCTCAGTCTTCGTGATTTTGTGTGGGTGTCTGAGAGTGTGTGTGAGCGTTTGAGTGTAGCTGTTTCTTTTTGAGGGTCTTTGTGGTTAATACATGTGTGTGTGTGAGTGTGAGTGAGAGTGGGAGTGTGTGTACGAGTGTGTTATTGTGTGTGATTGTGTTTGTGGTTGAGTTTCTGAGCGTCTGTGTGGCAGGTGTGTGTGTCTGTTTTAGTGTGGGTGTGAGTGCATGTGACTCTGTGAGAGTGTGTGTGTGTAGTTGTGTGAGTGGGAGTGAGTGTGTGAATGTGTATACGATTGGGTGATTGTGTGTGTGTGTGATTGTGTGTGAGAATGTGTGTGAGTGAGTCTGTGTGTGTAGGTGTGTGATTGTGCCGAAATCTGTGTGATTGCGTGTGTTTGTGAGGGTGTGTGACAGTGTGTGTGAGTGTAGGAGTGTCTGAGTGCCTGTGTGATTTCTGTATGTGAGTGTGTGTGTGTTTGATGATGCGTTTGTTTGTGTGTGTGTAGGTGTGTTATTGGGAGAGAGTGTGTATATGAGTGAGTGATTGTGTGTGAGTGTTTTTGCCTGTGAGTGGGTGTGAGTGTGTCTGTGTGTGCAGGTGAGAGTGTGTCACTATTTGTGAGTGTGTTCGTGATTGCATGTGAGCCTGTGTTTGTGTGTTGGTTTGTTTGTGTGTGTAGGTGTGCGAGTGTGTTTGACAGTGTTTCAGTGTTATTGCGTGTGTGTCTGTAAGTGTTTGTGTGAGTAGGTGTGTGAGTGTGTGTGTCCGGGTGATTGTGAGTGTGAATGGGTGTGAGTCTGTGTGTCTGTGTGTTTGTGGGTGTGTCTATATGTGTGTAGGTGTGTGACTGTTTATCGCACTGTGTCAATGTGCGTGAGTGCTCATGTGTATGTGTGTGTGTGTGAGATGGTGAGAGTGTAGGTGTGATTGGGTATGAGTGTGTGAGTGTGTATATGAGTGTGTCATTGTGTTTGGGTGTGTGTGAGTGTGTTTTTGGTTAGGAGTGTGTGTGACATTGTGTGAGTCTCTATGGGAGTGCATTTCTGTCTGAGTGTGTGTGTGTCTGTGTGTAAGTGTGAGAGTGTGTTAGGGTGTTTGTGAGAGTGCAGTTGTGTGAGTGGGAGTGTGTGAGTGAATGTGTATATGAGTGCGTGACTGTGTGTGTGTGCATGTGTGTGCCTGACAGTCTGAATATGTGGGTGTTTCTGTGTGTAGGTGTGTGAGTGTGTGTGTGACATTGTGTGAGTGTGTGTGAGTGCATGTGAATCTGTGTGTGTTGGTGTGTGAGTAGGTGTGCGAGAGCTTGTGGCAGTGTGTGAGTGTGTGTGTTTGTGACATTCTGTGAATGTGTGTTTGTGTCTCTGTGTGTGTAGATGTGTGAGTGCAGCAGTGTGTGAGTGTGTGAGTGCGAATGAGTCTGTGAGTGTGTGTGGGTGTGAGTGTGTTTCTTTGTGAAATTTTTGTTGTGTGAGTGGGAGTGAATGTGTGAGTGTGTATATAAGTGTGCGATTGTGTGTGAGTGTGTGTGATTGTGTGTGATTATGTGTGTGTGCCTATATGTGTGTGTGTCTATGTGTAGGTCTGTAAATGTGTGTGTGCAATTGTGTGTGAGAATGTGGTTGTTTCTGTGTGTAGGTGTGTGAATGTGTGAGTGTGTATGTGAGAGTGTAGTTGTGTGAGTGTTTGTGTGTGTGTGAGTGTGTATACGGGTGTGTGATTGTGTCTGAGTTTTTGTGATTGTGTGTGAGAATGTGAGTGAATGTGTCTGTGTGTATGTGTGTGAGTGTGTGAAACAGTGTCTCAGACTTCGTGATTTTGTGTGGGTGTGTGAGAGTGTGTTAGAGCGTTTGAGTGTAGGTGTTTCTTTTTGAGGGCCTTTGTGGTTAATATATGTGTGTGTGTGAGTGTGTGTGTGTAAGTGTGAGTGGGAGTGAGAGTGGGAGTGTGTGTACGAGTGTGTTATTGTGTGTGATTGTGTTTGTGGGTTTGTTTCTGAGCGTCTTTGTGTGCAGGTGTGTGTGTCTGACGGTTTTAGTGTGGGTGTGAGTGCATGTGACTCTGTGAGAGTGTGTGTGTGTAGTTGTGTGAGTGGGAGTGAGTGTGTGAATGTGTATACGATTGGGTGATTGTGTGTGTGTGATTGTGTGTGAGAATGTGTGTGAGTGAGTCTGTGTGTGTAGGTGTTTGTTTGTGCTGATATCTGCGTGATTGTGTGTGTTTGTGAGTGTGTGTGACAGTGTGTGTGAGTGTAGGAGTGTCTGAGTGCCTGTGTGATTTCTGTATGTGAGTGTGTGTGTGTTTGATGATGCGTTTGTTAGTGTGTGTGTAGGTGTGTTAGTAGGAGAGAGTGTGTATATGAGTGTGTGATTGTGTGTGAGTGGTTCTGTCTGTGATTGGGTGTGAGTGTGTCTGTGAGTGCAGGTGAGAGTGTGTCACTATTTGTGAGTGTGTGTGTGATTGCATGTGAGCCTGTGTTTGTGTGTTGTTTTGTTTGTGTGTGTAGGTCTGCGAGTGTCTTTGACATTGTTTGAGTGAGCGTTAGTGCGTGTGTGCCTGTAAGTGTTTGTGTGAGTAGGGGTGTGAGTGTGTGTGACAGTGTGATTGTGTGTGTGAATGCGTGTGAGTCTGTGTGTCTGTGTGTTTGTGAAGTGTGTCTATATGTGTGTAGGTGTGTGACTGTTTATGGCACTGTGTCAATGTGCGTGAGTGCTCATGTGTCTGTGTGTGTGTGTGAGTTAGTGAGAGTGTAGGTGTGTTTGGGAATGAGTGTGTGAGTGTGTATATGAGTGTGTCATTGTGTTTGTGTTTGTGAGTGAGTGTGTTTTTGTTTAGGAGTGTGTGTGACATTGTGTGAGTCTATGTGGGAGTGCATTTCTGTCTGAGTGTGTGTGTGTCTGTGTGTAAGTGTGAGAGTGTGTTAGGGTGTTTGTGAGAGTGCAGGGGTGTGAGTGGGAGTGAGTGAGTGAATGTATATATGAGTGGGTGACTGTGTGAGTATGCATGTGTGTGCCTGTCAGTCTGAATATGTGGGTGTTTCTGTGTGTAGGTGTGTGAGTGTGTGTGTGAGTGCATGTGAATCTGTGTGTGTTTGTGTGTGAGTAGGTGTGCGAGAGCTTGTGGCAGTGTGTGAGTGTGTGTTTGTTACATTCTGTGATTGTGTGTTGGTGTCTCTGTGTGTGTAGATGTGTGAGTGCAGCAGTGTGTGAGTGTGTGAGTGCGAATGTGTCTGTTAGTGTGTGTGGGTGTGAGTGTGTCTTTGTGAAATTCTAGTTTTGTGAGTGGATGTGATTGTGTGTGTGTATATAAGTGTGCGATTGTGTGTGTGTGATTGTGTGTGAGTAAGTGTGTGTGTCTATATGTGTGTGTGTCTATGTGTAGGTGCGTAATTGTGTGTGTGAGAATGTGGGTACTTCTGTGTGTAGGTGTGTGAATGTGTGAGTGTGTTTGTGAGAGTGTAGTTGTGTGAGAGTTTGTGTGTGTGTGAGTGTGTATACGGGTGTGTGATTGTGTCTGAGTTTTTGTGATTGTGTGTGAGAATGTGAGTGAATGTGCCTGTGTGTATGTGTGTGAGTGTGTGAAACAGTCTCTCAGTCTTCGTGATTTTGTGTGGGTGTCTGAGAGTGTGTGTGAGCGTTTGAGTGTAGGTGTTTCTTTTTGGGGGACTTTGTGGTTAATATATGTGTGTGTGTGAGTGTGTGTGTGTGTAAGTGTGAGTGGGAGTGAGAGTGGGAATGTGTGTACGAGTGTGTTATTGTGTGTGATTGTGTTTGTGGTTGAGTTTCTCTGCGTCTGTGTGGCAGGTGTGTGTGTCTGAGTGTTTTAGTGTGGGTGTGAGTGCATGTGACTCTGTGAGAGTGTGTGTGTGTAGTTGTGTGAGTGGGAGTGAGTGTGTTAATGTGTATACGATTGGGTGATTGTGTGTGTGTGATTGTGTGTGAGAATGTGTGTGAGTGAGTCTGTGTGTGTAGGTGTGTGATTGTGCCGAAATCTGTGTGATTGCGTGTGTTTGTGAGTGTGTGTGACAGTGTGTGTGAGAGTAGGAGTGTCTGAGTGCCTGTGTGATTTCTGTATGTGAGTGTGTGTGTGTTTGATGATGCGTTTGTTAGTGTGTGTGTAGGTGTGTTAGTGGGAGTGAGTGTGTATATGATTGTGTGATTGTGTGTGAGTGTTTTTGTCTGTGAGTGGGTGTGAGTGTGTCTGTGTGTGCAGGTGAGAGTGTGTGACTATTTGTGAGTGTGTTTGTGATTGCATGTGAGCCTGTGTTTGTGTGTTGCTTTGTTTGTGTATGTAGGTGTGCGAGTGTGTTTCACAGTGTTTCAGTGTTAGTGCGTGTGTGTCTGTAAGTGTTTGTGTGAGTAGGTGTGTGTGTGTGTGACAGTGTGATTGTGTGTGTGAATGCGTGTGAGTCTGTGTGTCTGTGTGTTTGTGGGTGTGTCTATATGTGTGTAGGTGTGTGACTGTTTATAGCACTGTGTCAATGTGCGTGATTGCGCATGTGTCTGTGTGTGTGTGAGTTTGTGAGAGTGTAGGTGAGATTGGGAATGAGTGTGTGAGTGTGTATATGAGTGTGTCATTGTGTTTGTGTGTGTGTGAGTGTGTTTTTGTTTAGGTGTGTGTGTGACATTGTGTGAGTCTATGTGGGAGTGCATTTCTGTCTGAGTGTGTGTGTGTCTGTGTGTAAGTGTGAGAGTGTGTTAGGGTGTTTGTGAGAGTTCAGGTGTGTGAGTGGGAGTGAGTGAGTGAATGTGTATATGAGTGGGCTACTGTGTGTTTGCATGTGTGTTGCCTGACAGTCTGAATATGTGGGTGTTTCTGAGTGTAGGTGTGTGAGTGTGTGTGTGACATTGTGTGAGTGTGTGTGAGTGCATGTGAACCTGTGTGTGTTTGTGTGTGAGTAGGTGTGCGAGAGCTTGTGGCAGTGTGTGAGTGTGTGTGTTTGTGACATTCTGTGATTGTGTGTTGGTGTCTCTGTGTGTGTAGATGTGTGAGTGCAGCAGTGTGTGAGTGTGTGAGTGGGAATGTGTTTGTGAGTGTGTGGGTGTGAGTGTGTTTCTTTGTGAAATTCTAGTTGTGTGAGTGGGAGTGATTGTGTGAGTGTGTATATAAGTGTGCGATTGTGTATGAGTGTGTGTGAGTATGTGTGTGTGCCTATATATGTGTGTGTCTATGTGTAGGTCCGTAATTGTGTGTGTGCAAATGTGTGTGAGAATGTGGGTGCTTCTGTGTGTAGGTGTGTGAATGTGTGAGTGTGTTTGTGAGAGTGTAGTTGTGTGAGTGTTTGTGTGTGTGTGAGTGAGTATTAGGGTGTGTGATTGTGTCTGAGTTTGTGTGATTGTGTTTGAGAATGTGAGTGAATGTGTCTGTGTGTATGTGTGAGAGTGTGTGAAACAGTGTCTCAGTCTTCGTGATTTTGTGTGGGTGTGAGAGTGTGTGTGAGCGTTTGAGTTTAGGTTTGTCTTTTTGAGGGACTTTGTGGTTAATATATGTGTGTGTGTGAGTGTGTGTGTGTGTAAGTATGAGTGGGAGTGAGAGTGGGAGTGTGTGTACAAGTGTGTTATTGTGTGTGATTGTGTTTGTGGTTGAGTTTCTGAGCGTCTGTGTGCAGGTGTGTGTGTCTGACAGTTTTAGTGTGGGTGTGAGTGCATGTGACTGTGAGAGTGTGTGTGCATAGTTGTGTGAGTGGGAGTGAGTGTGTGAATGTGTACACGATTGGGTGATTGTGTGTGTGTGTTTGTGTGTGAGAATGTGTGTGAGTGTTTCTGTGTGTGTAGGTGTGTGATTGTGCCGAAATCTGTGTGATTGCGTGTGTTTGTGAGTGTGTGTGACAGTGTGTGTGAGTGTAGGAGTGTCTGAGTGCCTGTGTGATTTCTGTATGTGAGTGTGTGTGTGTTTGATGATGCGTTTGTTTGTGTGTGTGTAGGTGTGTTAGTGGGAGAGAGTGTGTATACGAGTGTGTGATTGTGTGTGAGTGTTTTTGTCTGAGAGGGTGTGAGTGTGTCTGTGTGTGCAGGTGAGATTGTGTCACTATTTGTGAGTGTGTTTTTGATTGCATGTGAGCCTGGGTTTGTGTGTTGGTTTGTTTGTGTGTGTAGGTGTGCGAGTGTGTTTGACAGTGTTTCAGTGTTAGTGCGTGTGTCTGTCAGTGTTTGTGTGAGTAGGGGTGTGAGTGTGTGTGACCGGGTGATTGTGAGTGTGAATGCGTGTGAGTCTGTGTGTCTGTGTGTTTGTGGGTGTGTCTACATGTGTGTAGGTGTGAGACTGTTTATGGCACTGTGTCAATGTGCGTGAGTGCTCATGTGTCTGTGTGTGTGTGTGAGTTTGTGAGAGTGTAAGTGTGATTGGGAATGAGTGTGTGAGTATGTATATGTGTGTGTGTCATTGTGTTTGTGTGTGTGTGAGTGTGTTTTTTTTAGGTCTGTGTGTGACATTGTGTGGGTCTATGTGGGAGTGCATTTCTGTCTGAGTGTGTGTGTGTCTGTGAGTAAGGGTGAGAGTGTGTTAGGGTGTTTGTGAGAGTGCAGGTGTGTGAGTGGGAGTGAGTGAGTGAATGTGTATATGAGTGGGTGAGTGTGTGTGTGTGCATGTGTGTGCCTGGCAGTCTGAATATGTGGGTGTTTCTGTGTGTAGGTGTGTGAGTGTGTGTGTGACATTGTGTGAGTGTGTGTGACATTGTGTGAGTGTGTGTGAGTGCATATGAATCTGTGTGTGTTGGTGTGTGAGTAGGTGTGCGAGACCTTGTGGCATTGTGTGAGTGTGTGTATTTGTGACATTCTGTGAATGTGTGTTGGTGTCTCTGTGTGTGTAGATGAGTGAGTGCAGCAGTGTGTGAGTGCAAATGAGTCTGTGAGTGTGTGTGGGTGTGAGTGTGTTTCTTTGTGAAATTTCAGTTGTGTGAGTGGGAGTGATTGTGTGAGTGTGTATATAAGTGTGCGATTGTGTGTGAGTGTGTGTGATAGTGTGTGAGTAGGTATGTGTCCCTATATGTGTGTGTGTCTATGTGTAGGTGCGTAATTGTGTGTGTGCAATTGTGTGTGAGAATGTGGTTGATTCTGTGTGTAGGTGTGTGAATGTGTGAGTGTGTTTGTGAGAGTGTAGTTGTGTGAGTGTTTGTGTGTGTGTGAGTGTGAATACGGGTGTGTGATTGTGTCTGAGATTTTGTGATTGTTTGTGAGAATGTGAGTGAACGTGTCTGTGTGTATGTGTGTGAGTGTGTGAAACAGTGTCTCAGTCTTCGTGAATTTGTGTGGGTGTGTGAGAGTGTGTGTGAGCGTTTGAGTGTAGTTGTTTCTTTTTGAGGGCCTTTGTGGTTAATATATGTGTGTGTGTGTGTGTGTGTGTAAGTGGGAGTGGGAGTGAGAGTGGGAGTGTGTACGAGTGTGTTATTGTGTGTGATTGTGTTTGTGGGTTTGTTTCTGAGCGTCTTTGTGTGCAGGTGTGTGTGTCTGACGATTTTAGTGTGGGTGTGAGTGCATGTGACTCTGTGAGAGTGTGTGTGTGTTTCGTTGTGTGAGTGGGAGTGAGTGTGTGAATGTGTATACGATTGGGTGACTGTGGGTGTGTGTGAGTGTGTGTGAGAATGTGTGTGAGTTAGTCTGTGTGTGTAGGTGTGTGATTGTGCCGACGTCTGTGTGATTGTGTGTGTTTGTGAGGGTGTGGGACAGTGTGTGTGAGTGTAGGAGTGTCTGAGTGCCTGTGTGATTTCTGTATGTGAGTGTGTGTGTGTTTGATGATGCCTTTGTTTGTGTGTGTGTAGGTGTGTTAGTTGGAGTGAGTGTGTATACGAGTGTGTGATTGTGTGTGAGTGATTTTGTCTGTGAGTGGGTGTGAGTGTGTCTGTGTGTGCAGGTGAGAGTGTGTCACTATTTGTGAGTGTGTTTGTGTTTGCATGTGAGCCTGTGTTTGTGTGTTGGTTTGTTTGTGTGTGTAGGTGTGCGAGTGTGTTTGGCAATGTTTCACTGTTATTGCGTGAGTGTCTGTAAGTGTTTGTGTGAGTAGGTGTGTGAGTGTGTGTGACCGGGTGATTGTGTGTGTGAATGCGTGTGAGTCTGTGTGTCTGTGTGTTTGTGGGTGTGTCTACATGTGTGTAGGTGTGTGACTGTTTATGGCACTGTGTCAATGTGCGTGAGTGCTCATGTGTATGTGTGTGTGTGTGAGATTGTGAGAGTGTAGGTGTGATTGGGTATGAGTGTGTGAGTGTGTATATGAGTGCGTCATTGTGTTTGTGTGTGTGTGAGTGTGTTTTTGTTTAGGTGTGTGTGTGACATTGTGTGAGTCTATGTGGGAGTTCATTTCTCTCTGAGTGTTTGTGTGTCTGTGTGTAAGTGTCAGAGTGTGTTAGGGTGTTTGTGAGAGTGCAGGGGTGTGAGTGGGATTGTGTGAGTGTATGTGTATATGAGTGGGTGACTGTGTGTTTGCATGTGTGTTGCCTGACAGTCTGAATATGTGGGTGTATCTGTGTGTAGGTGTGTGAGTGTGTGTGTGACATTGTGTGAGTGTGTGTGAGTGCATGTGAATCTGTGTGTGTTTGTGTGTGAGTAGGTGTGCGAGAGCTTGTGGCAGTGTGTGAGTGTGTGTGTTTGTGACATTCTGTGATTGTGTGTTGGTGTCTCTGTGTGTGTAGATGTGTGAGTGCAGCAGTGTGTGAGTGTGTGAGTGGGAATGTGTCTGTGAGTGTGTGTGGGTGTGAGTGTTTCTTTGTGAAATTCTAGTTGTGTGAGTGGGAGTGATTGTGTGAGTGTGTATATAAGTGTGCGATTGTGTGTGAGTGTGTGTGAGTATGTGTGTGTGCCTATATGTGTGTGTGTCTATGTGTAGGTGCGTAATTGTGTGTGTGCAAATGTGTGTGAGAATTTGGGTGCTTCTGTGTGTAGGTGTGTGAATGTGTGAGTGTGTTTGTGAGAGTGTAGTTGTGTGAGTGTTTGTGTGTGTGTGAGTGTGTATACGGGTGTGTGATTGTGTCTGAGTTTTTGTGATTGTGTGTGAGAATGTGAGTGAATGTGTCTGTGTGTATGTGTGTGAGTGTGTGAAACAGTGTCTCAGTCTTCGTGAATTTGTGTGGGTGTGTGAGAGTGTGTGTGAGCGTTTGAGTGTAGGTGTTTCTTTTTGAGGGACTTTGTGGTTAATATATGTGTGTGTGTGTGTGTGTGTGTAAGTGGGAGTGGGAGTGAGAGTGGGAGTGTGTGTACGAGTGTGTTATTGTGTGTGATTGTGTTTGTGGGTTTGTTTCTGAGCGTCTTTGTGTGCAGGTGTGTGTGTCTGACGATTTTAGTGTGGGTGTGAGTGCATGTGACTCTGTGAGAGTGTGTGTGTGTTTCGTTGTGTGAGTGGGAGTGAGTGTGTGAATGTGTATACGATTGGGTGACTGTGGGTGTGTGTGAGTGTGTGTGAGAATGTGTGTGAGTTAGTCTGTGTGTGTAGGTGTGTGATTGTGCCGACGTCTGTGTGATTGTGTGTGTTTGTGAGGGTGTGGGACAGTGTGTGTGAGTGTAGGAGTGTCTGAGTGCCTGTGTGATTTCTGTATGTGAGTGTGTGTGTGTTTGATGATGCCTTTGTTTGTGTGTGTGTAGGTGTGTTAGTTGGAGTGAGTGTGTATACGAGTGTGTGATTGTGTGTGAGTGATTTTGTCTGTGAGTGGGTGTGAGTGTGTCTGTGTGTGCAGGTGAGAGTGTGTCACTATTTGTGAGTGTGTTTGTGTTTGCATGTGAGCCTGTGTTTGTGTGTTGGTTTGTTTGTGTGTGTAGGTGTGCGAGTGTGTTTGGCAATGTTTCACTGTTATTGCGTGAGTGTCTGTAAGTGTTTGTGTGAGTAGGTGTGTGAGTGTGTGTGACCGGGTGATTGTGTGTGTGAATGCGTGTGAGTCTGTGTGTCTGTGTGTTTGTGGGTGTGTCTACATGTGTGTAGGTGTGTGACTGTTTATGGCACTGTGTCAATGTGCGTGAGTGCTCATGTGTATGTGTGTGTGTGTGAGATTGTGAGAGTGTAGGTGTGATTGGGTATGAGTGTGTGAGTGTGTATATGAGTGCGTCATTGTGTTTGTGTGTGTGTGAGTGTGTTTTTGTTTAGGTGTGTGTGTGACATTGTGTGAGTCTATGTGGGAGTTCATTTCTCTCTGAGTGTTTGTGTGTCTGTGTGTAAGTGTCAGAGTGTGTTAGGGTGTTTGTGAGAGTGCAGGGGTGTGAGTGGGATTGTGTGAGTGTATGTGTATATGAGTGGGTGACTGTGTGTTTGCATGTGTGTTGCCTGACAGTCTGAATATGTGGGTGTATCTGTGTGTAGGTGTGTGAGTGTGTGTGTGACATTGTGTGAGTGTGTGTGAGTGCATGTGAATCTGTGTGTGTTTGTGTGTGAGTAGGTGTGCGAGAGCTTGTGGCAGTGTGTGAGTGTGTGTGTTTGTGACATTCTGTGATTGTGTGTTGGTGTCTCTGTGTGTGTAGATGTGTGAGTGCAGCAGTGTGTGAGTGTGTGAGTGGGAATGTGTCTGTGAGTCTGTGTGGGTGTGAGTGTTTCTTTGTGAAATTCTAGTTGTGTGAGTGGGAGTGATTGTGTGAGTGTGTATATAAGTGTGCGATTGTGTGTGAGTGTGTGTGAGTATGTGTGTGTGCCTATATGTGTGTGTGTCTATGTGTAGGTGCGTAATTGTGTGTGTGCAAATGTGTGTGAGAATTTGGGTGCTTCTGTGTGTAGGTGTGTGAATGTGTGAGTGTGTTTGTGAGAGTGTAGTTGTGTGAGTGTTTGTGTGTGTGTGAGTGTGTATACGGGTGTGTGATTGTGTCTGAGTTTTTGTGATTGTGTGTGAGAATGTGAGTGAATGTGTCTGTGTGTATGTGTGTGAGTGTGTGAAACAGTGTCTCAGTCTTCGTGATTTTGTGTGGGTGTGTGAGAGTGTGTGTGAGCGTTTGAGTGTAGGTGTTTCTTTTTGAGGGACTTTGTGGTTAATATATGTGTGTGTGTGAGTGTGTGTGTGTAAGTATGAGTGGGAGTGAGAGTGGGAGTGTGTGTACGAGTGTGTTATTGTGTGTGATTGTGTTTGTGGTTGAGTTTCTGAGCGTCTGTGTGCAGGTGTGTGTGTCTGACAGTTTTAGTGTGGGTGTGAGTGCATGTGACTGTGAGAGTGTGTGTGCGTAGTTGTGTGAGTGGGAGTGAGTGTGTGAATGTGTATAAGATGGGGTGATTGTGTGTGTGTGATTGTGTGTGAGAATGTGTGTGAGTGAGTCTGGGTGTGTAGGTGTTTGATTGTGCTGATATCTGCGTGATTGTGTGTGTTTGTGAGTGTGTGTGACAGTGTGTGTGAGTGTAGGAGTGTCTGAGTGCCTGTGTGATTTCTGTATGTGAGTGTGTGTGTTTGATGATGCGTTTGTTTGTGTGTGTGTAGGTGTGTTAGTGGGACAGAGTGTGTATACGAGTGTGTGATTGTGTGTGAGTGTTTTTGTCTGTGAGTGGGTGTGTGTGTGTCTGTGTGTGCAGGTGAGAGTGTGTGACTATTTGTGATTGTCTTTGTGATTGCATGTGAGCCTGTGTTTGTGTGTTGGTTTGTTTGTGTGTGTAGGTGTGCGAGTGTGTTTGACAGTGTTTCAGTGTTAGTGCGTGTGTCTCTGTCAGTGTTTGTGTGAGTAGGAGTGTGAGTGTGTGTGACCGGGTTATTGTGAGTGTGAATGCGTGTGAGTCTGTGTGTCTGTGTGTTTGTGGGTGTGTCTACATGTGTGTAGGTGTGTGACTGTTTATGGCACTGTGTCAATGTGCGTGAGTGCTCATGTGTTTGTGTGTGTGTGTGAGTTTGTGAGAGTGTAAGTGTGATTGGGAATGAGTGTGTGAGTATGTATATGTGTGTGTCATTGTGTTTGTGTGTGTGTGAGTGTGTTTTTCCTTAGGTGTGTGTGTGACATTGTGTGAGTCTATGTGGGAGTGCATTTCTGTCTGAGTGTGTGTGTGTCTGAGTAAGGGTGAGAGTTTGTTAGGGTGTTTGTGAGTGCAGGTGTGTGAGTGGGAGTGAGAGAGTGAATGTGTATATGAGTGGGTGACTGTGTGTGTGTGCATGTGTGTGCCTGACAGTCTGAATATGTGGGTGTTTCTGTGTGTAGGTGTGTGAGTGTGTGTGTGACATTGTGTGAGTGTGTGTGACATTGTGTGAGTGTGTGTGAGTGCATATGAATCTGTGTGTGTTGGTGTGTGAGAAGGTATGCGAGACCTTGTGGCAGTGTGTGAGTGTGTGTATTTGTGACATTCTGTGAATGTGTGTTGGTGTCTCTGTGTGTGTATATGAGTGAGTGCAGCAGTGTGTGAGTGCAAATGAGTCTGTGAGTGTGTGTGGGTGTGAGTGTGTTTCTTTGTGAAATTTCAGTTGCGTGAGTTGGAGTGATTGTGTGAGTGTGTATATAAGTGTGCGATTGTGTGTGAGAGTGTGTGATTGTGTGTGAGTATGTGTGTGTGCATATATGTGTGTGTCTATGTGTAGGTGTGTGAATGTGTGTGTGCAATTGTGTGTGAGAATGTGGTTGTTTGTGTGTAGGTGTGTGAATGTGTGTGTGTGTTTGTGGGAGTGCAGTTGTGTGAGTGTTTGTGTGTGTGTGAGTGTGTATACGGGTGTGTGATTGTGTCTGAGTTGTTGTGATTGTGTGTGAGAATGTGAGTGAATGTGTCTGTGTGTATGTGTGTGAGTGTGTGAAACAGTGTCTCAGTCTTCGTGATTTTGTGTGGGTGTGTGAGAGTGTGTGTGAGCGTTTGAGTGTATGTGTTTCTTTTTGAGGGCCTTTGTGGTTAATATATGTGTGTGTGAGTGTGTGTGTGTAAGTGTGAGTGGGAGTGAGAGTGGGAGTGTGTGTACGAGTGTGTTATTGTGTGTGATTGTGTTTGTGGGTTTGTTTCTGAGCGTCTTTGTGTGCAGGTGTGTGTGTCTGACGGTTTTAGTGTGGGTGTGAGTGCATGTGACTCTGTGAGAGTGTGTGTGTGTAGTTGTGTGAGTGGGAGTGAGTGTGTGAATGTGTATACGATTGGGTGACTGTGGGTGTGTGTGAGTGTGTGTGAGAATGTGTGTGAGTGAGTCTGTGTGTGTAGGTGTGTGATTGTGCCGAAATCTGTGTGATTGCGTGTGTTTGTGTGTGTGTGTGACAGTGTGTGTGAGTGTAGGAGTGTCTGAGTGCCTGTGTGATTTCTGTATGTGAGTGTGTGTGTTTGATGATGCGTTTGTTTGTGTGTGTGTAGGTGTGTTAGTGGGAGAGAGTGTGTATATGAGTGTGTGATTGTGTGTGAGTGTTTTTGTCTGTGAGTGGGTGTGAGTGTGTCTGTGTGTGCAGGTGAGAGTGTGTCACTATTTGTGAGCGTGTTTGTGATTGCATTTGAGCCTGTGTTTGTCTGTTGGTTTGTTTGTGTGTTTAGGTGTGCGAGTGTGTTTGACAGTGTTTCAGTGTTATTGCGTGTGTGTCTGTAAGTGTTTGTGTGTGTAGGTGTGTGAGTGTGTGTGACCGGGTGATTGTGAGTGTGAATGCGTGTGAGTCTGTGTGTCTGTGTGTTTGTGGGTGTGTCTACATGTGTGTAGGTGTGTGACTTTTTATGGCACTGTGTCAATGTGCGTGAGTGCTCATGTGTCTGTGTGTGTGTGAGTTTGTGAGAGTGTAAGTGTGATTGGGAATGAGTGTGTGAGTATGTATATGAGTGTGTCATTGTGTTTGTGTGTGTGTGAGTGTGTTTTTGTTTAGGTCTGTGTGTGACATTGTGTGAGTCTATGTGGGAGTGCATTTCTGTCTGAGTGTGTGTGTGTCTGTGATTAAGGGTGAGAGTGTGTTAGGGTGTTTGTGAGAGTGCAGGTGTGAGAGTGGGAGTGAGTGAGTGTGTATATGAGTGTGTGACTGTGTGTGTGTGCATGTGTGAGTGTCTGGGAATTTTAGTGTGGGTGTGAGTGCATGTGACTCTGTGAGAGTGTGTGTGTAGTTGTGTGAGTGGGAGTGAGTGTGTGAATGTGTATACGATTGGGTGATTGTGTGTGAGTGTGTGTGATTGTGTGTGAGAATGTGTGTGTGTGAGTCTGTGTGTGTAGGTGTGTGATTGTGCCGAACCCTGTGTGATTGTGTGTGTTTGTGAGTGTGTGTGACAGTGTGTGTGAGTGTAGGAGTGTCTGAGTGCCTGTGTGATTTCTGTATGTGAGTGTGTGTGTGTTTGATGATGCGTTTTTTTGTGTGTGTGTAGGTGTGTTAGTGGGAGAGTGTGTGTATACGAGTGTGTGATTGTGTGTGAGTGTTTATGTCTGTGAGTGGGTGTGAGTGTGTCTGTGTGTGCAGGTGTGAGTGTGTCAGTATTTGTGAGTGTGTTTGTGATTGCATGTGAGCCTGTGTTTGTATGTTGGTTTGTTTGTGTGTGTAGGTGTGCGAGTGTGTTTGACAGTGTTTAAGGGTGAGTGCGTGTGTGTCTGTAAGTGTTTGTGTGAGTAGGTGAGTGAGTGTGTGTGACCGGGTGATTGTGTGTGTGAATGAGTGTGAGTCTGTGTGTCTGTGTGTTTGTGGGTGTGTCTACATGTGTGTAGGTGTGTGACTGTTTATGGCACTGTGTCAATGCGCGTGAGTGCTCATGTGTCTGTGTGTGTGTGTGTGTGAGTTGGTGAGAGTGTCAGTGTGATTGGTAATGAGTGTGTGAGTATGTATATGAGTGTGTCATTGTGTTTGTGTGTGTGTGAGTGTGTTTTTGTTTAGGTCTGTGTGTGACATTGTGTGAGTCTATGTGGGAGTGCATTTCTGTCTGAGTGTGTGTGTGTCTGTGATTAAGGGTGAGAGTGTGTTAGGGTGTTTGTGAGAGTGCAGGTGTGAGAGTGGGAGTGAGTGAGTGTGTATATGAGTGTGTGACTGTGTGTGTGTGCAGGTGTGAGTGTCTGGGAGTTTTAGTGTGGGTGTGAGTGCATGTGACTCTGTGAGAGTGTGTGTGTAGTTGTGTGAGTGGGAGTGAGTGTGTGAATGTGTATACGATTGGGTGACTGTGTGTGAGTGTGTGTGATTGTGTGTGAGAATGTGTGTGAGTGAGTCTGTGTGTGTAGGTGTGTGATTGTGCCGAACCCTGTGTGATTGCGGGTGTTTGTGAGTGTGTGTGACAGTGTGTGTGAGTGTAGGAGTGTCTGAGTGCCTGTGTGATTTCTGTATGTGAGTGTGTGTGTGTTTGATGATGCGTTTTTTTGTGTGTGTGTAGGTGTGTTAGTGGGAGAGTGTGTGTATACGAGTGTGTGATTGTGTGTGAGTGTTTATGTCTGTGAGTGGGTGTGAGTGTGTCTGTGTGTGCAGGTGTGAGTGTGTCAGTATTTGTGAGTGTGTTTGTGTTTGCATGTGAGCCTGTGTTTGTGTGTTGGTTTGTTTGTGTGTGTAGGTGTGCGAGTGTGTTTGGCAATGTTTCACTGTTATTGCGTGAGTGTCTGTAAGTGTTTGTGTGAGTAGGTGTGTGAGTGTGTGTGACCGGGTGATTGTGTGTGTGAATGCGTGTGAGTCTGTGTGTCTGTGTGTTTGTGGGTGTGTCTACATGTGTGTAGGTGTGTGACTGTTTATGGCACTGTGTCAATGTGCGTGAGTGCTCATGTGTATGTGTGTGTGTGTGAGATTGTGAGAGTGTAGGTGTGATTGGGTATGAGTGTGTGAGTGTGTATATGAGTGCGTCATTGTGTTTGTGTGTGTGTGAGTGTGTTTTTGTTTAGGTGTGTGTGTGACATTGTGTGAGTCTATGTGGGAGTTCATTTCTCTCTGAGTGTTTGTGTGTCTGTGTGTAAGTGTCAGAGTGTGTTAGGGTGTTTGTGAGAGTGCAGGGGTGTGAGTGGGATTGTGTGAGTGTATGTGTATATGAGTGGGTGACTGTGTGTTTGCATGTGTGTTGCCTGACAGTCTGAATATGTGGGTGTATCTGTGTGTAGGTGTGTGAGTGTGTGTGTGACATTGTGTGAGTGTGTGTGAGTGCATGTGAATCTGTGTGTGTTTGTGTGTGAGTAGGTGTGCGAGAGCTTGTGGCAGTGTGTGAGTGTGTGTGTTTGTGACATTCTGTGATTGTGTGTTGGTGTCTCTGTGTGTGTAGATGTGTGAGTGCAGCAGTGTGTGAGTGTGTGAGTGGGAATGTGTCTGTGAGTCTGTGTGGGTGTGAGTGTTTCTTTGTGAAATTCTAGTTGTGTGAGTGGGAGTGATTGTGTGAGTGTGTATATAAGTGTGCGATTGTGTGTGAGTGTGTGTGAGTATGTGTGTGTGCCTATATGTGTGTGTGTCTATGTGTAGGTGCGTAATTGTGTGTGTGCAAATGTGTGTGAGAATTTGGGTGCTTCTGTGTGTAGGTGTGTGAATGTGTGAGTGTGTTTGTGAGAGTGTAGTTGTGTGAGTGTTTGTGTGTGTGTGAGTGTGTATACGGGTGTGTGATTGTGTCTGAGTTTTTGTGATTGTGTGTGAGAATGTGAGTGAATGTGTCTGTGTGTATGTGTGTGAGTGTGTGAAACAGTGTCTCAGTCTTCGTGATTTTGTGTGGGTGTGTGAGAGTGTGTGTGAGCGTTTGAGTGTAGGTGTTTCTTTTTGAGGGACTTTGTGGTTAATATATGTGTGTGTGTGAGTGTGTGTGTGTAAGTATGAGTGGGAGTGAGAGTGGGAGTGTGTGTACGAGTGTGTTATTGTGTGTGATTGTGTTTGTGGTTGAGTTTCTGAGCGTCTGTGTGCAGGTGTGTGTGTCTGACAGTTTTAGTGTGGGTGTGAGTGCATGTGACTGTGAGAGTGTGTGTGCGTAGTTGTGTGAGTGGGAGTGAGTGTGTGAATGTGTATAAGATGGGGTGATTGTGTGTGTGTGATTGTGTGTGAGAATGTGTGTGAGTGAGTCTGGGTGTGTAGGTGTTTGATTGTGCTGATATCTGCGTGATTGTGTGTGTTTGTGAGTGTGTGTGACAGTGTGTGTGAGTGTAGGAGTGTCTGAGTGCCTGTGTGATTTCTGTATGTGAGTGTGTGTGTTTGATGATGCGTTTGTTTGTGTGTGTGTAGGTGTGTTAGTGGGACAGAGTGTGTATACGAGTGTGTGATTGTGTGTGAGTGTTTTTGTCTGTGAGTGGGTGTGTGTGTGTCTGTGTGTGCAGGTGAGAGTGTGTGACTATTTGTGATTGTCTTTGTGATTGCATGTGAGCCTGTGTTTGTGTGTTGGTTTGTTTGTGTGTGTAGGTGTGCGAGTGTGTTTGACAGTGTTTCAGTGTTAGTGCGTGTGTCTCTGTCAGTGTTTGTGTGAGTAGGAGTGTGAGTGTGTGTGACCGGGTTATTGTGAGTGTGAATGCGTGTGAGTCTGTGTGTCTGTGTGTTTGTGGGTGTGTCTACATGTGTGTAGGTGTGTGACTGTTTATGGCACTGTGTCAATGTGCGTGAGTGCTCATGTGTTTGTGTGTGTGTGTGAGTTTGTGAGAGTGTAAGTGTGATTGGGAATGAGTGTGTGAGTATGTATATGTGTGTGTCATTGTGTTTGTGTGTGTGTGAGTGTGTTTTTCCTTAGGTGTGTGTGTGACATTGTGTGAGTCTATGTGGGAGTGCATTTCTGTCTGAGTGTGTGTGTGTCTGAGTAAGGGTGAGAGTTTGTTAGGGTGTTTGTGAGTGCAGGTGTGTGAGTGGGAGTGAGAGAGTGAATGTGTATATGAGTGGGTGACTGTGTGTGTGTGCATGTGTGTGCCTGACAGTCTGAATATGTGGGTGTTTCTGTGTGTAGGTGTGTGAGTGTGTGTGTGACATTGTGTGAGTGTGTGTGACATTGTGTGAGTGTGTGTGAGTGCATATGAATCTGTGTGTGTTGGTGTGTGAGAAGGTATGCGAGACCTTGTGGCAGTGTGTGAGTGTGTGTATTTGTGACATTCTGTGAATGTGTGTTGGTGTCTCTGTGTGTGTATATGAGTGAGTGCAGCAGTGTGTGAGTGCAAATGAGTCTGTGAGTGTGTGTGGGTGTGAGTGTGTTTCTTTGTGAAATTTCAGTTGCGTGAGTTGGAGTGATTGTGTGAGTGTGTATATAAGTGTGCGATTGTGTGTGAGAGTGTGTGATTGTGTGTGAGTATGTGTGTGTGCATATATGTGTGTGTCTATGTGTAGGTGTGTGAATGTGTGTGTGCAATTGTGTGTGAGAATGTGGTTGTTTGTGTGTAGGTGTGTGAATGTGTGTGTGTGTTTGTGGGAGTGCAGTTGTGTGAGTGTTTGTGTGTGTGTGAGTGTGTATACGGGTGTGTGATTGTGTCTGAGTTGTTGTGATTGTGTGTGAGAATGTGAGTGAATGTGTCTGTGTGTATGTGTGTGAGTGTGTGAAACAGTGTCTCAGTCTTCGTGATTTTGTGTGGGTGTGTGAGAGTGTGTGTGAGCGTTTGAGTGTATGTGTTTCTTTTTGAGGGCCTTTGTGGTTAATATATGTGTGTGTGAGTGTGTGTGTGTAAGTGTGAGTGGGAGTGAGAGTGGGAGTGTGTGTACGAGTGTGTTATTGTGTGTGATTGTGTTTGTGGGTTTGTTTCTGAGCGTCTTTGTGTGCAGGTGTGTGTGTCTGACGGTTTTAGTGTGGGTGTGAGTGCATGTGACTCTGTGAGAGTGTGTGTGTGTAGTTGTGTGAGTGGGAGTGAGTGTGTGAATGTGTATACGATTGGGTGACTGTGGGTGTGTGTGAGTGTGTGTGAGAATGTGTGTGAGTGAGTCTGTGTGTGTAGGTGTGTGATTGTGCCGAAATCTGTGTGATTGCGTGTGTTTGTGTGTGTGTGTGACAGTGTGTGTGAGTGTAGGAGTGTCTGAGTGCCTGTGTGATTTCTGTATGTGAGTGTGTGTGTTTGATGATGCGTTTGTTTGTGTGTGTGTAGGTGTGTTAGTGGGAGAGAGTGTGTATATGAGTGTGTGATTGTGTGTGAGTGTTTTTGTCTGTGAGTGGGTGTGAGTGTGTCTGTGTGTGCAGGTGAGAGTGTGTCACTATTTGTGAGCGTGTTTGTGATTGCATTTGAGCCTGTGTTTGTCTGTTGGTTTGTTTGTGTGTTTAGGTGTGCGAGTGTGTTTGACAGTGTTTCAGTGTTATTGCGTGTGTGTCTGTAAGTGTTTGTGTGTGTAGGTGTGTGAGTGTGTGTGACCGGGTGATTGTGAGTGTGAATGCGTGTGAGTCTGTGTGTCTGTGTGTTTGTGGGTGTGTCTACATGTGTGTAGGTGTGTGACTTTTTATGGCACTGTGTCAATGTGCGTGAGTGCTCATGTGTCTGTGTGTGTGTGAGTTTGTGAGAGTGTAAGTGTGATTGGGAATGAGTGTGTGAGTATGTATATGAGTGTGTCATTGTGTTTGTGTGTGTGTGAGTGTGTTTTTGTTTAGGTCTGTGTGTGACATTGTGTGAGTCTATGTGGGAGTGCATTTCTGTCTGAGTGTGTGTGTGTCTGTGATTAAGGGTGAGAGTGTGTTAGGGTGTTTGTGAGAGTGCAGGTGTGAGAGTGGGAGTGAGTGAGTGTGTATATGAGTGTGTGACTGTGTGTGTGTGCATGTGTGAGTGTCTGGGAATTTTAGTGTGGGTGTGAGTGCATGTGACTCTGTGAGAGTGTGTGTGTAGTTGTGTGAGTGGGAGTGAGTGTGTGAATGTGTATACGATTGGGTGATTGTGTGTGAGTGTGTGTGATTGTGTGTGAGAATGTGTGTGTGTGAGTCTGTGTGTGTAGGTGTGTGATTGTGCCGAACCCTGTGTGATTGTGTGTGTTTGTGAGTGTGTGTGACAGTGTGTGTGAGTGTAGGAGTGTCTGAGTGCCTGTGTGATTTCTGTATGTGAGTGTGTGTGTGTTTGATGATGCGTTTTTTTGTGTGTGTGTAGGTGTGTTAGTGGGAGAGTGTGTGTATACGAGTGTGTGATTGTGTGTGAGTGTTTATGTCTGTGAGTGGGTGTGAGTGTGTCTGTGTGTGCAGGTGTGAGTGTGTCAGTATTTGTGAGTGTGTTTGTGATTGCATGTGAGCCTGTGTTTGTATGTTGGTTTGTTTGTGTGTGTAGGTGTGCGAGTGTGTTTGACAGTGTTTAAGGGTGAGTGCGTGTGTGTCTGTAAGTGTTTGTGTGAGTAGGTGAGTGAGTGTGTGTGACCGGGTGATTGTGTGTGTGAATGAGTGTGAGTCTGTGTGTCTGTGTGTTTGTGGGTGTGTCTACATGTGTGTAGGTGTGTGACTGTTTATGGCACTGTGTCAATGCGCGTGAGTGCTCATGTGTCTGTGTGTGTGTGTGTGTGAGTTGGTGAGAGTGTCAGTGTGATTGGTAATGAGTGTGTGAGTATGTATATGAGTGTGTCATTGTGTTTGTGTGTGTGTGAGTGTGTTTTTGTTTAGGTCTGTGTGTGACATTGTGTGAGTCTATGTGGGAGTGCATTTCTGTCTGAGTGTGTGTGTGTCTGTGATTAAGGGTGAGAGTGTGTTAGGGTGTTTGTGAGAGTGCAGGTGTGAGAGTGGGAGTGAGTGAGTGTGTATATGAGTGTGTGACTGTGTGTGTGTGCAGGTGTGAGTGTCTGGGAGTTTTAGTGTGGGTGTGAGTGCATGTGACTCTGTGAGAGTGTGTGTGTAGTTGTGTGAGTGGGAGTGAGTGTGTGAATGTGTATACGATTGGGTGACTGTGTGTGAGTGTGTGTGATTGTGTGTGAGAATGTGTGTGAGTGAGTCTGTGTGTGTAGGTGTGTGATTGTGCCGAACCCTGTGTGATTGCGGGTGTTTGTGAGTGTGTGTGACAGTGTGTGTGAGTGTAGGAGTGTCTGAGTGCCTGTGTGATTTCTGTATGTGAGTGTGTGTGTGTTTGATGATGCGTTTTTTTTTGTGTGTGTAGGTGTGTTAGTGGGAGAGTGTGTGTATACGAGTGTGTGATTGTGTGTGAGTGTTTATGTCTGTGAGTGGGTGTGAGTGTGTCTGTGTGTGCAGGTGTGAGTGTGTCAGTATTTGTGAGTGTGTTTGTGTTTGCATGTGAGCCTGTGTTTGTGTGTTGGTTTGTTTGTGTGTGTAGGTGTGCGAGTGTGTTTGGCAATGTTTCACTGTTATTGCGTGAGTGTCTGTAAGTGTTTGTGTGAGTAGGTGTGTGAGTGTGTGTGACCGGGTGATTGTGTGTGTGAATGCGTGTGAGTCTGTGTGTCTGTGTGTTTGTGGGTGTGTCTACATGTGTGTAGGTGTGTGACTGTTTATGGCACTGTGTCAATGTGCGTGAGTGCTCATGTGTATGTGTGTGTGTGTGAGATTGTGAGAGTGTAGGTGTGATTGGGTATGAGTGTGTGAGTGTGTATATGAGTGCGTCATTGTGTTTGTGTGTGTGTGAGTGTGTTTTTGTTTAGGTGTGTGTGTGACATTGTGTGAGTCTATGTGGGAGTTCATTTCTCTCTGAGTGTTTGTGTGTCTGTGTGTAAGTGTCAGAGTGTGTTAGGGTGTTTGTGAGAGTGCAGGGGTGTGAGTGGGATTGTGTGAGTGTATGTGTATATGAGTGGGTGACTGTGTGTTTGCATGTGTGTTGCCTGACAGTCTGAATATGTGGGTGTATCTGTGTGTAGGTGTGTGAGTGTGTGTGTGACATTGTGTGAGTGTGTGTGAGTGCATGTGAATCTGTGTGTGTTTGTGTGTGAGTAGGTGTGCGAGAGCTTGTGGCAGTGTGTGAGTGTGTGTGTTTGTGACATTCTGTGATTGTGTGTTGGTGTCTCTGTGTGTGTAGATGTGTGAGTGCAGCAGTGTGTGAGTGTGTGAGTGGGAATGTGTCTGTGAGTCTGTGTGGGTGTGAGTGTTTCTTTGTGAAATTCTAGTTGTGTGAGTGGGAGTGATTGTGTGAGTGTGTATATAAGTGTGCGATTGTGTGTGAGTGTGTGTGAGTATGTGTGTGTGCCTATATGTGTGTGTGTCTATGTGTAGGTGCGTAATTGTGTGTGTGCAAATGTGTGTGAGAATTTGGGTGCTTCTGTGTGTAGGTGTGTGAATGTGTGAGTGTGTTTGTGAGAGTGTAGTTGTGTGACTGTTTGTGTGTGTGTGAGTGTGTATACGGGTGTGTGATTGTGTCTGAGTTTTTGTGATTGTGTGTGAGAATGTGAGTGAATGTGTCTGTGTGTATGTGTGTGAGTGTGTGAAACAGTGTCTCAGTCTTCGTGATTTTGTGTGGGTGTGTGAGAGTGTGTGTGAGCGTTTGAGTGTAGGTGTTTCTTTTTGAGGGACTTTGTGGTTAATATATGTGTGTGTGTGAGTGTGTGTGTGTAAGTATGAGTGGGAGTGAGAGTGGGAGTGTGTGTACGAGTGTGTTATTGTGTGTGATTGTGTTTGTGGTTGAGTTTCTGAGCGTCTGTGTGCAGGTGTGTGTGTCTGACAGTTTTAGTGTGGGTGTGAGTGCATGTGACTGTGAGAGTGTGTGTGCGTAGTTGTGTGAGTGGGAGTGAGTGTGTGAATGTGTATAAGATGGGGTGATTGTGTGTGTGTGATTGTGTGTGAGAATGTGTGTGAGTGAGTCTGGGTGTGTAGGTGTTTGATTGTGCTGATATCTGCGTGATTGTGTGTGTTTGTGAGTGTGTGTGACAGTGTGTGTGAGTGTAGGAGTGTCTGAGTGCCTGTGTGATTTCTGTATGTGAGTGTGTGTGTTTGATGATGCGTTTGTTTGTGTGTGTGTAGGTGTGTTAGTGGGACAGAGTGTGTATACGAGTGTGTGATTGTGTGTGAGTGTTTTTGTCTGTGAGTGGGTGTGTGTGTGTCTGTGTGTGCAGGTGAGAGTGTGTGACTATTTGTGATTGTCTTTGTGATTGCATGTGAGCCTGTGTTTGTGTGTTGGTTTGTTTGTGTGTGTAGGTGTGCGAGTGTGTTTGACAGTGTTTCAGTGTTAGTGCGTGTGTCTCTGTCAGTGTTTGTGTGAGTAGGAGTGTGAGTGTGTGTGACCGGGTTATTGTGAGTGTGAATGCGTGTGAGTCTGTGTGTCTGTGTGTTTGTGGGTGTGTCTACATGTGTGTAGGTGTGTGACTGTTTATGGCACTGTGTCAATGTGCGTGAGTGCTCATGTGTTTGTGTGTGTGTGTGAGTTTGTGAGAGTGTAAGTGTGATTGGGAATGAGTGTGTGAGTATGTATATGTGTGTCATTGTGTTTGTGTGGGTGTGAGTGTGTTTTTCCTTAGGTGTGTGTGTGACATTGTGTGAGTCTATGTGGGAGTGCATTTCTGTCTGAGTGTGTGTGTGTCTGAGTAAGGGTGAGAGTTTGTTAGGGTGTTTGTGAGTGCAGGTGTGTGAGTGGGAGTGAGAGAGTGAATGTGTATATGAGTGGGTGACTGTGTGTGTGTGCATGTGTGTGCCTGACAGTCTGAATATGTGGGTGTTTCTGTGTGTAGGTGTGTGAGTGTGTGTGTGACATTGTGTGAGTGTGTGTGACATTGTGTGAGTGTGTGTGAGTGCATATGAATCTGTGTGTGTTGGTGTGTGAGAAGGTATGCGAGACCTTGTGGCAGTGTGTGAGTGTGTGTATTTGTGACATTCTGTGAATGTGTGTTGGTGTCTCTGTGTGTGTATATGAGTGAGTGCAGCAGTGTGTGAGTGCAAATGAGTCTGTGAGTGTGTGTGGGTGTGAGTGTGTTTCTTTGTGAAATTTCAGTTGCGTGAGTTGGAGTGATTGTGTGAGTGTGTATATAAGTGTGCGATTGTGTGTGAGAGTGTGTGATTGTGTGTGAGTATGTGTGTGTGCATATATGTGTGTGTCTATGTGTAGGTGTGTGAATGTGTGTGTGCAATTGTGTGTGAGAATGTGGTTGTTTGTGTGTAGGTGTGTGAATGTGTGTGTGTGTTTGTGGGAGTGCAGTTGTGTGAGTGTTTGTGTGTGTGTGAGTGTGTATACGGGTGTGTGATTGTGTCTGAGTTGTTGTGATTGTGTGTGAGAATGTGAGTGAATGTGTCTGTGTGTATGTGTGTGAGTGTGTGAAACAGTGTCTCAGTCTTCGTGATTTTGTGTGGGTGTGTGAGAGTGTGTGTGAGCGTTTGAGTGTATGTGTTTCTTTTTGAGGGCCTTTGTGGTTAATATATGTGTGTGTGAGTGTGTGTGTGTAAGTGTGAGTGGGAGTGAGAGTGGGAGTGTGTGTACGAGTGTGTTATTGTGTGTGATTGTGTTTGTGGGTTTGTTTCTGAGCGTCTTTGTGTGCAGGTGTGTGTGTCTGACGGTTTTAGTGTGGGTGTGAGTGCATGTGACTCTGTGAGAGTGTGTGTGTGTAGTTGTGTGAGTGGGAGTGAGTGTGTGAATGTGTATACGATTGGGTGACTGTGGGTGTGTGTGAGTGTGTGTGAGAATGTGTGTGAGTGAGTCTGTGTGTGTAGGTGTGTGATTGTGCCGAAATCTGTGTGATTGCGTGTGTTTGTGTGTGTGTGTGACAGTGTGTGTGAGTGTAGGAGTGTCTGAGTGCCTGTGTGATTTCTGTATGTGAGTGTGTGTGTTTGATGATGCGTTTGTTTGTGTGTGTGTAGGTGTGTTAGTGGGAGAGAGTGTGTATATGAGTGTGTGATTGTGTGTGAGTGTTTTTGTCTGTGAGTGGGTGTGAGTGTGTCTGTGTGTGCAGGTGAGAGTGTGTCACTATTTGTGAGCGTGTTTGTGATTGCATTTGAGCCTGTGTTTGTCTGTTGGTTTGTTTGTGTGTTTAGGTGTGCGAGTGTGTTTGACAGTGTTTCAGTGTTATTGCGTGTGTGTCTGTAAGTGTTTGTGTGTGTAGGTGTGTGAGTGTGTGTGACCGGGTGATTGTGAGTGTGAATGCGTGTGAGTCTGTGTGTCTGTGTGTTTGTGGGTGTGTCTACATGTGTGTAGGTGTGTGACTTTTTATGGCACTGTGTCAATGTGCGTGAGTGCTCATGTGTCTGTGTGTGTGTGAGTTTGTGAGAGTGTAAGTGTGATTGGGAATGAGTGTGTGAGTATGTATATGAGTGTGTCATTGTGTTTGTGTGTGTGTGAGTGTGTTTTTGTTTAGGTCTGTGTGTGACATTGTGTGAGTCTATGTGGGAGTGCATTTCTGTCTGAGTGTGTGTGTGTCTGTGATTAAGGGTGAGAGTGTGTTAGGGTGTTTGTGAGAGTGCAGGTGTGAGAGTGGGAGTGAGTGAGTGTGTATATGAGTGTGTGACTGTGTGTGTGTGCATGTGTGAGTGTCTGGGAATTTTAGTGTGGGTGTGAGTGCATGTGACTCTGTGAGAGTGTGTGTGTAGTTGTGTGAGTGGGAGTGAGTGTGTGAATGTGTATACGATTGGGTGATTGTGTGTGAGTGTGTGTGATTGTGTGTGAGAATGTGTGTGTGTGAGTCTGTGTGTGTAGGTGTGTGATTGTGCCGAACCCTGTGTGATTGTGTGTGTTTGTGAGTGTGTGTGACAGTGTGTGTGAGTGTAGGAGTGTCTGAGTGCCTGTGTGATTTCTGTATGTGAGTGTGTGTGTGTTTGATGATGCGTTTTTTTGTGTGTGTGTAGGTGTGTTAGTGGGAGAGTGTGTGTATACGAGTGTGTGATTGTGTGTGAGTGTTTATGTCTGTGAGTGGGTGTGAGTGTGTCTGTGTGTGCAGGTGTGAGTGTGTCAGTATTTGTGAGTGTGTTTGTGATTGCATGTGAGCCTGTGTTTGTATGTTGGTTTGTTTGTGTGTGTAGGTGTGCGAGTGTGTTTGACAGTGTTTAAGGGTGAGTGCGTGTGTGTCTGTAAGTGTTTGTGTGAGTAGGTGAGTGAGTGTGTGTGACCGGGTGATTGTGTGTGTGAATGAGTGTGAGTCTGTGTGTCTGTGTGTTTGTGGGTGTGTCTACATGTGTGTAGGTGTGTGACTGTTTATGGCACTGTGTCAATGCGCGTGAGTGCTCATGTGTCTGTGTGTGTGTGTGTGTGAGTTGGTGAGAGTGTCAGTGTGATTGGTAATGAGTGTGTGAGTATGTATATGAGTGTGTCATTGTGTTTGTGTGTGTGTGAGTGTGTTTTTGTTTAGGTCTGTGTGTGACATTGTGTGAGTCTATGTGGGAGTGCATTTCTGTCTGAGTGTGTGTGTGTCTGTGATTAAGGGTGAGAGTGTGTTAGGGTGTTTGTGAGAGTGCAGGTGTGAGAGTGGGAGTGAGTGAGTGTGTATATGAGTGTGTGACTGTGTGTGTGTGCAGGTGTGAGTGTCTGGGAGTTTTAGTGTGGGTGTGAGTGCATGTGACTCTGTGAGAGTGTGTGTGTAGTTGTGTGAGTGGGAGTGAGTGTGTGAATGTGTATACGATTGGGTGACTGTGTGTGAGTGTGTGTGATTGTGTGTGAGAATGTGTGTGAGTGAGTCTGTGTGTGTAGGTGTGTGATTGTGCCGAACCCTGTGTGATTGCGGGTGTTTGTGAGTGTGTGTGACAGTGTGTGTGAGTGTAGGAGTGTCTGAGTGCCTGTGTGATTTCTGTATGTGAGTGTGTGTGTGTTTGATGATGCGTTTTTTTGTGTGTGTGTAGGTGTGTTAGTGGGAGAGTGTGTGTATACGAGTGTGTGATTGTGTGTGAGTGTTTATGTCTGTGAGTGGGTGTGAGTGTGTCTGTGTGTGCAGGTGTGAGTGTGTCAGTATTTGTGAGTGTGTTTGTGTTTGCATGTGAGCCTGTGTTTGTGTGTTGGTTTGTTTGTGTGTGTAGGTGTGCGAGTGTGTTTGGCAATGTTTCACTGTTATTGCGTGAGTGTCTGTAAGTGTTTGTGTGAGTAGGTGTGTGAGTGTGTGTGACCGGGTGATTGTGTGTGTGAATGCGTGTGAGTCTGTGTGTCTGTGTGTTTGTGGGTGTGTCTACATGTGTGTAGGTGTGTGACTGTTTATGGCACTGTGTCAATGTGCGTGAGTGCTCATGTGTATGTGTGTGTGTGTGAGATTGTGAGAGTGTAGGTGTGATTGGGTATGAGTGTGTGAGTGTGTATATGAGTGCGTCATTGTGTTTGTGTGTGTGTGAGTGTGTTTTTGTTTAGGTGTGTGTGTGACATTGTGTGAGTCTATGTGGGAGTTCATTTCTCTCTGAGTGTTTGTGTGTCTGTGTGTAAGTGTCAGAGTGTGTTAGGGTGTTTGTGAGAGTGCAGGGGTGTGAGTGGGATTGTGTGAGTGTATGTGTATATGAGTGGGTGACTGTGTGTTTGCATGTGTGTTGCCTGACAGTCTGAATATGTGGGTGTATCTGTGTGTAGGTGTGTGAGTGTGTGTGTGACATTGTGTGAGTGTGTGTGAGTGCATGTGAATCTGTGTGTGTTTGTGTGTGAGTAGGTGTGCGAGAGCTTGTGGCAGTGTGTGAGTGTGTGTGTTTGTGACATTCTGTGATTGTGTGTTGGTGTCTCTGTGTGTGTAGATGTGTGAGTGCAGCAGTGTGTGAGTGTGTGAGTGGGAATGTGTCTGTGAGTGTGTGTGGGTGTGAGTGTTTCTTTGTGAAATTCTAGTTGTGTGAGTGGGAGTGATTGTGTGAGTGTGTATATAAGTGTGCGATTGTGTGTGAGTGTGTGTGAGTATGTGTGTGTGCCTATATGTGTGTGTGTCTATGTGTAGGTGCGTAATTGTGTGTGTGCAAATGTGTGTGAGAATTTGGGTGCTTCTGTGTGTAGGTGTGTGAATGTGTGAGTGTGTTTGTGAGAGTGTAGTTGTGTGAGTGTTTGTGTGTGTGTGAGTGTGTATACGGGTGTGTGATTGTGTCTGAGTTTTTGTGATTGTGTGTGAGAATGTGAGTGAATGTGTCTGTGTGTATGTGTGTGAGTGTGTGAAACAGTGTCTCAGTCTTCGTGATTTTGTGTGGGTGTGTGAGAGTGTGTGTGAGCGTTTGAGTGTAGGTGTTTCTTTTTGAGGGACTTTGTGGTTAATATATGTGTGTGTGTGAGTGTGTGTGTGTAAGTATGAGTGGGAGTGAGAGTGGGAGTGTGTGTACGAGTGTGTTATTGTGTGTGATTGTGTTTGTGGTTGAGTTTCTGAGCGTCTGTGTGCAGGTGTGTGTGTCTGACAGTTTTAGTGTGGGTGTGAGTGCATGTGACTGTGAGAGTGTGTGTGCGTAGTTGTGTGAGTGGGAGTGAGTGTGTGAATGTGTATAAGATGGGGTGATTGTGTGTGTGTGATTGTGTGTGAGAATGTGTGTGAGTGAGTCTGGGTGTGTAGGTGTTTGATTGTGCTGATATCTGCGTGATTGTGTGTGTTTGTGAGTGTGTGTGACAGTGTGTGTGAGTGTAGGAGTGTCTGAGTGCCTGTGTGATTTCTGTATGTGAGTGTGTGTGTTTGATGATGCGTTTGTTTGTGTGTGTGTAGGTGTGTTAGTGGGACAGAGTGTGTATACGAGTGTGTGATTGTGTGTGAGTGTTTTTGTCTGTGAGTGGGTGTGTGTGTGTCTGTGTGTGCAGGTGAGAGTGTGTGACTATTTGTGATTGTCTTTGTGATTGCATGTGAGCCTGTGTTTGTGTGTTGGTTTGTTTGTGTGTGTAGGTGTGCGAGTGTGTTTGACAGTGTTTCAGTGTTAGTGCGTGTGTCTCTGTCAGTGTTTGTGTGAGTAGGAGTGTGAGTGTGTGTGACCGGGTTATTGTGAGTGTGAATGCGTGTGAGTCTGTGTGTCTGTGTGTTTGTGGGTGTGTCTACATGTGTGTAGGTGTGTGACTGTTTATGGCACTGTGTCAATGTGCGTGAGTGCTCATGTGTTTGTGTGTGTGTGTGAGTTTGTGAGAGTGTAAGTGTGATTGGGAATGAGTGTGTGAGTATGTATATGTGTGTGTCATTGTGTTTGTGTGGGTGTGAGTGTGTTTTTCCTTAGGTGTGTGTGTGACATTGTGTGAGTCTATGTGGGAGTGCATTTCTGTCTGAGTGTGTGTGTGTCTGAGTAAGGGTGAGAGTTTGTTAGGGTGTTTGTGAGTGCAGGTGTGTGAGTGGGAGTGAGAGAGTGAATGTGTATATGAGTGGGTGACTGTGTGTGTGTGCATGTGTGTGCCTGACAGTCTGAATATGTGGGTGTTTCTGTGTGTAGGTGTGTGAGTGTGTGTGTGACATTGTGTGAGTGTGTGTGACATTGTGTGAGTGTGTGTGAGTGCATATGAATCTGTGTGTGTTGGTGTGTGAGAAGGTATGCGAGACCTTGTGGCAGTGTGTGAGTGTGTGTATTTGTGACATTCTGTGAATGTGTGTTGGTGTCTCTGTGTGTGTATATGAGTGAGTGCAGCAGTGTGTGAGTGCAAATGAGTCTGTGAGTGTGTGTGGGTGTGAGTGTGTTTCTTTGTGAAATTTCAGTTGCGTGAGTTGGAGTGATTGTGTGAGTGTGTATATAAGTGTGCGATTGTGTGTGAGAGTGTGTGATTGTGTGTGAGTATGTGTGTGTGCATATATGTGTGTGTCTATGTGTAGGTGTGTGAATGTGTGTGTGCAATTGTGTGTGAGAATGTGGTTGTTTGTGTGTAGGTGTGTGAATGTGTGTGTGTGTTTGTGGGAGTGCAGTTGTGTGAGTGTTTGTGTGTGTGTGAGTGTGTATACGGGTGTGTGATGGTGTCTGAGTTGTTGTGATTGTGTGTGAGAATGTGAGTGAATGTGTCTGTGTGTATGTGTGTGAGTGTGTGAAACAGTGTCTCAGTCTTCGTGATTTTGTGTGGGTGTGTGAGAGTGTGTGTGAGCGTTTGAGTGTATGTGTTTCTTTTTGAGGGCCTTTGTGGTTAATATATGTGTGTGTGAGTGTGTGTGTGTAAGTGTGAGTGGGAGTGAGAGTGGGAGTGTGTGTACGAGTGTGTTATTGTGTGTGATTGTGTTTGTGGGTTTGTTTCTGAGCGTCTTTGTGTGCAGGTGTGTGTGTCTGACGGTTTTAGTGTGGGTGTGAGTGCATGTGACTCTGTGAGAGTGTGTGTGTGTAGTTGTGTGAGTGGGAGTGAGTGTGTGAATGTGTATACGATTGGGTGACTGTGGGTGTGTGTGAGTGTGTGTGAGAATGTGTGTGAGTGAGTCTGTGTGTGTAGGTGTGTGATTGTGCCGAAATCTGTGTGATTGCGTGTGTTTGTGTGTGTGTGTGACAGTGTGTGTGAGTGTAGGAGTGTCTGAGTGCCTGTGTGATTTCTGTATGTGAGTGTGTGTGTTTGATGATGCGTTTGTTTGTGTGTGTGTAGGTGTGTTAGTGGGAGAGAGTGTGTATATGAGTGTGTGATTGTGTGTGAGTGTTTTTGTCTGTGAGTGGGTGTGAGTGTGTCTGTGTGTGCAGGTGAGAGTGTGTCACTATTTGTGAGCGTGTTTGTGATTGCATTTGAGCCTGTGTTTGTCTGTTGGTTTGTTTGTGTGTTTAGGTGTGCGAGTGTGTTTGACAGTGTTTCAGTGTTATTGCGTGTGTGTCTGTAAGTGTTTGTGTGTGTAGGTGTGTGAGTGTGTGTGACCGGGTGATTGTGAGTGTGAATGCGTGTGAGTCTGTGTGTCTGTGTGTTTGTGGGTGTGTCTACATGTGTGTAGGTGTGTGACTTTTTATGGCACTGTGTCAATGTGCGTGAGTGCTCATGTGTCTGTGTGTGTGTGAGTTTGTGAGAGTGTAAGTGTGATTGGGAATGAGTGTGTGAGTATGTATATGAGTGTGTCATTGTGTTTGTGTGTGTGTGAGTGTGTTTTTGTTTAGGTCTGTGTGTGACATTGTGTGAGTCTATGTGGGAGTGCATTTCTGTCTGAGTGTGTGTGTGTCTGTGATTAAGGGTGAGAGTGTGTTAGGGTGTTTGTGAGAGTGCAGGTGTGAGAGTGGGAGTGAGTGAGTGTGTATATGAGTGTGTGACTGTGTGTGTGTGCATGTGTGAGTGTCTGGGAATTTTAGTGTGGGTGTGAGTGCATGTGACTCTGTGAGAGTGTGTGTGTAGTTGTGTGAGTGGGAGTGAGTGTGTGAATGTGTATACGATTGGGTGATTGTGTGTGAGTGTGTGTGATTGTGTGTGAGAATGTGTGTGTGTGAGTCTGTGTGTGTAGGTGTGTGATTGTGCCGAACCCTGTGTGATTGTGTGTGTTTGTGAGTGTGTGTGACAGTGTGTGTGAGTGTAGGAGTGTCTGAGTGCCTGTGTGATTTCTGTATGTGAGTGTGTGTGTGTTTGATGATGCGTTTTTTTGTGTGTGTGTAGGTGTGTTAGTGGGAGAGTGTGTGTATACGAGTGTGTGATTGTGTGTGAGTGTTTATGTCTGTGAGTGGGTGTGAGTGTGTCTGTGTGTGCAGGTGTGAGTGTGTCAGTATTTGTGAGTGTGTTTGTGATTGCATGTGAGCCTGTGTTTGTATGTTGGTTTGTTTGTGTGTGTAGGTGTGCGAGTGTGTTTGACAGTGTTTAAGGGTGAGTGCGTGTGTGTCTGTAAGTGTTTGTGTGAGTAGGTGAGTGAGTGTGTGTGACCGGGTGATTGTGTGTGTGAATGAGTGTGAGTCTGTGTGTCTGTGTGTTTGTGGGTGTGTCTACATGTGTGTAGGTGTGTGACTGTTTATGGCACTGTGTCAATGCGCGTGAGTGCTCATGTGTCTGTGTGTGTGTGTGTGTGAGTTGGTGAGAGTGTCAGTGTGATTGGTAATGAGTGTGTGAGTATGTATATGAGTGTGTCATTGTGTTTGTGTGTGTGTGAGTGTGTTTTTGTTTAGGTCTGTGTGTGACATTGTGTGAGTCTATGTGGGAGTGCATTTCTGTCTGAGTGTGTGTGTGTCTGTGATTAAGGGTGAGAGTGTGTTAGGGTGTTTGTGAGAGTGCAGGTGTGAGAGTGGGAGTGAGTGAGTGTGTATATGAGTGTGTGACTGTGTGTGTGTGCAGGTGTGAGTGTCTGGGAGTTTTAGTGTGGGTGTGAGTGCATGTGACTCTGTGAGAGTGTGTGTGTAGTTGTGTGAGTGGGAGTGAGTGTGTGAATGTGTATACGATTGGGTGACTGTGTGTGAGTGTGTGTGATTGTGTGTGAGAATGTGTGTGAGTGAGTCTGTGTGTGTAGGTGTGTGATTGTGCCGAACCCTGTGTGATTGCGGGTGTTTGTGAGTGTGTGTGACAGTGTGTGTGAGTGTAGGAGTGTCTGAGTGCCTGTGTGATTTCTGTATGTGAGTGTGTGTGTGTTTGATGATGCGTTTTTTTGTGTGTGTGTAGGTGTGTTAGTGGGAGAGTGTGTGTATACGAGTGTGTGATTGTGTGTGAGTGTTTATGTCTGTGAGTGGGTGTGAGTGTGTCTGTGTGTGCAGGTGTGAGTGTGTCAGTATTTGTGAGTGTGTTTGTGTTTGCATGTGAGCCTGTGTTTGTGTGTTGGTTTGTTTGTGTGTGTAGGTGTGCGAGTGTGTTTGGCAATGTTTCACTGTTATTGCGTGAGTGTCTGTAAGTGTTTGTGTGAGTAGGTGTGTGAGTGTGTGTGACCGGGTGATTGTGTGTGTGAATGCGTGTGAGTCTGTGTGTCTGTGTGTTTGTGGGTGTGTCTACATGTGTGTAGGTGTGTGACTGTTTATGGCACTGTGTCAATGTGCGTGAGTGCTCATGTGTATGTGTGTGTGTGTGAGATTGTGAGAGTGTAGGTGTGATTGGGTATGAGTGTGTGAGTGTGTATATGAGTGCGTCATTGTGTTTGTGTGTGTGTGAGTGTGTTTTTGTTTAGGTGTGTGTGTGACATTGTGTGAGTCTATGTGGGAGTTCATTTCTCTCTGAGTGTTTGTGTGTCTGTGTGTAAGTGTCAGAGTGTGTTAGGGTGTTTGTGAGAGTGCAGGGGTGTGAGTGGGATTGTGTGAGTGTATGTGTATATGAGTGGGTGACTGTGTGTTTGCATGTGTGTTGCCTGACAGTCTGAATATGTGGGTGTATCTGTGTGTAGGTGTGTGAGTGTGTGTGTGACATTGTGTGAGTGTGTGTGAGTGCATGTGAATCTGTGTGTGTTTGTGTGTGAGTAGGTGTGCGAGAGCTTGTGGCAGTGTGTGAGTGTGTGTGTTTGTGACATTCTGTGATTGTGTGTTGGTGTCTCTGTGTGTGTAGATGTGTGAGTGCAGCAGTGTGTGAGTGTGTGAGTGGGAATGTGTCTGTGAGTGTGTGTGGGTGTGAGTGTTTCTTTGTGAAATTCTAGTTGTGTGAGTGGGAGTGATTGTGTGAGTGTGTATATAAGTGTGCGATTGTGTGTGAGTGTGTGTGAGTATGTGTGTGTGCCTATATGTGTGTGTGTCTATGTGTAGGTGCGTAATTGTGTGTGTGCAAATGTGTGTGAGAATTTGGGTGCTTCTGTGTGTAGGTGTGTGAATGTGTGAGTGTGTTTGTGAGAGTGTAGTTGTGTGAGTGTTTGTGTGTGTGTGAGTGTGTATACGGGTGTGTGATTGTGTCTGAGTTTTTGTGATTGTGTGTGAGAATGTGAGTGAATGTGTCTGTGTGTATGTGTGTGAGTGTGTGAAACAGTGTCTCAGTCTTCGTGATTTTGTGTGGGTGTGTGAGAGTGTGTGTGAGCGTTTGAGTGTAGGTGTTTCTTTTTGAGGGACTTTGTGGTTAATATATGTGTGTGTGTGAGTGTGTGTGTGTAAGTATGAGTGGGAGTGAGAGTGGGAGTGTGTGTACGAGTGTGTTATTGTGTGTGATTGTGTTTGTGGTTGAGTTTCTGAGCGTCTGTGTGCAGGTGTGTGTGTCTGACAGTTTTAGTGTGGGTGTGAGTGCATGTGACTGTGAGAGTGTGTGTGCGTAGTTGTGTGAGTGGGAGTGAGTGTGTGAATGTGTATAAGATGGGGTGATTGTGTGTGTGTGATTGTGTGTGAGAATGTGTGTGAGTGAGTCTGGGTGTGTAGGTGTTTGATTGTGCTGATATCTGCGTGATTGTGTGTGTTTGTGAGTGTGTGTGACAGTGTGTGTGAGTGTAGGAGTGTCTGAGTGCCTGTGTGATTTCTGTATGTGAGTGTGTGTGTTTGATGATGCGTTTGTTTGTGTGTGTGTAGGTGTGTTAGTGGGACAGAGTGTGTATACGAGTGTGTGATTGTGTGTGAGTGTTTTTGTCTGTGAGTGGGTGTGTGTGTGTCTGTGTGTGCAGGTGAGAGTGTGTGACTATTTGTGATTGTCTTTGTGATTGCATGTGAGCCTGTGTTTGTGTGTTGGTTTGTTTGTGTGTGTAGGTGTGCGAGTGTGTTTGACAGTGTTTCAGTGTTAGTGCGTGTGTCTCTGTCAGTGTTTGTGTGAGTAGGAGTGTGAGTGTGTGTGACCGGGTTATTGTGAGTGTGAATGCGTGTGAGTCTGTGTGTCTGTGTGTTTGTGGGTGTGTCTACATGTGTGTAGGTGTGTGACTGTTTATGGCACTGTGTCAATGTGCGTGAGTGCTCATGTGTTTGTGTGTGTGTGTGAGTTTGTGAGAGTGTAAGTGTGATTGGGAATGAGTGTGTGAGTATGTATATGTGTGTGTCATTGTGTTTGTGTGGGTGTGAGTGTGTTTTTCCTTAGGTGTGTGTGTGACATTGTGTGAGTCTATGTGGGAGTGCATTTCTGTCTGAGTGTGTGTGTGTCTGAGTAAGGGTGAGAGTTTGTTAGGGTGTTTGTGAGTGCAGGTGTGTGAGTGGGAGTGAGAGAGTGAATGTGTATATGAGTGGGTGACTGTGTGTGTGTGCATGTGTGTGCCTGACAGTCTGAATATGTGGGTGTTTCTGTGTGTAGGTGTGTGAGTGTGTGTGTGACATTGTGTGAGTGTGTGTGACATTGTGTGAGTGTGTGTGAGTGCATATGAATCTGTGTGTGTTGGTGTGTGAGAAGGTATGCGAGACCTTGTGGCAGTGTGTGAGTGTGTGTATTTGTGACATTCTGTGAATGTGTGTTGGTGTCTCTGTGTGTGTATATGAGTGAGTGCAGCAGTGTGTGAGTGCAAATGAGTCTGTGAGTGTGTGTGGGTGTGAGTGTGTTTCTTTGTGAAATTTCAGTTGCGTGAGTTGGAGTGATTGTGTGAGTGTGTATATAAGTGTGCGATTGTGTGTGAGAGTGTGTGATTGTGTGTGAGTATGTGTGTGTGCATATATGTGTGTGTCTATGTGTAGGTGTGTGAATGTGTGTGTGCAATTGTGTGTGAGAATGTGGTTGTTTGTGTGTAGGTGTGTGAATGTGTGTGTGTGTTTGTGGGAGTGCAGTTGTGTGAGTGTTTGTGTGTGTGTGAGTGTGTATACGGGTGTGTGATTGTGTCTGAGTTGTTGTGATTGTGTGTGAGAATGTGAGTGAATGTGTCTGTGTGTATGTGTGTGAGTGTGTGAAACAGTGTCTCAGTCTTCGTGATTTTGTGTGGGTGTGTGAGAGTGTGTGTGAGCGTTTGAGTGTATGTGTTTCTTTTTGAGGGCCTTTGTGGTTAATATATGTGTGTGTGAGTGTGTGTGTGTAAGTGTGAGTGGGAGTGAGAGTGGGAGTGTGTGTACGAGTGTGTTATTGTGTGTGATTGTGTTTGTGGGTTTGTTTCTGAGCGTCTTTGTGTGCAGGTGTGTGTGTCTGACGGTTTTAGTGTGGGTGTGAGTGCATGTGACTCTGTGAGAGTGTGTGTGTGTAGTTGTGTGAGTGGGAGTGAGTGTGTGAATGTGTATACGATTGGGTGACTGTGGGTGTGTGTGAGTGTGTGTGAGAATGTGTGTGAGTGAGTCTGTGTGTGTAGGTGTGTGATTGTGCCGAAATCTGTGTGATTGCGTGTGTTTGTGTGTGTGTGTGACAGTGTGTGTGAGTGTAGGAGTGTCTGAGTGCCTGTGTGATTTCTGTATGTGAGTGTGTGTGTTTGATGATGCGTTTGTTTGTGTGTGTGTAGGTGTGTTAGTGGGAGAGAGTGTGTATATGAGTGTGTGATTGTGTGTGAGTGTTTTTGTCTGTGAGTGGGTGTGAGTGTGTCTGTGTGTGCAGGTGAGAGTGTGTCACTATTTGTGAGCGTGTTTGTGATTGCATTTGAGCCTGTGTTTGTCTGTTGGTTTGTTTGTGTGTTTAGGTGTGCGAGTGTGTTTGACAGTGTTTCAGTGTTATTGCGTGTGTGTCTGTAAGTGTTTGTGTGTGTAGGTGTGTGAGTGTGTGTGACCGGGTGATTGTGAGTGTGAATGCGTGTGAGTCTGTGTGTCTGTGTGTTTGTGGGTGTGTCTACATGTGTGTAGGTGTGTGACTTTTTATGGCACTGTGTCAATGTGCGTGAGTGCTCATGTGTCTGTGTGTGTGTGAGTTTGTGAGAGTGTAAGTGTGATTGGGAATGAGTGTGTGAGTATGTATATGAGTGTGTCATTGTGTTTGTGTGTGTGTGAGTGTGTTTTTGTTTAGGTCTGTGTGTGACATTGTGTGAGTCTATGTGGGAGTGCATTTCTGTCTGAGTGTGTGTGTGTCTGTGATTAAGGGTGAGAGTGTGTTAGGGTGTTTGTGAGAGTGCAGGTGTGAGAGTGGGAGTGAGTGAGTGTGTATATGAGTGTGTGACTGTGTGTGTGTGCATGTGTGAGTGTCTGGGAATTTTAGTGTGGGTGTGAGTGCATGTGACTCTGTGAGAGTGTGTGTGTAGTTGTGTGAGTGGGAGTGAGTGTGTGAATGTGTATACGATTGGGTGATTGTGTGTGAGTGTGTGTGATTGTGTGTGAGAATGTGTGTGTGTGAGTCTGTGTGTGTAGGTGTGTGATTGTGCCGAACCCTGTGTGATTGTGTGTGTTTGTGAGTGTGTGTGACAGTGTGTGTGAGTGTAGGAGTGTCTGAGTGCCTGTGTGATTTCTGTATGTGAGTGTGTGTGTGTTTGATGATGCGTTTTTTTGTGTGTGTGTAGGTGTGTTAGTGGGAGAGTGTGTGTATACGAGTGTGTGATTGTGTGTGAGTGTTTATGTCTGTGAGTGGGTGTGAGTGTGTCTGTGTGTGCAGGTGTGAGTGTGTCAGTATTTGTGAGTGTGTTTGTGATTGCATGTGAGCCTGTGTTTGTATGTTGGTTTGTTTGTGTGTGTAGGTGTGCGAGTGTGTTTGACAGTGTTTAAGGGTGAGTGCGTGTGTGTCTGTAAGTGTTTGTGTGAGTAGGTGAGTGAGTGTGTGTGACCGGGTGATTGTGTGTGTGAATGAGTGTGAGTCTGTGTGTCTGTGTGTTTGTGGGTGTGTCTACATGTGTGTAGGTGTGTGACTGTTTATGGCACTGTGTCAATGCGCGTGAGTGCTCATGTGTCTGTGTGTGTGTGTGTGTGAGTTGGTGAGAGTGTCAGTGTGATTGGTAATGAGTGTGTGAGTATGTATATGAGTGTGTCATTGTGTTTGTGTGTGTGTGAGTGTGTTTTTGTTTAGGTCTGTGTGTGACATTGTGTGAGTCTATGTGGGAGTGCATTTCTGTCTGAGTGTGTGTGTGTCTGTGATTAAGGGTGAGAGTGTGTTAGGGTGTTTGTGAGAGTGCAGGTGTGAGAGTGGGAGTGAGTGAGTGTGTATATGAGTGTGTGACTGTGTGTGTGTGCAGGTGTGAGTGTCTGGGAGTTTTAGTGTGGGTGTGAGTGCATGTGACTCTGTGAGAGTGTGTGTGTAGTTGTGTGAGTGGGAGTGAGTGTGTGAATGTGTATACGATTGGGTGACTGTGTGTGAGTGTGTGTGATTGTGTGTGAGAATGTGTGTGAGTGAGTCTGTGTGTGTAGGTGTGTGATTGTGCCGAACCCTGTGTGATTGCGGGTGTTTGTGAGTGTGTGTGACAGTGTGTGTGAGTGTAGGAGTGTCTGAGTGCCTGTGTGATTTCTGTATGTGAGTGTGTGTGTGTTTGATGATGCGTTTTTTTTTGTGTGTGTAGGTGTGTTAGTGGGAGAGTGTGTGTATACGAGTGTGTGATTGTGTGTGAGTGTTTATGTCTGTGAGTGGGTGTGAGTGTGTCTGTGTGTGCAGGTGTGAGTGTGTCAGTATTTGTGAGTGTGTTTGTGTTTGCATGTGAGCCTGTGTTTGTGTGTTGGTTTGTTTGTGTGTGTAGGTGTGCGAGTGTGTTTGGCAATGTTTCACTGTTATTGCGTGAGTGTCTGTAAGTGTTTGTGTGAGTAGGTGTGTGAGTGTGTGTGACCGGGTGATTGTGTGTGTGAATGCGTGTGAGTCTGTGTGTCTGTGTGTTTGTGGGTGTGTCTACATGTGTGTAGGTGTGTGACTGTTTATGGCACTGTGTCAATGTGCGTGAGTGCTCATGTGTATGTGTGTGTGTGTGAGATTGTGAGAGTGTAGGTGTGATTGGGTATGAGTGTGTGAGTGTGTATATGAGTGCGTCATTGTGTTTGTGTGTGTGTGAGTGTGTTTTTGTTTAGGTGTGTGTGTGACATTGTGTGAGTCTATGTGGGAGTTCATTTCTCTCTGAGTGTTTGTGTGTCTGTGTGTAAGTGTCAGAGTGTGTTAGGGTGTTTGTGAGAGTGCAGGGGTGTGAGTGGGATTGTGTGAGTGTATGTGTATATGAGTGGGTGACTGTGTGTTTGCATGTGTGTTGCCTGACAGTCTGAATATGTGGGTGTATCTGTGTGTAGGTGTGTGAGTGTGTGTGTGACATTGTGTGAGTGTGTGTGAGTGCATGTGAATCTGTGTGTGTTTGTGTGTGAGTAGGTGTGCGAGAGCTTGTGGCAGTGTGTGAGTGTGTGTGTTTGTGACATTCTGTGATTGTGTGTTGGTGTCTCTGTGTGTGTAGATGTGTGAGTGCAGCAGTGTGTGAGTGTGTGAGTGGGAATGTGTCTGTGAGTGTGTGTGGGTGTGAGTGTTTCTTTGTGAAATTCTAGTTGTGTGAGTGGGAGTGATTGTGTGAGTGTGTATATAAGTGTGCGATTGTGTGTGAGTGTGTGTGAGTATGTGTGTGTGCCTATATGTGTGTGTGTCTATGTGTAGGTGCGTAATTGTGTGTGTGCAAATGTGTGTGAGAATTTGGGTGCTTCTGTGTGTAGGTGTGTGAATGTGTGAGTGTGTTTGTGAGAGTGTAGTTGTGTGAGTGTTTGTGTGTGTGTGAGTGTGTATACGGGTGTGTGATTGTGTCTGATTTTTTGTGATTGTGTGTGAGAATGTGAGTGAATGTGTCTGTGTGTATGTGTGTGAGTGTGTGAAACAGTGTCTCAGTCTTCGTGATTTTGTGTGGGTGTGTGAGAGTGTGTGTGAGCGTTTGAGTGTAGGTGTTTCTTTTTGAGGGACTTTGTGGTTAATATATGTGTGTGTGTGAGTGTGTGTGTGTAAGTATGAGTGGGAGTGAGAGTGGGAGTGTGTGTACGAGTGTGTTATTGTGTGTGATTGTGTTTGTGGTTGAGTTTCTGAGCGTCTGTGTGCAGGTGTGTGTGTCTGACAGTTTTAGTGTGGGTGTGAGTGCATGTGACTGTGAGAGTGTGTGTGCGTAGTTGTGTGAGTGGGAGTGAGTGTGTGAATGTGTATAAGATGGGGTGATTGTGTGTGTGTGATTGTGTGTGAGAATGTGTGTGAGTGAGTCTGGGTGTGTAGGTGTTTGATTGTGCTGATATCTGCGTGATTGTGTGTGTTTGTGAGTGTGTGTGACAGTGTGTGTGAGTGTAGGAGTGTCTGAGTGCCTGTGTGATTTCTGTATGTGAGTGTGTGTGTTTGATGATGCGTTTGTTTGTGTGTGTGTAGGTGTGTTAGTGGGACAGAGTGTGTATACGAGTGTGTGATTGTGTGTGAGTGTTTTTGTCTGTGAGTGGGTGTGTGTGTGTCTGTGTGTGCAGGTGAGAGTGTGTGACTATTTGTGATTGTCTTTGTGATTGCATGTGAGCCTGTGTTTGTGTGTTGGTTTGTTTGTGTGTGTAGGTGTGCGAGTGTGTTTGACAGTGTTTCAGTGTTAGTGCGTGTGTCTCTGTCAGTGTTTGTGTGAGTAGGAGTGTGAGTGTGTGTGACCGGGTTATTGTGAGTGTGAATGCGTGTGAGTCTGTGTGTCTGTGTGTTTGTGGGTGTGTCTACATGTGTGTAGGTGTGTGACTGTTTATGGCACTGTGTCAATGTGCGTGAGTGCTCATGTGTTTGTGTGTGTGTGTGAGTTTGTGAGAGTGTAAGTGTGATTGGGAATGAGTGTGTGAGTATGTATATGTGTGTGTCATTGTGTTTGTGTGTGTGTGAGTGTGTTTTTCCTTAGGTGTGTGTGACATTGTGTGAGTCTATGTGGGAGTGCATTTCTGTCTGAGTGTGTGTGTGTCTGAGTAAGGGTGAGAGTTTGTTAGGGTGTTTGTGAGTGCAGGTGTGTGAGTGGGAGTGAGAGAGTGAATGTGTATATGAGTGGGTGACTGTGTGTGTGTGCATGTGTGTGCCTGACAGTCTGAATATGTGGGTGTTTCTGTGTGTAGGTGTGTGAGTGTGTGTGTGACATTGTGTGAGTGTGTGTGACATTGTGTGAGTGTGTGTGAGTGCATATGAATCTGTGTGTGTTGGTGTGTGAGAAGGTATGCGAGACCTTGTGGCAGTGTGTGAGTGTGTGTATTTGTGACATTCTGTGAATGTGTGTTGGTGTCTCTGTGTGTGTATATGAGTGAGTGCAGCACTGTGTGAGTGCAAATGAGTCTGTGAGTGTGTGTGGGTGTGAGTGTGTTTCTTTGTGAAATTTCAGTTGCGTGAGTTGGAGTGATTGTGTGAGTGTGTATATAAGTGTGCGATTGTGTGTGAGAGTGTGTGATTGTGTGTGAGTATGTGTGTGTGCATATATGTGTGTGTCTATGTGTAGGTGTGTGAATGTGTGTGTGCAATTGTGTGTGAGAATGTGGTTGTTTGTGTGTAGGTGTGTGAATGTGTGTGTGTGTTTGTGGGAGTGCAGTTGTGTGAGTGTTTGTGTGTGTGTGAGTGTGTATACGGGTGTGTGATTGTGTCTGAGTTGTTGTGATTGTGTGTGAGAATGTGAGTGAATGTGTCTGTGTGTATGTGTGTGAGTGTGTGAAACAGTGTCTCAGTCTTCGTGATTTTGTGTGGGTGTGTGAGAGTGTGTGTGAGCGTTTGAGTGTATGTGTTTCTTTTTGAGGGCCTTTGTGGTTAATATATGTGTGTGTGAGTGTGTGTGTGTAAGTGTGAGTGGGAGTGAGAGTGGGAGTGTGTGTACGAGTGTGTTATTGTGTGTGATTGTGTTTGTGGGTTTGTTTCTGAGCGTCTTTGTGTGCAGGTGTGTGTGTCTGACGGTTTTAGTGTGGGTGTGAGTGCATGTGACTCTGTGAGAGTGTGTGTGTGTAGTTGTGTGAGTGGGAGTGAGTGTGTGAATGTGTATACGATTGGGTGACTGTGGGTGTGTGTGAGTGTGTGTGAGAATGTGTGTGAGTGAGTCTGTGTGTGTAGGTGTGTGATTGTGCCGAAATCTGTGTGATTGCGTGTGTTTGTGTGTGTGTGTGACAGTGTGTGTGAGTGTAGGAGTGTCTGAGTGCCTGTGTGATTTCTGTATGTGAGTGTGTGTGTTTGATGATGCGTTTGTTTGTGTGTGTGTAGGTGTGTTAGTGGGAGAGAGTGTGTATATGAGTGTGTGATTGTGTGTGAGTGTTTTTGTCTGTGAGTGGGTGTGAGTGTGTCTGTGTGTGCAGGTGAGAGTGTGTCACTATTTGTGAGCGTGTTTGTGATTGCATTTGAGCCTGTGTTTGTCTGTTGGTTTGTTTGTGTGTTTAGGTGTGCGAGTGTGTTTGACAGTGTTTCAGTGTTATTGCGTGTGTGTCTGTAAGTGTTTGTGTGTGTAGGTGTGTGAGTGTGTGTGACCGGGTGATTGTGAGTGTGAATGCGTGTGAGTCTGTGTGTCTGTGTGTTTGTGGGTGTGTCTACATGTGTGTAGGTGTGTGACTTTTTATGGCACTGTGTCAATGTGCGTGAGTGCTCATGTGTCTGTGTGTGTGTGAGTTTGTGAGAGTGTAAGTGTGATTGGGAATGAGTGTGTGAGTATGTATATGAGTGTGTCATTGTGTTTGTGTGTGTGTGAGTGTGTTTTTGTTTAGGTCTGTGTGTGACATTGTGTGAGTCTATGTGGGAGTGCATTTCTGTCTGAGTGTGTGTGTGTCTGTGATTAAGGGTGAGAGTGTGTTAGGGTGTTTGTGAGAGTGCAGGTGTGAGAGTGGGAGTGAGTGAGTGTGTATATGAGTGTGTGACTGTGTGTGTGTGCATGTGTGAGTGTCTGGGAATTTTAGTGTGGGTGTGAGTGCATGTGACTCTGTGAGAGTGTGTGTGTAGTTGTGTGAGTGGGAGTGAGTGTGTGAATGTGTATACGATTGGGTGATTGTGTGTGAGTGTGTGTGATTGTGTGTGAGAATGTGTGTGTGTGAGTCTGTGTGTGTAGGTGTGTGATTGTGCCGAACCCTGTGTGATTGTGTGTGTTTGTGAGTGTGTGTGACAGTGTGTGTGAGTGTAGGAGTGTCTGAGTGCCTGTGTGATTTCTGTATGTGAGTGTGTGTGTGTTTGATGATGCGTTTTTTTGTGTGTGTGTAGGTGTGTTAGTGGGAGAGTGTGTGTATACGAGTGTGTGATTGTGTGTGAGTGTTTATGTCTGTGAGTGGGTGTGAGTGTGTCTGTGTGTGCAGGTGTGAGTGTGTCAGTATTTGTGAGTGTGTTTGTGATTGCATGTGAGCCTGTGTTTGTATGTTGGTTTGTTTGTGTGTGTAGGTGTGCGAGTGTGTTTGACAGTGTTTAAGGGTGAGTGCGTGTGTGTCTGTAAGTGTTTGTGTGAGTAGGTGAGTGAGTGTGTGTGACCGGGTGATTGTGTGTGTGAATGAGTGTGAGTCTGTGTGTCTGTGTGTTTGTGGATGTGTCTACATGTGTGTAGGTGTGTGACTGTTTATGGCACTGTGTCAATGCGCGTGAGTGCTCATGTGTCTGTGTGTGTGTGTGTGAGTTGGTGAGAGTGTCAGTGTGATTGGTAATGAGTGTGTGAGTATGTATATGAGTGTGTCATTGTGTTTGTGTGTGTGTGAGTGTGTTTTTGTTTAGGTCTGTGTGTGACATTGTGTGAGTCTATGTGGGAGTGCATTTCTGTCTGAGTGTGTGTGTGTCTGTGATTAAGGGTGAGAGTGTGTTAGGGTGTTTGTGAGAGTGCAGGTGTGAGAGTGGGAGTGAGTGAGTGTGTATATGAGTGTGTGACTGTGTGTGTGTGCAGGTGTGAGTGTCTGGGAGTTTTAGTGTGGGTGTGAGTGCATGTGACTCTGTGAGAGTGTGTGTGTAGTTGTGTGAGTGGGAGTGAGTGTGTGAATGTGTATACGATTGGGTGACTGTGTGTGAGTGTGTGTGATTGTGTGTGAGAATGTGTGTGAGTGAGTCTGTGTGTGTAGGTGTGTGATTGTGCCGAACCCTGTGTGATTGCGGGTGTTTGTGAGTGTGTGTGACAGTGTGTGTGAGTGTAGGAGTGTCTGAGTGCCTGTGTGATTTCTGTATGTGAGTGTGTGTGTGTTTGATGATGCGTTTTTTTTTGTGTGTGTAGGTGTGTTAGTGGGAGAGTGTGTGTATACGAGTGTGTGATTGTGTGTGAGTGTTTATGTCTGTGAGTGGGTGTGAGTGTGTCTGTGTGTGCAGGTGTGAGTGTGTCAGTATTTGTGAGTGTGTTTGTGATTGCATGTGAGCCTGTGTTTGTATGTTGGTTTGTTTGTGTGTGTAGGTGTGCGAGTGTGTTTGACAGTGTTTAAGGGTGAGTGCGTGTGTGTCTGTAAGTGTTTGTGTGAGTAGGTGAGTGAGTGTGTGTGACCGGGTGATTGTGTGTGTGAATGAGTGTGAGTCTGTGTGTCTGTGTGTTTGTGGGTGTGTCTACATGTGTGTAGGTGTGTGACTGTTTATGGCACTGTGTCAATGCGCGTGAGTGCTCATGTGTCTGTGTGTGTGTGTGTGTGAGTTGGTGAGAGTGTCAGTGTGATTGGTAATGAGTGTGTGAGTATGTATATGAGTGTGTCATTGTGTTTGTGTGTGTGTGAGTGTGTTTTTGTTTAGGTCTGTGTGTGACATTGTGTGAGTCTATGTGGGAGTGCATTTCTGTCTGAGTGTGTGTGTGTCTGTGTGTAAGTGTGAGAGTGTGTTAGGGTGTTTGTGAGAGTGCAGGTGTGTGAGTGGGAGTGAGTGAATGTGTATATGTGTGGGTGACTGTGTGTGTGTGCATGTTTGTGCCTGACAGTCTGAATATGTGGGTGTTTCTGTGTGTAGGTGTGTGAGTGTGTGTGTGACATTGTGTGAGTGTGTGTGTGAGTGCAAGTGAATCTGTGTGTGTTGGTGTGTGAGTAGGTGTGCGAGAGCTTGTGGCAGTGTGTGAGAGTGTGTGTTTGAGACATTCTGAGCATGTGTGTTGGTGTCTCTGTGTGTGTAGATGTGTGAGTGCAGCAGTGTGTGAGTGTGTGAGTGGGAATGTGTCTGTGAGTGTGTGTGGGTGTGAGTGTGTTTCTTTGTGAAATTCTAGTTGTGTGAGTGGGAGTGATTGTGTGAGTGTGTATATAAGTGTGCGATTGTGTGTGAGTGTGTGTGATTGTGTGTGTGCCTATATGTGTGTGTGTCTATGTGTAGGTGCGTAATTGTGTGTGTGCAAAAGTGTGTGATAATGTGGGTGCTTCTGTGTGTAGGTGTGTGAATGTGTGAGTGTTTGTGAGAGTGTAGTTGTGTGAGTGTTTGTGTGTGTGTGAGTGTGTATACGGGTGTGTGATTGTGTCTGAGTTTTTGTGATTGTGTGTGAGAATGTGAGTGAATGTGTCTGTGTGTAGTTGTGTGATTGTGTGTGTGACATTGTGTGAGTGTGTGTGTGAGTGCATGTTTATCTGTGTGTGTTGGTGTGTGAGTAGGTGTGCGAGAGTTGTGGCAGTGTGTGAGAGTGTGTGTTTGAGACATTCTGAGAATGTGTGTTGGTTTCTCTGTGTGTGTAGATGAGTGAGTGCAGCAGTGTGTGAGTGTGTGAGTGCAAATGGGTCTGTGAGTGTGTGTTGGTGTGAGTGTGTTTCTTTGTGAAATTTTTGTTGTGTGAGTGGGAGTGAATGTGTGAGTGTGTATATAAGTGTGTGATTGTGTGGGAGTGTGTGTGATTGCTGTGATTATGTGTGTGTGCCTATATGTGTGTGCGTCTATGTGTAGGTGCGTAATTGTGTGTGAAAATGTGGGTGATTCTGTGTGTAGGTGTGTGAATGTGTGTGTTTGTGAGGGTGTAGTTGTGTGAGTGTTTGTGTGTGTGTGAGTGTGTATACGGGTGTGTGATTGTGTCTGAGTTTTTGTGATTGTGTGTGAGAATGTGAGTGAATGTGTCTGTGTGTATGTGTGTGAGTGTGTGAAACAGTGTCTCAGTCTTCGTGATTTTGTGTGGGTGTGTGAGAGTGTGTGTGAGCGTTTGAGTGAAGGTGTTTCTTTTTGAGGGCCTTTGTGGTTAATATATGTGTGTGTGTGAGTGTGTGTGTGTGTAAGTGGGAGTGGGAGTGAGAGTGGGAGTGTGTGTACGAGTGTGTTATTGTGTGTGATTGTGTTTGTGGTTGAGTTTCTGAGCGTCTGTGTGCAGGTGTGAGTGTCTGGGAGTTTTAGTGTGGGTGTGAGTGCATGTGACTCTGTGAGTGTGTGTGTGTGTAGTTGTGTGAGTGGGAGTGAGTGTGTGAATGTGTAGACGATTGGGTGATTGTGTGTGTGTGACTGTGTGTGAGAATGTGTGTGAGTGAGTCTGTGTGTGTAGGTGTGTGTTTGTGCCGAAATCTGTGTGATTGCGTGTGTTTGTGAGTGTGTGTGACAGTGTGTGTGAGTGTAGGAGTGTCTGAGTGTCTGTGTGATTTCTGTATGTGAGTGTGTGCGTTTGATGATGCGTTTGTTTGTGTGTGTGTAGGTGTGTTAGTGGGAGTGAGTGTGAATACGAGTGTGTGATTGTGTGTGAGTGTTTTTGTCTGTGAGTGGGTTTGAGTGTGTCTTTGTGTGCAGGATAGTGTGTGTGACTATTTGTGAGTGTGTGTGTGATTGCATGTGAGCCTGTGTTTGTGTGTTGTTTTGTTTGTGTGTGTAGGTGTGCGAGTGTGTTTGGCAGTGTTTGAGTGAGTGTTAGTGCGTGTGTGTCTGTAAGTGTTTGTGTGAGTAGGTGTGTGAGTGTGTGTGACAGTGTGATTGTGTGTGTGAGTGCGTGTGAGTCTGTGTGTCTGTGTGTTTGTGATGTGTGTCTATATGTGTGTAGGTGTGTGACTCTTTATGGCACTGTGTCAATGTGCGTGAGTGCTCATGTGTCTGTGTGTGTGTGAGTTTGTGAGTGTGTAGGTGTGATTGGGAATGAGTGTGTGAGTGTGTATATGAGTGTGTCATTGTGTTTGTGTGTGTGTGTGAGTGTGTTTTTGTTTAGGTGTGTGTGTGACATTGTGTGAGTCTATGTGGGAGTGCATTTCTGTCTGAGTGTGTGTGTGTCTGTGTGTAAGTGTGAGAGTGTGTTAGGGTGTTTGTGAGAGTGCAGGTGTGTGAGTGGGAGTGAGTGAGTGAATGTGTATATGAGTGGGTGACTGTGTGTGTGCATGTGTGTGCCTGACAGTCTGAATATGTGGGTGTTTCTGTGTGTAGGTGTGTGAGTGTGTGTGTGACATTGTGTGAGTGTGTGTGTGACATTGTATGAGTGTGTGTGAGTGCATATGAATCTGTGTGTGTTGGTGTGTGAAAAGGTGTGCGAGAGCTTGTTGCAGTGTGTGAGTGTGTGTGTTTGTGACATTCTGAGATTGTGTGTTGGAGTCTCTGTGTGTGTAGATGTGTGAGTGCAGCAGTGTGTGAGTGTGTAAGTGGGAATGTGTCTGTGAGTGTGTGTGGGTGTGAGTGTGTTTTTTTGAAATTCTAGTTGTGTGTGTGGGAGTGATTGTGTGTGTGTATATAAGTGTGCATTTGTGTGTGAGTGTGTGTGATTGTGTGTATGTGTGTGTGACTATATGTGTGTGTGTCTATGTGTAGGTGCGTAATTGTGTGTGAGAATGTGGGTGCTTCTGTGTGTAGGTGTGTGAATATGTGAGTGTGTTTGTGAGAGTGAAGTTGTGTGAGTGTTTGTGTGTGTGTGAGTGTGTATACGGTGTGTGATTGTGTCTGAGTTTTTGTGATTGTGTGTGAGAATGTGAGTGAAGGTGTCTGTGTGTATGTGTGTGAATGTGTGAATCAGTGTCTCAGCCTTCGTGATTTTGTGTGGGTGTGTGAGAGTGTGTGTGAGCGTTTGGGTGTAGGTGTTTCTTTTTGAGGGCCTTTGTGGTTAATATATGTGTGTGTGTGTGTGTAAGTGTGAGTGGGAGTGAGAGTGGGAGTGTGTGCACGAGTGTGTTGTGTGTGATTGTGTTTGTGGGTGAGTTTCTGAGCGTCTTTGTGTGCAGGTGTGTGTGTCTGACGGTTTTAGTGTGGGTGTGAGTGCATGTGACTCTGTGAGAGTGTGTGTGTGTAGTTGTGTGAGTGGGAGAGAGTGTGTGAATGTGTATACGATTGGGTGACTGTGTGTGAGTGTGTGTGATTGTGTGTGAGAATGTGTGTGAGTGAGTCTGTGTGTGTAGGTGTGTGATTGTGCCGAAATCTGTGTGATTGTGTGTGTTTGTGAGGGTGTGTGACAGTGTGTGTGAGTGTAGGAGTGTCTGAGTGCCTGTGTGATTTCTGTATGTGAGTGTGTGTGTTTGATGATGCGTTTGTTAGTGTGTGTGTAGGTGTGTTAGTGGGAGAGAGTGTGTATTCGACTCTGTGATTGTGTGTCAGTGTTTTTGTCTGTGAGTGGGTGTGAGTGTGTCTGTGAGTGCAGGTGAGAGTGTGTGACTATTTGTGAGTGTGTGTGTGATTGCATGTGAGCCTGTGTTTGTGTGTTGTTTTGTTTGTGTGTGTAGGTGTGCGAGTGTGTTTGACAGTGTTTGAGTGAGTGTTAGTGCGTGTGTGTCTGTAAGTTTTTGTGTGAGTAGGGGTGTGAGTGTGTGTGACAGTGTGATTGTGTGTGTGAGTGCGTGTGAGTCTTTGTGTCTGTGTGTTTGTGAAGTGTGTCTATATGTGTGTAGGTGTGTGACTGTTTATGGCACTGTGTCAATGTGCGTGAGTGCTCATGTGTCTGTGTGTGTGAGTTTGTGAGAGGGTAAGTGTGATTGGGAATGAGTGTGTGAGTATGTATATGAGTGTGTCATTGTGTTTGTGTGTGTGTGAGTGTGTTTTTGTTTAGGTCTGTGTGTGACATTGTGTGAGTCTATGTGGGAGTGCATTTCTGTCTGAGTGTGTGTGTGTCTGTGTGTAAGTGTGAGAGTGTGTTAGGGTGTTTGTGAGAGTGCAGGTGTGTGAGTGGGAGTGAGTGAGTGAATGTGTATATGAGTGGGTGACTGTGTGTGTGCATGTGTGTTGCCTGACAGTCTGAATATGTGGGTGTTTCTGTGTGTAGGTGTGTGAGTGTGTGTGTGACATTGTGTGAGTGTGTGTGAGTGCATGTGAATCTGTGTGTGTTGGTGTGTGAGTAGGTGTGCGAGAGCTTGTGGCAGTGTGTGAGTGTGTGTGTTTGAGACATTCTCTGATTGTGTGTTGGTGTCTCGGTGTGTGTAGATGTGTGAGTGCAGCAGTGTGTGAGTGTGTGAGTGGGAATGTGTCTGTGAGTGTGTGTGGGTGTGAGTGTGTTACTTTTTGAAATTCTAGTTGTGTGAGTGGGAGAGATTGTGTGAGTGTGTATATAAGTGGGCGTTTGTGTGTGAGTGTGTGTGATTGTGTGTGAGTATATGTGTGTGTCTATGTGTAGGTGCATAATTGTGTGTGTGCAAATGTGTGTGAGAATGTGGGTGCTTCTGTGTGTAGGTGTGTGAATGTGTTGGTGTGTTTGTGAGAGTGTAGTTGTGTGAGTGTTTGTGTGTGAGTGAGTGTGTATACGGGTGTGTGATTGTGTCTCTGTTTTTGTGATTGTGTGTGAGAATGTGAGTGAATGTGTCTGTGTGTATGTGTGTGAGTGTGTGAAACAGTGTCTCAGTCTTCGTGATTTTGTGTGGGTTTGTGAGAGTGTGTGTGAGCGTTTGAGTGTAGGTGTTTCTTTTTGAGGGACTTTGTGGTTAATATATGTGTGTGTGTGAGTGTGTGTGTGTGTAAGTGTGAGTGTGAGTGAGAGTGGGAGTGTGTGTACGAGTGTGTTATTGTGTGTAATTGTGTTTGTGGTTGAGTTTCTGAGCGTCTGTGTACAGGTGTGTGTGTCTGAAAGTTTTAGTGTGGGTGTGAGTGCATGTGACTGTGAGAGTGTGTGTGTGTAGTTGTGTGAGTGGGAGTGAGTGTGTGAATGTGTATACGATTGGGTGATTGTGTGTGTGTGTGATTGTGTGTGAGAATGTGTGTGAGTGAGTCTGTGTGTGTAGGTGTGTGATTGTGCCAAAATCTGTGTGATTGCATGTGTTTGTGAGTGTGTGTGACAGTGTGTGTGAGTGTAGGAGTGTCTGAGTGCCTGTGTGATTTCTGCATGTGAGTGTGTGTGTGTTTGATGATGCGTTTGTTTGTTTGTGTGTAGGTGTGTTAGTGGGAGAGAGTGTGTATACGAATCTGTGATTGTGTGTGAGTGTTTTTGTCTGAGTGGGTGTGAGTGTGTCTGTGTGTGCAGGTGAGTGTGTGTGACTATTTGTGAGTGTGTTTGTGATTGCATGTGAGCCTGTGTTTGTGTTGGTTTGTTTGTGTGTGTAGGTGTGCGAGTGTGTTTGACAGTGTTTCAGTGTTAGTGCGTGGGTGTCTGTAAGTGTTTGTGTGAGTAGGTGTGTGAGTGTGTGTGTGAATGCGTGTGAGTCTGTGTGTCTGTGTGTTTGTGGGAGTGTCTACATGTGTGTAGGTGTGTGTCTGTTTATGGCACTGTGTCAATGTGCGTGAGTGCTCATGTGTCTGTGTGTGTGTGTGAGTTTGTGAGAGTGTAAGTGTGATTGGGAATGAGTGTGTGAGTATGTATATGAGTGTGTCATTGTGTTTGTGTGTGTGTGAGTGTGTTTTTGTTTAGGTCTGTGTGTGACATTGTGTGAGTCTATGTGGGAGTGCATTTCTGTCTGAGTGTGTGTGTCTGTGAGTAACGGTGAGAGTGTGTTAGGGTGTTTGTGAGAGTGCAGGTGTGTGAGTGGGAGTGAGTGAGTGAATGTGTATATGAGTGGGTGACTGTGTGTGTGTGCATGTTTGTGCCTGACAGTCTGAATATGTGGGTGTTTCTGTGTGTAGGTGTGTGAGTGTGTGTGTGACATTGTGTGAGTGTGTGTGTGAGTGCAAGTGAATCTGTGTGTGTTGGTGTTTGAGTAGGTGTGCGAGAGCTTGTGGCAGTTTGTGAGAGTGTGTGTTTGAGACATTCTGAGCATGTGTGTTGGTGTCTCTGTGTGTGTAGATGTGTGAGTGCAGCAGTGTGTGAGTGTGTGAGTGGGAATGTGTCTGTGAGTGTGTGTGGGTGTGAGTGTGTTTCTTTGTGAAATTCTAGTTGTGTGAGTGGGAGTGATTGTGTGAGTGTGTATATAAGTGTGCGATTGTGTGTGAGTGTGTGTGATGGTGTGTGTGCCTATATGTGTGTGTGTCTATGTGTAGGTGCGTAATTGTGTGTGTGCAAATGTGTGTGATAATGTGGGTGCTTCTGTGTGTAGGTGTGTGAATGTGTGAGTGTTTGTGAGAGTGTAGTTGTGTGAGTGTTTGTGTGTGTGTGAGTGTGTATACGGGTGTGTGATTGTGTCTGAGTTTTTGTGATTGTGTGTGAGAATGTGAGTGAATGTGTCTGTGTGTATGTGTGTGAGTGTGTGAAACAGTGTCTCAGTCTTCGTGATTTTGTGTGGGTGTGTGAGAGTGTGTGTGAGCGTTTGAGTGTAGGTGTTTCTTTTTGAGGGCCTTTGTGGTTAATATATGTGTGTGTGTGAGTGTGTGTGTGTGTAAGTGGGAGTGGGAGTGAGAGTGGGAGTGTGTGTACGAGTGTGTTATTGTGTGTGATTGTGTTTGTGGGTTTGTTTCTGAGCGTCTTTGTGTGCAGGTGTGTGTGTCTGACGGTTTTAGTGTGGGTGTGAGTGCATGTGACTCTGTGAGAGTGTGTGTGTGTAGTTGTGTGAGTGGGAGTGAGTGTGTGAATGTGTATACGAATGGGTGATTGTGTGTGTGTGATTGTGTGTGAGAATGTGTGTGAGTGAGTCTGTGTGTGTAGGTGTGTGTTTGTGCCGAAATCTGTGTGATTGCGTGTGTTTGTGAGTGTGTGTGACAGTGTGTGTGAGTGTAGGAGTGTCTGAGTGCCTGTGTGATTTCTGTATGTGAGTGTGTGTGTGTTTGATGATGCGTTTGTTAGTGTGTGAGTAGTTGTGTTAGAGGGAGAGAGTGTGTATACGAGTGTGTGATTGTGTGTGAGTGATTTTGTCTGTGAGTGGGTGTGAGTGTGTCTGTGAGTGCAGGTGAGAGTGTGTGACTATTTGTGAGTGTGTGTGTGATTGCATGTGAGCCTGTGTTTGTGTGTTGTTTTGTTTGTGTGTGTAGGTGTGCGAGTGTGTTTGACAGTGTTTGAGTGAGTGTTAGTGCGTGTGTGTCTGTAAGTGTTTGTGTGAGTAGGTGTGTGACAGAGTGATTGTGTGTGTGAGTGCGTGTGAGTCTGTGTGTCTGTGTGTTTGTGATGTGTGTCTATATGTGTGTAGGTGTGTGACTCTTTATGGCACTGTGTCAATGTGCGTGAGTGCTCATGTGTCTGTGTGTGTGTGAGTTTGTGAGTGTGTAGGTGTGATTGGGAATGAGTGTGTGAGTGTGTATATGAGTGTGTCATTGTGTTTGTGTGTGTGTGTGAGTGTGTTTTTGTTTAGGTGTGTGTGTGACATTGTGTGAGTCTATGTGGGAGTGCATTTCTGTCTGAGTGTGTGTGTGTCTGTGTGTAAGTGTGAGAGTGTGTTAGGGTGTTTGTGAGAGTGCAGGTGTATGAGTGGGAGTGAGTGAGTGAATGCGTATATGAGTGGGTGACTGTGTGTGTGCATGTGTGTGCCTGACAGTCTGAATATGTGGGTGTTTCTGTGTGTAGGTGTGTGAGTGAGTGTGTGATATTGTGTGAGTGTGTGTGTGACAATGTGTGAGTGTGTGTGAGAGCATATGAATCTGTGTGTGTTGGTGTGTGAAAAGGTGTGCGAGAGCTTGTGACAGTGTGTGAGTGTGTGTGTTTGTGACATTCTGAGATTGTGTGTTGGTGTCTCTGTGTGTGTAGATGTGTGAGTGCAGCAGTGTGTGAGTGTGTGAGTGGGAATGTGTCTGTGAGTGTGTGTGGGTGTGAGTGTGCTTTTTTTGAAATTCTAGTTGTGTGTGTGGGAGTGATTGTGTGTGTGTATATAAGTGTTCGTTTGTGTGTGAGTGTGTGTGATTGTGTGTATGTGTGTGTGACTATATGTGTGTGTGTCTATGTGTAGGTGCGTAATTGTGTGTGAGAATGTGGGTGCTTCTGTGTGTAGGTGTGTGAATGTGTGAGTGTGTTTGTGAGAGTGAAGTTGTGTGAGTGTTTGTGTGTGTGTGAGTGTGTATACGGTGTGTGATTGTGTCTGAGTTTTTGTGATTGTGTGTGAGAATGTGAGTGAAGGTGTCTGTGTGTATGTGTGTGAATGTGTGAAACAGTGTCTCAGTCTTCGTGATTTTGTGTGGGTGTGTGAGAGTGTGTGTGAGCGTTTGGGTGTAGGTGTTTCTTTTTGAGGGCCTTTGTGGTTAATATATGTGTGTGTGAGTGTGTGTGTGTGTAAGTGTGAGTGGGAGTGAGAGTGGGAGTGTGTGCACGAGTGTGTTGTGTGTGATTGTGTTTGAGGGTGAGTTTCTGAGCGTCTGTGTGGCAGGTGTGTGTGTCTGTTTTAGTGTGGGTGTGAGTGCATGTGACTCTGTGAGAGTGTGTGTGTGTAGTTGTGTGAGTGGGAGTGAGTGTGTGAATGTGTATACGATTGGGTGATTGTGTGTGTGTGTGATTGTGTGTGAGAATGTGTGTGAGTGAGTCTGTGTGTGTAGGTGTGTGTTTGTGCCGAAATCTGTGTGATTGCGTGTGTTTGTGAGTGTGTGTGACAGTGTGTGTGAGTGTAGGAGTGTCTGAGTGCCTGTGTGATTTCTGTATGTGTGTGTGTGTTTGATGATGCGTTTTTTTGTGTGTGTGTAGGTGTGTTAGTGGGAGAGTGTGTGTATACGAGTGTGTGATTGTGTGTGAGTGTTTATGTCTGTGAGTGGGTGTGAGTGTGTCTGTGTGTGCAGGTGTGAGTGTGTCAGTATTTGTGAGTGTGTGTGTGATTGCATGTGAGCCTGTGTTTGTATGTTGGTTTGTTTGTGTGTGTAGGTGTGCGAGTGTGTTTGACAGTGTTTAATGGTGAGTGCGTGTGTTTCTGTAAGTGTTTGTGTGAGTAGGTGAGTGAGTGTGTGTGACCGGGTGATTGTGTGTGTGAATGAGTGTGAGTATGTGTGTCTGTGTGTTTGTGGGTGTGTCTACATGTGTGTAGGTGTGTGACTGTTTATGGCACTGTGTCAATGCGTGTGAGTGCTCATGTGTCTGTGTGTGTGTGTGTGAGTTGGTGAGAGTGTCAGTGTGATTGGTAATGAGTGTGTGAGTATGTATATGAGTGTGTCATTGTGTTTGTGTGTGTGTGAGTGTGTTTTTGTTTAGGTCTGTGTGTGACATTGTGTGAGTCTATGTGGGAGTGCATTTCTGTCTGAGTGTGTGTGTGTCTGTGTGTAAGTGTGAGAGTGTGTTAGGGTGTTTGTGAGAGTGCAGGTGTGTGAGTGGGAGTGAGTGAGTGAATGTGTATATGAGTGGGTGACTGTGTGTGTGTGCATGTGTGTGCCTGACAGTCTGAATATGTGGGTGTTTCTGTGTGTATGTGTGTGAGTGTGTGTGTGACATTGTGTGAGTGTGTGTGTGAGTGCAAGTGAATCTGTGTGTGTTGGTGTGTGAGTAGGTGAGCGAGAGCTTGTGGCAGTGTGTGAGAGTGTGTGTTTGAGACATTCTGAGCATGTGTGTTGGTGTCTCTGTGTGTGTAGATGTGTGAGTGCAGCAGTGTGTGAGTGTGTGAGTGGGAATGTGTCTGTGAGTGTGTGTGGGTGTGAGTGTGTTTCCTTGTGAAATTCTAGTTGTGTGAGTGGGAGTGATTGTGTGAGTGTGTATATAAGTGTGCGATTGTGTGTGAGTGTGTGTGATTGTGTGTGTGCCTATATGTGTGTGTGTCTATGTGTAGGTGCGTAATTGTGTGTGTGCAAATGTGTGTGATAATGTGGGTGCTTCTGTGTGTAGGTGTGTGAATGTGTGAGTGTTTGTGAGAGTGTAGTTGTGTGAGTGTTTGTGTGTGTGTGAGTGTGTATACGGGTGTGTGATTGTGTCTGAGTTTTTGTGATTGTGTGTGAGAATGTGAGTGAATGTGTCTGTGTGTATGTGTGTGAGTGTGTGGAACAGTGTCTCAGTCTTCGTGATTTTGTGTGGGTGTGTGAGAGTGTGTGTGAGCGTTTGAGTGTAGGTGTTTCTTTTTGAGGGCCTTTGTGGTTAATATATGTGTGTGTGTGAGTGTGTGTGTGTGTAAGTGGGAGTGGGAGTGAGAGTGGGAGTGTGTGTACGAGTGTGTTATTGTGTGTGATTGTGTTTGTGGGTTTGTTTCTGAGCGTCTTTGTGTGCAGGTGTGTGTGTCTGACGGTTTTAGTGTGGGTGTGAGTGCATGTGACTCTGTGAGAGTGTGTGTGTGTAGTTGTGTGAGTGGGAGTGAGTGTGTGAATGTGTAGACGATTGGGTGATTGTGTGTGTGTGATTGTGTGTGAGAATGTGTGTGAGTGAGTCTGTGTGTGTAGGTGTGTGTTTGTGCCGAAATCTGTGTGATTGCGTGTGTTTGTGAGTGTGTGTGACAGTGTGTGTGAGTGTAGGAGTGTCTGAGTGCCTGTGTGATTTCTGTATGTGAGTGTGTGTGTGTTTGATGATGCGTTTGTTAGTGTGTGAGTAGGTGTGTTAGAGGGAGAGAGTGTGTATACGAGTGTGTGATTGTGTGTGAGTGATTTTGTCTGTGAGTGGGTGTGAGTGTGTCTGTGAGTGCAGGTGAGAGTGTGTGACTATTTGTGAGTGTGTGTGTGATTGCATGTGAGCCTGTGTTTGTGTGTTGTTTTGTTTGTGTGTGTAGGTCTGCGAGTGTCTTTGACAGTGTTTGAGTGAGTGTTAGTGCGTGTGTGTCTGTAAGTGTTTGTGTGAGTAGGTGTGTGAGTGTGTGTGACAGTGTGATTGTGTGTGTGAGTGCGTGTGAGTCTGTGTGTCTGTGTGTTTGTGATGTGTGTCTATATGTGTGTAGGTGTGTGACTCTTTATGGCACTGTGTCAATGTGCGTGAGTGCTCATGTGTCTGTGTGTGTGTGAGTTTGTGAGTGTGTAGGTGTGATTGGGAATGAGTGTGTGAGTGTGTATATGAGTGTGTCATTGTGTTTGTGTGTGTGTGTGAGTGTGTTTTTGTTTAGGTGTGTGTGTGACATTGTGTGAGTCTATGTGGGAGTGCATTTCTGTCTGAGTGTGTGTGTGTCTGTGTGTAAGTGTGAGAGTGTGTTAGGGTGTTTGTGAGAGTGCAGGTGTGTGAGTGGGAGTGAGTGAGTGAATGTGTATATGAGTGGGTGACTGTGTGTGTGTGCATGTGTGTGCCTGACAGTCTGAATATGTGGGTGTTTCTGTGTGTATGTGTGTGAGTGTGTGTGTGACATTGTGTGAGTGTGTGTGTGAGTGCAAGTGAATCTGTGTGTGTTGGTGTGTGAGTAGGTGAGCGAGAGCTTGTGGCAGTGTGTGAGAGTGTGTGTTTGAGACATTCTGAGCATGTGTGTTGGTGTCTCTGTGTGTGTAGATGTGTGAGTGCAGCAGTGTGTGAGTGTGTGAGTGGGAATGTGTCTGTGAGTGTGTGTGGGTGTGAGTGTGTTTCCTTGTGAAATTCTAGTTGTGTGAGTGGGAGTGATTGTGTGAGTGTGTATATAAGTGTGCGATTGTGTGTGAGTGTGTGTGATTGTGTGTGTGCCTATATGTGTGTGTGTCTATGTGTAGGTGCGTAATTGTGTGTGTGCAAATGTGTGTGATAATGTGGGTGCTTCTGTGTGTAGGTGTGTGAATGTGTGAGTGTTTGTGAGAGTGTAGTTGTGTGAGTGTTTGTGTGTGTGTGAGTGTGTATACGGGTGTGTGATTGTGTCTGAGTTTTTGTGATTGTGTGTGAGAATGTGAGTGAATGTGTCTGTGTGTATGTGTGTGAGTGTGTGGAACAGTGTCTCAGTCTTCGTGATTTTGTGTGGGTGTGTGAGAGTGTGTGTGAGCGTTTGAGTGTAGGTGTTTCTTTTTGAGGGCCTTTGTGGTTAATATATGTGTGTGTGTGAGTGTGTGTGTGTGTAAGTGGGAGTGGGAGTGAGAGTGGGAGTGTGTGTACGAGTGTGTTATTGTGTGTGATTGTGTTTGTGGGTTTGTTTCTGAGCGTCTTTGTGTGCAGGTGTGTGTGTCTGACGGTTTTAGTGTGGGTGTGAGTGCATGTGACTCTGTGAGAGTGTGTGTGTGTAGTTGTGTGAGTGGGAGTGAGTGTGTGAATGTGTAGACGATTGGGTGATTGTGTGTGTGTGATTGTGTGTGAGAATGTGTGTGAGTGAGTCTGTGTGTGTAGGTGTGTGTTTGTGCCGAAATCTGTGTGATTGCGTGTGTTTGTGAGTGTGTGTGACAGTGTGTGTGAGTGTAGGAGTGTCTGAGTGCCTGTGTGATTTCTGTATGTGAGTGTGTGTGTGTTTGATGATGCGTTTGTTAGTGTGTGAGTAGGTGTGTTAGAGGGAGAGAGTGTGTATACGAGTGTGTGATTGTGTGTGAGTGATTTTGTCTGTGAGTGGGTGTGAGTGTGTCTGTGAGTGCAGGTGAGAGTGTGTGACTATTTGTGAGTGTGTGTGTGATTGCATGTGAGCCTGTGTTTGTGTGTTGTTTTGTTTGTGTGTGTAGGTCTGCGAGTGTCTTTGACAGTGTTTGAGTGAGTGTTAGTGCGTGTGTGTCTGTAAGTGTTTGTGTGAGTAGGTGTGTGAGTGTGTGTGACAGTGTGATTGTGTGTGTGAGTGCGTGTGAGTCTGTGTGTCTGTGTGTTTGTGATGTGTGTCTATATGTGTGTAGGTGTGTGACTCTTTATGGCACTGTGTCAATGTGCGTGAGTGCTCATGTGTCTGTGTGTGTGTGAGTTTGTGAGTGTGTAGGTGTGATTGGGAATGAGTGTGTGAGTGTGTATATGAGTGTGTCATTGTGTTTGTGTGTGTGTGTGAGTGTGTTTTTGTTTAGGTGTGTGTGTGACATTGTGTGAGTCTATGTGGGAGTGCATTTCTGTCTGAGTGTGTGTGTGTCTGTGTGTAAGTGTGAGAGTGTGTTAGGGTGTTTGTGAGAGTGCAGGTGTGTGAGTGGGAGTGAGTGAGTGAATGTGTATATGAGTGGGTGACTGTGTGTGTGCATGTGTGTGCCTGACAGTCTGAATATGTGGGTGTTTCTGTGTGTAGGTGTGTGAGTGAGTGTGTGACATTGTGTGAGTGTGTGTGTGACAATGTGTGAGTGTGTGTGAGTGCATATGAATCTGTGTGTGTTGGTGTGTGAAAAGGTGTGCGAGAGCTTGTGACAGTGTGTGAGTGTGTGTGTTTGTGACATTCTGAGATTGTGTGTTGGTGTCTCTGTGTGTGTAGATGTGTGAGTGCAGCAGTGTGTGAGTGTGTGAGTGGGAATGTGTCTGTGAGTGTGTGTGGGTGTGAGTGTGTTTTTTTTGAAATTCTAGTTGTGTGTGTGGGAGTGATTGTGTGTGTGTATATAAGTGTGTGTTTGTGTGTGAGTGTGTGAAACAGTGTCTCAGTCTTCGTGATTTTGTGTGGGTGTGTGAGAGTGTGTGTGAGCGTTTGGGTGTAGGTGTTTCTTTTTGAGGGCCTTTGTGGTTAATATATGTGTGTGTGAGTGTGTGTGTGTGTAAGTGTGAGTGGGAGTGAGAGTGGGAGTGTGTGCACGAGTGTGTTGTGTGTGATTGTGTTTGTGGGTGAGTTTCTGAGCGTCTTTGTGTGCAGGTGTGTTTCTGACGGTTTTAGTGTGGGTGTGAGTGCATGTGACTCTGTGAGAGTGTGTGTGTGTAGTTGTGTGAGTGGGAGTGAGTGTGTGAATGTGTATACGATTGGGTGACTGTGTGTGAGTGTGTGTGATTGTGTGTGAGAATGTGTGTGAGTGAGTCTGTGTGTGTAGGTGTGTGATTGTGCCGAACTCTGTGTGATTGCGTGTGTTTGTGAGTGTGTGTGACAGTGTGTGTGAGTGTAGGAGTGTCTGAGTGCCTGTGTGATTTCTGTATGTGAGTGTGTGTGTGTTTGATGATGCGTTTTTTTTTGTGTGTGTAGGTGTGTTAGTGGGAGAGTGTGTGTATACGAGTGTGTGATTGTGTGTGAGTGTTTATGTCTGTGAGTGGGTGTGAGTGTGTCTGTGTGTGCAGGTGTGAGTGTGTCAGTATTTGTGAGTGTGTTTGTGATTGCATGTGAGCCTGTGTTTGTATGTTGGTTTGTTTGTGTGTGTAGGTGTGCGAGTGTGTTTGACAGTGTTTAAGGGTGAGTGCGTGTGTGTCTGTAAGTGTTTGTGTGAGTAGGTGAGTGAGTGTGTGTGACCGGGTGATTGTGTGTGTGAATGAGTGTGAGTATGTGTGTCTGTGTGTTTGTGGGTGTGTCTACATGTGTGTAGGTGTGTGACTGTTTATGGCACTGTGTCAATGCGTGTGAGTGCTCATGTGTCTGTGTGTGTGTGTGTGAGTTGGTGAGAGTGTCAGTGTGATTGGTAATGAGTGTGTGAGTATGTATATGAGTGTGTCATTGTGTTTGTGTGTGTGTGAGTGTGTTTTTGTTTAGGTCTGTGTGTGACATTGTGTGAGTCTATGTGGGAGTGCATTTCTGTCTGAGTGTGTGTGTGTCTGTGTGTAAGTGTGAGAGTGTGTTAGGGTGTTTGTGAGAGTGCAGGTGTGTGAGTGGGAGTGAGTGAGTGAATGTGTATATGAGTGGGTGACTGTGTGTGTGTGCATGTGTGTGCCTGACAGTCTGAATATGTGGGTGTTTCTGTGTGTATGTGTGTGAGTGTGTGTGTGACATTGTGTGAGTGTGTGTGTGAGTGCAAGTGAATCTGTGTGTGTTGGTGTGTGAGTAGGTGAGCGAGAGCTTGTGGCAGTGTGTGAGAGTGTGTGTTTGAGACATTCTGAGCATGTGTGTTGGTGTCTCTGTGTGTGTAGATGTGTGAGTGCAGCAGTGTGTGAGTGTGTGAGTGGGAATGTGTCTGTGAGTGTGTGTGGGTGTGAGTGTGTTTCCTTGTGAAATTCTAGTTGTGTGAGTGGGAGTGATTGTGTGAGTGTGTATATAAGTGTGCGATTGTGTGTGAGTGTGTGTGATTGTGTGTGTGCCTATATGTGTGTGTGTCTATGTGTAGGTGCGTAATTGTGTGTGTGCAAATGTGTGTGATAATGTGGGTGCTTCTGTGTGTAGGTGTGTGAATGTGTGAGTGTTTGTGAGAGTGTAGTTGTGTGAGTGTTTGTGTGTGTGTGAGTGTGTATACGGGTGTGTGATTGTGTCTGAGTTTTTGTGATTGTGTGTGAGAATGTGAGTGAATGTGTCTGTGTGTATGTGTGTGAGTGTGTGGAACAGTGTCTCAGTCTTCGTGATTTTGTGTGGGTGTGTGAGAGTGTGTGTGAGCGTTTGAGTGTAGGTGTTTCTTTTTGAGGGCCTTTGTGGTTAATATATGTGTGTGTGTGAGTGTGTGTGTGTGTAAGTGGGAGTGGGAGTGAGAGTGGGAGTGTGTGTACGAGTGTGTTATTGTGTGTGATTGTGTTTGTGGGTTTGTTTCTGAGCGTCTTTGTGTGCAGGTGTGTGTGTCTGACGGTTTTAGTGTGGGTGTGAGTGCATGTGACTCTGTGAGAGTGTGTGTGTGTAGTTGTGTGAGTGGGAGTGAGTGTGTGAATGTGTAGACGATTGGGTGATTGTGTGTGTGTGATTGTGTGTGAGAATGTGTGTGAGTGAGTCTGTGTGTGTAGGTGTGTGTTTGTGCCGAAATCTGTGTGATTGCGTGTGTTTGTGAGTGTGTGTGACAGTGTGTGTGAGTGTAGGAGTGTCTGAGTGCCTGTGTGATTTCTGTATGTGAGTGTGTGTGTGTTTGATGATGCGTTTGTTAGTGTGTGAGTAGGTGTGTTAGAGGGAGAGAGTGTGTATACGAGTGTGTGATTGTGTGTGAGTGATTTTGTCTGTGAGTGGGTGTGAGTGTGTCTGTGAGTGCAGGTGAGAGTGTGTGACTATTTGTGAGTGTGTGTGTGATTGCATGTGAGCCTGTGTTTGTGTGTTGTTTTGTTTGTGTGTGTAGGTGTGCGAGTGTGTTTGACAGTGTTTGAGTGAGTGTTAGTGCGTGTGTGTCTGTAAGTGTTTGTGTGAGTAGGTGTGTGAGTGTGTGTGACAGTGTGATTGTGTGTGTGAGTGCGTGTGAGTCTGTGTGTCTGTGTGTTTGTGATGTGTGTCTATATGTGTGTAGGTGTGTGACTCTTTATGGCACTGTGTCAATGTGCGTGAGTGCTCATGTGTCTGTGTGTGTGTGAGTTTGTGAGTGTGTAGGTGTGATTGGGAATGAGTGTGTGAGTGTGTATATGAGTGTGTCATTGTGTTTGTGTGTGTGTGTGAGTGTGTTTTTGTTTAGGTGTGTGTGTGACATTGTGTGAGTCTATGTGGGAGTGCATTTCTGTCTGAGTGTGTGTGTGTCTGTGTGTAAGTGTGAGAGTGTGTTAGGGTGTTTGTGAGAGTGCAGGTGTGTGAGTGGGAGTGAGTGAGTGAATGTGTATATGAGTGGGTGACTGTGTGTGTGCATGTGTGTGCCTGACAGTCTGAATATGTGGGTGTTTCTGTGTGTAGGTGTGTGAGTGAGTGTGTGACATTGTGTGAGTGTGTGTGTGACAATGTGTGAGTGTGTGTGAGTGCATATGAATCTGTGTGTGTTGGTGTGTGAAAAGGTGTGCGAGAGCTTGTGACAGTGTGTGAGTGTGTGTGTTTGTGACATTCTGAGATTGTGTGTTGGTGTCTCTGTGTGTGTAGATGTGTGAGTGCAGCAGTGTGTGAGTGTGTGAGTGGGAATGTGTCTGTGAGTGTGTGTGGGTGTGAGTGTGTTTTTTTTGAAATTCTAGTTGTGTGTGTGGGAGTGATTGTGTGTGTGTATATAAGTGTGTGTTTGTGTGTGAGTGTGTGAAACAGTGTCTCAGTCTTCGTGATTTTGTGTGGGTGTGTGAGAGTGTGTGTGAGCGTTTGGGTGTAGGTGTTTCTTTTTGAGGGCCTTTGTGGTTAATATATGTGTGTGTGAGTGTGTGTGTGTGTAAGTGTGAGTGGGAGTGAGAGTGGGAGTGTGTGCACGAGTGTGTTGTGTGTGATTGTGTTTGTGGGTGAGTTTCTGAGCGTCTTTGTGTGCAGGTGTGTTTCTGACGGTTTTAGTGTGGGTGTGAGTGCATGTGACTCTGTGAGAGTGTGTGTGTGTAGTTGTGTGAGTGGGAGTGAGTGTGTGAATGTGTATACGATTGGGTGACTGTGTGTGAGTGTGTGTGATTGTGTGTGAGAATGTGTGTGAGTGAGTCTGTGTGTGTAGGTGTGTGATTGTGCCGAACTCTGTGTGATTGCGTGTGTTTGTGAGTGTGTGTGACAGTGTGTGTGAGTGTAGGAGTGTCTGAGTGCCTGTGTGATTTCTGTATGTGAGTGTGTGTGTGTTTGATGATGCGTTTTTTTGTGTGTGTGTAGGTGTGTTAGTGGGAGAGTGTGTGTATACGAGTGTGTGATTGTGTGTGAGTGTTTATGTCTGTGAGTGGGTGTGAGTGTGTCTGTGTGTGCAGGTGTGAGTGTGTCAGTATTTGTGAGTGTGTTTGTGATTGCATGTGAGCCTGTGTTTGTATGTTGGTTTGTTTGTGTGTGTAGGTGTGCGAGTGTGTTTGACAGTGTTTAAGGGTGAGTGCGTGTGTGTCTGTAAGTGTTTGTGTGAGTAGGTGAGTGAGTGTGTGTGACCGGGTGATTGTGTGTGTGAATGAGTGTGAGTCTGTGTGTCTGTGTGTTTGTGGGTGTGTCTACATGTGTGTAGGTGTGTGACTGTTTATGGCACTGTGTCAATGCGCGTGAGTGCTCATGTGTCTGTGTGTGTGTGTGTGAGTTGGTGAGAGTGTCAGTGTGATTGGTAATGAGTGTGTGAGTATGTATATGAGTGTGTCATTGTGTTTGTGTGTGTGAGTGTGTTTTTGTTTAGGTCTGTGTGTGACATTGTGTGAGTCTATGTGGGAGTGCATTTCTGTCTGAGTGTGTGTGTGTCTGTGAGTAAGGGTGAGAGTGTGTTAGGGTGTTTGTGAGAGTGCAGGTGTGTGAGTGGGAGTGAGTGAGTGAATGTGTATATGAGTGGGTGACTGTGTGTGTGTGCATGTTTGTGCCTGACAGTCTGAATATGTGGGTGTTTCTGTGTGTAGGTGTGTGAGTGTGTGTGTGACATTGTGTGAGTGTGTGTGTGAGTGCAAGTGAATCTGTGTGTGTTGGTGTGTGAGTAGGTGAGCGAGAGCTTGTGGCAGTGTGTGAGAGTGTGTGTTTGAGACATTCTGAGCATGTGTGTTGGTGTCTCTGTGTGTGTAGATGTGTGAGTGCAGCAGTGTGTGAGTGTGTGAGTGGGAATGTGTCTGTGAGTGTGTGTGGGTGTGAGTGTGTTTCTTTGTGAAATTCTAGTTGTGTGAGTGGGAGTGATTGTGTGAGTGTGTATATAAGTGTGCGATTGTGTGTGAGTGTGTGTGATTGCGTGTGTGCCTATATGTGTGTGTGTCTATGTGTAGGTGCGTAATTGTGTGTGTGCAAATGTGTGTGATAATGTGGGTGCTTCTGTGTGTAGGTGTGTGAATGTGTGAGTGTTTGTGAGTGTAGTTGTGTGAGTGTTTGTGTGTGTGTGAGTGTGTATACGGGTGTGTGATTGTGTCTGAGTTTTTGTGATTGTGTGTGAGAATGTGAGTGAATGTGACTGTGTGTATGTGTGTGAGTGTGTGGAACAGTGTCTCAGTCTTCGTGATTTTGTGTGGGTGTGTGAGAGTGTGTGTGAGCGTTTGAGTGTAGGTGTTTCTTTTTGAGGGCCTTTGTGGTTAATATATGTGTGTGTGTGAGTGTGTGTGTGTAAGTGTGAGTGGGAGTGAGAGTGGGAGTGTGTGTACAAGTGTGTTATTGTGTGTGATTGTGTTTGTGGGTTTGTTTCTGAGCGTCTTTGTGTGCAGGTGTGTGTGTCTGACGGTTTTAGTGTGGGTGTGAGTGCATGTGACTCTGTGAGAGTGTGTGTGTGTAGTTGTGTGAGTGGGAGTGAGTGTGTGAATGTGTATACGAATGGGTGATTGTGTGTGTGTGATTGTGTGTGAGAATGTGTGTGAGTGAGTCTGTGTGTGTAGGTGTGTGTTTGTGCCGAAATCTGTGTGATTGCGTGTGTTTGTGAGTGTGTGTGACAGTGTGTGTGAGTGTAGGAGTGTCTGAGTGCCTGTGTGATTTCTGTATGTGAGTGTGTGTGTGTTTGATGATGCGTTTGTTAGTGTGTGTGTATGTGTGTTAGTGGGAGAGAGTGTGTATACGAGTGTGTGATTGTGTGTGATTGATTTTGTCTGTGAGTGGGTGTGAGTGTGTCTGTGAGTGCAGGTGAGAGTGTGTGACTATTTGTGAGTGTGTGTGTGATTGCATGTGAGCCTGTGTTTGTGTGTTGTTTTGTTTTTGTGTGTAGGTGTGCGAGTGTGTTTGACAGTGTTTGAGTGAGTGTAAGTGCGTGTGTGTCTGTAAGTGTTTGTGTGAGTAGGTGTGTGAGTGTGTGTGACAGTGTGATTGTGTGTGTGAGTGCGTGTGAGTCTGTGTGTCTGTGTGTTTGTGATGTGTGTCTATATGTGTGTAGGTGTATGACTCTTTATGGCACTGTGTCAATGTGCGTGAGTGCTCATGTGTCTGTGTGTGTGTGAGTTTGTGAGTGTGTAGGTGTGATTGGGAATGAGTGTGTGAGTGTGTATATGAGTGTGTCATTGTGTTTGTGTGTGTGTGAGTGTGTTTTTGTTTAGGTGTGTGTGTGACATTGTGTGAGTCTATGTGGGAGTGCATTTCTGTCTGAGTGTGTGTGTGTCTGTGTGTAAGTGTGAGAGTGTGTTAGGGTGTTTGTGAGAGTGCAGGTGTGTGAGTGGGAGTGAGTGAGTGAATGTGTATATGAGTGGGTGACTGTGTGTGTGCATGTGTGTGCCTGACAGTCTGAATATGTGGGTGTTTCTGTGTGTAGGTGTGTGAGTGAGTGTGTGACATTGTGTGAGTGTGTGTGTGACAATGTGTGAGTGTGTGTGAGTGCATATGAATCTGTGTGTGTTGGTGTGTGAAAAGGTGTGCGAGAGCTTGTGACAGTGTGTGAGTGTGTGTGTTTGTGACATTCTGAGATTGTGTGTTGGAGTCTCTGTGTGTGTAGATGTGTGAGTGCAGCAGTGTGTGAGTGTGTGAGTGGGAATGTGTCTGTGAGTGTGTGTGGGTGTGAGTGTGTTTTTTTTGAAATTCTAGTTGTGTGTGTGGGAGTGATTGTGTGTGTGTATATAAGTGTGTGTTTGTGTGTGAGTGTGTGTGATTGTGTGTATGTGTGTGTGACTATATGTGTGTGTGTCTATGTGTAGGTGCGTAATTGTGTGTGAGAATGTGGGTGCTTCTGTGTGTAGGTGTGTGAATGTGTGAGTGTGTTTGTGAGAGTGAAGTTGTGTGAGTGTTTGTGTGTGTGTGAGTGTGTATACGGTGTGTGATTGTGTCTGAGTTTTTGTGATTGTGTGTGAGAATGTGAGTGAAGGTGTCTGTGTGTATGTGTGTGAATGTGTGAAACAGTGTCTCAGTCTTCGTGATTTTGTGTGGGTGTGTGAGAGTGTGTGTGAGCGTTTGGGTGTAGGTGTTTCTTTTTGAGGGCCTTTGTGGTTAATATATGTGTGTGTGTGAGTGTGTGTGTGTAAGTGTGAGTGGGAGTGAGAGTGGGAGTGTGTGCACGAGTGTGTTGTGTGTGATTGTGTTTGTGGGTGAGTTTCTGAGCGTCTTTGTGTGCAGGTGTGTTTCTGACGGTTTTAGTGTGGGTGTGAGTGCATGTGACTCTGTGAGAGTGTGTGTGTGTAGTTGTGTGAGTGGGAGTGAGTGTGTGAATGTGTATACGATTGGGTGACTGTGTGTGAGTGTGTGTGATTGTGTGTGAGAATGTGTGTGAGTGAGTCTGTGTGTGTAGGTGTGTGATTGTGCCGAACTCTGTGTGATTGCGTGTGTTTGTGAGTGTGTGTGACAGTGTGTGTGAGTGTAGGAGTGTCTGAGTGCCTGTGTGATTTCTGTATGTGAGTGTGTGTGTGTTTGATGATGCGTTTTTTTTTGTGTGTGTAGGTGTGTTAGTGGGAGAGTGTGTGTATACGAGTGTGTGATTGTGTGTGAGTGTTTATGTCTGTGAGTGGGTGTGAGTGTGTCTGTGTGTGCAGGTGTGAGTGTGTCAGTATTTGTGAGTGTGTTTGTGATTGCATGTTAGCCTGTGTTTGTATGTTGGTTTGTTTGTGTGTGTAGGTGTGCGAGTGTGTTTGACAGTGTTTAAGGGTGAGTGCGTGTGTGTCTGTAAGTGTTTGTGTGAGTAGGTGAGTGAGTGTGTGTGACCGGGTGATTGTGTGTGTGAATGAGTGTGAGTCTGTGTGTCTGTGTGTTTGTGGGTGTGTCTACATGTGTGTAGGTGTGTGACTGTTTATGGCACTGTGTCAATGCGCGTGAGTGCTCATGTGTCTGTGTGTGTGTGTGAGTTGGTGAGAGTGTCAGTGTGATTGGTAATGAGTGTGTGAGTATGTATATGAGTGTGTCATTGTGTTTGTGTGTGTGTGAGTGTGTTTTTGTTTAGGTCTGTGTGTGACATTGTGTGAGTCTATGTGGGAGTGCATTTCTGTCTGAGTGTGTGTGTGTCTGTGAGTAACGGTGAGAGTGTGTTAGGGTGTTTGTGAGAGTGCAGGTGTGTGAGTGGGAGTGAGTGAGTGAATGTGTATATGAGTGGGTGACTGTGTGTGTGTGCATGTTTGTGCCTGACAGTCTGAATATGTGGGTGTTTCTGTGTGTAGGTGTGTGAGTGTGTGTGTGACATTGTGTGAGTGTGTGTGTGAGTGCAAGTGAATCTGTGTGTGTTGGTGTGTGAGTAGGTGAGCGAGAGCTTGTGGCAGTGTGTGAGAGTGTGTGTTTGAGACATTCTGAGCATGTGTGTTGGTGTCTCTGTGTGTGTAGATGTGTGAGTGCAGCAGTGTGTGAGTGTGTGAGTGGGAATGTGTCCGTGAGTGTGTGTGGGTGTGAGAGTGTTTCTTTGTGAAATTCTAGTTGTGTGTGTGGGAGTGATTGTGTGAGTGTGTATATAAGTGTGCGATTGTGTGTGAGTGTGTGTGATTGTGTGTGTGCCTATATGTGTGTGTGTCTATGTGTAGGTGCGTAATTGTGTGTGTGCAAATGTGTGTGATAATGTGGGTGCTTCTGTGTGTAGGTGTGTGAATGTGTGAGTGTTTGTGAGAGTGTAGTTGTGTGAGTGTTTGTGTGTGTGTGAGTGTGTATACGGGTGTGTGATTGTGTCTGAGTTTTTGTGATTGTGTGTGAGAATGTGAGTGAATGTGTCTGTGTGTATGTGTGTGAGTGTGTGGAACAGTGTCTCAGTCATCGTGATTTTGTGTGGGTGTGTGAGAGTGTGTGTGAGCGTTTGAGTGTAGGTGTTTCTTTTTGAGGGCCTTTGTGGTTAATATATGTGTGTGTGTGAGTGTGTGTGTGTGTAAGTGGGAGTGGGAGTGAGAGTGGGAGTGTGTGTACGAGTGTGTTATTGTGTGTGATTGTGTTTGTGGGTTTGTTTCTGAGCGTCTTTGTGTGCAGGTGTGTGTGTCTGACGGTTTTAGTGTGGGTGTGAGTGCATGTGACTCTGTGAGAGTGTGTGTAGTTGTGTGAGTGGGAGTGTGTGAATGTGTATACGATTGGGTGACTGTGTGTGAGTGTGTGTGATTGTGTGTGAGAATGTGTGTGTGTGAGTCTGTGTGTGTAGGTGTGTGATTGTGCCGAACCCTGTGTGATTGTGTGTGTTTGTGAGGGTGTGTGACAGTGTGTGTGAGTGTAGGAGTGTCTGAGTGCCTGTGTGATTTCTGTATGTGAGTGTGTGTGTGTTTGATGATGCCTTTGTTTGTGTGTGTGTAGGTGTGTTAGTGGGAGAGAGTGTGTATACGAGTGTGTGATTGTGTGTGAGTGTTTTTGTCTGTGAGTGGGTGTGAGTGTGTCTGTGTGTGCAGGTGAGAGTGTGTCACTATTTGTGAGTGTGTGTGTGATTGCATGTGAGCCTGTGTATATGTGTTGGTTTGTTTGTGTGTGTAGGTGTGCGAGTGTGTTTGACAGTGTTTCAGTGTTAGTGCGTGTGTGTCTGTAAGTGTTTGTGTGAGTAGGTGTGTGAGTGTGTGTGACCGGGTGATTGTGTGTGTGAATGCGTGTGAGTCTGTGTGTCTGTGTGTTTGTGGGTGTGTCTACATGTGTGTTGGTGTGTGACTCTTTATGGCACTGTGTCAATGTGCGTGAGTGCTCATGTGTCTGTGTGTGTGTGTGAGATTGTGAGAGTGTAGGTGTGATTGGGAATGAGTGTGTGTGTATATGAGTGTGTCATTGTGTTTGTGTGTGTGTGAGTGTGTTTTTGTTTAGGTGTGTGTGACATTGTGTGAGTCTATGTGGGAGTGCATTTCTCTCTGAGTGTGTGTGTGTCTGTGTGTAAGTGTGAGAGTGTGTTAGGGTGTTTGTGAGAGTGCAGGGGTGTGAGTGGCATTGAGTGAGTGTATGTGTATATGAGTGGGTGACTGTGTGTTTGCATGTGTGTTGCCTGACTGTCTGAATATGTGGGTGTATCTGTGTGTAGGTGTGTGAGTGTGTGTGTGACATTGTGTGAGTGTGTGTGAGTGCATGTGAATCTGTGTGTGTTTGTGTGTGAGTAGGTGTGCGAGAGCTTGTGGCAGTGTGTGAGTGTGTGTGTTTGTGACATTCTGTGATTGTGTGTTGGTGTCTCTGTGTGTGTAGATGTGTGAGTGCAGCAGTGTGTGAGTGTGTGAGTGGGAATGTGTCTGTGAGTGTGTGTGGGTGTGAGTGTGTTTCTTTGTGAAATTCTAGTTGTGTGAGTGGGAGTGATTGTGTGAGTGTGTATATAAGTGTGCGATTGTGTGTGAGTGTGTGTGAGTATGTGTGTGTGCCTATATGTGTGTGTGTCTATGTGTAGGTCCGTAATTGTGTGTGTGCAAATGTGTGTGAGAATGTGGGTGCTTCTGTGTGTAGGTGTGTGAATGTGTGAGTGTGTTTGTGAGAGTGTAGTTGTGTGAGTGTTTGTGTGTGTGTGAGTGTGTATACGGGTGTGTGATTGTGTCTGAGTTTTTGTGAATGTGTGTGAGAATGTGAGTGAATGTGTCTGTGTGTATGTGTGTGAGTGTGTGAAACAGTGTCTCAGTCTTTGTGATTTTGTGTGGGTGTGTGAGAGTGTGTGTGAGCGTTTGAGTGTAGGTGTTTCTTTTTGAGGGACTTTGTGGTTAATATATGTGTGTGTGAGTGTGTGTGTGTGTAAGTATGAGTGGGAGTGAGAGTGGGAGTGTGTATACAAGTGTGTTATTGTGTGTGATTGTGTTTGTGGTTGAGTTTCTGAGCGTCTGTGTGCAGGTGTGTGTGTCTGACAGTTTTAGTGTGGGTGTGAGTGCATGTGACTGTGAGAGTGTGTGTGCGTAGTTGTGTGAGTGGGAGTGAGTGTGTGAATGTGTATACGATTGGGTGATTGTGTGTGTGTGTGATTGTGTGTGAGAATGTGTGTGAGTGAGTCTGTGTGTGTAGGTGTGTGATTGTGCCGAACCTTGTGTGATTGTGTTTGTTTGTGAGGGTGTGTGACAGTGTGTAAGTGTAGGAGTGTCTGAGTGCCTGTGTGATTTCTGTATGTGAGTGTGTGTGTTTGATGATGCGTTTGTTTGTGTGTGTGTAGGTGTGTTAGTGGGAGTGAGTGTGTATACGTGTGTGATTGTGTGTGAGTGTATTTGTCTGAGAGGGTGTGAGTGTGTCTGTGTGTGCAGGTGAGAGTGTGTGACTATTTGTGAGTGTCATTGTGATTGCATGTGAGCCTGTGTTTGTGTGTTGGTTTGTTTGTGTGTGTAGGTGTGCGAGTGTGTTTGACAGTGTTTCAGTGTTAGTGCGTGTGTCTGTCAGTGTTTGTGTGAGTAGGGGTGTGAGTGTGTGTGACCGGGTGATTGTGAGTGTGAATGCGTGTGAGTCTGTGTGTCTGTGTGTTTGTGGGTGTGTCTACATGTGTGTAGGTGTGTGACTGTTTATGGCACTGTGTCAATGTGCGTGAGTGCTCATGTGTCTGTGTGTGTGTGTGAGTTTGTGAGAGTGTAAGTGTGATTGGGAATGAGTGTGTGAGTATGTATATGTGTGTGTGTCATTGTGTTTGTGTGTGTGTGAGTGTGTTTTTTTAGGTCTGTGTGTGACATTGTGTGGGTCTATGTGGGAGTGCATTTCTGTCTGAGTGTGTGTGTCTGTGAGTAAGGGTGAGAGTGTGTTAAGGTGTTTGTGAGAGTGCAGGTGTGTGAGTGGGAGTGAGTGAGTGAATGTGTATATGAGTGGGTGACTGTGTGTGTGTGCATGTGTGTACCTGACAGTCTGAATATGTGGGTGTTTCTGTGTGTAGGTGTGTGAGTGTGTGTGTGACATTGTGTGAGTGTGTGTGTGACATTGTGTGAGTGTGTGTGAGTGTATATGAATCTGTGTGTGTTGGTGTGCGAGTAGGTGTGCGAGAGCATGTGGCAGTGTGTGAGTGTGTGTGTTTGTGACATTCTGTGATTGTGTGTTGGTGTCTCTGTGTGTGTAGATGTGTGAGTGCAGCAGTGTGTGAGTGTTTGAGTGGGAAAGTGTCTGTGAGTGTGTGTGGGTGTGAGTGTGTTTCTTTGTGAAATTCTAGTTGTGTGAGTGGGAGTGATGGTGTGACTGTGTATATAAGTGTGCGATTGTGAGTGATTGTGTGTGATTGTGTGTATGTTTGTGTGTCTATATGTGTGGGTGTCTATGTGTAGGTGCGTAATTGTGTGTGTGAGAATGTGGGTGCTTGTGTGTGTAGGTGTGTGAATGTGTGAGTGTGTATGTTAGAGTGAAGTTGTGTGAGTGTTTGTGTGTGTGTGAGTGTGTATACGGGTGTGTGATTGTGTCTGATTTTTTGTGATTGTGTGTGAGAATGTGAGTGAATGTGTCTGTGTGTATGTGTGTGAGTGTGTGAAACAGTGTCTCAGTCTTCGTGATTTTGTGTGGGTGTGTGAGAGTGTGTGTGAGCGTTTGAGTGTAGGTGTTTCTTTTTGAGGGCCTTTGTGGTTAATATATGTGTGTGTGAGTGTGTGTGTGTGTAAGTATGAGTGGGAATGAGAGTGGGGGTGTGTGTACAAGTGTGTTATTGTGTGTGATTGTGTTTGTGGGTGAGTTTCAGAGCTTCTTTGTGTGCAGGTGTGTGTGTCTGACGGTTTTAGTGTGGGTGTGAGTGCATGTGACTGTGAGAGTGTGTGTGTGTAGTTGTGTGAGTGGGAGTGAGTGTGTGAATTTGTACACGATTGGGTGATTGTGTGTCTGTGTGATTGTGTGTGTGAATGTGTGTGAGTGAGTCTGTGTGTGTAGGTGTGTGATTGTGCCGAAATCTATGTGATTGCGTGTGTTTGCGAGTGTGTGTGACAGTGTGTGTGAGTGTAGGAGTGTCTGAGTGCCTGTGTGATTTCTGTATGTGAGTGTGTGTGTTTGATGATGCGTTTGTTTGTGTGTGTGTAGGTGTGTTAGTGGGACAGAGTGTGTATACGAGTGTGTGATTGTGTCTGAGTTTTTTTGTCTGAGAGGGTGTGAGTGTGTCTGTGTGTGCAGGTGAGAGTGTGTGACTATTTGTGAGTGTGTTTGTGATTGCATGTGAGCCTGTGTTTGTGTGTTGGTTTGTTTGTGTGTGTAGGTGTGCGAGTGTTTGACAGTGTTTCAGTGTTAGTGCGTGTGTGTCTGTAAGTGTTTGTGTGAGTAGGTGTGTGAGTGTGTGTGACCGGGTGATTGTGTGTGTGAATGCGTGTGAGTCTGTGGGTCTGTGTGTTTGTGGGTGTGTCTACATGTGTGTAGGTGTGTGACTGTTTATGGCACTGTGTCAATGTGCGTGAGTGCTCATGTGTCTGTGTGTGTGTGTGAGTTTGTGAGAGTGTAAGTGTGATTGGGAATGAGTGTGTGAGTATGTATATGTGTGTGTCATTGTGTTTGTGTGTGTGTGAGTGTGTTTTTGTTTAGGTCTGTGTGTGACATTGTGTGAGTCTATGTGGGAGTGCATTTCTGTCTGAGTGTGTGTGTGTCTGTGAGTAAGGGTGAGAGTGCGTTATGGTGTTTGTGAGAGTGCAGGTGTGTGAGTGGGAGTGAGTGAGTGAATGTGTATATGAGTGGGTGACTGTGTGTGTGTGCAAGTTTGTGCCTGACAGTCTGAATAAGTGGGTGTTTCAGTGTGTATGTGTGTGAGTGTGTGTGTGGCATTGTGTGAGTGTGTGTGTGAGTGCATGTGAATCTGTGTATTGGTGTGTGAGTAGGTGTGCGAGAGCTTGTGGCAGTGTGTGAGTGTGTGTGTTTGAGAGATTCTGAGAATGTGTGTTGGTGTCTCTGTGTGTGTAGATGAGTGAGTGCAGCAGTGTGTGAGTGTGTGAGTGCGAATGAGTCTGTGAGTGGGTGTGGGTGTGAGTGTGTTTCTTTGTGAAATTTCAATTGTGTGAGTGGGAGTGATTGTGTGAGAGTGTATATAAGTGTGCGATTGTGTGTGAGTGTGTGATTGTGTGTGAGTATGTGTGTGTGCCTATATGTGTGTGTGTCTATGTGTAGGTGCGTAATGGTGTGTGTGCAAATGTGTGTGAGAATGTGGGTGCTTCTGTGTGTAGGTGTGTGAATGTGTGAGTGTGTTTGTGAGAGGGTAGTTGTGTGAGTGTTTGTGTGTGTGTGAGTGTGTATACGGGTGTGTGACTGTGTCTGAGTTTTTGTGATTGTGTTTGAGAATGTGAGTGAATGTGTCTGTGTGTAAGTGTGTGAGTATATGAAACAGTGTCTCAGTCTTCGTGATTTTGGGTGGGTGTTTGAGAGTGTGTGAGAGCGTTTGAGTGTAGGTGTTTCATTTTGAGGGCCTTTGTGGTTAATATATGTGTGTGTGTGAGTGTGTGTGTGTAAGTGTGAGTGGGAGTGAGAGTGGGAGTGTGTGTACGAGTGTGTTATTGTGTGTGATTGTGTTTGTGGGTTTGTTTATGAGCGTCTTTGTGTGCAGGTGTGTGTGTCTGACGGTTTTAGTGTGGGTGTGAGTGCATGTGACTCTGTGAGAGTGTGTGTGTGTTGTTGTGTGAGTGGGAGTGAGTGTGTGAATGTGTATACGATTGGGTGACTGTGTGTGAGTGTGTGTGATTGTGTGTGAGAATGTGTGTGAGTGAGTCTGTGTGTGTAGGTGTGTGATTGTGCCGAAATCTGTGTGATTGCGTGTGTTTGTGAGTGTGTGTGACAGTGTGTGTGAGTGTAGGAGTGTCTGAGTGCCTGTGTGATTTCTGTATGTGTGTGTGTTTGATGATGCGTTTGTTAGTGTGTGTGTAGGTGTGTTTGTGGGAGAGAGTGTGTATACGAGTGTGTGATTGTGTGTGAGTGTTTTTGTCTGTGAGTGGGTGTGAGTGTGTCTGTGTGTGCAGGTGAGAGTGTGTGACTATTTGTGCGTGTGTGTGTGATTTTATTTGAGCCTGTGTTTGTGTGTTGTTTTGTTTGTGTGTGTAGGTGTGCGAGTGTGCTTGACAGTGTTTGAGTGAGTGTTAGTGCGTGTGTGTCTGTAAGTGTTAGTGTGAGTAGGTGTGTGAGAGTGTGTGACAGTGTGATTGTGTGTGTTAGTGCGTGTGAGTCTGTGTGTCTCTGTGTTTGTGAAGTGTGTCTCTATGTGTGTAGGTGTGTGACTTTTTATGTCACTGTGTCAATGTGCGTGAGTGCTCATGTGTCTGTGTGTGTGTGTGAGTTTGTGAGTGTGTAGGTGAGATTGGGAATGAGTGTGTGAGTGTGTATATGAGTGTGTCATTGTGTTTGTGTGTGTGTGTGAGTGTGTTTTTGTTTAGGTGTGTGTGTGACATTGTGTGAGTCTATGTGTGAGTGCATTTCTGTCTGAGTGTGTGTGTCTGTGTGTAAGTGTGAGAGTGTGTTAGGGTGTTTGTGAGAGTGCAGGGGTGTGAGTGGGAGTGAGTGAATGTGTATATGAGTGAGTGACAGTGTGTGTGTGCATGTGTGTGCCAGACAGTCTGAATATGTGGGTGTTTCTGTGTGTAGGTGTGTGAGTGTGTGTGTGACATTGTGTGAGTGTGTGTGAGTGCATGTGAATCTGTGTGTGTTGGTGTGTGAGTTGGTGTGCGAGAGCTGGTGGGAGTGTGGGAGTGTGTGTTTGTGACATTTTGTGAATGTGTGTTGGTGTCTCTGTGTGTGTAGATGTGTGAGTGCAGCAGTGTGTGAGTGTGTGGGTGCAAATGAGTCTGTGAGTGTGTGTGGGTGTGAGTGTGTTTCTTTGTGAAATTCTAGTAGTGTGAGTGAGAGTGATTGTGTGAGTGTGTATATAATTGTGGGATTGTGTGTGAGTGTGTGTGATTGTGTGTGAGTATGTGTGTGTGTCTATATGTGTGCGTGTCTATGGTAGGTGCGTAAATGTGTGTGTGCAAATGTGTGTGAGAATGTGGGTGCTTCTGTGTGTAGGTGTGTGAATGTGTGAATGTGTTTGTGAGAGTGTAGTTGTGTGAGATTTTGTGTGTGTGTATACGGGTGTGTGATTGTGTCTGAGTTTTTGTGATTGTTTGTGAGAATGTGAGTGATTGTGACTGTGTGTATGTGTGTGAGTGTCTGAAACAGTGTCTCAGTCTTCATGATTTTGTGTGGGTGTGTGAGAGTGTGTGTGTTTTTGAGTGTAGCTGTGTCTGTTTGAGGGCATTTGTGGTTATTATATGTGTGTGTGTGAGTGTGTGTGTGTGTAGGTGTGAGTTGGTGTGAGTGTCTGAGTGTGTGTACGAGTGTTTTATTGTGTGTGATTTTGTTTGTGGGTGAGTGTCTGAGCATCTTTGTGTGCAGGTGTGTGTGCCTGACAGTTTGAGTGAGGGTGTGAGTGCATGTGATTGTGAGTGTGTGTGTGTAGTTGTGTGAGTGGGAGAGAGTGTGTGAATGTGTATACGATTGGGTGATTGTGTGTGTGTGTGATTGTGTGTGAGAATGTGTGTGAGTGAGTCTGTGTGTGTAGGTGTGTGTGCCGAAATCTGTGTGATTGCGTGTGTTTGTGAGTGTGTGTGACAGTGTGTGTGAGTGTAGGAGTGTCTGAGTGCCTGTGTGATTTCTGTATGTGAGTGTGTGTGTGTTTGATGATGCGTTTGTTTGTGTGTGTGTAGGTGTGTTAGTGGGAGAGAGTGTGAATATGAGTGTGTGATTGTGTGTGAGTGTTTTTGTCTGTGAGTGGGTGTGAGTGTGTCTGTGTGTGCAGGTGAGAGTGTGTGACTATTTGTGAGTGTGTTTGTGATTGCATGTGAGCCTGTGTTTGTGTGTTGCTTTGTTTGTGTGTGTAGGTGTGCGAGTGTGTTTGACAGTGTTTCAGTGTTAGTGCGTGTGTGTCTGTAAGTGTTTGTGTTAGTAGGTGTGTGAGTGTGTGTGACCGTGTGATTGTGAGTGTGAATGCGTGTGAGTCTGTGTGTCTGTGTGTTTGTGGGTGTGTCTACATGTGTGTAGGTGTGTGACTGTTTATGGCACTGTGTCAATGTGCGTGAGTGCTCATGTGTCTGTGTGTGTGTGTGAGTTTGTGAGAGTGTAGTTGTGATTGGGAATGAGTGTGTGAGTGTGTATATGAGTGTGTCATTGTGTATGTGTGTGTGTGAGTGTGTTTTGGTTTAGGTCTGTGTGTGACATTGTGTGAGTCTATGTGGGAGTGCATTTCTGTCTGAGTGTGTGTGTGTCTGTGAGTAAGGGTGAGAGTGTGTTAGGGTGTTTGTGAGAGTGCAGGGGTGTGAGTGGGAGTGAGTGAGTGAATGTGTATATGAGTGGGTGACTGTGTGTGTGTGCATGTTTGTGCCTGACAGTCTGAATATGTGGGTGTTTCGGTGTGTAGGTGTGTGAGTGTGTGTGTGACATTGTGTGAGTGTGTGTGAGTGCATGTGAATCTGTGGGTGTTGGTGTGTGAGTAGGTGTTCGAGAGCTTGTGGAAGTGTGTGAGTGTGTGTGTTTGTGACATTCTGTGATTGTGTGTTGGTGTCTCTGTGTGTGTAGATGTGTGAGTGCAGCAGTGTGTGAGTGTGTGAGTGCGAATGAGTCTGTGAGTGTGTGTGGGTGTGAGTGTGTTTCTTTGTGAAATTTCAGTTGTGTGAGTGGGAGTGATTGTGTGAGTGTTTATAGAAGTGTGCGATTGTGTGTGAATGTGTGTGATTGTGTGTGATTATGTGTGTGTGCCTATATGTGTGTGTGTCTATGTGTAGGTGTGTAAATGTGTGTGTGCAATTGTGTGTGAGAATGTGGTTGTTTCTGTGTGTAGGTGTGTGAATGTGTGAGTGTGTTTGTGAGAGTGTAGTTGTGTGAGTGTTTGTGTGTGTGTGAGTGTGTATACGGGTGTGTGATTGTGTCTGAGTTTTTGTGATTGTGTGTGAGAATGTGATTGAATGTGTCTGTGTGTATGTGTGTGAGTGTGTGAAACAGTGTCTCAGTCTTCGTGATTTTGTGTGTGTGTGTGAGTGTGTGTGTGAGCGTTTGAGTGTAGGTGTTTCTTTTTGAGGGCCTTTGTGGTTAATATATGTGTGTGTGTGAGTGTGTGTGTAAGTGTGAGTGTGAGTGAGAGTGGGAGTGTGTGTACGAGTGTGTTATTGTGTGTGATTGTGTTTGTGGTTGAATTTCTGAGCGTCTGTGTGCAGGTGTGAGTGTCTGAGAGTTTTAGTGTGGGTGTGAGTGCATGTGACTCTGTGAGAGTGTGTGTGTGTAGTTGTGTGTGGGAGTGTGTGTGTGAATGTGTATACGATTGGGTGATTGCGTGTGTGTGTGATTGTGTGTGAGAATGTGTGTGAGTGAGTCTGTGTGTGTAGGTGTGTGAATTTGCCGAAATCTGTGTGATTGCGTGTGTTTGTGAGTGTGTGTGACAGTGTGTGTGAGTGTAGGAGTGTCTGAGTGCCTGTGTGATTTCTGTATGTGTGTGTATGTGTTTGATGATGCGTTTGTTTGTGTGTGTGTAGGTGTGTTAGTGGGAGAGAGTGTGTATACGAGTGTGTGATTGTGTGTGAGTGTTTTTGTCTGTGAGTGGGTGTGAGTGTGTCTGTGTGTGCAGGTGAGAGTGTGTGACTATTTGTGAGTGTGTTTGTGATTGCATGTGAGCCTGTGTTTGTGTGTTGGTTTGTTTGTGTGTGTAGGTGTGCGAGTGTGTTTGACAGTGTTTCAGTGTTATTGCGTGTGTGACTGTAAGTGTTTGTGTGAGTAGGTGTGTGAGTGTGTGTGACCGGGTGATTGTGAGTGTGAATGCGTGTGAGTCTGTGTGTCTGTGTGTTTGTGGGTGTGTCTACATGTGTGTAGGTGTGTGACTGTTTATGGCACTGTGTCAATGTGCGTGAGTGCTCATGTGTCTGTGTGTGTGTGTGAGTTTGTGAGAGTGTAAGTGTGATTGGGAATGAGTGTGTGAGTATGTATATGAGTGTGTCATTGTGTTTGTGTGTGTGTGAGTGTGTTTTTGTTTAGGTCTGTGTGTGACATTGTGTGAGTCTATGTGGGAGTGCATTTCTGTCTGAGTGTGTGTGTCTGTGAGTAACGGTGAGAGTGTGTTAGGGTGTTTGTGAGAGTGCAGGTGTGTGAGTGGGAGTGAGTGAGTGAATGTGTATATGAGTGGGTGACTGTGTGTGTGTGCATGTTTGTGCCTGACAGTCTGAATATGTGGGTGTTTCTGTGTGTAGGTGTGTGAGTGTGTGTGTGACATTGTGTGAGTGTGTGTGTGAGTGCAAGTGAATCTGTGTGTGTTGGTGTGTGAGTAGGTGAGCGAGAGCTTGTGGCAGTGTGTGAGAGTGTGTGTTTGAGACATTCTGAGAATGTGTGTTGGTGTCTCTGTGTGTGTAGATGAGTGAGTGCAGCAGTGTGTGAGTGTGTGAGTGCGAATGAGTCTGTGAGTGTGTGTGGGTGCGAGTGTGTTTCTTTGTGAAATTTCAGTTGTGTGAGTGGGAGTGACTGTGTGAGTGTGTATATAAGTGTGCGATTGTGTGTGAGTGTGTGTGACTGTGTGTGAGTATGTGTGTGTGCCTATATGTGTGTGCGTCTATGTGTAAGTGCGTAATTGTGTGTGTGCAATTGTGTGTGAAAATGTGGGTGGTTCTGTGTGTAGGTGTGTGAATGTGTGTGTTTGTGAGAGGGTAGTTGTGTGCGTGTTTGTGTGTGTGTGAGTGTGTATACGGGTGTGTGATTGTGTCTGAGTTTTTGTGATTGTGTGTGAGAATGTGAGTGAATGTGTCTGTGTGTATGTGTGTGAGTGTGTGAAACAGTGTCTCAGTCTTCGTGATTTTGTGTGGGTGTGTGAGAGTGTGTGTGAGCGTTTGAGTGTAGGTGTTTCTTTTTGAGGGACTTTGTGGTTAATATATGTGTGTGTGTGAGTGTGTGTGTGTGTAAGTGGGAGTGTGAGTGAGAGTGGGAGTGTGTGTACGAGTGTGTTATTGTGTGTGATTGTGTTTGTGGTTGAGTTTCTGAGCGTCTTTGTGTGCAGGTGTGTGTGTCTGAATGTTTTAGTGTGGGTGTGAGTGCATGTGACTCTGTGAGAGTGTGTGTGTAGTTGTGTGAGTGGGAGTGAGTGTGTGAATGTGTACACGATTGGGTGATTGTGTGTGTGTGATTGTGTGTGAGAATGTGTGTGAGTGAGTCTGTGTGTGTAGGTGTGTGATTGTGCCGAAATCTGTGTGATTGCGTGTGTTTGTGAGTGTGTGTGACAGTGTGTGTGAGTGTAGGAGTGTCTGAGTGCCTGTGTGATTTCTGTATGTGAGTGTGTGTGTGTTTGATGATGCGTTTGTTTGTGTGTGTGTAGGTGTGTTAGTGGGAGAGAGTGTGAATACGAGTGTGTGAATGTGTGTGAGTGTTTTTGTCTGTGAGTGGGTGTGAGTGTGTCTGTGTGTGCAGGTGAGAGTGTGTGACTATTTGTGAGTGTGTTTGTGTTTGCATGTGAGCCTGTGTTTGTGTGTTGGTTTGTGTGAGTAGGTGTGTGAGTGTGTGTGACCGGGTGATTGTGTGTGTGAATGAGTGTGAGTCTGTGTGTCTGTGTGTTTGTGGGTGTGTCTACATGTGTGTAGGTGTGTGACTGTTTATGGCACTGTGTCAATGCGCGTGAGTGCTCATGTGTCTGTGTGTGTGTGTGTGAGTTGGTGAGAGTGTCAGTGTGATTGGTAATGAGTGTGTGAGTATGTATATGAGTGTGTCATTGTGTTTGTGTGTGTGTGAGTGTGTTTTTGTTTAGGTCTGTGTGTGACATTGTGTGAGTCTATGTGGGAGTGCATTTCTGTCTGAGTGTGTGTGTGTCTGTGAGTAACGGTGAGAGTGTGTTAGGGTGTTTGTGAGAGTGCAGGTGTGTGAGTGGGAGTGAGTGAGTGAATGTGTATATGAGTGGGTGACTGTGTGTGTGTGCATGTTTGTGCCTGACAGTCTGAATATGTGGGTGTTTCTGTGTGTAGGTGTGTGAGTGTGTGTGTGACATTGTGTGAGTGTGTGTGTGAGTGCAAGTGAATCTGTGTGTGTTGGTGTGTGAGTAGGTGAGCGAGAGCTTGTGGCAGTGTGTGAGAGTGTGTGTTTGAGACATTCTGAGCATGTGTGTTGGTGTCTCTGTGTGTGTAGATGTGTGAGTGCAGCAGTGTGTGAGTGTGTGAGTGGGAATGTGTCTGTGAGTGTGTGTGGGTGTGAGTGTGTTTCTTTGTGAATTTCTAGTTGTGTGTGTGGGTGTGATTGTGTGAGTGTGTATATAAGTGTGCGATTGTGTGTGAGTGTGTGTGATTGTGTGTGTGCCTATATGTGTGTGTGTCTATGTGTAGGTGCAAAATTGTGTGTGTGCAAATGTGGGTGCTTGTGTGTGTAGGTGTGTGAATGTGTGAGTGTGTATGTTAGAGTGAAGTTGTGTGAGTGTTTGTGTGTGTGTGAGTGTGTATACGGGTGTGTGATTGTGTCTGAGTTTTTGTGATTGTGTGTGAGAATGTGAGTGAATGTGTCTGTGTGTATGTGTGTGAGTGTGTGAAACAGTGTCTCAGTCTTCGTGATTTTGTGTGGGTGTGTGAGAGTGTGTGTGAGCGTTTGAGTGTAGGTGTTTCTTTTTGAGGGCCTTTGTGGTTAATATATGTGTGTGTGAGTGTGTGTGTGTGTAAGTATGAGTGGGAGTGAGAGTGGGGTTGTGTGTACAAGAGTGTTATTGTGTGTGATTGTGTTTGTGGGTGAGTTTCAGAGCTACTTTGTGTGCAGGTGTGTGTGTCTGACGGTTTTAGTGTGGGTGTGAGTGCATGTGACTGTGAGAGTGTGTGTGTGTAGTTGTGTGAGTGGGAGTGAGTGTGTGAATGTGTACACGATTGGGTGATTGTGTGTCTGTGTGATTGTGTGTGAGAATGTGTGTGAGAGAGTCTGTGTGTAGGTGTGTGATTGTGCCGAAATCTATGTGATTGCGTGTGTTTGTGAGTGTGTGTGACAGTGTGTGTGAGTGTAGGAGTGTCTGAGTGCCTGTGTGATTTCTGTATGTGAGTGTGTGTTTGATGATGCGTTTGTTTGTGTGTGTGTAGGTGTGTTATTGGGAGAGAGTGTGTATAAGATTGTGTGAGTGTTTTTGCCTGTGAGTGGGTGTGAGTGTGTCTGTGTGTGCAGGTGAGAGTGTGTGACTATTTGTGAGTGTGTTTGTGATTGCATGTGAGCCTGTGTTTGTGTGTTGGTTTGTTTGTGTGTGTAGGTGTGCCTGTGTTTGACAGTGTTTCAGTGTTAGTGCGTGTGTGTCTGTGTTTGTGTGAGTAGGTGTGTGAGTGTGTGTGACCGGGTGATTGTGTGTGTGAATGCGTGTGAGTCTGTGTGTCTGTGTGTTTGTGGGTGTGTCTACATGTGTATAGGTGTGTGACTGTTTATAGCACTGTGTCAATGTGCGTGAGTGCTCATGTGTCTGTGTGTGTGTGTGTGAGTTTGTGAGAGTGTAGGTGTGATTGGGAATGAGTGTGTGAGAATGCATATGAGTGTGTCAATGTGTTTGTGTGTGTGTGAGTGTGTTTTTGTTTAGGTGTGTCTGTGATATTGTGTGAGTCTATGTGGGAGTGCATTTCTCTCTGAGTGTGTGTGTGTCCGTGTGTAAGTGTGAGAGTGTGTTAGGGTGTTTGTGAGAGTGCAGGGGTGTGAGTGGGAGTGAGTGAGTGAATGTGTATATGAGTGGGTGACTGTGTGTGTGTGCATGTGTGTGCCGGACAGTCTGAATATGTGGGTGTTCCTGTGTGTAGGTGTGTGAGTGTGTGTGTGACATTGTGTGAGTGTGTGTGACATTGTGTGAGTGTGTGTGAATGCATATGAATCTGTGTGTGTTGGTGTGTGAGTAGGTGTGCGAGACCTTGTGGCAGTGAGTGAGTGTGTGTATTTGTGAAATTCTGTGAATGTGTGTTGCTGTCTCTGTGTGTGTAGATGAGTGAGTGCAGCAGTGTGTGAGTGCAAATGAGTCTGTGAGTGTGTGTGGGTGTGAGTGTGTTTCTTTGTGAAATTTCAGTTGTTTGAGTGTTAGTGATTGTGTGAGTGTGTATATAAGTGTGCGATTGTGTGTGAGAGTGTGAGATTGTGTGTGAGTATGTGTGTGTGCATATATGTGTGTGTGTCTATGTGTAGGTGTGTAAATGTGTGTGTGCAATTGTGTGTGAGAATGTGGTTGTTTGTGTGTAGGTGTGTGAATGTGTGAGTGTGTTTGTGGGAGTGTAGTTGTGTGAGTGTTTGTGTGTGTGTGAGTGTGTATACGGGTGTGTGATTATGTCTGAGTTTTTGTGATTGTGTGTGAGAATGTGAGTGAATGTGTCTGTGTGTATGTGTGTGAGTGTGTGAAACAGTGTCTCAGTCTTCGTGATTTTGTGTGGGTGTGTGAGAGTGTGTGTGAGCGTTTGAGTGTAGGTGTTTCTTTTTGAGGGCATTTGTGGATAATATATGTGTGTGTGTGAGTGTGTGTGTGTAAGTGTGAGTGGGAGTGAGAGTGGGAGTGTGTGTATGAGTGTGTTATTGTGTGTGATTGTGTTTGTGGGTTTGTTTCTGAGCGTCTTTGTGTGCAGGTGTGTGTGTCTGACGGTTTTAGTGTGGCTGTGAGTGCATGTGACTCTGTGAGAGTGTGTGTGTGTAGTTGTGTGAGTGGGAGTGAGTGTGTGAATGTGTATACGATTGGGTGACTGTGGGTGTGTGTGAGTGTGTGTGAGAATGTGTGTGAGTGAGTCTGTGTGTGTAGGTGTGTGATTGTGCCGAAATCTGTGTGATTGCGTGTGTTTGTGAGTGTGTGTGACAGTGTGTGTGAGTGTAGGAGTGTCTGAGTGCCTGTGTGATTTCTGTATGTGAGTGTGTGTGTGTTTGATGATGCGTTTGTTAGTGTGTGTGTAGGTGTGTTAGTGGGAGAGAGGGTGTATACGAGTGTGTGATTGTGTGTGAGTGGTTTTGTCTGTGAGTGGGTGTGAGTGTGTCTGTGTGTGCAGGTGAGAGTGTGTGACTATTTGTGAGTGTGTGTGTGATTGCATGTGAGCCTGTGTTTGTGTGTTGTTTTGTTTGTGTGTGTAGGTCTGCGAGTGTCTTTGACAGTGTTTGAGTGAGCGTTAGTGCGTGTGTGACTGTAAGTGTTTGTGTGAGTAGGGGTGTGAGTGTGTGTGACAGTGTGATTGTGTGTGTGAATGCGTGTGAGTCTGTGTGTCTGTGTGTTTGTGAAGTGTGTCTATATGTGTGTAGGTGTGTGACTGTTTATGGCACTGTGTCAATGTGCGTGAGTGCTCATGTGTTTGTGTGTGTGTGAGTTAGTGAGAGTGTAGGTGTGTTTGGGAAAGAGTGTGTAAGTGTGTATATGAGTGTGTCATTGTGTTTGTGTGTGTGAGTGAGTGTGTTTTTGTTTAGGTGTGTGTGTGACATTGTGTGAGTCTATGTGGGAGTGCATTTCTGTCTGAGTGTGTGTGTGTCTGTGTGTAAGTGTGAGAGTGTGTTAGGGTGTTTGTGAGAGTGCAGGGGTGTGAGTGGGAGTGACTGAGTGAATGTGTATATGAGTGGGTGACTGTGTGTGTGTGCATGTGTGTGCCTGACAGTCTGAATATGTGGGTGTTTCTGTGTGTAGGTGTGTGAGTGTGTGTGTGATTGCATGTGAATCTGTGTGTGTTTGTGTGTGAGTAGGTGTGCGAGAGCTTTTGGCAGTGTGTGAGTGTGTGTTTGTTACATTCTGTGATTGTGTGTTGGTGTCTCTGTGTGTGTAGATGTGTGAGTGCAGCAGTGTGTGAGTGTGTGACTGCGAATGTGTCTGTGAGTGTGTGTGGGTGTGAGTGTGTTTCTTTGTGAAATTCTAGTTGTGTGAGTGGGAGTGATTGTGTGTGTGTATATAAGTGTGCGATTGTGTGTGTGTGTGTGATTGTGTGTGAGTAAGTGTGTGTGACTATATGTGTGTGTGTCTATGTGTAGGTGCGTAATTGTGTGTGTGAGAATGTGGGTACTTCTGTGTGTAGGTGTGTGAATGTGTGAGTGTGTTTGTGAGAGTGTAGTTGTGTGAGAGTTTGTGTGTGTGAGAGTGTGTATACGGGTGTTTGATTGTGTCTGAGTTTTTGTGATTGTGTGTGAGAATGTGAGTGAATGTGTCTGTGTGTATGTGTGTGAGTGTGTGAAACAGTCTCTCAGTCTTCGTGATTTTGTGTGGGTGTCTGAGAGTGTGTGTGAGCGTTTGAGTGTAGCTGTTTCTTTTTGAGGGTCTTTGTGGTTAATACATGTGTGTGTGTGAGTGTGAGTGAGAGTGGGAGTGTGTGTACGAGTGTGTTATTGTGTGTGATTGTGTTTGTGGTTGAGTTTCTGAGCGTCTGTGTGGCAGGTGTGTGTGTCTGTTTTAGTGTGGGTGTGAGTGCATGTGACTCTGTGAGAGTGTGTGTGTGTAGTTGTGTGAGTGGGAGTGAGTGTGTGAATGTGTATACGATTGGGTGATTGTGTGTGTGTGTGATTGTGTGTGAGAATGTGTGTGAGTGAGTCTGTGTGTGTAGGTGTGTGATTGTGCCGAAATCTGTGTGATTGCGTGTGTTTGTGAGGGTGTGTGACAGTGTGTGTGAGTGTAGGAGTGTCTGAGTGCCTGTGTGATTTCTGTATGTGAGTGTGTGTGTGTTTGATGATGCGTTTGTTTGTGTGTGTGTAGGTGTGTTATTGGGAGAGAGTGTGTATATGAGTGTGTGATTGTGTGTGAGTGTTTTTGCCTGTGAGTGGGTGTGAGTGTGTCTGTGTGTGCAGGTGAGAGTGTGTCACTATTTGTGAGTGTGTTCGTGATTGCATGTGAGCCTGTGTTTGTGTGTTGGTTTGTTTGTGTGTGTAGGTGTGCGAGTGTGTTTGACAGTGTTTCAGTGTTATTGCGTGTGTGTCTGTAAGTGTTTGTGTGAGTAGGTGTGTGAGTGTGTGTGTCCGGGTGATTGTGAGTGTGAATGGGTGTGAGTCTGTGTGTCTGTGTGTTTGTGGGTGTGTCTATATGTGTGTAGGTGTGTGACTGTTTATCGCACTGTGTCAATGTGCGTAATTGCGCATGTGTCTGTGTGTGTGTGAGTTGGTGAGAGTGTAGGTGTGATTGGGAATGAGTGTGTGTGTGTGTATATGAGTGTGTCATTGTGTTTGGGTGTGTGTGAGTGTGTTTTTGGTTAGGAGTGTGTGTGACATTGTGTGAGTCTCTATGGGAGTGCATTTCTGTCTGAGTGTGTGTGTGTCTGTGTGTAAGTGTGAGAGTGTGTTAGGGTGTTTGTGAGAGTGCAGTTGTGTGAGTGGGAGTGTGTGAGTGAATGTGTATATGAGTGCGTGACTGTGTGTGTGTGCATGTGTGTGCCTGACAGTCTGAATATGTGGGTGTTTCTGTGTGTAGGTGTGTGAGTGTGTGTGTGACATTGTGTGAGTGTGTGTGAGTGCATGTGAATCTGTGTGTGTTGGTGTGTGAGTAGGTGTGCGAGAGCTTGTGGCAGTGTGTGAGTGTGTGTGTTTGTGACATTCTGTGAATGTGTGTTTGTGTCTCTGTGTGTGTAGATGTGTGAGTGCAGCAGTGTGTGAGTGTGTGAGTGCGAATGAGTCTGTGAGTGTGTGTGGGTGTGAGTGTGTTTCTTTGTGAAATTTTTGTTGTGTGAGTGGGAGTGAATGTGTGAGTGTGTATATAAGTGTGCGATTGTGTGTGAGTGTGTGTGATTGTGTGTGATTATGTGTGTGTGCCTATATGTGTGTGTGTCTATGTGTAGGTCTGTAAATGTGTGTGTGCAATTGTGTGTGAGAATGTGGTTGTTTCTGTGTGTAGGTGTGTGAATGTGTGAGTGTGTATGTGAGAGTGTAGTTGTGTGAGTGTTTGTGTGTGTGTGAGTGTGTATACGGGTGTGTGATTGTGTCTGAGTTTTTGTGATTGTGTGTGAGAATGTGAGTGAATGTGTCTGTGTGTATGTGTGTGAGTGTGTGAAACAGTGTCTCAGACTTCGTGATTTTGTGTGGGTGTGTGAGAGTGTGTTAGAGCGTTTGAGTGTAGGTGTTTCTTTTTGAGGGCCTTTGTGGTTAATATATGTGTGTGTGTGAGTGTGTGTGAGTGTAAGTGGGAGTGGGAGTGAGAGTGGGAGTGTGTGTACGAGTGTGTTATTCTGTGTGATTGTGTTTGTGGTTGAGTTTCTGAGCGTTTTTGTGTGCAGGTGTGTGTGTCTGACGGTTTTAGTGTGGGTGTGAGTGCATGTGACTTTGTGAGAGTGTGTGTAGTTGTGTGAGTGGGAGTGAGTGTGTGAATGTGTACACGATTGGGTGATTGTGTGTGTGTGATTGTGTGTGAGAATGTGTGTGAGTGAGTCTGTGTGTGTAGGTGTGTGATTGTGCCGAAATCTGTGTGATTGCGTGTGTTTGTGAGTGTGTGTGACAGTGTGTGTGAGTGTAGGAGTGTCTGAGTGCCTGTGTGATTTCTGTATGTGAGTGTGTGTGTGTTTGATGATGCGTTTGTTAGTGTGTGTGTAGGTGTGTTAGTAGGAGAGAGTGTGTATATGAGTGTGTGATTGTGTGTGAGTGGTTCTGTCTGTGATTGGGTGTGAGTGTGTCTGTGAGTGCAGGTGAGAGTGTGTCACTATTTGTGAGTGTGTGTGTGATTGCATGTGAGCCTGTGTTTGTGTGTTGTTTTGTTTGTGTGTGTAGGTCTGCGAGTGTCTTTGACATTGTTTGAGTGAGCGTTAGTGCGTGTGTGCCTGTAAGTGTTTGTGTGAGTAGGGGTGTGAGTGTGTGTGACAGTGTGATTGTGTGTGTGAATGCGTGTGAGTCTGTGTGTCTGTGTGTTTGTGAAGTGTGTCTATATGTGTGTAGGTGTGTGACTGTTTATGGCACTGTGTCAATGTGCGTGAGTGCTCATGTGTCTGTGTGTGTGTGTGAGTTAGTGAGAGTGTAGGTGTGTTTGGGAATGAGTGTGTGAGTGTGTATATGAGTGTGTCATTGTGTTTGTGTTTGTGAGTGAGTGTGTTTTTGTTTAGGAGTGTGTGTGACATTGTGTGAGTCTATGTGGGAGTGCATTTCTGTCTGAGTGTGTGTGTGTCTGTGTGTAAGTGTGAGAGTGTGTTAGGGTGTTTGTGAGAGTGCAGGGGTGTGAGTGGGAGTGAGTGAGTGAATGTATATATGAGTGGGTGACTGTGTGAGTATGCATGTGTGTGCCTGTCAGTCTGAATATGTGGGTGTTTCTGTGTGTAGGTGTGTGAGTGTGTGTGTGAGTGCATGTGAATCTGTGTGTGTTTGTGTGTGAGTAGGTGTGCGAGAGCTTGTGGCAGTGTGTGAGTGTGTGTTTGTTACATTCTGTGATTGTGTGTTGGTGTCTCTGTGTGTGTAGATGTGTGAGTGCAGCAGTGTGTGAGTGTGTGAGTGCGAATGTGTCTGTTAGTGTGTGTGGGTGTGAGTGTGTCTTTGTGAAATTCTAGTTTTGTGAGTGGATGTGATTGTGTGTGTGTATATAAGTGTGCGATTGTGTGTGTGTGATTGTGTGTGAGTAAGTGTGTGTGTCTATATGTGTGTGTGTCTATGTGTAGGTGCGTAATTGTGTGTGTGAGAATGTGGGTACTTCTGTGTGTAGGTGTGTGAATGTGTGAGTGTGTTTGTGAGAGTGTAGTTGTGTGAGAGTTTGTGTGTGTGTGAGTGTGTATACGGGTGTGTGATTGTGTCTGAGTTTTTGTGATTGTGTGTGAGAATGTGAGTGAATGTGCCTGTGTGTATGTGTGTGAGTGTGTGAAACAGTCTCTCAGTCTTCGTGATTTTGTGTGGGTGTCTGAGAGTGTGTGTGAGCGTTTGAGTGTAGGTGTTTCTTTTTGGGGGACTTTGTGGTTAATATATGTGTGTGTGTGAGTGTGTGTGTGTGTAAGTGTGAGTGGGAGTGAGAGTGGGAATGTGTGTACGAGTGTGTTATTGTGTGTGATTGTGTTTGTGGTTGAGTTTCTCTGCGTCTGTGTGGCAGGTGTGTGTGTCTGAGTGTTTTAGTGTGGGTGTGAGTGCATGTGACTCTGTGAGAGTGTGTGTGTGTAGTTGTGTGAGTGGGAGTGAGTGTGTTAATGTGTATACGATTGGGTGATTGTGTGTGTGTGATTGTGTGTGAGAATGTGTGTGAGTGAGTCTGTGTGTGTAGGTGTGTGATTGTGCCGAAATCTGTGTGATTGCGTGTGTTTGTGAGTGTGTGTGACAGTGTGTGTGAGAGTAGGAGTGTCTGAGTGCCTGTGTGATTTCTGTATGTGAGTGTGTGTGTGTTTGATGATGCGTTTGTTAGTGTGTGTGTAGGTGTGTTAGTGGGAGTGAGTGTGTATATGATTGTGTGATTGTGTGTGAGTGTTTTTGTCTGTGAGTGGGTGTGAGTGTGTCTGTGTGTGCAGGTGAGAGTGTGTGACTATTTGTGAGTGTGTTTGTGATTGCATGTGAGCCTGTGTTTGTGTGTTGCTTTGTTTGTGTATGTAGGTGTGCGAGTGTGTTTCACAGTGTTTCAGTGTTAGTGCGTGTGTGTCTGTAAGTGTTTGTGTGAGTAGGTGTGTGTGTGTGTGACAGTGTGATTGTGTGTGTGAATGCGTGTGAGTCTGTGTGTCTGTGTGTTTGTGGGTGTGTCTATATGTGTGTAGGTGTGTGACTGTTTATAGCACTGTGTCAATGTGCGTGATTGCGCATGTGTCTGTGTGTGTGTGAGTTTGTGAGAGTGTAGGTGAGATTGGGAATGAGTGTGTGAGTGTGTATATGAGTGTGTCATTGTGTTTGTGTGTGTGTGAGTGTGTTTTTGTTTAGGTCTGTGTGTGACATTGTGTGAGTCTATGTGGGAGTGCATTTCTGTCTGAGTGTGTGTGTGTCTGTGTGTAAGTGTGAGAGTGTGTTAGGGTGTTTGTGAGAGTTCAGGTGTGTGAGTGGGAGTGAGTGAGTGAATGTGTATATGAGTGGGCTACTGTGTGTTTGCATGTGTGTTGCCTGACAGTCTGAATATGTGGGTGTTTCTGAGTGTAGGTGTGTGAGTGTGTGTGTGACATTGTGTGAGTGTGTGTGAGTGCATGTGAACCTGTGTGTGTTTGTGTGTGAGTAGGTGTGCGAGAGCTTGTGGCAGTGTGTGAGTGTGTGTGTTTGTGACATTCTGTGATTGTGTGTTGGTGTCTCTGTGTGTGTAGATGTGTGAGTGCAGCAGTGTGTGAGTGTGTGAGTGGGAATGTGTTTGTGAGTGTGTGGGTGTGAGTGTGTTTCTTTGTGAAATTCTAGTTGTGTGAGTGGGAGTGATTGTGTGAGTGTGTATATAAGTGTGCGATTGTGTATGAGTGTGTGTGAGTATGTGTGTGTGCCTATATATGTGTGTGTCTATGTGTAGGTCCGTAATTGTGTGTGTGCAAATGTGTGTGAGAATGTGGGTGCTTCTGTGTGTAGGTGTGTGAATGTGTGAGTGTGTTTGTGAGAGTGTAGTTGTGTGAGTGTTTGTGTGTGTGTGAGTGAGTATTAGGGTGTGTGATTGTGTCTGAGTTTGTGTGATTGTGTTTGAGAATGTGAGTGAATGTGTCTGTGTGTATGTGTGAGAGTGTGTGAAACAGTGTCTCAGTCTTCGTGATTTTGTGTGGGTGTGAGAGTGTGTGTGAGCGTTTGAGTTTAGGTTTGTCTTTTTGAGGGACTTTGTGGTTAATATATGTGTGTGTGTGAGTGTGTGTGTGTGTAAGTATGAGTGGGAGTGAGAGTGGGAGTGTGTGTACAAGTGTGTTATTGTGTGTGATTGTGTTTGTGGTTGAGTTTCTGAGCGTCTGTGTGCAGGTGTGTGTGTCTGACAGTTTTAGTGTGGGTGTGAGTGCATGTGACTGTGAGAGTGTGTGTGCGTAGTTGTGTGAGTGGGAGTGAGTGTGTGAATGTGTACACGATTGGGTGATTGTGTGTGTGTGTTTGTGTGTGAGAATGTGTGTGAGTGTTTCTGTGTGTGTAGGTGTGTGATTGTGCCGAAATCTGTGTGATTGCGTGTGTTTGTGAGTGTGTGTGACAGTGTGTGTGAGTGTAGGAGTGTCTGAGTGCCTGTGTGATTTCTGTATGTGAGTGTGTGTGTGTTTGATGATGCGTTTGTTTGTGTGTGTGTAGGTGTGTTAGTGGGAGAGAGTGTGTATACGAGTGTGTGATTGTGTGTGAGTGTTTTTGTCTGAGAGGGTGTGAGTGTGTCTGTGTGTGCAGGTGAGATTGTGTCACTATTTGTGAGTGTGTTTTTGATTGCATGTGAGCCTGGGTTTGTGTGTTGGTTTGTTTGTGTGTGTAGGTGTGCGAGTGTGTTTGACAGTGTTTCAGTGTTAGTGCGTGTGTCTGTCAGTGTTTGTGTGAGTAGGGGTGTGAGTGTGTGTGACCGGGTGATTGTGAGTGTGAATGCGTGTGAGTCTGTGTGTCTGTGTGTTTGTGGGTGTGTCTACATGTGTGTAGGTGTGAGACTGTTTATGGCACTGTGTCAATGTGCGTGAGTGCTCATGTGTCTGTGTGTGTGTGTGAGTTTGTGAGAGTGTAAGTGTGATTGGGAATGAGTGTGTGAGTATGTATATGTGTGTGTGTCATTGTGTTTGTGTGTGTGTGAGTGTGTTTTTTTTAGGTCTGTGTGTGACATTGTGTGGGTCTATGTGGGAGTGCATTTCTGTCTGAGTGTGTGTGTGTCTGTGAGTAAGGGTGAGAGTGTGTTAGGGTGTTTGTGAGAGTGCAGGTGTGTGAGTGGGAGTGAGTGAGTGAATGTGTATATGAGTGGGTGAGTGTGTGTGTGTGCATGTGTGTGCCTGGCAGTCTGAATATGTGGGTGTTTCTGTGTGTAGGTGTGTGAGTGTGTGTGTGACATTGTGTGAGTGTGTGTGACATTGTGTGAGTGTGTGTGAGTGCATATGAATCTGTGTGTGTTGGTGTGTGAGTAGGTGTGCGAGACCTTGTGGCATTGTGTGAGTGTGTGTATTTGTGACATTCTGTGAATGTGTGTTGGTGTCTCTGTGTGTGTAGATGAGTGAGTGCAGCAGTGTGTGAGTGCAAATGAGTCTGTGAGTGTGTGTGGGTGTGAGTGTGTTTCTTTGTGAAATTTCAGTTGTGTGAGTGGGAGTGATTGTGTGAGTGTGTATATAAGTGTGCGATTGTGTGTGAGTGTGTGTGATAGTGTGTGAGTAGGTATGTGTCCCTATATGTGTGTGTGTCTATGTGTAGGTGCGTAATTGTGTGTGTGCAATTGTGTGTGAGAATGTGGTTGTTTCTGTGTGTAGGTGTGTGAATGTGTGAGTGTGTTTGTGAGAGTGTAGTTGTGTGAGTGTTTGTGTGTGTGAGTGAGTATACGGGTGTGTGATTGTGTCTGAGTTTTTGTGATTGTGTGTGAGAATGTGAGTGAATGTGTCTGTGTGTATGTGTGTGAGTGTGTGGAACAGTGTCTCAGTCTTCGTGATTTTGTGTGGGTGTGTGAGAGTGTGTGTGAGCGTTTGAGTGTAGTTGTTTCTTTTTGAGGGCCTTTGTGGTTAATATATGTGTGTGTGTGTGTGTGTGTAAGTGGGAGTGGGAGTGAGAGTGGGAGTGTGTACGAGTGTGTTATTGTGTGTGATTGTGTTTGTGGGTTTGTTTCTGAGCGTCTTTGTGTGCAGGTGTGTGTGTCTGACGATTTTAGTGTGGGTGTGAGTGCATGTGACTCTGTGAGAGTGTGTGTGTGTTTCGTTGTGTGAGTGGGAGTGAGTGTGTGAATGTGTATACGATTGGGTGACTGTGGGTGTGTGTGAGTGTGTGTGAGAATGTGTGTGAGTTAGTCTGTGTGTGTAGGTGTGTGATTGTGCCGACGTCTGTGTGATTGTGTGTGTTTGTGAGGGTGTGGGACAGTGTGTGTGAGTGTAGGAGTGTCTGAGTGCCTGTGTGATTTCTGTATGTGAGTGTGTGTGTGTTTGATGATGCCTTTGTTTGTGTGTGTGTAGGTGTGTTAGTTGGAGTGAGTGTGTATACGAGTGTGTGATTGTGTGTGAGTGATTTTGTCTGTGAGTGGGTGTGAGTGTGTCTGTGTGTGCAGGTGAGAGTGTGTCACTATTTGTGAGTGTGTTTGTGTTTGCATGTGAGCCTGTGTTTGTGTGTTGGTTTGTTTGTGTGTGTAGGTGTGCGAGTGTGTTTGGCAATGTTTCACTGTTATTGCGTGAGTGTCTGTAAGTGTTTGTGTGAGTAGGTGTGTGAGTGTGTGTGACCGGGTGATTGTGTGTGTGAATGCGTGTGAGTCTGTGTGTCTGTGTGTTTGTGGGTGTGTCTACATGTGTGTAGGTGTGTGACTGTTTATGGCACTGTGTCAATGTGCGTGAGTGCTCATGTGTATGTGTGTGTGTGTGAGATTGTGAGAGTGTAGGTGTGATTGGGTATGAGTGTGTGAGTGTGTATATGAGTGCGTCATTGTGTTTGTGTGTGTGTGAGTGTGTTTTTGTTTAGGTGTGTGTGTGACATTGTGTGAGTCTATGTGGGAGTTCATTTCTCTCTGAGTGTTTGTGTGTCTGTGTGTAAGTGTCAGAGTGTGTTAGGGTGTTTGTGAGAGTGCAGGGGTGTGAGTGGGATTGTGTGAGTGTATGTGTATATGAGTGGGTGACTGTGTGTTTGCATGTGTGTTGCCTGACAGTCTGAATATGTGGGTGTATCTGTGTGTAGGTGTGTGAGTGTGTGTGTGACATTGTGTGAGTGTGTGTGAGTGCATGTGAATCTGTGTGTGTTTGTGTGTGAGTAGGTGTGCGAGAGCTTGTGGCAGTGTGTGAGTGTGTGTGTTTGTGACATTCTGTGATTGTGTGTTGGTGTCTCTGTGTGTGTAGATGTGTGAGTGCAGCAGTGTGTGAGTGTGTGAGTGGGAATGTGTCTGTGAGTGTGTGTGGGTGTGAGTGTTTCTTTGTGAAATTCTAGTTGTGTGAGTGGGAGTGATTGTGTGAGTGTGTATATAAGTGTGCGATTGTGTGTGAGTGTGTGTGAGTATGTGTGTGTGCCTATATGTGTGTGTGTCTATGTGTAGGTGCGTAATTGTGTGTGTGCAAATGTGTGTGAGAATTTGGGTGCTTCTGTGTGTAGGTGTGTGAATGTGTGAGTGTGTTTGTGAGAGTGTAGTTGTGTGAGTGTTTGTGTGTGTGTGAGTGTGTATACGGGTGTGTGATTGTGTCTGAGTTTTTGTGATTGTGTGTGAGAATGTGAGTGAATGTGTCTGTGTGTATGTGTGTGAGTGTGTGAAACAGTGTCTCAGTCTTCGTGAATTTGTGTGGGTGTGTGAGAGTGTGTGTGAGCGTTTGAGTGTAGGTGTTTCTTTTTGAGGGACTTTGTGGTTAATATATGTGTGTGTGTGTGTGTGTGTGTAAGTGGGAGTGGGAGTGAGAGTGGGAGTGTGTGTACGAGTGTGTTATTGTGTGTGATTGTGTTTGTGGGTTTGTTTCTGAGCGTCTTTGTGTGCAGGTGTGTGTGTCTGACGATTTTAGTGTGGGTGTGAGTGCATGTGACTCTGTGAGAGTGTGTGTGTGTTTCGTTGTGTGAGTGGGAGTGAGTGTGTGAATGTGTATACGATTGGGTGACTGTGGGTGTGTGTGAGTGTGTGTGAGAATGTGTGTGAGTTAGTCTGTGTGTGTAGGTGTGTGATTGTGCCGACGTCTGTGTGATTGTGTGTGTTTGTGAGGGTGTGGGACAGTGTGTGTGAGTGTAGGAGTGTCTGAGTGCCTGTGTGATTTCTGTATGTGAGTGTGTGTGTGTTTGATGATGCCTTTGTTTGTGTGTGTGTAGGTGTGTTAGTTGGAGTGAGTGTGTATACGAGTGTGTGATTGTGTGTGAGTGATTTTGTCTGTGAGTGGGTGTGAGTGTGTCTGTGTGTGCAGGTGAGAGTGTGTCACTATTTGTGAGTGTGTTTGTGTTTGCATGTGAGCCTGTGTTTGTGTGTTGGTTTGTTTGTGTGTGTAGGTGTGCGAGTGTGTTTGGCAATGTTTCACTGTTATTGCGTGAGTGTCTGTAAGTGTTTGTGTGAGTAGGTGTGTGAGTGTGTGTGACCGGGTGATTGTGTGTGTGAATGCGTGTGAGTCTGTGTGTCTGTGTGTTTGTGGGTGTGTCTACATGTGTGTAGGTGTGTGACTGTTTATGGCACTGTGTCAATGTGCGTGAGTGCTCATGTGTATGTGTGTGTGTGTGAGATTGTGAGAGTGTAGGTGTGATTGGGTATGAGTGTGTGAGTGTGTATATGAGTGCGTCATTGTGTTTGTGTGTGTGTGAGTGTGTTTTTGTTTAGGTGTGTGTGTGACATTGTGTGAGTCTATGTGGGAGTTCATTTCTCTCTGAGTGTTTGTGTGTCTGTGTGTAAGTGTCAGAGTGTGTTAGGGTGTTTGTGAGAGTGCAGGGGTGTGAGTGGGATTGTGTGAGTGTATGTGTATATGAGTGGGTGACTGTGTGTTTGCATGTGTGTTGCCTGACAGTCTGAATATGTGGGTGTATCTGTGTGTAGGTGTGTGAGTGTGTGTGTGACATTGTGTGAGTGTGTGTGAGTGCATGTGAATCTGTGTGTGTTTGTGTGTGAGTAGGTGTGCGAGAGCTTGTGGCAGTGTGTGAGTGTGTGTGTTTGTGACATTCTGTGATTGTGTGTTGGTGTCTCTGTGTGTGTAGATGTGTGAGTGCAGCAGTGTGTGAGTGTGTGAGTGGGAATGTGTCTGTGAGTCTGTGTGGGTGTGAGTGTTTCTTTGTGAAATTCTAGTTGTGTGAGTGGGAGTGATTGTGTGAGTGTGTATATAAGTGTGCGATTGTGTGTGAGTGTGTGTGAGTATGTGTGTGTGCCTATATGTGTGTGTGTCTATGTGTAGGTGCGTAATTGTGTGTGTGCAAATGTGTGTGAGAATTTGGGTGCTTCTGTGTGTAGGTGTGTGAATGTGTGAGTGTGTTTGTGAGAGTGTAGTTGTGTGAGTGTTTGTGTGTGTGTGAGTGTGTATACGGGTGTGTGATTGTGTCTGAGTTTTTGTGATTGTGTGTGAGAATGTGAGTGAATGTGTCTGTGTGTATGTGTGTGAGTGTGTGAAACAGTGTCTCAGTCTTCGTGATTTTGTGTGGGTGTGTGAGAGTGTGTGTGAGCGTTTGAGTGTAGGTGTTTCTTTTTGAGGGACTTTGTGGTTAATATATGTGTGTGTGTGAGTGTGTGTGTGTAAGTATGAGTGGGAGTGAGAGTGGGAGTGTGTGTACGAGTGTGTTATTGTGTGTGATTGTGTTTGTGGTTGAGTTTCTGAGCGTCTGTGTGCAGGTGTGTGTGTCTGACAGTTTTAGTGTGGGTGTGAGTGCATGTGACTGTGAGAGTGTGTGTGCGTAGTTGTGTGAGTGGGAGTGAGTGTGTGAATGTGTATAAGATGGGGTGATTGTGTGTGTGTGATTGTGTGTGAGAATGTGTGTGAGTGAGTCTGGGTGTGTAGGTGTTTGATTGTGCTGATATCTGCGTGATTGTGTGTGTTTGTGAGTGTGTGTGACAGTGTGTGTGAGTGTAGGAGTGTCTGAGTGCCTGTGTGATTTCTGTATGTGAGTGTGTGTGTTTGATGATGCGTTTGTTTGTGTGTGTGTAGGTGTGTTAGTGGGACAGAGTGTGTATACGAGTGTGTGATTGTGTGTGAGTGTTTTTGTCTGTGAGTGGGTGTGTGTGTGTCTGTGTGTGCAGGTGAGAGTGTGTGACTATTTGTGATTGTCTTTGTGATTGCATGTGAGCCTGTGTTTGTGTGTTGGTTTGTTTGTGTGTGTAGGTGTGCGAGTGTGTTTGACAGTGTTTCAGTGTTAGTGCGTGTGTCTCTGTCAGTGTTTGTGTGAGTAGGAGTGTGAGTGTGTGTGACCGGGTTATTGTGAGTGTGAATGCGTGTGAGTCTGTGTGTCTGTGTGTTTGTGGGTGTGTCTACATGTGTGTAGGTGTGTGACTGTTTATGGCACTGTGTCAATGTGCGTGAGTGCTCATGTGTTTGTGTGTGTGTGTGAGTTTGTGAGAGTGTAAGTGTGATTGGGAATGAGTGTGTGAGTATGTATATGTGTGTGTCATTGTGTTTGTGTGTGTGTGAGTGTGTTTTTCCTTAGGTGTGTGTGTGACATTGTGTGAGTCTATGTGGGAGTGCATTTCTGTCTGAGTGTGTGTGTGTCTGAGTAAGGGTGAGAGTTTGTTAGGGTGTTTGTGAGTGCAGGTGTGTGAGTGGGAGTGAGAGAGTGAATGTGTATATGAGTGGGTGACTGTGTGTGTGTGCATGTGTGTGCCTGACAGTCTGAATATGTGGGTGTTTCTGTGTGTAGGTGTGTGAGTGTGTGTGTGACATTGTGTGAGTGTGTGTGACATTGTGTGAGTGTGTGTGAGTGCATATGAATCTGTGTGTGTTGGTGTGTGAGAAGGTATGCGAGACCTTGTGGCAGTGTGTGAGTGTGTGTATTTGTGACATTCTGTGAATGTGTGTTGGTGTCTCTGTGTGTGTATATGAGTGAGTGCAGCAGTGTGTGAGTGCAAATGAGTCTGTGAGTGTGTGTGGGTGTGAGTGTGTTTCTTTGTGAAATTTCAGTTGCGTGAGTTGGAGTGATTGTGTGAGTGTGTATATAAGTGTGCGATTGTGTGTGAGAGTGTGTGATTGTGTGTGAGTATGTGTGTGTGCATATATGTGTGTGTCTATGTGTAGGTGTGTGAATGTGTGTGTGCAATTGTGTGTGAGAATGTGGTTGTTTGTGTGTAGGTGTGTGAATGTGTGTGTGTGTTTGTGGGAGTGCAGTTGTGTGAGTGTTTGTGTGTGTGTGAGTGTGTATACGGGTGTGTGATTGTGTCTGAGTTGTTGTGATTGTGTGTGAGAATGTGAGTGAATGTGTCTGTGTGTATGTGTGTGAGTGTGTGAAACAGTGTCTCAGTCTTCGTGATTTTGTGTGGGTGTGTGAGAGTGTGTGTGAGCGTTTGAGTGTATGTGTTTCTTTTTGAGGGCCTTTGTGGTTAATATATGTGTGTGTGAGTGTGTGTGTGTAAGTGTGAGTGGGAGTGAGAGTGGGAGTGTGTGTACGAGTGTGTTATTGTGTGTGATTGTGTTTGTGGGTTTGTTTCTGAGCGTCTTTGTGTGCAGGTGTGTGTGTCTGACGGTTTTAGTGTGGGTGTGAGTGCATGTGACTCTGTGAGAGTGTGTGTGTGTAGTTGTGTGAGTGGGAGTGAGTGTGTGAATGTGTATACGATTGGGTGACTGTGGGTGTGTGTGAGTGTGTGTGAGAATGTGTGTGAGTGAGTCTGTGTGTGTAGGTGTGTGATTGTGCCGAAATCTGTGTGATTGCGTGTGTTTGTGTGTGTGTGTGACAGTGTGTGTGAGTGTAGGAGTGTCTGAGTGCCTGTGTGATTTCTGTATGTGAGTGTGTGTGTTTGATGATGCGTTTGTTTGTGTGTGTGTAGGTGTGTTAGTGGGAGAGAGTGTGTATATGAGTGTGTGATTGTGTGTGAGTGTTTTTGTCTGTGAGTGGGTGTGAGTGTGTCTGTGTGTGCAGGTGAGAGTGTGTCACTATTTGTGAGCGTGTTTGTGATTGCATTTGAGCCTGTGTTTGTCTGTTGGTTTGTTTGTGTGTTTAGGTGTGCGAGTGTGTTTGACAGTGTTTCAGTGTTATTGCGTGTGTGTCTGTAAGTGTTTGTGTGTGTAGGTGTGTGAGTGTGTGTGACCGGGTGATTGTGAGTGTGAATGCGTGTGAGTCTGTGTGTCTGTGTGTTTGTGGGTGTGTCTACATGTGTGTAGGTGTGTGACTTTTTATGGCACTGTGTCAATGTGCGTGAGTGCTCATGTGTCTGTGTGTGTGTGAGTTTGTGAGAGTGTAAGTGTGATTGGGAATGAGTGTGTGAGTATGTATATGAGTGTGTCATTGTGTTTGTGTGTGTGTGAGTGTGTTTTTGTTTAGGTCTGTGTGTGACATTGTGTGAGTCTATGTGGGAGTGCATTTCTGTCTGAGTGTGTGTGTGTCTGTGATTAAGGGTGAGAGTGTGTTAGGGTGTTTGTGAGAGTGCAGGTGTGAGAGTGGGAGTGAGTGAGTGTGTATATGAGTGTGTGACTGTGTGTGTGTGCATGTGTGAGTGTCTGGGAATTTTAGTGTGGGTGTGAGTGCATGTGACTCTGTGAGAGTGTGTGTGTAGTTGTGTGAGTGGGAGTGAGTGTGTGAATGTGTATACGATTGGGTGATTGTGTGTGAGTGTGTGTGATTGTGTGTGAGAATGTGTGTGTGTGAGTCTGTGTGTGTAGGTGTGTGATTGTGCCGAACCCTGTGTGATTGTGTGTGTTTGTGAGTGTGTGTGACAGTGTGTGTGAGTGTAGGAGTGTCTGAGTGCCTGTGTGATTTCTGTATGTGAGTGTGTGTGTGTTTGATGATGCGTTTTTTTGTGTGTGTGTAGGTGTGTTAGTGGGAGAGTGTGTGTATACGAGTGTGTGATTGTGTGTGAGTGTTTATGTCTGTGAGTGGGTGTGAGTGTGTCTGTGTGTGCAGGTGTGAGTGTGTCAGTATTTGTGAGTGTGTTTGTGATTGCATGTGAGCCTGTGTTTGTATGTTGGTTTGTTTGTGTGTGTAGGTGTGCGAGTGTGTTTGACAGTGTTTAAGGGTGAGTGCGTGTGTGTCTGTAAGTGTTTGTGTGAGTAGGTGAGTGAGTGTGTGTGACCGGGTGATTGTGTGTGTGAATGAGTGTGAGTCTGTGTGTCTGTGTGTTTGTGGGTGTGTCTACATGTGTGTAGGTGTGTGACTGTTTATGGCACTGTGTCAATGCGCGTGAGTGCTCATGTGTCTGTGTGTGTGTGTGTGTGAGTTGGTGAGAGTGTCAGTGTGATTGGTAATGAGTGTGTGAGTATGTATATGAGTGTGTCATTGTGTTTGTGTGTGTGTGAGTGTGTTTTTGTTTAGGTCTGTGTGTGACATTGTGTGAGTCTATGTGGGAGTGCATTTCTGTCTGAGTGTGTGTGTGTCTGTGATTAAGGGTGAGAGTGTGTTAGGGTGTTTGTGAGAGTGCAGGTGTGAGAGTGGGAGTGAGTGAGTGTGTATATGAGTGTGTGACTGTGTGTGTGTGCAGGTGTGAGTGTCTGGGAGTTTTAGTGTGGGTGTGAGTGCATGTGACTCTGTGAGAGTGTGTGTGTAGTTGTGTGAGTGGGAGTGAGTGTGTGAATGTGTATACGATTGGGTGACTGTGTGTGAGTGTGTGTGATTGTGTGTGAGAATGTGTGTGAGTGAGTCTGTGTGTGTAGGTGTGTGATTGTGCCGAACCCTGTGTGATTGCGGGTGTTTGTGAGTGTGTGTGACAGTGTGTGTGAGTGTAGGAGTGTCTGAGTGCCTGTGTGATTTCTGTATGTGAGTGTGTGTGTGTTTGATGATGCGTTTTTTTTTGTGTGTGTAGGTGTGTTAGTGGGAGAGTGTGTGTATACGAGTGTGTGATTGTGTGTGAGTGTTTATGTCTGTGAGTGGGTGTGAGTGTGTCTGTGTGTGCAGGTGTGAGTGTGTCAGTATTTGTGAGTGTGTTTGTGTTTGCATGTGAGCCTGTGTTTGTGTGTTGGTTTGTTTGTGTGTGTAGGTGTGCGAGTGTGTTTGGCAATGTTTCACTGTTATTGCGTGAGTGTCTGTAAGTGTTTGTGTGAGTAGGTGTGTGAGTGTGTGTGACCGGGTGATTGTGTGTGTGAATGCGTGTGAGTCTGTGTGTCTGTGTGTTTGTGGGTGTGTCTACATGTGTGTAGGTGTGTGACTGTTTATGGCACTGTGTCAATGTGCGTGAGTGCTCATGTGTATGTGTGTGTGTGTGAGATTGTGAGAGTGTAGGTGTGATTGGGTATGAGTGTGTGAGTGTGTATATGAGTGCGTCATTGTGTTTGTGTGTGTGTGAGTGTGTTTTTGTTTAGGTGTGTGTGTGACATTGTGTGAGTCTATGTGGGAGTTCATTTCTCTCTGAGTGTTTGTGTGTCTGTGTGTAAGTGTCAGAGTGTGTTAGGGTGTTTGTGAGAGTGCAGGGGTGTGAGTGGGATTGTGTGAGTGTATGTGTATATGAGTGGGTGACTGTGTGTTTGCATGTGTGTTGCCTGACAGTCTGAATATGTGGGTGTATCTGTGTGTAGGTGTGTGAGTGTGTGTGTGACATTGTGTGAGTGTGTGTGAGTGCATGTGAATCTGTGTGTGTTTGTGTGTGAGTAGGTGTGCGAGAGCTTGTGGCAGTGTGTGAGTGTGTGTGTTTGTGACATTCTGTGATTGTGTGTTGGTGTCTCTGTGTGTGTAGATGTGTGAGTGCAGCAGTGTGTGAGTGTGTGAGTGGGAATGTGTCTGTGAGTCTGTGTGGGTGTGAGTGTTTCTTTGTGAAATTCTAGTTGTGTGAGTGGGAGTGATTGTGTGAGTGTGTATATAAGTGTGCGATTGTGTGTGAGTGTGTGTGAGTATGTGTGTGTGCCTATATGTGTGTGTGTCTATGTGTAGGTGCGTAATTGTGTGTGTGCAAATGTGTGTGAGAATTTGGGTGCTTCTGTGTGTAGGTGTGTGAATGTGTGAGTGTGTTTGTGAGAGTGTAGTTGTGTGAGTGTTTGTGTGTGTGTGAGTGTGTATACGGGTGTGTGATTGTGTCTGAGTTTTTGTGATTGTGTGTGAGAATGTGAGTGAATGTGTCTGTGTGTATGTGTGTGAGTGTGTGAAACAGTGTCTCAGTCTTCGTGATTTTGTGTGGGTGTGTGAGAGTGTGTGTGAGCGTTTGAGTGTAGGTGTTTCTTTTTGAGGGACTTTGTGGTTAATATATGTGTGTGTGTGAGTGTGTGTGTGTAAGTATGAGTGGGAGTGAGAGTGGGAGTGTGTGTACGAGTGTGTTATTGTGTGTGATTGTGTTTGTGGTTGAGTTTCTGAGCGTCTGTGTGCAGGTGTGTGTGTCTGACAGTTTTAGTGTGGGTGTGAGTGCATGTGACTGTGAGAGTGTGTGTGCGTAGTTGTGTGAGTGGGAGTGAGTGTGTGAATGTGTATAAGATGGGGTGATTGTGTGTGTGTGATTGTGTGTGAGAATGTGTGTGAGTGAGTCTGGGTGTGTAGGTGTTTGATTGTGCTGATATCTGCGTGATTGTGTGTGTTTGTGAGTGTGTGTGACAGTGTGTGTGAGTGTAGGAGTGTCTGAGTGCCTGTGTGATTTCTGTATGTGAGTGTGTGTGTTTGATGATGCGTTTGTTTGTGTGTGTGTAGGTGTGTTAGTGGGACAGAGTGTGTATACGAGTGTGTGATTGTGTGTGAGTGTTTTTGTCTGTGAGTGGGTGTGTGTGTGTCTGTGTGTGCAGGTGAGAGTGTGTGACTATTTGTGATTGTCTTTGTGATTGCATGTGAGCCTGTGTTTGTGTGTTGGTTTGTTTGTGTGTGTAGGTGTGCGAGTGTGTTTGACAGTGTTTCAGTGTTAGTGCGTGTGTCTCTGTCAGTGTTTGTGTGAGTAGGAGTGTGAGTGTGTGTGACCGGGTTATTGTGAGTGTGAATGCGTGTGAGTCTGTGTGTCTGTGTGTTTGTGGGTGTGTCTACATGTGTGTAGGTGTGTGACTGTTTATGGCACTGTGTCAATGTGCGTGAGTGCTCATGTGTTTGTGTGTGTGTGTGAGTTTGTGAGAGTGTAAGTGTGATTGGGAATGAGTGTGTGAGTATGTATATGTGTGTGTCATTGTGTTTGTGTGGGTGTGAGTGTGTTTTTCCTTAGGTGTGTGTGTGACATTGTGTGAGTCTATGTGGGAGTGCATTTCTGTCTGAGTGTGTGTGTGTCTGAGTAAGGGTGAGAGTTTGTTAGGGTGTTTGTGAGTGCAGGTGTGTGAGTGGGAGTGAGAGAGTGAATGTGTATATGAGTGGGTGACTGTGTGTGTGTGCATGTGTGTGCCTGACAGTCTGAATATGTGGGTGTTTCTGTGTGTAGGTGTGTGAGTGTGTGTGTGACATTGTGTGAGTGTGTGTGACATTGTGTGAGTGTGTGTGAGTGCATATGAATCTGTGTGTGTTGGTGTGTGAGAAGGTATGCGAGACCTTGTGGCAGTGTGTGAGTGTGTGTATTTGTGACATTCTGTGAATGTGTGTTGGTGTCTCTGTGTGTGTATATGAGTGAGTGCAGCAGTGTGTGAGTGCAAATGAGTCTGTGAGTGTGTGTGGGTGTGAGTGTGTTTCTTTGTGAAATTTCAGTTGCGTGAGTTGGAGTGATTGTGTGAGTGTGTATATAAGTGTGCGATTGTGTGTGAGAGTGTGTGATTGTGTGTGAGTATGTGTGTGTGCATATATGTGTGTGTCTATGTGTAGGTGTGTGAATGTGTGTGTGCAATTGTGTGTGAGAATGTGGTTGTTTGTGTGTAGGTGTGTGAATGTGTGTGTGTGTTTGTGGGAGTGCAGTTGTGTGAGTGTTTGTGTGTGTGTGAGTGTGTATACGGGTGTGTGATTGTGTCTGAGTTGTTGTGATTGTGTGTGAGAATGTGAGTGAATGTGTCTGTGTGTATGTGTGTGAGTGTGTGAAACAGTGTCTCAGTCTTCGTGATTTTGTGTGGGTGTGTGAGAGTGTGTGTGAGCGTTTGAGTGTATGTGTTTCTTTTTGAGGGCCTTTGTGGTTAATATATGTGTGTGTGAGTGTGTGTGTGTAAGTGTGAGTGGGAGTGAGAGTGGGAGTGTGTGTACGAGTGTGTTATTGTGTGTGATTGTGTTTGTGGGTTTGTTTCTGAGCGTCTTTGTGTGCAGGTGTGTGTGTCTGACGGTTTTAGTGTGGGTGTGAGTGCATGTGACTCTGTGAGAGTGTGTGTGTGTAGTTGTGTGAGTGGGAGTGAGTGTGTGAATGTGTATACGATTGGGTGACTGTGGGTGTGTGTGAGTGTGTGTGAGAATGTGTGTGAGTGAGTCTGTGTGTGTAGGTGTGTGATTGTGCCGAAATCTGTGTGATTGCGTGTGTTTGTGTGTGTGTGTGACAGTGTGTGTGAGTGTAGGAGTGTCTGAGTGCCTGTGTGATTTCTGTATGTGAGTGTGTGTGTTTGATGATGCGTTTGTTTGTGTGTGTGTAGGTGTGTTAGTGGGAGAGAGTGTGTATATGAGTGTGTGATTGTGTGTGAGTGTTTTTGTCTGTGAGTGGGTGTGAGTGTGTCTGTGTGTGCAGGTGAGAGTGTGTCACTATTTGTGAGCGTGTTTGTGATTGCATTTGAGCCTGTGTTTGTCTGTTGGTTTGTTTGTGTGTTTAGGTGTGCGAGTGTGTTTGACAGTGTTTCAGTGTTATTGCGTGTGTGTCTGTAAGTGTTTGTGTGTGTAGGTGTGTGAGTGTGTGTGACCGGGTGATTGTGAGTGTGAATGCGTGTGAGTCTGTGTGTCTGTGTGTTTGTGGGTGTGTCTACATGTGTGTAGGTGTGTGACTTTTTATGGCACTGTGTCAATGTGCGTGAGTGCTCATGTGTCTGTGTGTGTGTGAGTTTGTGAGAGTGTAAGTGTGATTGGGAATGAGTGTGTGAGTATGTATATGAGTGTGTCATTGTGTTTGTGTGTGTGTGAGTGTGTTTTTGTTTAGGTCTGTGTGTGACATTGTGTGAGTCTATGTGGGAGTGCATTTCTGTCTGAGTGTGTGTGTGTCTGTGATTAAGGGTGAGAGTGTGTTAGGGTGTTTGTGAGAGTGCAGGTGTGAGAGTGGGAGTGAGTGAGTGTGTATATGAGTGTGTGACTGTGTGTGTGTGCATGTGTGAGTGTCTGGGAATTTTAGTGTGGGTGTGAGTGCATGTGACTCTGTGAGAGTGTGTGTGTAGTTGTGTGAGTGGGAGTGAGTGTGTGAATGTGTATACGATTGGGTGATTGTGTGTGAGTGTGTGTGATTGTGTGTGAGAATGTGTGTGTGTGAGTCTGTGTGTGTAGGTGTGTGATTGTGCCGAACCCTGTGTGATTGTGTGTGTTTGTGAGTGTGTGTGACAGTGTGTGTGAGTGTAGGAGTGTCTGAGTGCCTGTGTGATTTCTGTATGTGAGTGTGTGTGTGTTTGATGATGCGTTTTTTTGTGTGTGTGTAGGTGTGTTAGTGGGAGAGTGTGTGTATACGAGTGTGTGATTGTGTGTGAGTGTTTATGTCTGTGAGTGGGTGTGAGTGTGTCTGTGTGTGCAGGTGTGAGTGTGTCAGTATTTGTGAGTGTGTTTGTGATTGCATGTGAGCCTGTGTTTGTATGTTGGTTTGTTTGTGTGTGTAGGTGTGCGAGTGTGTTTGACAGTGTTTAAGGGTGAGTGCGTGTGTGTCTGTAAGTGTTTGTGTGAGTAGGTGAGTGAGTGTGTGTGACCGGGTGATTGTGTGTGTGAATGAGTGTGAGTCTGTGTGTCTGTGTGTTTGTGGGTGTGTCTACATGTGTGTAGGTGTGTGACTGTTTATGGCACTGTGTCAATGCGCGTGAGTGCTCATGTGTCTGTGTGTGTGTGTGTGTGAGTTGGTGAGAGTGTCAGTGTGATTGGTAATGAGTGTGTGAGTATGTATATGAGTGTGTCATTGTGTTTGTGTGTGTGTGAGTGTGTTTTTGTTTAGGTCTGTGTGTGACATTGTGTGAGTCTATGTGGGAGTGCATTTCTGTCTGAGTGTGTGTGTGTCTGTGATTAAGGGTGAGAGTGTGTTAGGGTGTTTGTGAGAGTGCAGGTGTGAGAGTGGGAGTGAGTGAGTGTGTATATGAGTGTGTGACTGTGTGTGTGTGCAGGTGTGAGTGTCTGGGAGTTTTAGTGTGGGTGTGAGTGCATGTGACACTGTGAGAGTGTGTGTGTAGTTGTGTGAGTGGGAGTGAGTGTGTGAATGTGTATACGATTGGGTGACTGTGTGTGAGTGTGTGTGATTGTGTGTGAGAATGTGTGTGAGTGAGTCTGTGTGTGTAGGTGTGTGATTGTGCCGAACCCTGTGTGATTGCGGGTGTTTGTGAGTGTGTGTGACAGTGTGTGTGAGTGTAGGAGTGTCTGAGTGCCTGTGTGATTTCTGTATGTGAGTGTGTGTGTGTTTGATGATGCGTTTTTTTGTGTGTGTGTAGGTGTGTTAGTGGGAGAGTGTGTGTATACGAGTGTGTGATTGTGTGTGAGTGTTTATGTCTGTGAGTGGGTGTGAGTGTGTCTGTGTGTGCAGGTGTGAGTGTGTCAGTATTTGTGAGTGTGTTTGTGTTTGCATGTGAGCCTGTGTTTGTGTGTTGGTTTGTTTGTGTGTGTAGGTGTGCGAGTGTGTTTGGCAATGTTTCACTGTTATTGCGTGAGTGTCTGTAAGTGTTTGTGTGAGTAGGTGTGTGAGTGTGTGTGACCGGGTGATTGTGTGTGTGAATGCGTGTGAGTCTGTGTGTCTGTGTGTTTGTGGGTGTGTCTACATGTGTGTAGGTGTGTGACTGTTTATGGCACTGTGTCAATGTGCGTGAGTGCTCATGTGTATGTGTGTGTGTGTGAGATTGTGAGAGTGTAGGTGTGATTGGGTATGAGTGTGTGAGTGTGTATATGAGTGCGTCATTGTGTTTGTGTGTGTGTGAGTGTGTTTTTGTTTAGGTGTGTGTGTGACATTGTGTGAGTCTATGTGGGAGTTCATTTCTCTCTGAGTGTTTGTGTGTCTGTGTGTAAGTGTCAGAGTGTGTTAGGGTGTTTGTGAGAGTGCAGGGGTGTGAGTGGGATTGTGTGAGTGTATGTGTATATGAGTGGGTGACTGTGTGTTTGCATGTGTGTTGCCTGACAGTCTGAATATGTGGGTGTATCTGTGTGTAGGTGTGTGAGTGTGTGTGTGACATTGTGTGAGTGTGTGTGAGTGCATGTGAATCTGTGTGTGTTTGTGTGTGAGTAGGTGTGCGAGAGCTTGTGGCAGTGTGTGAGTGTGTGTGTTTGTGACATTCTGTGATTGTGTGTTGGTGTCTCTGTGTGTGTAGATGTGTGAGTGCAGCAGTGTGTGAGTGTGTGAGTGGGAATGTGTCTGTGAGTGTGTGTGGGTGTGAGTGTTTCTTTGTGAAATTCTAGTTGTGTGAGTGGGAGTGATTGTGTGAGTGTGTATATAAGTGTGCGATTGTGTGTGAGTGTGTGTGAGTATGTGTGTGTGCCTATATGTGTGTGTGTCTATGTGTAGGTGCGTAATTGTGTGTGTGCAAATGTGTGTGAGAATTTGGGTGCTTCTGTGTGTAGGTGTGTGAATGTGTGAGTGTGTTTGTGAGAGTGTAGTTGTGTGAGTGTTTGTGTGTGTGTGAGTGTGTATACGGGTGTGTGATTGTGTCTGAGTTTTTGTGATTGTGTGTGAGAATGTGAGTGAATGTGTCTGTGTGTATGTGTGTGAGTGTGTGAAACAGTGTCTCAGTCTTCGTGATTTTGTGTGGGTGTGTGAGAGTGTGTGTGAGCGTTTGAGTGTAGGTGTTTCTTTTTGAGGGACTTTGTGGTTAATATATGTGTGTGTGTGAGTGTGTGTGTGTAAGTATGAGTGGGAGTGAGAGTGGGAGTGTGTGTACGAGTGTGTTATTGTGTGTGATTGTGTTTGTGGTTGAGTTTCTGAGCGTCTGTGTGCAGGTGTGTGTGTCTGACAGTTTTAGTGTGGGTGTGAGTGCATGTGACTGTGAGAGTGTGTGTGCGTAGTTGTGTGAGTGGGAGTGAGTGTGTGAATGTGTATAAGATGGGGTGATTGTGTGTGTGTGATTGTGTGTGAGAATGTGTGTGAGTGAGTCTGGGTGTGTAGGTGTTTGATTGTGCTGATATCTGCGTGATTGTGTGTGTTTGTGAGTGTGTGTGACAGTGTGTGTGAGTGTAGGAGTGTCTGAGTGCCTGTGTGATTTCTGTATGTGAGTGTGTGTGTTTGATGATGCGTTTGTTTGTGTGTGTGTAGGTGTGTTAGTGGGACAGAGTGTGTATACGAGTGTGTGATTGTGTGTGAGTGTTTTTGTCTGTGAGTGGGTGTGTGTGTGTCTGTGTGTGCAGGTGAGAGTGTGTGACTATTTGTGATTGTCTTTGTGATTGCATGTGAGCCTGTGTTTGTGTGTTGGTTTGTTTGTGTGTGTAGGTGTGCGAGTGTGTTTGACAGTGTTTCAGTGTTAGTGCGTGTGTCTCTGTCAGTGTTTGTGTGAGTAGGAGTGTGAGTGTGTGTGACCGGGTTATTGTGAGTGTGAATGCGTGTGAGTCTGTGTGTCTGTGTGTTTGTGGGTGTGTCTACATGTGTGTAGGTGTGTGACTGTTTATGGCACTGTGTCAATGTGCGTGAGTGCTCATGTGTTTGTGTGTGTGTGTGAGTTTGTGAGAGTGTAAGTGTGATTGGGAATGAGTGTGTGAGTATGTATATGTGTGTGTCATTGTGTTTGTGTGGGTGTGAGTGTGTTTTTCCTTAGGTGTGTGTGTGACATTGTGTGAGTCTATGTGGGAGTGCATTTCTGTCTGAGTGTGTGTGTGTCTGAGTAAGGGTGAGAGTTTGTTAGGGTGTTTGTGAGTGCAGGTGTGTGAGTGGGAGTGAGAGAGTGAATGTGTATATGAGTGGGTGACTGTGTGTGTGTGCATGTGTGTGCCTGACAGTCTGAATATGTGGGTGTTTCTGTGTGTAGGTGTGTGAGTGTGTGTGTGACATTGTGTGAGTGTGTGTGACATTGTGTGAGTGTGTGTGAGTGCATATGAATCTGTGTGTGTTGGTGTGTGAGAAGGTATGCGAGACCTTGTGGCAGTGTGTGAGTGTGTGTATTTGTGACATTCTGTGAATGTGTGTTGGTGTCTCTGTGTGTGTATATGAGTGAGTGCAGCAGTGTGTGAGTGCAAATGAGTCTGTGAGTGTGTGTGGGTGTGAGTGTGTTTCTTTGTGAAATTTCAGTTGCGTGAGTTGGAGTGATTGTGTGAGTGTGTATATAAGTGTGCGATTGTGTGTGAGAGTGTGTGATTGTGTGTGAGTATGTGTGTGTGCATATATGTGTGTGTCTATGTGTAGGTGTGTGAATGTGTGTGTGCAATTGTGTGTGAGAATGTGGTTGTTTGTGTGTAGGTGTGTGAATGTGTGTGTGTGTTTGTGGGAGTGCAGTTGTGTGAGTGTTTGTGTGTGTGTGAGTGTGTATACGGGTGTGTGATTGTGTCTGAGTTGTTGTGATTGTGTGTGAGAATGTGAGTGAATGTGTCTGTGTGTATGTGTGTGAGTGTGTGAAACAGTGTCTCAGTCTTCGTGATTTTGTGTGGGTGTGTGAGAGTGTGTGTGAGCGTTTGAGTGTATGTGTTTCTTTTTGAGGGCCTTTGTGGTTAATATATGTGTGTGTGAGTGTGTGTGTGTAAGTGTGAGTGGGAGTGAGAGTGGGAGTGTGTGTACGAGTGTGTTATTGTGTGTGATTGTGTTTGTGGGTTTGTTTCTGAGCGTCTTTGTGTGCAGGTGTGTGTGTCTGACGGTTTTAGTGTGGGTGTGAGTGCATGTGACTCTGTGAGAGTGTGTGTGTGTAGTTGTGTGAGTGGGAGTGAGTGTGTGAATGTGTATACGATTGGGTGACTGTGGGTGTGTGTGAGTGTGTGTGAGAATGTGTGTGAGTGAGTCTGTGTGTGTAGGTGTGTGATTGTGCCGAAATCTGTGTGATTGCGTGTGTTTGTGTGTGTGTGTGACAGTGTGTGTGAGTGTAGGAGTGTCAGTGCCTGTGTGATTTCTGTATGTGAGTGTGTGTGTTTGATGATGCGTTTGTTTGTGTGTGTGTAGGTGTGTTAGTGGGAGAGAGTGTGTATATGAGTGTGTGATTGTGTGTGAGTGTTTTTGTCTGTGAGTGGGTGTGAGTGTGTCTGTGTGTGCAGGTGAGAGTGTGTCACTATTTGTGAGCGTGTTTGTGATTGCATTTGAGCCTGTGTTTGTCTGTTGGTTTGTTTGTGTGTTTAGGTGTGCGAGTGTGTTTGACAGTGTTTCAGTGTTATTGCGTGTGTGTCTGTAAGTGTTTGTGTGTGTAGGTGTGTGAGTGTGTGTGACCGGGTGATTGTGAGTGTGAATGCGTGTGAGTCTGTGTGTCTGTGTGTTTGTGGGTGTGTCTACATGTGTGTAGGTGTGTGACTTTTTATGGCACTGTGTCAATGTGCGTGAGTGCTCATGTGTCTGTGTGTGTGTGAGTTTGTGAGAGTGTAAGTGTGATTGGGAATGAGTGTGTGAGTATGTATATGAGTGTGTCATTGTGTTTGTGTGTGTGTGAGTGTGTTTTTGTTTAGGTCTGTGTGTGACATTGTGTGAGTCTATGTGGGAGTGCATTTCTGTCTGAGTGTGTGTGTGTCTGTGATTAAGGGTGAGAGTGTGTTAGGGTGTTTGTGAGAGTGCAGGTGTGAGAGTGGGAGTGAGTGAGTGTGTATATGAGTGTGTGACTGTGTGTGTGTGCATGTGTGAGTGTCTGGGAATTTTAGTGTGGGTGTGAGTGCATGTGACTCTGTGAGAGTGTGTGTGTAGTTGTGTGAGTGGGAGTGAGTGTGTGAATGTGTATACGATTGGGTGATTGTGTGTGAGTGTGTGTGATTGTGTGTGAGAATGTGTGTGTGTGAGTCTGTGTGTGTAGGTGTGTGATTGTGCCGAACCCTGTGTGATTGTGTGTGTTTGTGAGTGTGTGTGACAGTGTGTGTGAGTGTAGGAGTGTCTGAGTGCCTGTGTGATTTCTGTATGTGAGTGTGTGTGTGTTTGATGATGCGTTTTTTTGTGTGTGTGTAGGTGTGTTAGTGGGAGAGTGTGTGTATACGAGTGTGTGATTGTGTGTGAGTGTTTATGTCTGTGAGTGGGTGTGAGTGTGTCTGTGTGTGCAGGTGTGAGTGTGTCAGTATTTGTGAGTGTGTTTGTGATTGCATGTGAGCCTGTGTTTGTATGTTGGTTTGTTTGTGTGTGTAGGTGTGCGAGTGTGTTTGACAGTGTTTAAGGGTGAGTGCGTGTGTGTCTGTAAGTGTTTGTGTGAGTAGGTGAGTGAGTGTGTGTGACCGGGTGATTGTGTGTGTGAATGAGTGTGAGTCTGTGTGTCTGTGTGTTTGTGGGTGTGTCTACATGTGTGTAGGTGTGTGACTGTTTATGGCACTGTGTCAATGCGCGTGAGTGCTCATGTGTCTGTGTGTGTGTGTGTGTGAGTTGGTGAGAGTGTCAGTGTGATTGGTAATGAGTGTGTGAGTATGTATATGAGTGTGTCATTGTGTTTGTGTGTGTGTGAGTGTGTTTTTGTTTAGGTCTGTGTGTGACATTGTGTGAGTCTATGTGGGAGTGCATTTCTGTCTGAGTGTGTGTGTGTCTGTGATTAAGGGTGAGAGTGTGTTAGGGTGTTTGTGAGAGTGCAGGTGTGAGAGTGGGAGTGAGTGAGTGTGTATATGAGTGTGTGACTGTGTGTGTGTGCAGGTGTGAGTGTCTGGGAGTTTTAGTGTGGGTGTGAGTGCATGTGACTCTGTGAGAGTGTGTGTGTAGTTGTGTGAGTGGGAGTGAGTGTGTGAATGTGTATACGATTGGGTGACTGTGTGTGAGTGTGTGTGATTGTGTGTGAGAATGTGTGTGAGTGAGTCTGTGTGTGTAGGTGTGTGATTGTGCCGAACCCTGTGTGATTGCGGGTGTTTGTGAGTGTGTGTGACAGTGTGTGTGAGTGTAGGAGTGTCTGAGTGCCTGTGTGATTTCTGTATGTGAGTGTGTGTGTGTTTGATGATGCGTTTTTTTGTGTGTGTGTAGGTGTGTTAGTGGGAGAGTGTGTGTATACGAGTGTGTGATTGTGTGTGAGTGTTTATGTCTGTGAGTGGGTGTGAGTGTGTCTGTGTGTGCAGGTGTGAGTGTGTCAGTATTTGTGAGTGTGTTTGTGTTTGCATGTGAGCCTGTGTTTGTGTGTTGGTTTGTTTGTGTGTGTAGGTGTGCGAGTGTGTTTGGCAATGTTTCACTGTTATTGCGTGAGTGTCTGTAAGTGTTTGTGTGAGTAGGTGTGTGAGTGTGTGTGACCGGGTGATTGTGTGTGTGAATGCGTGTGAGTCTGTGTGTCTGTGTGTTTGTGGGTGTGTCTACATGTGTGTAGGTGTGTGACTGTTTATGGCACTGTGTCAATGTGCGTGAGTGCTCATGTGTATGTGTGTGTGTGTGAGATTGTGAGAGTGTAGGTGTGATTGGGTATGAGTGTGTGAGTGTGTATATGAGTGCGTCATTGTGTTTGTGTGTGTGTGAGTGTGTTTTTGTTTAGGTGTGTGTGTGACATTGTGTGAGTCTATGTGGGAGTTCATTTCTCTCTGAGTGTTTGTGTGTCTGTGTGTAAGTGTCAGAGTGTGTTAGGGTGTTTGTGAGAGTGCAGGGGTGTGAGTGGGATTGTGTGAGTGTATGTGTATATGAGTGGGTGACTGTGTGTTTGCATGTGTGTTGCCTGACAGTCTGAATATGTGGGTGTATCTGTGTGTAGGTGTGTGAGTGTGTGTGTGACATTGTGTGAGTGTGTGTGAGTGCATGTGAATCTGTGTGTGTTTGTGTGTGAGTAGGTGTGCGAGAGCTTGTGGCAGTGTGTGAGTGTGTGTGTTTGTGACATTCTGTGATTGTGTGTTGGTGTCTCTGTGTGTGTAGATGTGTGAGTGCAGCAGTGTGTGAGTGTGTGAGTGGGAATGTGTCTGTGAGTGTGTGTGGGTGTGAGTGTTTCTTTGTGAAATTCTAGTTGTGTGAGTGGGAGTGATTGTGTGAGTGTGTATATAAGTGTGCGATTGTGTGTGAGTGTGTGTGAGTATGTGTGTGTGCCTATATGTGTGTGTGTCTATGTGTAGGTGCGTAATTGTGTGTGTGCAAATGTGTGTGAGAATTTGGGTGCTTCTGTGTGTAGGTGTGTGAATGTGTGAGTGTGTTTGTGAGAGTGTAGTTGTGTGAGTGTTTGTGTGTGTGTGAGTGTGTATACGGGTGTGTGATTGTGTCTGAGTTTTTGTGATTGTGTGTGAGAATGTGAGTGAATGTGTCTGTGTGTATGTGTGTGAGTGTGTGAAACAGTGTCTCAGTCTTCGTGATTTTGTGTGGGTGTGTGAGAGTGTGTGTGAGCGTTTGAGTGTAGGTGTTTCTTTTTGAGGGACTTTGTGGTTAATATATGTGTGTGTGTGAGTGTGTGTGTGTAAGTATGAGTGGGAGTGAGAGTGGGAGTGTGTGTACGAGTGTGTTATTGTGTGTGATTGTGTTTGTGGTTGAGTTTCTGAGCGTCTGTGTGCAGGTGTGTGTGTCTGACAGTTTTAGTGTGGGTGTGAGTGCATGTGACTGTGAGAGTGTGTGTGCGTAGTTGTGTGAGTGGGAGTGAGTGTGTGAATGTGTATAAGATGGGGTGATTGTGTGTGTGTGATTGTGTGTGAGAATGTGTGTGAGTGAGTCTGGGTGTGTAGGTGTTTGATTGTGCTGATATCTGCGTGATTGTGTGTGTTTGTGAGTGTGTGTGACAGTGTGTGTGAGTGTAGGAGTGTCTGAGTGCCTGTGTGATTTCTGTATGTGAGTGTGTGTGTTTGATGATGCGTTTGTTTGTGTGTGTGTAGGTGTGTTAGTGGGACAGAGTGTGTATACGAGTGTGTGATTGTGTGTGAGTGTTTTTGTCTGTGAGTGGGTGTGTGTGTGTCTGTGTGTGCAGGTGAGAGTGTGTGACTATTTGTGATTGTCTTTGTGATTGCATGTGAGCCTGTGTTTGTGTGTTGGTTTGTTTGTGTGTGTAGGTGTGCGAGTGTGTTTGACAGTGTTTCAGTGTTAGTGCGTGTGTCTCTGTCAGTGTTTGTGTGAGTAGGAGTGTGAGTGTGTGTGACCGGGTTATTGTGAGTGTGAATGCGTGTGAGTCTGTGTGTCTGTGTGTTTGTGGGTGTGTCTACATGTGTGTAGGTGTGTGACTGTTTATGGCACTGTGTCAATGTGCGTGAGTGCTCATGTGTTTGTGTGTGTGTGTGAGTTTGTGAGAGTGTAAGTGTGATTGGGAATGAGTGTGTGAGTATGTATATGTGTGTGTCATTGTGTTTGTGTGTGTGTGAGTGTGTTTTTCCTTAGGTGTGTGTGTGACATTGTGTGAGTCTATGTGGGAGTGCATTTCTGTCTGAGTGTGTGTGTGTCTGAGTAAGGGTGAGAGTTTGTTAGGGTGTTTGTGAGTGCAGGTGTGTGAGTGGGAGTGAGAGAGTGAATGTGTATATGAGTGGGTGACTGTGTGTGTGTGCATGTGTGTGCCTGACAGTCTGAATATGTGGGTGTTTCTGTGTGTAGGTGTGTGAGTGTGTGTGTGACATTGTGTGAGTGTGTGTGACATTGTGTGAGTGTGTGTGAGTGCATATGAATCTGTGTGTGTTGGTGTGTGAGAAGGTATGCGAGACCTTGTGGCAGTGTGTGAGTGTGTGTATTTGTGACATTCTGTGAATGTGTGTTGGTGTCTCTGTGTGTGTATATGAGTGAGTGCAGCAGTGTGTGAGTGCAAATGAGTCTGTGAGTGTGTGTGGGTGTGAGTGTGTTTCTTTGTGAAATTTCAGTTGCGTGAGTTGGAGTGATTGTGTGAGTGTGTATATAAGTGTGCGATTGTGTGTGAGAGTGTGTGATTGTGTGTGAGTATGTGTGTGTGCATATATGTGTGTGTCTATGTGTAGGTGTGTGAATGTGTGTGTGCAATTGTGTGTGAGAATGTGGTTGTTTGTGTGTAGGTGTGTGAATGTGTGTGTGTGTTTGTGGGAGTGCAGTTGTGTGAGTGTTTGTGTGTGTGTGAGTGTGTATACGGGTGTGTGATTGTGTCTGAGTTGTTGTGATTGTGTGTGAGAATGTGAGTGAATGTGTCTGTGTGTATGTGTGTGAGTGTGTGAAACAGTGTCTCAGTCTTCGTGATTTTGTGTGGGTGTGTGAGAGTGTGTGTGAGCGTTTGAGTGTATGTGTTTCTTTTTGAGGGCCTTTGTGGTTAATATATGTGTGTGTGAGTGTGTGTGTGTAAGTGTGAGTGGGAGTGAGAGTGGGAGTGTGTGTACGAGTGTGTTATTGTGTGTGATTGTGTTTGTGGGTTTGTTTCTGAGAGTCTTTGTGTGCAGGTGTGTGTGTCTGACGGTTTTAGTGTGGGTGTGAGTGCATGTGACTCTGTGAGAGTGTGTGTGTGTAGTTGTGTGAGTGGGAGTGAGTGTGTGAATGTGTATACGATTGGGTGACTGTGGGTGTGTGTGAGTGTGTGTGAGAATGTGTGTGAGTGAGTCTGTGTGTGTAGGTGTGTGATTGTGCCGAAATCTGTGTGATTGCGTGTGTTTGTGTGTGTGTGTGACAGTGTGTGTGAGTGTAGGAGTGTCTGAGTGCCTGTGTGATTTCTGTATGTGAGTGTGTGTGTTTGATGATGCGTTTGTTTGTGTGTGTGTAGGTGTGTTAGTGGGAGAGAGTGTGTATATGAGTGTGTGATTGTGTGTGAGTGTTTTTGTCTGTGAGTGGGTGTGAGTGTGTCTGTGTGTGCAGGTGAGAGTGTGTCACTATTTGTGAGCGTGTTTGTGATTGCATTTGAGCCTGTGTTTGTCTGTTGGTTTGTTTGTGTGTTTAGGTGTGCGAGTGTGTTTGACAGTGTTTCAGTGTTATTGCGTGTGTGTCTGTAAGTGTTTGTGTGTGTAGGTGTGTGAGTGTGTGTGACCGGGTGATTGTGAGTGTGAATGCGTGTGAGTCTGTGTGTCTGTGTGTTTGTGGGTGTGTCTACATGTGTGTAGGTGTGTGACTTTTTATGGCACTGTGTCAATGTGCGTGAGTGCTCATGTGTCTGTGTGTGTGTGAGTTTGTGAGAGTGTAAGTGTGATTGGGAATGAGTGTGTGAGTATGTATATGAGTGTGTCATTGTGTTTGTGTGTGTGTGAGTGTGTTTTTGTTTAGGTCTGTGTGTGACATTGTGTGAGTCTATGTGGGAGTGCATTTCTGTCTGAGTGTGTGTGTGTCTGTGATTAAGGGTGAGAGTGTGTTAGGGTGTTTGTGAGAGTGCAGGTGTGAGAGTGGGAGTGAGTGAGTGTGTATATGAGTGTGTGACTGTGTGTGTGTGCATGTGTGAGTGTCTGGGAATTTTAGTGTGGGTGTGAGTGCATGTGACTCTGTGAGAGTGTGTGTGTAGTTGTGTGAGTGGGAGTGAGTGTGTGAATGTGTATACGATTGGGTGATTGTGTGTGAGTGTGTGTGATTGTGTGTGAGAATGTGTGTGTGTGAGTCTGTGTGTGTAGGTGTGTGATTGTGCCGAACCCTGTGTGATTGTGTGTGTTTGTGAGTGTGTGTGACAGTGTGTGTGAGTGTAGGAGTGTCTGAGTGCCTGTGTGATTTCTGTATGTGAGTGTGTGTGTGTTTGATGATGCGTTTTTTTGTGTGTGTGTAGGTGTGTTAGTGGGAGAGTGTGTGTATACGAGTGTGTGATTGTGTGTGAGTGTTTATGTCTGTGAGTGGGTGTGAGTGTGTCTGTGTGTGCAGGTGTGAGTGTGTCAGTATTTGTGAGTGTGTTTGTGATTGCATGTGAGCCTGTGTTTGTATGTTGGTTTGTTTGTGTGTGTAGGTGTGCGAGTGTGTTTGACAGTGTTTAAGGGTGAGTGCGTGTGTGTCTGTAAGTGTTTGTGTGAGTAGGTGAGTGAGTGTGTGTGACCGGGTGATTGTGTGTGTGAATGAGTGTGAGTCTGTGTGTCTGTGTGTTTGTGGGTGTGTCTACATGTGTGTAGGTGTGTGACTGTTTATGGCACTGTGTCAATGCGCGTGAGTGCTCATGTGTCTGTGTGTGTGTGTGTGAGTTGGTGAGAGTGTCAGTGTGATTGGTAATGAGTGTGTGAGTATGTATATGAGTGTGTCATTGTGTTTGTGTGTGTGTGAGTGTGTTTTTGTTTAGGTCTGTGTGTGACATTGTGTGAGTCTATGTGGGAGTGCATTTCTGTCTGAGTGTGTGTGTGTCTGTGATTAAGGGTGAGAGTGTGTTAGGGTGTTTGTGAGAGTGCAGGTGTGAGAGTGGGAGTGAGTGAGTGTGTATATGAGTGTGTGACTGTGTGTGTGTGCAGGTGTGAGTGTCTGGGAGTTTTAGTGTGGGTGTGAGTGCATGTGACTCTGTGAGAGTGTGTGTGTAGTTGTGTGAGTGGGAGTGAGTGTGTGAATGTGTATACGATTGGGTGACTGTGTGTGAGTGTGTGTGATTGTGTGTGAGAATGTGTGTGAGTGAGTCTGTGTGTGTAGGTGTGTGATTGTGCCGAACCCTGTGTGATTGCGGGTGTTTGTGAGTGTGTGTGACAGTGTGTGTGAGTGTAGGAGTGTCTGAGTGCCTGTGTGATTTCTGTATGTGAGTGTGTGTGTGTTTGATGATGCGTTTTTTTTTGTGTGTGTAAGTGTGTTAGTGGGAGAGTGTGTGTATACGAGTGTGTGATTGTGTGTGAGTGTTTATGTCTGTGAGTGGGTGTGAGTGTGTCTGTGTGTGCAGGTGTGAGTGTGTCAGTATTTGTGAGTGTGTTTGTGATTGCATGTGAGCCTGTGTTTGTATGTTGGTTTGTTTGTGTGTGTAGGTGTGCGAGTGTGTTTGACAGTGTTTAAGGGTGAGTGCGTGTGTGTCTGTAAGTGTTTGTGTGAGTAGGTGAGTGAGTGTGTGTGACCGGGTGATTGTGTGTGTGAATGAGTGTGAGTCTGTGTGTCTGTGTGTTTGTGGGTGTGTCTACATGTGTGTAGGTGTGTGACTGTTTATGGCACTGTGTCAATGCGCGTGAGTGCTCATGTGTCTGTGTGTGTGTGTGTGTGAGTTGGTGAGAGTGTCAGTGTGATTGGTAATGAGTGTGTGAGTATGTATATGAGTGTGTCATTGTGTTTGTGTGTGTGTGAGTGTGTTTTTGTTTAGGTCTGTGTGTGACATTGTGTGAGTCTATGTGGGAGTGCATTTCTGTCTGAGTGTGTGTGTGTCTGTGTGTAAGTGTGAGAGTGTGTTAGGGTGTTTGTGAGAGTGCAGGTGTGTGAGTGGGAGTGAGTGAATGTGTATATGTGTGGGTGACTGTGTGTGTGTGCATGTTTGTGCCTGACAGTCTGAATATGTGGGTGTTTCTGTGTGTAGGTGTGTGAGTGTGTGTGTGACATTGTGTGAGTGTGTGTGTGAGTGCAAGTGAATCTGTGTGTGTTGGTGTGTGAGTAGGTGTGCGAGAGCTTGTGGCAGTGTGTGAGAGTGTGTGTTTGAGACATTCTGAGCATGTGTGTTGGTGTCTCTGTGTGTGTAGATGTGTGAGTGCAGCAGTGTGTGAGTGTGTGAGTGGGAATGTGTCTGTGAGTGTGTGTGGGTGTGAGTGTGTTTCTTTGTGAAATTCTAGTTGTGTGAGTGGGAGTGATTGTGTGAGTGTGTATATAAGTGTGCGATTGTGTGTGAGTGTGTGTGATTGTGTGTGTGCCTATATGTGTGTGTGTCTATGTGTAGGTGCGTAATTGTGTGTGTGCAAAAGTGTGTGATAATGTGGGTGCTTCTGTGTGTAGGTGTGTGAATGTGTGAGTGTTTGTGAGAGTGTAGTTGTGTGAGTGTTTGTGTGTGTGTGAGTGTGTATACGGGTGTGTGATTGTGTCTGAGTTTTTGTGATTGTGTGTGAGAATGTGAGTGAATGTGTCTGTGTGTAGTTGTGTGATTGTGTGTGACATTGTGTGAGTGTGTGTGTGAGTGCATGTTTATCTGTGTGTGTTGGTGTGTGAGTAGGTGTGCGAGAGTTGTGGCAGTGTGTGAGAGTGTGTGTTTGATACATTCTGAGAATGTGTGTTGGTTTCTCTGTGTGTGTAGATGAGTGAGTGCAGCAGTGTGTGAGTGTGTGAGTGCAAATGGGTCTGTGAGTGTGTGTTGGTGTGAGTGTGTTTCTTTGTGAAATTTTTGTTGTGTGAGTGGGAGTGAATGTGTGAGTGTGTATATAAGTGTGTGATTGTGTGGGAGTGTGTGTGATTGCTGTGATTATGTGTGTGTGCCTATATGTGTGTGCGTCTATGTGTAGGTGCGTAATTGTGTGTGAAAATGTGGGTGATTCTGTGTGTAGGTGTGTGAATGTGTGTGTTTGTGAGGGTGTAGTTGTGTGAGTGTTTGTGTGTGTGTGAGTGTGTATACGGGTGTGTGATTGTGTCTGAGTTTTTGTGATTGTGTGTGAGAATGTGAGTGAATATGTCTGTGTGTATGTGTGTGAGTGTGTGGAACAGTGTCTCAGTCATCGTGATTTTGTGTGGGTGTGTGAGAGTGTGTGTGAGCGTTTGAGTGTAGGTGTTTCTTTTTGAGGGCCTTTGTGGTTAATATATGTGTGTGTGTGAGTGTGTGTGTGTGTAAGTGGGAGTGGGAGTGAGAGTGGGAGTGTGTGTACGAGTGTGTTATTGTGTGTGATTGTGTTTGTGGGTTTGTTTCTGAGCGTCTTTGTGTGCAGGTGTGTGTGTCTGACGGTTTTAGTGTGGGTGTGAGTGCATGTGACTCTGTGAGAGTGTGTGTAGTTGTGTGAGTGGGAGTGTGTGAATGTGTATACGATTGGGTGACTGTGTGTGAGTGTGTGTGATTGTGTGTGAGAATGTGTGTGTGTGAGTCTGTGTGTGTAGGTGTGTGATTGTGCCGAACCCTGTGTGATTGTGTGTGTTTGTGAGGGTGTGTGACAGTGTGTGTGAGTGTAGGAGTGTCTGAGTGCCTGTGTGATTTCTGTATGTGAGTGTGTGTGTGTTTGATGATGCCTTTGTTTGTGTGTGTGTAGGTGTGTTAGTGGGAGAGAGTGTGTATACGAGTGTGTGATTGTGTGTGAGTGTTTTTGTCTGTGAGTGGGTGTGAGTGTGTCTGTGTGTGCAGGTGAGAGTGTGTCACTATTTGTGAGTGTGTGTGTGATTGCATGTGAGCCTGTGTATATGTGTTGGTTTGTTTGTGTGTGTAGGTGTGCGAGTGTGTTTGACAGTGTTTCAGTGTTAGTGCGTGTGTGTCTGTAAGTGTTTGTGTGAGTAGGTGTGTGAGTGTGTGTGACCGGGTGATTGTGTGTGTGAATGCGTGTGAGTCTGTGTGTCTGTGTGTTTGTGGGTGTGTCTACATGTGTGTTGGTGTGTGACTCTTTATGGCACTGTGTCAATGTGCGTGAGTGCTCATGTGTCTGTGTGTGTGTGTGAGATTGTGAGAGTGTAGGTGTGATTGGGAATGAGTGTGTGTGTATATGAGTGTGTCATTGTGTTTGTGTGTGTGTGAGTGTGTTTTTGTTTAGGTGTGTGTGACATTGTGTGAGTCTATGTGGGAGTGCATTTCTCTCTGAGTGTGTGTGTGTCTGTGTGTAAGTGTGAGAGTGTGTTAGGGTGTTTGTGAGAGTGCAGGGGTGTGAGTGGCATTGAGTGAGTGTATGTGTATATGAGTGGGTGACTGTGTGTTTGCATGTGTGTTGCCTGACTGTCTGAATATGTGGGTGTATCTGTGTGTAGGTGTGTGAGTGTGTGTGTGACATTGTGTGAGTGTGTGTGAGTGCATGTGAATCTGTGTGTGTTTGTGTGTGAGTAGGTGTGCGAGAGCTTGTGGCAGTGTGTGAGTGTGTGTGTTTGTGACATTCTGTGATTGTGTGTTGGTGTCTCTGTGTGTGTAGATGTGTGAGTGCAGCAGTGTGTGAGTGTGTGAGTGGGAATGTGTCTGTGAGTGTGTGTGGGTGTGAGTGTGTTTCTTTGTGAAATTCTAGTTGTGTGAGTGGGAGTGATTGTGTGAGTGTGTATATAAGTGTGCGATTGTGTGTGAGTGTGTGTGAGTATGTGTGTGTGCCTATATGTGTGTGTGTCTATGTGTAGGTCCGTAATTGTGTGTGTGCAAATGTGTGTGAGAATGTGGGTGCTTCTGTGTGTAGGTGTGTGAATGTGTGAGTGTGTTTGTGAGAGTGTAGTTGTGTGAGTGTTTGTGTGTGTGTGAGTGTGTATACGGGTGTGTGATTGTGTCTGAGTTTTTGTGAATGTGTGTGAGAATGTGAGTGAATGTGTCTGTGTGTATGTGTGTGAGTGTGTGAAACAGTGTCTCAGTCTTTGTGATTTTGTGTGGGTGTGTGAGAGTGTGTGTGAGCGTTTGAGTGTAGGTGTTTCTTTTTGAGGGACTTTGTGGTTAATATATGTGTGTGTGAGTGTGTGTGTGTGTAAGTATGAGTGGGAGTGAGAGTGGGAGTGTGTATACAAGTGTGTTATTGTGTGTGATTGTGTTTGTGGTTGAGTTTCTGAGCGTCTGTGTGCAGGTGTGTGTGTCTGACAGTTTTAGTGTGGGTGTGAGTGCATGTGACTGTGAGAGTGTGTGTGCGTAGTTGTGTGAGTGGGAGTGAGTGTGTGAATGTGTATACGATTGGGTGATTGTGTGTGTGTGTGATTGTGTGTGAGAATGTGTGTGAGTGAGTCTGTGTGTGTAGGTGTGTGATTGTGCCGAACCTTGCGTGATTTTGTTTGTTTGTGAGGGTGTGTGACAGTGTGTAAGTGTAGGAGTGTCTGAGTGCCTGTGTGATTTCTGTATGTGAGTGTGTGTGTTTGATGATGCGTTTGTTTGTGTGTGTGTAGGTGTGTTAGTGGGAGTGAGTGTGTATACGTGTGTGATTGTGTGTGAGTGTATTTGTCTGAGAGGGTGTGAGTGTGTCTGTGTGTGCAGGTGAGAGTGTGTGACTATTTGTGAGTGTCTTTGTGATTGCATGTGAGCCTGTGTTTGTGTGTTGGTTTGTTTGTGTGTGTAGGTGTGCGAGTGTGTTTGACAGTGTTTCAGTGTTAGTGCGTGTGTCTGTCAGTGTTTGTGTGAGTAGGGGTGTGAGTGTGTGTGACCGGGTGATTGTGAGTGTGAATGCGTGTGAGTCTGTGTGTCTGTGTGTTTGTGGGTGTGTCTACATGTGTGTAGGTGTGTGACTGTTTATGGCACTGTGTCAATGTGCGTGAGTGCTCATGTGTCTGTGTGTGTGTGTGAGTTTGTGAGAGTGTAAGTGTGATTGGGAATGAGTGTGTGAGTATGTATATGTGTGTGTGTCATTGTGTTTGTGTGTGTGTGAGTGTGTTTTTTTTAGGTCTGTGTGTGACATTGTGTGGGTCTATGTGGGAGTGCATTTCTGTCTGAGTGTGTGTGTCTGTGAGTAAGGGTGAGAGTGTGTTAGGGTGTTTGTGAGAGTGCAGGTGTGTGAGTGGGAGTGAGTGAGTGAATGTGTATATGAGTGGGTGACTGTGTGTGTGTGCATGTGTGTACCTGACAGTCTGAATATGTGGGTGTTTCTGTGTGTAGGTGTGTGAGTGTGTGTGTGACATTGTGTGAGTGTGTGTGTGACATTGTGTGAGTGTGTGTGAGTGTATATGAATCTGTGTGTGTTGGTGTGCGAGTAGGTGTGCGAGAGCATGTGGCAGTGTGTGAGTGTGTGTGTTTGTGACATTCTGTGATTGTGTGTTGGTGTCTCTGTGTGTGTAGATGTGTGAGTGCAGCAGTGTGTGAGTGTTTGAGTGGGAAAGTGTCTGTGAGTGTGTGTGGGTGTGAGTGTGTTTATTTGTGAAATTCTAGTTGTGTGAGTGGGAGTGATGGTGTGACTGTGTATATAAGTGTGCGATTGTGAGTGATTGTGTGTGATTGTGTGTATGTTTGTGTGTCTATATGTGTGGGTGTCTATGTGTAGGTGCGTAATTGTGTGTGTGAGAATGTGGGTGCTTGTGTGTGTAGGTGTGTGAATGTGTGAGTGTGTATGTTAGAGTGAAGTTGTGTGAGTGTTTGTGTGTGTGTGAGTGTGTATACGGGTGTGTGATTGTGTCTGATTTTTTGTGATTGTGTGTGAGAATGTGAGTGAATGTGTCTGTGTGTATGTGTGTGAGTGTGTGAAACAGTGTCTCAGTCTTCGTGATTTTGTGTGGGTGTGTGAGAGTGTGTGTGAGCGTTTGAGTGTAGGTGTTTCTTTTTGAGGGCCTTTGTGGTTAATATATGTGTGTGTGAGTGTGTGTGTGTGTAAGTATGAGTGGGAATGAGAGTGGGGGTGTGTGTACAAGTGTGTTATTGTGTGTGATTGTGTTTGTGGGTGAGTTTCAGAGCTTCTTTGTGTGCAGGTGTGTGTGTCTGACGGTTTTAGTGTGGGTGTGAGTGCATGTGACTGTGAGAGTGTGTGTGTGTAGTTGTGTGAGTGGGAGTGAGTGTGTGAATTTGTACACGATTGGGTGATTGTGTGTCTGTGTGATTGTGTGTGTGAATGTGTGTGAGTGAGTCTGTGTGTGTAGGTGTGTGATTGTGCCGAAATCTATGTGATTGCGTGTGTTTGCGAGTGTGTGTGACAGTGTGTGTGAGTGTAGGAGTGTCTGAGTGCCTGTGTGATTTCTGTATGTGAGTGTGTGTGTTTGATGATGCGTTTGTTTGTGTGTGTGTAGGTGTGTTAGTGGGACAGAGTGTGTATACGAGTGTGTGATTGTGTCTGAGTTTTTTTGTCTGAGAGGGTGTGAGTGTGTCTGTGTGTGCAGGTGAGAGTGTGTGACTATTTGTGAGTGTGTTTGTGATTGCATGTGAGCCTGTGTTTGTGTGTTGGTTTGTTTGTGTGTGTAGGTGTGCGAGTGTTTGACAGTGTTTCAGTGTTAGTGCGTGTGTGTCTGTAAGTGTTTGTGTGAGTAGGTGTGTGAGTGTGTGTGACCGGGTGATTGTGTGTGTGAATGCGTGTGAGTCTGTGGGTCTGTGTGTTTGTGGGTGTGTCTACATGTGTGTAGGTGTGTGACTGTTTATGGCACTGTGTCAATGTGCGTGAGTGCTCATGTGTCTGTGTGTGTGTGTGAGTTTGTGAGAGTGTAAGTGTGATTGGGAATGAGTGTGTGAGTATGTATATGTGTGTGTCATTGTGTTTGTGTGTGTGTGAGTGTGTTTTTGTTTAGGTCTGTGTGTGACATTGTGTGAGTCTATGTGGGAGTGCATTTCTGTCTGAGTGTGTGTGTGTCTGTGAGTAAGGGTGAGAGTGCGTTATGGTGTTTGTGAGAGTGCAGGTGTGTGAGTGGGAGTGAGTGAGTGAATGTGTATATGAGTGGGTGACTGTGTGTGTGTGCAAGTTTGTGCCTGACAGTCTGAATAAGTGGGTGTTTCAGTGTGTATGTGTGTGAGTGTGTGTGTGGCATTGTGTGAGTGTGTGTGTGAGTGCATGTGAATCTGTGTATTGGTGTGTGAGTAGGTGTGCGAGAGCTTGTGGCAGTGTGTGAGTGTGTGTGTTTGAGAGATTCTGAGAATGTGTGTTGGTGTCTCTGTGTGTGTAGATGAGTGAGTGCAGCAGTGTGTGAGTGTGTGAGTGCGAATGAGTCTGTGAGTGGGTGTGGGTGTGAGTGTGTTTCTTTGTGAAATTTCAATTGTGTGAGTGGGAGTGATTGTGTGAGAGTGTATATAAGTGTGCGATTGTGTGTGAGTGTGTGATTGTGTGTGAGTATGTGTGTGTGCCTATATGTGTGTGTGTCTATGTGTAGGTGCGTAATGGTGTGTGTGCAAATGTGTGTGAGAATGTGGGTGCTTCTGTGTGTAGGTGTGTGAATGTGTGAGTGTGTTTGTGAGAGGGTAGTTGTGTGAGTGTTTGTGTGTGTGTGAGTGTGTATACGGGTGTGTGACTGTGTCTGAGTTTTTGTGATTGTGTTTGAGAATGTGAGTGAATGTGTCTGTGTGTAAGTGTGTGAGTATATGAAACAGTGTCTCAGTCTTCGTGATTTTGGGTGGGTGTTTGAGAGTGTGTGAGAGCGTTTGAGTGTAGGTGTTTCATTTTGAGGGCCTTTGTGGTTAATATATGTGTGTGTGTGAGTGTGTGTGTGTAAGTGTGAGTGGGAGTGAGAGTGGGAGTGTGTGTACGAGTGTGTTATTGTGTGTGATTGTGTTTGTGGGTTTGTTTATGAGCGTCTTTGTGTGCAGGTGTGTGTGTCTGACGGTTTTAGTGTGGGTGTGAGTGCATGTGATTGTGAGTGTGTGTGTGTAGTTGTGTGAGTGGGAGAGAGTGTGTGAATGTGTATACGATTGGGTGATTGTGTGTGTGTGTGATTGTGTGTGAGAATGTGTGTGAGTGAGTCTGTGTGTGTAGGTGTGTGTGCCGAAATCTGTGTGATTGCGTGTGTTTGTGAGTGTGTGTGACAGTGTGTGTGAGTGTAGGAGTGTCTGAGTGCCTGTGTGATTTCTGTATGTGAGTGTGTGTGTGTTTGATGATGCGTTTGTTTGTGTGTGTGTAGGTGTGTTAGTGGGAGAGAGTGTGAATATGAGTGTGTGATTGTGTGTGAGTGTTTTTGTCTGTGAGTGGCTGTGAGTGTGTCTGTGTGTGCAGGTGAGAGTGTGTGACTATTTGTGAGTGTGTTTGTGATTGCATGTGAGCCTGTGTTTGTGTGTTGCTTTGTTTGTGTGTGTAGGTGTGCGAGTGTGTTTGACAGTGTTTCAGTGTTAGTGCGTGTGTGTCTGTAAGTGTTTGTGTTAGTAGGTGTGTGAGTGTGTGTGACCGGGTGATTGTGAGTGTGAATGCGTGTGAGTCTGTGTGTCTGTGTGTTTGTGGGTGTGTCTACATGTGTGTAGGTGTGTGACTGTTTATGGCACTGTGTCAATGTGCGTGAGTGCTCATGTGTCTGTGTGTGTGTGTGAGTTTGTGAGAGTGTAGTTGTGATTGGGAATGAGTGTGTGAGTGTGTATATGAGTGTGTCATTGTGTATGTGTGTGTGTGAGTGTGTTTTGGTTTAGGTCTGTGTGTGACATTGTGTGAGTCTATGTGGGAGTGCATTTCTGTCTGAGTGTGTGTGTGTCTGTGAGTAAGGGTGAGAGTGTGTTAGGGTGTTTGTGAGAGTGCAGGGGTGTGAGTGGGAGTGAGTGAGTGAATGTGTATATGAGTGGGTGACTGTGTGTGTGTGCATGTTTGTGCCTGACAGTCTGAATATGTGGGTGTTTCGGTGTGTAGGTGTGTGAGTGTGTGTGTGACATTGTGTGAGTGTGTGTGAGTGCATGTGAATCTGTGTGTGTTGGTGTGTGAGTAGGTGTTCGAGAGCTTGTGGAAGTGTGTGAGTGTGTGTGTTTGTGACATTCTGTGATTGTGTGTTGGTGTCTCTGTGTGTGTAGATGTGTGAGTGCAGCAGTGTGTGAGTGTGTGAGTGCGAATGAGTCTGTAAGTGTGTGTGGGTGTGAGTGTGTTTCTTTGTGAAATTTCAGTTGTGTGAGTGGGAGTGATTGTGTGAGTGTTTATAGAAGTGTGCGATTGTGTGTGAATGTGTGTGATTGTGTGTGATTATGTGTGTGTGCCTATATGTGTGCGTGTCTATGTGTAGGTGTGTAAATGTGTGTGTGCAATTGTGTGTGAGAATGTGGTTGTTTCTGTGTGTAGGTGTGTGAATGTGTGAGTGTGTTTGTGAGAGTGTAGTTGTGTGAGTGTTTGTGTGTGTGTGAGTGTGTATACGGGTGTGTGATTGTGTCTGAGTTTTTGTGATTGTGTGTGAGAATGTGATTGAATGTGTCTGTGTGTATGTGTGTGAGTGTGTGAAACAGTGTCTCAGTCTTCGTGATTTTGTGTGTGTGTGTGAGTGTGTGTGTGAGCGTTTGAGTGTAGGTGTTTCTTTTTGAGGGCCTTTGTGGTTAATATATGTGTGTGTGTGAGTGTGTGTGTAAGTGTGAGTGTGAGTGAGAGTGGGAGTGTGTGTACGAGTGTGTTATTGTGTGTGATTGTGTTTGTGGTTGAATTTCTGAGCGTCTGTGTGCAGGTGTGAGTGTCTGAGAGTTTTAGTGTGGGTGTGAGTGCATGTGACTCTGTGAGAGTGTGTGTGTGTAGTTGTGTGTGGGAGTGTGTGTGTGAATGTGTATACGATTGGGTGATTGCGTGTGTGTGTGATTGTGTGTGAGAATGTGTGTGAGTGAGTCTGTGTGTGTAGGTGTGTGAATTTGCCGAAATCTGTGTGATTGTGTGTGTTTGTGAGTGTGTGTGACAGTGTGTGTGAGTGTAGGAGTGTCTGAGTGCCTGTGTGATTTCTGTATGTGTGTGTATGTGTTTGATGATGCGTTTGTTTGTGTGTGTGTAGGTGTGTTAGTGGGAGAGAGTGTGTATACGAGTGTGTGATTGTGTGTGAGTGTTTTTGTCTGTGAGTGGGTGTGAGTGTGTCTGTGTGTGCAGGTGAGAGTGTGTGACTATTTGTGAGTGTGTTTGTGATTGCATGTGAGCCTGTGTTTGTGTGTTGGTTTGTTTGTGTGTGTAGGTGTGCGAGTGTGTTTGACAGTGTTTCAGTGTTATTGCGTGTGTGACTGTAAGTGTTTGTGTGAGTAGGTGTGTGAGTGTGTGTGACCGGGTGATTGTGAGTGTGAATGCGTGTGAGTCTGTGTGTCTGTGTGTTTGTGGGTGTGTCTACATGTGTGTAGGTGTGTGACTGTTTATGGCACTGTGTCAATGTGCGTGAGTGCTCATGTGTCTGTGTGTGTGTGTGAGTTTGTGAGAGTGTAAGTGTGATTGGGAATGAGTGTGTGAGTATGTATATGAGTGTGTCATTGTGTTTGTGTGTGTGTGAGTGTGTTTTTGTTTAGGTCTGTGTGTGACATTGTGTGAGTCTATGTGGGAGTGCATTTCTGTCTGAGTGTGTGTGTGTCTGTGAGTAACGGTGAGAGTGTGTTAGGGTGTTTGTGAGAGTGCAGGTGTGTGAGTGGGAGTGAGTGAGTGAATGTGTATATGAGTGGGTGACTGTGTGTGTGTGCATGTTTGTGCCTGACAGTCTGAATATGTGGGTGTTTCTGTGTGTAGGTGTGTGAGTGTGTGTGTGACATTGTGTGAGTGTGTGTGAGTGCATGTGAATCTGTGTGTGTTGGTGTGTGAGTAGGTGTGCGAGAGCTTGTGGCAGTGTGTGAGTGTGTGTATTTGTGACATTCTGTGAATGTGTGTTGGTGTCTCTGTGTGTGTAGATGAGTGAGTGCAGCAGTGTGTGAGTGCGAATGGGTCTGTGAGTGTGTGTTGGTGTGAGTGTGTTTCTTTGTGAAATTTTTGTTGTGTGAGTGGGAGTGAATGTGTGAGTGTTTATATAACTGTGCGATTGTGTGTGAGTGTGTGTGACTGTGTGTGAGTATGTGTGTGTGCCTATATGTGTGTGCGTCTATGTGTAAGTGCGTAATTGTGTGTGTGCAATTGTGTGTGAAAATGTGGGTGGTTCTGTGTGTAGGTGTGTGAATGTGTGTGTTTGTGAGAGGGTAGTTGTGTGAGTGTTTGTGTGTGTGTGAGTGTGTATACGGGTGTGTGATTGTGTCTGAGTTTTTGTGATTGTGTGTGAGAATGTGAGTGAATGTGTCTGTGTGTATGTGTGTGAGTGTGTGAAACAGTGTCTCAGTCTTCGTGATTTTGTGTGGGTGTGTGAGAGTGTGTGTGAGCGTTTGAGTGTAGGTGTTTCTTTTTGAGGGACTTTGTGGTTAATATATGTGTGTGTGTGAGTGTGTGTGTGTGTAAGTGGGAGTGTGAGTGAGAGTGGGAGTGTGTGTACGAGTGTGTTATTGTGTGTGATTGTGTTTGTGGTTGAGTTTCTGAGCGTCTTTGTGTGCAGGTGTGTGTGTCTGAATGTTTTAGTGTGGGTGTGAGTGCATGTGACTCTGTGAGAGTGTGTGTGTAGTTGTGTGAGTGGGAGTGAGTGTGTGAATGTGTACACGATTGGGTGATTGTGTGTGTGTGATTGTGTGTGAGAATGTGTGTGAGTGAGTCTGTGTGTGTAGGTGTGTGATTGTGCCGAAATCTGTGTGATTGCGTGTGTTTGTGAGTGTGTGTGACAGTGTGTGTGAGTGTAGGAGTGTCTGAGTGCCTGTGTGATTTCTGTATGTGAGTGTGTGTGTGTTTGATGATGCGTTTGTTTGTGTGTGTGTAGGTGTGTTAGTGGGAGAGAGTGTGAATACGAGTGTGTGAATGTGTGTGAGTGTTTTTGTCTGTGAGTGGGTGTGAGTGTGTCTGTGTGTGCAGGTGAGAGTGTGTGACTATTTGTGAGTGTGTTTGTGTTTGCATGTGAGCCTGTGTTTGTGTGTTGGTTTGTGTGAGTAGGTGTGTGAGTGTGTGTGACCGGGTGATTGTGTGTGTGAATGAGTGTGAGTCTGTGTGTCTGTGTGTTTGTGGGTGTGTCTACATGTGTGTAGGTGTGTGACTGTTTATGGCACTGTGTCAATGTGCGTGAGTGCTCATGTGTCTGTGTGTGTGTGTGTGAGTTGGTGAGAGTGTCTGTGTGATTGGTAATGAGTGTGTGAGTATGTATATGAGTGTGTCATTGTGTTTGTGTGTGTGTGAGTGTGTTTTTGTTTAGGTGTGTGTGTGACATTGTGTGAGTCTATGTGGGAGTGCATTTCTGTCTGAGTGTGTGTGTGTCTGTGAGTAACGGTGAGAGTGTGTTAGGGTGTTTGTGAGAGTGCAGGTGTGTGAGTGGGAGTGAGTGAGTGAATGTGTATATGAGTGGGTGACTGTGTGTGTGTGCATGTTTGTGCCTGACAGTCTGAATATGTGGGTGTTTCTGTGTGTAGGTGTGTGAGTGTGTGTGTGACATTGTGTGAGTGTGTGTGTGAGTGCAAGTGAATCTGTGTGTGTTGGTGTGTGAGTAGGTGAGCGAGAGCTTGTGGCAGTGTGTGAGAGTGTGTGTTTGAGACATTCTGAGCATGTGTGTTGGTGTCTCTGTGTGTGTAGATGTGTGAGTGCAGCAGTGTGTGAGTGTGTGAGTGGGAATGTGTCTGTGAGTGTGTGTGGGTGTGAGTGTGTTTCTTTGTGAAATTCTAGTTGTGTGTGTGGGTGTGATTGTGTGAGTGTGTATATAAGTGTGCGATTGTGTGTGAGTGTGTGTGATTGTGTGTGTGCCTATATGTGTGTGTGTCTATGTGTAGGTGCAAAATTGTGTGTGTGCAAATGTGGGTGCTTGTGTGTGTAGGTGTGTGAATGTGTGAGTGTGTATGTTAGAGTGAAGTTGTGTGAGTGTTTGTGTGTGTGTGAGTGTGTATACGGGTGTGTGATTGTGTCTGAGTTTTTGTGATTGTGTGTGAGAATGTGAGTGAATGTGTCTGTGTGTATGTGTGTGAGTGTGTGAAACAGTGTCTCAGTCTTCGTGATTTTGTGTGGGTGTGTGAGAGTGTGTGTGAGCGTTTGAGTGTAGGTGTTTCTTTTTGAGGGCCTTTGTGGTTAATATATGTGTGTGTGAGTGTGTGTGTGTGTAAGTATGAGTGGGAGTGAGAGTGGGGTTGTGTGTACAAGAGTGTTATTGTGTGTGATTGTGTTTGTGGGTGAGTTTCAGAGCTACTTTGTGTGCAGGTGTGTGTGTCTGACGGTTTTAGTGTGGGTGTGAGTGCATGTGACTGTGAGAGTGTGTGTGTGTAGTTGTGTGAGTGGGAGTGAGTGTGTGAATGTGTACACGATTGGGTGATTGTGTGTCTGTGTGATTGTGTGTGAGAATGTGTGTGAGTGAGTCTGTGTGTAGGTGTGTGATTGTGCCGAAATCTATGTGATTGCGTGTGTTTGTGAGTGTGTGTGACAGTGTGTGTGAGTGTAGGAGTGTCTGAGTGCCTGTGTGATTTCTGTATGTGAGTGTGTGTGTTTGATGATGCGTTTGTTTGTGTGTGTGTAGGTGTGTTATTGGGAGAGAGTGTGTATAAGATTGTGTGAGTGTTTTTGTCTGTGAGTGGGTGTGAGTGTGTCTGTGTGTGCAGGTGAGAGTGTGTGACTATTTGTGAGTGTGTTTGTGATTGCATGTGAGCCTGTGTTTGTGTGTTGGTTTGTTTGTGTGTGTAGGTGTGCGAGTGTTTGACAGTGTTTCAGTGTTAGTGCGTGTGTGTCTGTGTTTGTGTGAGTAGGTGTGTGAGTGTGTGTGACCGGGTGATTGTGTGTGTGAATGCGTGTGAGTCTGTGTGTCTGTGTGTTTGTGGGTGTGTCTACATGTGTATAGGTGTGTGACTGTTTATAGCACTGTGTCAATGTGCGTGAGTGCTCATGTGTCTGTGTGTGTGTGTGTGAGTTTGTGAGAGTGTAGGTGTGATTGGGAATGAGTGTGTGAGAATGCATATGAGTGTGTCAATGTGTTTGTGTGTGTGTGAGTGTGTTTTTGTTTAGGTGTGTCTGTGATATTGTGTGAGTCTATGTGGGAGTGCATTTCTCTCTGAGTGTGTGTGTGTCCGTGTGTAAGTGTGAGAGTGTGTTAGGGTGTTTGTGAGAGTGCAGGGGTGTGAGTGGGAGTGAGTGAGTGAATGTGTATATGAGTGGGTGACTGTGTGTGTGTGCATGTGTGTGCCGGACAGTCTGAATATGTGGGTGTTCCTGTGTGTAGGTGTGTGAGTGTGTGTGTGACATTGTGTGAGTGTGTGTGACATTGTGTGAGTGTGTGTGAATGCATATGAATCTGTGTGTGTTGGTGTGTGAGTAGGTGTGCGAGACCTTGTGGCAGTGAGTGAGTGTGTGTATTTGTGAAATTCTGTGAATGTGTGTTGCTGTCTCTGTGTGTGTAGATGAGTGAGTGCAGCAGTGTGTGAGTGCAAATGAGTCTGTGAGTGTGTGTGGGTGTGAGTGTGTTTCTTTGTGAAATTTCAGTTGTTTGAGTGTTAGTGATTGTGTGAGTGTGTATATAAGTGTGCGATTGTGTGTGAGAGTGTGAGATTGTGTGTGAGTATGTGTGTGTGCATATATGTGTGTGTGTCTATGTGTAGGTGTGTAAATGTGTGTGTGCAATTGTGTGTGAGAATGTGGTTGTTTGTGTGTAGGTGTGTGAATGTGTGAGTGTGTTTGTGGGAGTGTAGTTGTGTGAGTGTTTGTGTGTGTGTGAGTGTGTATACGGGTGTGTGATTATGTCTGAGTTTTTGTGATTGTGTGTGAGAATGTGAGTGAATGTGTCTGTGTGTATGTGTGTGAGTGTGTGAAACAGTGTCTCAGTCTTCGTGATTTTGTGTGGGTGTGTGAGAGTGTGTGTGAGCGTTTGAGTGTAGGTGTTTCTTTTTGAGGGCATTTGTGGATAATATATGTGTGTGTGTGAGTGTGTGTGTGTAAGTGTGAGTGGGAGTGAGAGTGGGAGTGTGTGTATGAGTGTGTTATTGTGTGTGATTGTGTTTGTGGGTTTGTTTCTGAGCGTCTTTGTGTGCAGGTGTGTGTGTCTGACGGTTTTAGTGTGGCTGTGAGTGCATGTGACTCTGTGAGAGTGTGTGTGTGTAGTTGTGTGAGTGGGAGTGAGTGTGTGAATGTGTATACGATTGGGTGACTGTGGGTGTGTGTGAGTGTGTGTGAGAATGTGTGTGAGTGAGTCTGTGTGTGTAGGTGTGTGATTGTGCCGAAATCTGTGTGATTGCGTGTGTTTGTGAGTGTGTGTGACAGTGTGTGTGAGTGTAGGAGTGTCTGAGTGCCTGTGTGATTTCTGTATGTGAGTGTGTGTGTGTTTGATGATGCGTTTATTTGTGTGTGTGTAGGTGTGTTAGTGGGAGTGAGTGTGTATACGTGTGTGATTGTGTGTGAGTGGTTTTGTCTGTGAGTGGGTGTGAGTGTGTCTGTGTGTGCAGGTGAGAGTGTGTGACTATTTGTGAGTGTGTGTGTGATTGCATGTGAGCCTGTGTTTGTGTGTTGTTTTGTTTGTGTGTGTAGGTCTGCGAGTGTCTTTGACAGTGTTTGAGTGAGCGTTAGTGCGTGTGTGACTGTAAGTGTTTGTGTGAGTAGGGGTGTGAGTGTGTGTGACAGTGTGATTGTGTGTGTGAATGCGTGTGAGTCTGTGTGTCTGTGTGTTTGTGAAGTGTGTCTATATGTGTGTAGGTGTGTGACTGTTTATGGCACTGTGTCAATGTGCGTGAGTGCTCATGTGTTTGTGTGTGTGTGAGTTAGTGAGAGTGTAGGTGTGTTTGGGAAAGAGTGTGTAAGTGTGTATATGAGTGTGTCATTGTGTTTGTGTGTGTGAGTGAGTGTGTTTTTGTTTAGGTGTGTGTGTGACATTGTGTGAGTCTATGTGGGAGTGCATTTCTGTCTGAGTGTGTGTGTGTCTGTGTGTAAGTGTGAGAGTGTGTTAGGGTGTTTGTGAGAGTGCAGGGGTGTGAGTGGGAGTGACTGAGTGAATGTGTATATGAGTGGGTGACTGTGTGTGTGTGCATGTGTGTGCCTGACAGTCTGAATATGTGGGTGTTTCTGTGTGTAGGTGTGTGAGTGTGTGTGTGATTGCATGTGAATCTGTGTGTGTTTGTGTGTGAGTAGGTGTGCGAGAGCTTTTGGCAGTGTGTGAGTGTGTGTTTGTTACATTCTGTGATTGTGTGTTGGTGTCTCTGTGTGTGTAGATGTGTGAGTGCAGCAGTGTGTGAGTGTGTGACTGCGAATGTGTCTGTGAGTGTGTGTGGGTGTGAGTGTGTTTCTTTGTGAAATTCTAGTTGTGTGAGTGGGAGTGATTGTGTGTGTGTATATAAGTGTGCGATTGTGTGTGTGTGTGTGATTGTGTGTGAGTAAGTGTGTGTGACTATATGTGTGTGTGTCTATGTGTAGGTGCGTAATTGTGTGTGTGAGAATGTGGGTACTTCTGTGTGTAGGTGTGTGAATGTGTGAGTGTGTTTGTGAGAGTGTAGTTGTGTGAGAGTTTGTGTGTGTGAGAGTGTGTATACGGGTGTTTGATTGTGTCTGAGTTTTTGTGATTGTGTGTGAGAATGTGAGTGAATGTGTCTGTGTGTATGTGTGTGAGTGTGTGAAACAGTCTCTCAGTCTTCGTGATTTTGTGTGGGTGTCTGAGAGTGTGTGTGAGCGTTTGAGTGTAGCTGTTTCTTTTTGAGGGTCTTTGTGGTTAATACATGTGTGTGTGTGAGTGTGAGTGAGAGTGGGAGTGTGTGTACGAGTGTGTTATTGTGTGTGATTGTGTTTGTGGTTGAGTTTCTGAGCGTCTGTGTGGCAGGTGTGTGTGTCTGTTTTAGTGTGGGTGTGAGTGCATGTGACTCTGTGAGAGTGTGTGTGTGTAGTTGTGTGAGTGGGAGTGAGTGTGTGAATGTGTATACGATTGGGTGATTGTGTGTGTGTGTGATTGTGTGTGAGAATGTGTGTGAGTGAGTCTGTGTGTGTAGGTGTGTGATTGTGCCGAAATCTGTGTGATTGCGTGTGTTTGTGAGGGTGTGTGACAGTGTGTGTGAGTGTAGGAGTGTCTGAGTGCCTGTGTGATTTCTGTATGTGAGTGTGTGTGTGTTTGATGATGCGTTTGTTTGTGTGTGTGTAGGTGTGTTATTGGGAGAGAGTGTGTATATGAGTGTGTGATTGTGTGTGAGTGTTTTTGCCTGTGAGTGGGTGTGAGTGTGTCTGTGTGTGCAGGTGAGAGTGTGTCACTATTTGTGAGTGTGTTCGTGATTGCATGTGAGCCTGTGTTTGTGTGTTGGTTTGTTTGTGTGTGTAGGTGTGCGAGTGTGTTTGACAGTGTTTCAGTGTTATTGCGTGTGTGTCTGTAAGTGTTTGTGTGAGTAGGTGTGTGAGTGTGTGTGTCCGGGTGATTGTGAGTGTGAATGGGTGTGAGTCTGTGTGTCTGTGTGTTTGTGGGTGTGTCTATATGTGTGTAGGTGTGTGACTGTTTATCGCACTGTGTCAATGTGCGTAATTGCGCATGTGTCTGTGTGTGTGTGAGTTGGTGAGAGTGTAGGTGTGATTGGGAATGAGTGTGTGTGTGTGTATATGAGTGTGTCATTGTGTTTGGGTGTGTGTGAGTGTGTTTTTGGTTAGGAGTGTGTGTGACATTGTGTGAGTCTCTATGGGAGTGCATTTCTGTCTGAGTGTGTGTGTGTCTGTGTGTAAGTGTGAGAGTGTGTTAGGGTGTTTGTGAGAGTGCAGTTGTGTGAGTGGGAGTGTGTGAGTGAATGTGTATATGAGTGCGTGACTGTGTGTGTGTGCATGTGTGTGCCTGACAGTCTGAATATGTGGGTGTTTCTGTGTGTAGGTGTGTGAGTGTGTGTGTGACATTGTGTGAGTGTGTGTGAGTGCATGTGAATCTGTGTGTGTTGGTGTGTGAGTAGGTGTGCGAGAGCTTGTGGCAGTGTGTGAGTGTGTGTGTTTGTGACATTCTGTGAATGTGTGTTTGTGTCTCTGTGTGTGTAGATGTGTGAGTGCAGCAGTGTGTGAGTGTGTGAGTGCGAATGAGTCTGTGAGTGTGTGTGGGTGTGAGTGTGTTTCTTTGTGAAATTTTTGTTGTGTGAGTGGGAGTGAATGTGTGAGTGTGTATATAAGTGTGCGATTGTGTGTGAGTGTGTGTGATTGTGTGTGATTATGTGTGTGTGCCTATATGTGTGTGTGTCTATGTGTAGGTCTGTAAATGTGTGTGTGCAATTGTGTGTGAGAATGTGGTTGTTTCTGTGTGTAGGTGTGTGAATGTGTGAGTGTGTATGTGAGAGTGTAGTTGTGTGAGTGTTTGTGTGTGTGTGAGTGTGTATACGGGTGTGTGATTGTGTCTGAGTTTTTGTGATTGTGTGTGAGAATGTGAGTGAATGTGTCTGTGTGTATGTGTGTGAGTGTGTGAAACAGTGTCTCAGACTTCGTGATTTTGTGTGGGTGTGTGAGAGTGTGTTAGAGCGTTTGAGTGTAGGTGTTTCTTTTTGAGGGCCTTTGTGGTTAATATATGTGTGTGTGTGAGTGTGTGTGAGTGTAAGTGGGAGTGGGAGTGAGAGTGGGAGTGTGTGTACGAGTGTGTTATTCTGTGTGATTGTGTTTGTGGTTGAGTTTCTGAGCGTTTTTGTGTGCAGGTGTGTGTGTCTGACGGTTTTAGTGTGGGTGTGAGTGCATGTGACTTTGTGAGAGTGTGTGTAGTTGTGTGAGTGGGAGTGAGTGTGTGAATGTGTACACGATTGGGTGATTGTGTGTGTGTGATTGTGTGTGAGAATGTGTGTGAGTGAGTCTGTGTGTGTAGGTGTGTGATTGTGCCGAAATCTGTGTGATTGCGTGTGTTTGTGAGTGTGTGTGACAGTGTGTGTGAGTGTAGGAGTGTCTGAGTGCCTGTGTGATTTCTGTATGTGAGTGTGTGTGTGTTTGATGATGCGTTTGTTAGTGTGTGTGTAGGTGTGTTAGTAGGAGAGAGTGTGTATATGAGTGTGTGATTGTGTGTGAGTGGTTCTGTCTGTGATTGGGTGTGAGTGTGTCTGTGAGTGCAGGTGAGAGTGTGTCACTATTTGTGAGTGTGTGTGTGATTGCATGTGAGCCTGTGTTTGTGTGTTGTTTTGTTTGTGTGTGTAGGTCTGCGAGTGTCTTTGACATTGTTTGAGTGAGCGTTAGTGCGTGTGTGCCTGTAAGTGTTTGTGTGAGTAGGGGTGTGAGTGTGTGTGACAGTGTGATTGTGTGTGTGAATGCGTGTGAGTCTGTGTGTCTGTGTGTTTGTGAAGTGTGTCTATATGTGTGTAGGTGTGTGACTGTTTATGGCACTGTGTCAATGTGCGTGAGTGCTCATGTGTCTGTGTGTGTGTGTGAGTTAGTGAGAGTGTAGGTGTGTTTGGGAATGAGTGTGTGAGTGTGTATATGAGTGTGTCATTGTGTTTGTGTTTGTGAGTGAGTGTGTTTTTGTTTAGGAGTGTGTGTGACATTGTGTGAGCCTATGTGGGAGTGCATTTCTGTCTGAGTGTGTGTGTGTCTGTGTGTAAGTGTGAGAGTGTGTTAGGGTGTTTGTGAGAGTGCAGGGGTGTGAGTGGGAGTGAGTGAGTGAATGTATATATGAGTGGGTGACTGTGTGAGTATGCATGTGTGTGCCTGTCAGTCTGAATATGTGGGTGTTTCTGTGTGTAGGTGTGTGAGTGTGTGTGTGAGTGCATGTGAATCTGTGTGTGTTTGTGTGTGAGTAGGTGTGCGAGAGCTTGTGGCAGTGTGTGAGTGTGTGTTTGTTACATTCTGTGATTGTGTGTTGGTGTCTCTGTGTGTGTAGATGTGTGAGTGCAGCAGTGTGTGAGTGTGTGAGTGCGAATGTGTCTGTTAGTGTGTGTGGGTGTGAGTGTGTCTTTGTGAAATTCTAGTTTTGTGAGTGGATGTGATTGTGTGTGTGTATATAAGTGTGCGATTGTGTGTGTGTGATTGTGTGTGAGTAAGTGTGTGTGTCTATATGTGTGTGTGTCTATGTGTAGGTGCGTAATTGTGTGTGTGAGAATGTGGGTACTTCTGTGTGTAGGTGTGTGAATGTGTGAGTGTGTTTGTGAGAGTGTAGTTGTGTGAGAGTTTGTGTGTGTGTGAGTGTGTATACGGGTGTGTGATTGTGTCTGAGTTTTTGTGATTGTGTGTGAGAATGTGAGTGAATGTGCCTGTGTGTATGTGTGTGTGTGTGAAACAGTCTCTCAGTCTTCGTGATTTTGTGTGGGTGTCTGAGAGTGTGTGTGAGCGTTTGAGTGTAGGTGTTTCTTTTTGGGGGACTTTGTGGTTAATATATGTGTGTGTGTGAGTGTGTGTGTGTGTAAGTGTGAGTGGGAGTGAGAGTGGGAATGTGTGTACGAGTGTGTTATTGTGTGTGATTGTGTTTGTGGTTGAGTTTCTCTGCGTCTGTGTGGCAGGTGTGTGTGTCTGAGTGTTTTAGTGTGGGTGTGAGTGCATGTGACTCTGTGAGAGTGTGTGTGTGTAGTTGTGTGAGTGGGAGTGAGTGTGTTAATGTGTATACGATTGGGTGATTGTGTGTGTGTGATTGTGTGTGAGAATGTGTGTGAGTGAGTCTGTGTGTGTAGGTGTGTGATTGTGCCGAAATCTGTGTGATTGCGTGTGTTTGTGAGTGTGTGTGACAGTGTGTGTGAGAGTAGGAGTGTCTGAGTGCCTGTGTGATTTCTGTATGTGAGTGTGTGTGTGTTTGATGATGCGTTTGTTAGTGTGTGTGTAGGTGTGTTAGTGGGAGTGAGTGTGTATATGATTGTGTGATTGTGTGTGTTTTTGTCTGTGAGTGGGTGTGAGTGTGTCTGTGTGTGCAGGTGAGAGTGTGTGACTATTTGTGAGTGTGTTTGTGATTGCATGTGAGCCTGTGTTTGTGTGTTGCTTTGTTTGTGTATGTAGGTGTGCGAGTGTGTTTCACAGTGTTTCAGTGTTAGTGCGTGTGTGTCTGTAAGTGTTTGTGTGAGTAGGTGTGTGTGTGTGTGACAGTGTGATTGTGTGTGTGAATGCGTGTGAGTCTGTGTGTCTGTGTGTTTGTGGGTGTGTCTATATGTGTGTAGGTGTGTGACTGTTTATAGCACTGTGTCAATGTGCGTGATTGCGCATGTGTCTGTGTGTGTGTGAGTTTGTGAGAGTGTAGGTGAGATTGGGAATGAGTGTGTGAGTGTGTATATGAGTGTGTCATTGTGTTTGTGTGTGTGTGAGTGTGTTTTTGTTTAGGTCTGTGTGTGACATTGTGTGAGTCTATGTGGGAGTGCATTTCTGTCTGAGTGTGTGTGTGTCTGTGTGTAAGTGTGAGAGTGTGTTAGGGTGTTTGTGAGAGTTCAGGTGTGTGAGTGGGAGTGAGTGAGTGAATGTGTATATGAGTGGGCTACTGTGTGTTTGCATGTGTGTTGCCTGACAGTCTGAATATGTGGGTGTTTCTGAGTGTAGGTGTGTGAGTGTGTGTGTGACATTGTGTGAGTGTGTGTGAGTGCATGTGAACCTGTGTGTGTTTGTGTGTGAGTAGGTGTGCGAGAGCTTGTGGCAGTGTGTGAGTGTGTGTGTTTGTGACATTCTGTGATTGTGTGTTGGTGTCTCTGTGTGTGTAGATGTGTGAGTGCAGCAGTGTGTGAGTGTGTGAGTGGGAATGTGTTTGTGAGTGTGTGGGTGTGAGTGTGTTTCTTTGTGAAATTCTAGTTGTGTGAGTGGGAGTGATTGTGTGAGTGTGTATATAAGTGTGCGATTGTGTATGAGTGTGTGTGAGAATGTGTGTGTGCCTATATATGTGTGTGTCTATGTGTAGGTCCGTAATTGTGTGTGTGCAAATGTGTGTGAGAATGTGGGTGCTTCTGTGTGTAGGTGTGTGAATGTGTGAGTGTGTTTGTGAGAGTGTAGTTGTGTGAGTGTTTGTGTGTGTGTGAGTGAGTATTAGGGTGTGTGATTGTGTCTGAGTTTGTGTGATTGTGTTTGAGAATGTGAGTGAATGTGTCTGTGTGTATGTGTGAGAGTGTGTGAAACAGTGTCTCAGTCTTCGTGATTTTGTGTGGGTGTGAGAGTGTGTGTGAGCGTTTGAGTTTAGGTTTGTCTTTTTGAGGGACTTTGTGGTTAATATATGTGTGTGTGTGAGTGTGTGTGTGTGTAAGTATGAGTGGGAGTGAGAGTGGGAGTGTGTGTACAAGTGTGTTATTGTGTGTGATTGTGTTTGTGGTTGAGTTTCTGAGCGTCTGTGTGCAGGTGTGTGTGTCTGACAGTTTTAGTGTGGGTGTGAGTGCATGTGACTGTGAGAGTGTGTGTGCGTAGTTGTGTGAGTGGGAGTGAGTGTGTGAATGTGTACACGATTGGGTGATTGTGTGTGTGTGTTTGTGTGTGAGAATGTGTGTGAGTGTTTCTGTGTGTGTAGGTGTGTGATTGTGCCGAAATCTGTGTGATTGCGTGTGTTTGTGAGTGTGTGTGACAGTGTGTGTGAGTGTAGGAGTGTCTGAGTGCCTGTGTGATTTCTGTATGTGAGTGTGTGTGTGTTTGATGATGCGTTTGTTTGTGTGTGTGTAGGTGTGTTAGTGGGAGAGAGTGTGTATACGAGTGTGTGATTGTGTGTGAGTGTTTTTGTCTGAGAGGGTGTGAGTGTGTCTGTGTGTGCAGGTGAGATTGTGTCACTATTTGTGAGTGTGTTTTTGATTGCATGTGAGCCTGGGTTTGTGTGTTGGTTTGTTTGTGTGTGTAGGTGTGCGAGTGTGTTTGACAGTGTTTCAGTGTTAGTGCGTGTGTCTGTCAGTGTTTGTGTGAGTAGGGGTGTGAGTGTGTGTGACCGGGTGATTGTGAGTGTGAATGCGTGTGAGTCTGTGTGTCTGTGTGTTTGTGGGTGTGTCTACATGTGTGTAGGTGTGAGACTGTTTATGGCACTGTGTCAATGTGCGTGAGTGCTCATGTGTCTGTGTGTGTGTGTGAGTTTGTGAGAGTGTAAGTGTGATTGGGAATGAGTGTGTGAGTATGTATATGTGTGTGTGTCATTGTGTTTGTGTGTGTGTGAGTGTGTTTTTTTTAGGTCTGTGTGTGACATTGTGTGGGTCTATGTGGGAGTGCATTTCTGTCTGAGTGTGTGTGTGTCTGTGAGTAAGGGTGAGAGTGTGTTAGGGTGTATGTGAGAGTGCAGGTGTGTGAGTGGGAGTGAGTGAGTGAATGTGTATATGAGTGGGTGAGTGTGTGTGTGTGCATGTGTGTGCCTGGCAGTCTGAATATGTGGGTGTTTCTGTGTGTAGGTGTGTGAGTGTGTGTGTGACATTGTGTGAGTGTGTGTGACATTGTGTGAGTGTGTGTGAGTGCATATGAATCTGTGTGTGTTGGTGTGTGAGTAGGTGTGCGAGACCTTGTGGCATTGTGTGAGTGTGTGTATTTGTGACATTCTGTGAATGTGTGTTGGTGTCTCTGTGTGTGTAGATGAGTGAGTGCAGCAGTGTGTGAGTGCAAATGAGTCTGTGAGTGTGTGTGGGTGTGAGTGTGTTTCTTTGTGAAATTTCAGTTGTGTGAGTGGGAGTGATTGTGTGAGTGTGTATATAAGTGTGCGATTGTGTGTGAGTGTGTGTGATAGTGTGTGAGTAGGTATGTGTCCCTATATGTGTGTGTGTCTATGTGTAGGTGCGTAATTGTGTGTGTGCAATTGTGTGTGAGAATGTGGTTGTTTCTGTGTGTAGGTGTGTGAATGTGTGAGTGTGTTTGTGAGAGTGTAGTTGTGTGAGTGTTTGTGTGTGTGTGAGTGTGAATACGGGTGTGTGATTGTGTCTGAGATTTTGTGATTGTTTGTGAGAATGTGAGTGAACGTGTCTGTGTGTATGTGTGTGAGTGTGTGAAACAGTGTCTCAGTCTTCGTGAATTTGTGTGGGTGTGTGAGAGTGTGTGTGAGCGTTTGAGTGTAGTTGTTTCTTTTTGAGGGCCTTTGTGGTTAATATATGTGTGTGTGTGTGTGTGTAAGTGGGAGTGGGAGTGAGAGTGGGAGTGTGTACGAGTGTGTTATTGTGTGTGATTGTGTTTGTGGGTTTGTTTCTGAGCGTCTTTGTGTGCAGGTGTGTGTGTCTGACGATTTTAGTGTGGGTGTGAGTGCATGTGACTCTGTGAGAGTGTGTGTGTGTTTCGTTGTGTGAGTGGGAGTGAGTGTGTGAATGTGTATACGATTGGGTGACTGTGGGTGTGTGTGAGTGTGTGTGAGAATGTGTGTGAGTTAGTCTGTGTGTGTAGGTGTGTGATTGTGCCGACGTCTGTGTGATTGTGTGTGTTTGTGAGGGTGTGGGACAGTGTGTGTGAGTGTAGGAGTGTCTGAGTGCCTGTGTGATTTCTGTATGTGAGTGTGTGTGTGTTTGATGATGCCTTTGTTTGTGTGTGTGTAGGTGTGTTAGTTGGAGTGAGTGTGTATACGAGTGTGTGATTGTGTGTGAGTGATTTTGTCTGTGAGTGGGTGTGAGTGTGTCTGTGTGTGCAGGTGAGAGTGTGTCACTATTTGTGAGTGTGTTTGTGTTTGCATGTGAGCCTGTGTTTGTGTGTTGGTTTGTTTGTGTGTGTAGGTGTGCGAGTGTGTTTGGCAATGTTTCACTGTTATTGCGTGAGTGTCTGTAAGTGTTTGTGTGAGTAGGTGTGTGAGTGTGTGTGACCGGGTGATTGTGTGTGTGAATGCGTGTGAGTCTGTGTGTCTGTGTGTTTGTGGGTGTGTCTACATGTGTGTAGGTGTGTGACTGTTTATGGCACTGTGTCAATGTGCGTGAGTGCTCATGTGTATGTGTGTGTGTGTGAGATTGTGAGAGTGTAGGTGTGATTGGGTATGAGTGTGTGAGTGTGTATATGAGTGCGTCATTGTGTTTGTGTGTGTGTGAGTGTGTTTTTGTTTAGGTGTGTGTGTGACATTGTGTGAGTCTATGTGGGAGTTCATTTCTCTCTGAGTGTTTGTGTGTCTGTGTGTAAGTGTCAGAGTGTGTTAGGGTGTTTGTGAGAGTGCAGGGGTGTGAGTGGGATTGTGTGAGTGTATGTGTATATGAGTGGGTGACTGTGTGTTTGCATGTGTGTTGCCTGACAGTCTGAATATGTGGGTGTATCTGTGTGTAGGTGTGTGAGTGTGTGTGTGACATTGTGTGAGTGTGTGTGAGTGCATGTGAATCTGTGTGTGTTTGTGTGTGAGTAGGTGTGCGAGAGCTTGTGGCAGTGTGTGAGTGTGTGTGTTTGTGACATTCTGTGATTGTGTGTTGGTGTCTCTGTGTGTGTAGATGTGTGAGTGCAGCAGTGTGTGAGTGTGTGAGTGGGAATGTGTCTGTGAGTGTGTGTGGGTGTGAGTGTTTCTTTGTGAAATTCTAGTTGTGTGAGTGGGAGTGATTGTGTGAGTGTGTATATAAGTGTGCGATTGTGTGTGAGTGTGTGTGAGTATGTGTGTGTGCCTATATGTGTGTGTGTCTATGTGTAGGTGCGTAATTGTGTGTGTGCAAATGTGTGTGAGAATTTGGGTGCTTCTGTGTGTAGGTGTGTGAATGTGTGAGTGTGTTTGTGAGAGTGTAGTTGTGTGAGTGTTTGTGTGTGTGTGAGTGTGTATACGGGTGTGTGATTGTGTCTGAGTTTTTGTGATTGTGTGTGAGAATGTGAGTGAATGTGTCTGTGTGTATGTGTGTGAGTGTGTGAAACAGTGTCTCAGTCTTCGTGAATTTGTGTGGGTGTGTGAGAGTGTGTGTGAGCGTTTGAGTGTAGGTGTTTCTTTTTGAGGGACTTTGTGGTTAATATATGTGTGTGTGTGTGTGTGTGTGTAAGTGGGAGTGGGAGTGAGAGTGGGAGTGTGTACGAGTGTGTTATTGTGTGTGATTGTGTTTGTGGGTTTGTTTCTGAGCGTCTTTGTGTGCAGGTGTGTGTGTCTGACGATTTTAGTGTGGGTGTGAGTGCATGTGACTCTGTGAGAGTGTGTGTGTGTTTCGTTGTGTGAGTGGGAGTGAGTGTGTGAATGTGTATACGATTGGGTGACTGTGGGTGTGTGTGAGTGTGTGTGAGAATGTGTGTGAGTTAGTCTGTGTGTGTAGGTGTGTGATTGTGCCGACGTCTGTGTGATTGTGTGTGTTTGTGAGGGTGTGGGACAGTGTGTGTGAGTGTAGGAGTGTCTGAGTGCCTGTGTGATTTCTGTATGTGAGTGTGTGTGTGTTTGATGATGCCTTTGTTTGTGTGTGTGTAGGTGTGTTAGTTGGAGTGAGTGTGTATACGAGTGTGTGATTGTGTGTGAGTGATTTTGTCTGTGAGTGGGTGTGAGTGTGTCTGTGTGTGCAGGTGAGAGTGTGTCACTATTTGTGAGTGTGTTTGTGTTTGCATGTGAGCCTGTGTTTGTGTGTTGGTTTGTTTGTGTGTGTAGGTGTGCGAGTGTGTTTGGCAATGTTTCACTGTTATTGCGTGAGTGTCTGTAAGTGTTTGTGTGAGTAGGTGTGTGAGTGTGTGTGACCGGGTGATTGTGTGTGTGAATGCGTGTGAGTCTGTGTGTCTGTGTGTTTGTGGGTGTGTCTACATGTGTGTAGGTGTGTGACTGTTTATGGCACTGTGTCAATGTGCGTGAGTGCTCATGTGTATGTGTGTGTGTGTGAGATTGTGAGAGTGTAGGTGTGATTGGGTATGAGTGTGTGAGTGTGTATATGAGTGCGTCATTGTGTTTGTGTGTGTGTGAGTGTGTTTTTGTTTAGGTGTGTGTGTGACATTGTGTGAGTCTATGTGGGAGTTCATTTCTCTCTGAGTGTTTGTGTGTCTGTGTGTAAGTGTCAGAGTGTGTTAGGGTGTTTGTGAGAGTGCAGGGGTGTGAGTGGGATTGTGTGAGTGTATGTGTATATGAGTGGGTGACTGTGTGTTTGCATGTGTGTTGCCTGACAGTCTGAATATGTGGGTGTATCTGTGTGTAGGTGTGTGAGTGTGTGTGTGACATTGTGTGAGTGTGTGTGAGTGCATGTGAATCTGTGTGTGTTTGTGTGTGAGTAGGTGTGCGAGAGCTTGTGGCAGTGTGTGAGTGTGTGTGTTTGTGACATTCTGTGATTGTGTGTTGGTGTCTCTGTGTGTGTAGATGTGTGAGTGCAGCAGTGTGTGAGTGTGTGAGTGGGAATGTGTCTGTGAGTCTGTGTGGGTGTGAGTGTTTCTTTGTGAAATTCTAGTTGTGTGAGTGGGAGTGATTGTGTGAGTGTGTATATAAGTGTGCGATTGTGTGTGAGTGTGTGTGAGTATGTGTGTGTGCCTATATGTGTGTGTGTCTATGTGTAGGTGCGTAATTGTGTGTGTGCAAATGTGTGTGAGAATTTGGGTGCTTCTGTGTGTAGGTGTGTGAATGTGTGAGTGTGTTTGTGAGAGTGTAGTTGTGTGAGTGTTTGTGTGTGTGTGAGTGTGTATACGGGTGTGTGATTGTGTCTGATTTTTTGTGATTGTGTGTGAGAATGTGAGTGAATGTGTCTGTGTGTATGTGTGTGAGTGTGTGAAACAGTGTCTCAGTCTTCGTGATTTTGTGTGGGTGTGTGAGAGTGTGTGTGAGCGTTTGAGTGTAGGTGTTTCTTTTTGAGGGACTTTGTGGTTAATATATGTGTGTGTGTGAGTGTGTGTGTGTAAGTATGAGTGGGAGTGAGAGTGGGAGTGTGTGTACGAGTGTGTTATTGTGTGTGATTGTGTTTGTGGTTGAGTTTCTGAGCGTCTGTGTGCAGGTGTGTGTGTCTGACAGTTTTAGTGTGGGTGTGAGTGCATGTGACTGTGAGAGTGTGTGTGCGTAGTTGTGTGAGTGGGAGTGAGTGTGTGAATGTGTATAAGATGGGGTGATTGTGTGTGTGTGATTGTGTGTGAGAATGTGTGTGAGTGAGTCTGGGTGTGTAGGTGTTTGATTGTGCTGATATCTGCGTGATTGTGTGTGTTTGTGAGTGTGTGTGACAGTGTGTGTGAGTGTAGGAGTGTCTGAGTGCCTGTGTGATTTCTGTATGTGAGTGTGTGTGTTTGATGATGCGTTTGTTTGTGTGTGTGTAGGTGTGTTAGTGGGACAGAGTGTGTATACGAGTGTGTGATTGTGTGTGAGTGTTTTTGTCTGTGAGTGGGTGTGTGTGTGTCTGTGTGTGCAGGTGAGAGTGTGTGACTATTTGTGATTGTCTTTGTGATTGCATGTGAGCCTGTGTTTGTGTGTTGGTTTGTTTGTGTGTGTAGGTGTGCGAGTGTGTTTGACAGTGTTTCAGTGTTAGTGCGTGTGTCTCTGTCAGTGTTTGTGTGAGTAGGAGTGTGAGTGTGTGTGACCGGGTTATTGTGAGTGTGAATGCGTGTGAGTCTGTGTGTCTGTGTGTTTGTGGGTGTGTCTACATGTGTGTAGGTGTGTGACTGTTTATGGCACTGTGTCAATGTGCGTGAGTGCTCATGTGTTTGTGTGTGTGTGTGAGTTTGTGAGAGTGTAAGTGTGATTGGGAATGAGTGTGTGAGTATGTATATGTGTGTGTCATTGTGTTTGTGTGTGTGTGAGTGTGTTTTTCCTTAGGTGTGTGTGTGACATTGTGTGAGTCTATGTGGGAGTGCATTTCTGTCTGAGTGTGTGTGTGTCTGAGTAAGGGTGAGAGTTTGTTAGGGTGTTTGTGAGTGCAGGTGTGTGAGTGGGAGTGAGAGAGTGAATGTGTATATGAGTGGGTGACTGTGTGTGTGTGCATGTGTGTGCCTGACAGTCTGAATATGTGGGTGTTTCTGTGTGTAGGTGTGTGAGTGTGTGTGTGACATTGTGTGAGTGTGTGTGACATTGTGTGAGTGTGTGTGAGTGCATATGAATCTGTGTGTGTTGGTGTGTGAGAAGGTATGCGAGACCTTGTGGCAGTGTGTGAGTGTGTGTATTTGTGACATTCTGTGAATGTGTGTTGGTGTCTCTGTGTGTGTATATGAGTGAGTGCAGCAGTGTGTGAGTGCAAATGAGTCTGTGAGTGTGTGTGGGTGTGAGTGTGTTTCTTTGTGAAATTTCAGTTGCGTGAGTTGGAGTGATTGTGTGAGTGTGTATATAAGTGTGCGATTGTGTGTGAGAGTGTGTGATTGTGTGTGAGTATGTGTGTGTGCATATATGTGTGTGTCTATGTGTAGGTGTGTGAATGTGTGTGTGCAATTGTGTGTGAGAATGTGGTTGTTTGTGTGTAGGTGTGTGAATGTGTGTGTGTGTTTGTGGGAGTGCAGTTGTGTGAGTGTTTGTGTGTGTGTGAGTGTGTATACGGGTGTGTGATTGTGTCTGAGTTGTTGTGATTGTGTGTGAGAATGTGAGTGAATGTGTCTGTGTGTATGTGTGTGAGTGTGTGAAACAGTGTCTCAGTCTTCGTGATTTTGTGTGGGTGTGTGAGAGTGTGTGTGAGCGTTTGAGTGTATGTGTTTCTTTTTGAGGGCCTTTGTGGTTAATATATGTGTGTGTGAGTGTGTGTGTGTAAGTGTGAGTGGGAGTGAGAGTGGGAGTGTGTGTACGAGTGTGTTATTGTGTGTGATTGTGTTTGTGGGTTTGTTTCTGAGCGTCTTTGTGTGCAGGTGTGTGTGTCTGACGGTTTTAGTGTGGGTGTGAGTGCATGTGACTGTGAGAGTGTGTGTGTGTAGTTGTGTGAGTGGGAGTGAGTGTGTGAATGTGTATACGATTGGGTGACTGTGGGTGTGTGTGAGTGTGTGTGAGAATGTGTGTGAGTGAGTCTGTGTGTGTAGGTGTGTGATTGTGCCGAAATCTGTGTGATTGCGTGTGTTTGTGTGTGTGTGTGACAGTGTGTGTGAGTGTAGGAGTGTCTGAGTGCCTGTGTGATTTCTGTATGTGAGTGTGTGTGTTTGATGATGCGTTTGTTTGTGTGTGTGTAGGTGTGTTAGTGGGAGAGAGTGTGTATATGAGTGTGTGATTGTGTGTGAGTGTTTTTGTCTGTGAGTGGGTGTGAGTGTGTCTGTGTGTGCAGGTGAGAGTGTGTCACTATTTGTGAGCGTGTTTGTGATTGCATTTGAGCCTGTGTTTGTCTGTTGGTTTGTTTGTGTGTTTAGGTGTGCGAGTGTGTTTGACAGTGTTTCAGTGTTATTGCGTGTGTGTCTGTAAGTGTTTGTGTGTGTAGGTGTGTGAGTGTGTGTGACCGGGTGATTGTGAGTGTGAATGCGTGTGAGTCTGTGTGTCTGTGTGTTTGTGGGTGTGTCTACATGTGTGTAGGTGTGTGACTTTTTATGGCACTGTGTCAATGTGCGTGAGTGCTCATGTGTCTGTGTGTGTGTGAGTTTGTGAGAGTGTAAGTGTGATTGGGAATGAGTGTGTGAGTATGTATATGAGTGTGTCATTGTGTTTGTGTGTGTGTGAGTGTGTTTTTGTTTAGGTCTGTGTGTGACATTGTGTGAGTCTATGTGGGAGTGCATTTCTGTCTGAGTGTGTGTGTGTCTGTGATTAAGGGTGAGAGTGTGTTAGGGTGTTTGTGAGAGTGCAGGTGTGAGAGTGGGAGTGAGTGAGTGTGTATATGAGTGTGTGACTGTGTGTGTGTGCATGTGTGAGTGTCTGGGAATTTTAGTGTGGGTGTGAGTGCATGTGACTCTGTGAGAGTGTGTGTGTAGTTGTGTGAGTGGGAGTGAGTGTGTGAATGTGTATACGATTGGGTGATTGTGTGTGAGTGTGTGTGATTGTGTGTGAGAATGTGTGTGTGTGAGTCTGTGTGTGTAGGTGTGTGATTGTGCCGAACCCTGTGTGATTGTGTGTGTTTGTGAGTGTGTGTGACAGTGTGTGTGAGTGTAGGAGTGTCTGAGTGCCTGTGTGATTTCTGTATGTGAGTGTGTGTGTGTTTGATGATGCGTTTTTTTGTGTGTGTGTAGGTGTGTTAGTGGGAGAGTGTGTGTATACGAGTGTGTGATTGTGTGTGAGTGTTTATGTCTGTGAGTGGGTGTGAGTGTGTCTGTGTGTGCAGGTGTGAGTGTGTCAGTATTTGTGAGTGTGTTTGTGATTGCATGTGAGCCTGTGTTTGTATGTTGGTTTGTTTGTGTGTGTAGGTGTGCGAGTGTGTTTGACAGTGTTTAAGGGTGAGTGCGTGTGTGTCTGTAAGTGTTTGTGTGAGTAGGTGAGTGAGTGTGTGTGACCGGGTGATTGTGTGTGTGAATGAGTGTGAGTCTGTGTGTCTGTGTGTTTGTGGGTGTGTCTACATGTGTGTAGGTGTGTGACTGTTTATGGCACTGTGTCAATGCGCGTGAGTGCTCATGTGTCTGTGTGTGTGTGTGTGTGAGTTGGTGAGAGTGTCAGTGTGATTGGTAATGAGTGTGTGAGTATGTATATGAGTGTGTCATTGTGTTTGTGTGTGTGTGAGTGTGTTTTTGTTTAGGTCTGTGTGTGACATTGTGTGAGTCTATGTGGGAGTGCATTTCTGTCTGAGTGTGTGTGTGTCTGTGATTAAGGGTGAGAGTGTGTTAGGGTGTTTGTGAGAGTGCAGGTGTGAGAGTGGGAGTGAGTGAGTGTGTATATGAGTGTGTGACTGTGTGTGTGTGCAGGTGTGAGTGTCTGGGAGTTTTAGTGTGGGTGTGAGTGCATGTGACTCTGTGAGAGTGTGTGTGTAGTTGTGTGAGTGGGAGTGAGTGTGTGAATGTGTATACGATTGGGTGACTGTGTGTGAGTGTGTGTGATTGTGTGTGAGAATGTGTGTGAGTGAGTCTGTGTGTGTAGGTGTGTGATTGTGCCGAACCCTGTGTGATTGCGGGTGTTTGTGAGTGTGTGTGACAGTGTGTGTGAGTGTAGGAGTGTCTGAGTGCCTGTGTGATTTCTGTATGTGAGTGTGTGTGTGTTTGATGATGCGTTTTTTTTTGTGTGTGTAGGTGTGTTAGTGGGAGAGTGTGTGTATACGAGTGTGTGATTGTGTGTGAGTGTTTATGTCTGTGAGTGGGTGTGAGTGTGTCTGTGTGTGCAGGTGTGAGTGTGTCAGTATTTGTGAGTGTGTTTGTGTTTGCATGTGAGCCTGTGTTTGTGTGTTGGTTTGTTTGTGTGTGTAGGTGTGCGAGTGTGTTTGGCAATGTTTCACTGTTATTGCGTGAGTGTCTGTAAGTGTTTGTGTGAGTAGGTGTGTGAGTGTGTGTGACCGGGTGATTGTGTGTGTGAATGCGTGTGAGTCTGTGTGTCTGTGTGTTTGTGGGTGTGTCTACATGTGTGTAGGTGTGTGACTGTTTATGGCACTGTGTCAATGTGCGTGAGTGCTCATGTGTATGTGTGTGTGTGTGAGATTGTGAGAGTGTAGGTGTGATTGGGTATGAGTGTGTGAGTGTGTATATGAGTGCGTCATTGTGTTTGTGTGTGTGTGAGTGTGTTTTTGTTTAGGTGTGTGTGTGACATTGTGTGAGTCTATGTGGGAGTTCATTTCTCTCTGAGTGTTTGTGTGTCTGTGTGTAAGTGTCAGAGTGTGTTAGGGTGTTTGTGAGAGTGCAGGGGTGTGAGTGGGATTGTGTGAGTGTATGTGTATATGAGTGGGTGACTGTGTGTTTGCATGTGTGTTGCCTGACAGTCTGAATATGTGGGTGTATCTGTGTGTAGGTGTGTGAGTGTGTGTGTGACATTGTGTGAGTGTGTGTGAGTGCATGTGAATCTGTGTGTGTTTGTGTGTGAGTAGGTGTGCGAGAGCTTGTGGCAGTGTGTGAGTGTGTGTGTTTGTGACATTCTGTGATTGTGTGTTGGTGTCTCTGTGTGTGTAGATGTGTGAGTGCAGCAGTGTGTGAGTGTGTGAGTGGGAATGTGTCTGTGAGTGTGTGTGGGTGTGAGTGTTTCTTTGTGAAATTCTAGTTGTGTGAGTGGGAGTGATTGTGTGAGTGTGTATATAAGTGTGCGATTGTGTGTGAGTGTGTGTGAGTATGTGTGTGTGCCTATATGTGTGTGTGTCTATGTGTAGGTGCGTAATTGTGTGTGTGCAAATGTGTGTGAGAATTTGGGTGCTTCTGTGTGTAGGTGTGTGAATGTGTGAGTGTGTTTGTGAGAGTGTAGTTGTGTGAGTGTTTGTGTGTGTGTGAGTGTGTATACGGGTGTGTGATTGTGTCTGAGTTTTTGTGATTGTGTGTGAGAATGTGAGTGAATGTGTCTGTGTGTATGTGTGTGAGTGTGTGAAACAGTGTCTCAGTCTTCGTGATTTTGTGTGGGTGTGTGAGAGTGTGTGTGAGCGTTTGAGTGTAGGTGTTTCTTTTTGAGGGACTTTGTGGTTAATATATGTGTGTGTGTGAGTGTGTGTGTGTAAGTATGAGTGGGAGTGAGAGTGGGAGTGTGTGTACGAGTGTGTTATTGTGTGTGATTGTGTTTGTGGTTGAGTTTCTGAGCGTCTGTGTGCAGGTGTGTGTGTCTGACAGTTTTAGTGTGGGTGTGAGTGCATGTGACTGTGAGAGTGTGTGTGCGTAGTTGTGTGAGTGGGAGTGAGTGTGTGAATGTGTATAAGATGGGGTGATTGTGTGTGTGTGATTGTGTGTGAGAATGTGTGTGAGTGAGTCTGGGTGTGTAGGTGTTTGATTGTGCTGATATCTGCGTGATTGTGTGTGTTTGTGAGTGTGTGTGACAGTGTGTGTGAGTGTAGGAGTGTCTGAGTGCCTGTGTGATTTCTGTATGTGAGTGTGTGTGTTTGATGATGCGTTTGTTTGTGTGTGTGTAGGTGTGTTAGTGGGACAGAGTGTGTATACGAGTGTGTGATTGTGTGTGAGTGTTTTTGTCTGTGAGTGGGTGTGTGTGTGTCTGTGTGTGCAGGTGAGAGTGTGTGACTATTTGTGATTGTCTTTGTGATTGCATGTGAGCCTGTGTTTGTGTGTTGGTTTGTTTGTGTGTGTAGGTGTGCGAGTGTGTTTGACAGTGTTTCAGTGTTAGTGCGTGTGTCTCTGTCAGTGTTTGTGTGAGTAGGAGTGTGAGTGTGTGTGACCGGGTTATTGTGAGTGTGAATGCGTGTGAGTCTGTGTGTCTGTGTGTTTGTGGGTGTGTCTACATGTGTGTAGGTGTGTGACTGTTTATGGCACTGTGTCAATGTGCGTGAGTGCTCATGTGTTTGTGTGTGTGTGTGAGTTTGTGAGAGTGTAAGTGTGATTGGGAATGAGTGTGTGAGAATGTATATGTGTGTGTCATTGTGTTTGTGTGGGTGTGAGTGTGTTTTTCCTTAGGTGTGTGTGTGACATTGTGTGAGTCTATGTGGGAGTGCATTTCTGTCTGAGTGTGTGTGTGTCTGAGTAAGGGTGAGAGTTTGTTAGGGTGTTTGTGAGTGCAGGTGTGTGAGTGGGAGTGAGAGAGTGAATGTGTATATGAGTGGGTGACTGTGTGTGTGTGCATGTGTGTGCCTGACAGTCTGAATATGTGGGTGTTTCTGTGTGTAGGTGTGTGAGTGTGTGTGTGACATTGTGTGAGTGTGTGTGACATTGTGTGAGTGTGTGTGAGTGCATATGAATCTGTGTGTGTTGGTGTGTGAGAAGGTATGCGAGACCTTGTGGCAGTGTGTGAGTGTGTGTATTTGTGACATTCTGTGAATGTGTGTTGGTGTCTCTGTGTGTGTATATGAGTGAGTGCAGCAGTGTGTGAGTGCAAATGAGTCTGTGAGTGTGTGTGGGTGTGAGTGTGTTTCTTTGTGAAATTTCAGTTGCGTGAGTTGGAGTGATTGTGTGAGTGTGTATATAAGTGTGCGATTGTGTGTGAGAGTGTGTGATTGTGTGTGAGTATGTGTGTGTGCATATATGTGTGTGTCTATGTGTAGGTGTGTGAATGTGTGTGTGCAATTGTGTGTGAGAATGTGGTTGTTTGTGTGTAGGTGTGTGAATGTGTGTGTGTGTTTGTGGGAGTGCAGTTGTGTGAGTGTTTGTGTGTGTGTGAGTGTGTATACGGGTGTGTGATTGTGTCTGAGTTGTTGTGATTGTGTGTGAGAATGTGAGTGAATGTGTCTGTGTGTATGTGTGTGAGTGTGTGAAACAGTGTCTCAGTCTTCGTGATTTTGTGTGGGTGTGTGAGAGTGTGTGTGAGCGTTTGAGTGTATGTGTTTCTTTTTGAGGGCCTTTGTGGTTAATATATGTGTGTGTGAGTGTGTGTGTGTAAGTGTGAGTGGGAGTGAGAGTGGGAGTGTGTGTACGAGTGTGTTATTGTGTGTGATTGTGTTTGTGGGTTTGTTTCTGAGCGTCTTTGTGTGCAGGTGTGTGTGTCTGACGGTTTTAGTGTGGGTGTGAGTGCATGTGACTCTGTGAGAGTGTGTGTGTGTAGTTGTGTGAGTGGGAGTGAGTGTGTGAATGTGTATACGATTGGGTGACTGTGGGTGTGTGTGAGTGTGTGTGAGAATGTGTGTGAGTGAGTCTGTGTGTGTAGGTGTGTGATTGTGCCGAAATCTGTGTGATTGCGTGTGTTTGTGTGTGTGTGTGACAGTGTGTGTGAGTGTAGGAGTGTCTGAGTGCCTGTGTGATTTCTGTATGTGAGTGTGTGTGTTTGATGATGCGTTTGTTTGTGTGTGTGTAGGTGTGTTAGTGGGAGAGAGTGTGTATATGAGTGTGTGATTGTGTGTGAGTGTTTTTGTCTGTGAGTGGGTGTGAGTGTGTCTGTGTGTGCAGGTGAGAGTGTGTCACTATTTGTGAGCGTGTTTGTGATTGCATTTGAGCCTGTGTTTGTCTGTTGGTTTGTTTGTGTGTTTAGGTGTGCGAGTGTGTTTGACAGTGTTTCAGTGTTATTGCGTGTGTGTCTGTAAGTGTTTGTGTGTGTAGGTGTGTGAGTGTGTGTGACCGGGTGATTGTGAGTGTGAATGCGTGTGAGTCTGTGTGTCTGTGTGTTTGTGGGTGTGTCTACATGTGTGTAGGTGTGTGACTTTTTATGGCACTGTGTCAATGTGCGTGAGTGCTCATGTGTCTGTGTGTGTGTGAGTTTGTGAGAGTGTAAGTGTGATTGGGAATGAGTGTGTGAGTATGTATATGAGTGTGTCATTGTGTTTGTGTGTGTGTGAGTGTGTTTTTGTTTAGGTCTGTGTGTGACATTGTGTGAGTCTATGTGGGAGTGCATTTCTGTCTGAGTGTGTGTGTGTCTGTGATTAAGGGTGAGAGTGTGTTAGGGTGTTTGTGAGAGTGCAGGTGTGAGAGTGGGAGTGAGTGAGTGTGTATATGAGTGTGTGACTGTGTGTGTGTGCATGTGTGAGTGTCTGGGAATTTTAGTGTGGGTGTGAGTGCATGTGACTCTGTGAGAGTGTGTGTGTAGTTGTGTGAGTGGGAGTGAGTGTGTGAATGTGTATACGATTGGGTGATTGTGTGTGAGTGTGTGTGATTGTGTGTGAGAATGTGTGTGTGTGAGTCTGTGTGTGTAGGTGTGTGATTGTGCCGAACCCTGTGTGATTGTGTGTGTTTGTGAGGGTGTGTGACAGTGTGTGTGAGTGTAGGAGTGTCTGAGTGCCTGTGTGATTTCTGTATGTGAGTGTGTGTGTGTTTGATGATGCGTTTTTTTGTGTGTGTGTAGGTGTGTTAGTGGGAGAGTGTGTGTATACGAGTGTGTGATTGTGTGTGAGTGTTTATGTCTGTGAGTGGGTGTGAGTGTGTCTGTGTGTGCAGGTGTGAGTGTGTCAGTATTTGTGAGTGTGTTTGTGATTGCATGTGAGCCTGTGTTTGTATGTTGGTTTGTTTGTGTGTGTAGGTGTGCGAGTGTGTTTGACAGTGTTTAAGGGTGAGTGCGTGTGTGTCTGTAAGTGTTTGTGTGAGTAGGTGAGTGAGTGTGTGTGACCGGGTGATTGTGTGTGTGAATGAGTGTGAGTCTGTGTGTCTGTGTGTTTGTGGGTGTGTCTACATGTGTGTAGGTGTGTGACTGTTTATGGCACTGTGTCAATGCGCGTGAGTGCTCATGTGTCTGTGTGTGTGTGTGTGAGTTGGTGAGAGTGTCAGTGTGATTGGTAATGAGTGTGTGAGTATGTATATGAGTGTGTCATTGTGTTTGTGTGTGTGTGAGTGTGTTTTTGTTTAGGTCTGTGTGTGACATTGTGTGAGTCTATGTGGGAGTGCATTTCTGTCTGAGTGTGTGTGTGTCTGTGATTAAGGGTGAGAGTGTGTTAGGGTGTTTGTGAGAGTGCAGGTGTGAGAGTGGGAGTGAGTGAGTGTGTATATGAGTGTGTGACTGTGTGTGTGTGCAGGTGTGAGTGTCTGGGAGTTTTAGTGTGGGTGTGAGTGCATGTGACTCTGTGAGAGTGTGTGTGTAGTTGTGTGAGTGGGAGTGAGTGTGTGAATGTGTATACGATTGGGTGACTGTGTGTGAGTGTGTGTGATTGTGTGTGAGAATGTGTGTGAGTGAGTCTGTGTGTGTAGGTGTGTGATTGTGCCGAACCCTGTGTGATTGCGGGTGTTTGTGAGTGTGTGTGACAGTGTGTGTGAGTGTAGGAGTGTCTGAGTGCCTGTGTGATTTCTGTATGTGAGTGTGTGTGTGTTTGATGATGCGTTTTTTTGTGTGTGTGTAGGTGTGTTAGTGGGAGAGTGTGTGTATACGAGTGTGTGATTGTGTGTGAGTGTTTATGTCTGTGAGTGGGTGTGAGTGTGTCTGTGTGTGCAGGTGTGAGTGTGTCAGTATTTGTGAGTGTGTTTGTGATTGCATGTGAGCCTGTGTTTGTATGTTGGTTTGTTTGTGTGTGTAGGTGTGCGAGTGTGTTTGACAGTGTTTCAGTGTTAGTGCGTGTGTGTCTGTAAGTGTTTGTGTGAGTAGGTGTGTGAGTGTGTGTGACCGGGTGATTGTGTGTGTGAATGCGTGTGAGTCTGTGTGTCTGTGTGTTTGTGGGTGTGTCTACATGTGTGTAGGTGTGTGACTGTTTATGGCACTGTGTCAATGTGCGTGAGTGCTCATGTGTCTGTGTGTGTGTGTGAGATTGTGAGAGTGTAGGTGTGATTGGGTATGAGTGTGTGAGTGTGTATATGAGTGCGTCATTGTGTTTGTGTGTGTGTGAGTGTGTTTTTGTTTAGGTGTGTGTGTGACATTTTGTGAGTCTATGTGGGAGTGCATTTCTCTCTGAGTGTGTGTGTGTCTGTGTGTAAGTGTGAGAGTGTGTTAGGGTGTTTGTGAGAGTGCAGGGGTGTGAGTGGGAGTGAGTGAGTGTATGTGTATATGAGTGGGTGACTGTGTGTTTGCATGTGTGTTGCCTGACAGTCTGAATATGTGGGTGTATCTGTGTAGGTGTGTGAGTGTGTGTGTGACATTGTGTGAGTGTGTGTGAGTGCATGTGAATCTGTGTGTGTTTGTGTGTGAGTAGGTGTGCGAGAGCTTGTGGCAGTGTGTGAGTGTGTGTGTTTGTGACATTCTGTGATTGTGTGTTGGTGTCTCTGTGTGTGTACATGTGTGAGTGCAGCAGTGTGTGAGTGTGTGAGTGGGAATGTGTCTGTGAGTGTGTGTGGGTGTGAGTGTGTTACTTTTTGAAGTTCTAGTTGTGTGAGTGGGAGTGATTGTGTGAGTGTGTATATAAGTGTGCGATTGTGTGTGAGTGTGTGTGAGTATGTGTGTGTGCCTATATGTGTGTGTGTCTATGTGTAGGTGCGTAATTGTGTGTGTGCAAATATGTGTGAGAATGTGGGTGCTTCAGTGTGTAGGTGTGTGAATGTGTGAGTGTGTTTGTGAGAGTGTAGTTGTGTGAGTGTTTGTGTGTATGTGAGTGTGTATATGGGTGTGTGATTGTGTCTGAGTTTTTGTGATTGTGTGTGAGAATGTGAGTGAATGTGTCTGTGTGTATGTGGGTGAGTGTGTGAAACAGTGTCTCAGTTTTCGTGATTTTGTGTGGGTGTGTGAGAGTGTGTGTGAGCGTTTGAGTGTAGGTGTTTCTTTTTGAGGGACTTTGTGGTTAATATATGTGTGTGTGTGAGTGTGTGTGTGTGTAAGTATGAGTGGGAGTGAGAGTGGGAGTGTGTGTACAAGTGTGTTATTGTGTGTGATTGTGTTTGTGGTTGAGTTTCTGAGCGTCTGTGTGCAGGTGTGTGTGTCTGACAGTTTTAGTGTGGGTGTGAGTGCATGTGACTGTGAGAGTGTGTGTGCATAGTTGTGTGAGTGGGAGTGAGTGTGTGAATGTGTATACGATTGGGTGATTGTGTGTGTGTGATTGTGTGTGAGAATGTGTGTGAGTGAGTCTGTGTGTGTAGGTGTGTGATTGTGCCGAAATCTGTGTGATTGCGTGTGTTTGTGAGTGTGTGTGACAGTGTGTGTGAGTGTAGGAGTGTCTGAGTGCCTGTGTGATTTCTGTATGTGAGTGTGTGTGTTTGATGATGCGTTTGTTTGTGTGTGTGTAGGTGTGTTAGTGGGACAGAGTGTGTATACGAGTGTGTGATTGTGTGTGAGTGTTTTTGTCTGAGAGGGTGTGAGTGTGTATGTGTGTGCAGGTGAGGGTGTGTGACTATTTGTGAGTGTCTTTGTGATTGCATGTGAGCCGGTGTTTGTGTGTTGGTTTGTTTGTGTGTGTAGGTGTGCGAGTGTGTTTGACAGTGTTTCAGTGTTAGTGCGTGTGTCTGTCAGTGTTTGTGTGAGTAGGGGTGTGAGTGTGTGTGACCGGGTGATTGTGAGTGTGAATGCGTGTGAGTCTGTGTGTCTGTGTGTTTGTGGGTGTGTCTACATGTGTGTAGGTGTGTGACTGTTTATGGCACTGTGTCAATGTGCGTGAGTGCTCATGTGTCTGTGTGTGTGTGTGAGTTTGTGAGAGTGTAAGTGTGATTGGGAATGAGTGTGTGAGTATGTATATGTGTGTGTGTCATTGTGTTTGTGTGTGTGTGAGTGTGTTTTTTTTAGGTCTGTGTGTGACATTGTGTGGGTCTATGTGGGAGTGCATTTCTGTCTGAGTGTGTGTGTGTCTGTGAGTAAGGGTGAGAGTGTGTTAGGGTGTTTGTGAGAGTGCAGGTGTGTGAGTGGGAGTGAGTGAGTGAATGTGTATATGAGTGGGTGAGTGTGTGTGTGTGCATGTGTGTGCCTGACAGTCTGAATATGTGGGTGTTTCTGTGTGTAGGTGTGTGAGTGTGTGTGTGACATTGTGTGAGTGTGTGTGACATTGTGTGAGTGTGTGTGAGTGCATATGAATCTGTGTGTGTTGGTGTGTGAGTAGGTGTGCGAGACCTTGTGGCAGTGTGTGAGTGTGTGTATTTGTGACATTCTGTGAATGTGTGTTGGTGTCTCTGTGTGTGTAGATGAGTGAGTGCAGCAGTGTGTGAGTGCAAATGAGTCTGTGAGTGTGTGTGGGTGTGAGTGTGTTTCTTTGTGAAATTTCAGTTGTGTGAGTGGGAGTGATTGTGTGAGTGTGTATATAAGTGTGCGATTGTGTGTGAGTGTGTGTGATAGTGTGTGAGTATGTATGTGTGCCTATATGTGTGTGTGTAGGTGCGTAATTGTGTGTGTGCAATTGTGTGTGAGAATGTGGTTGTTTCTGTGTGTAGGTGTGTGAATGTGTGAGTGTGTTTGTGAGAGTGTAGTTGTGTGCGTGTTTGTGTGTGTGTGAGTGTGTATACGGGTGTGTGATTGTGTCTGAGTTTTTGTGATTGTGTGTGAGAATGTGAGTGAATGTGTCTGTGTGTATGTGTGTGAGTGTGTGAAACAGTGTCTCAGTCTTCGTGATTTTGTGTGGGTGTGTGAGAGTGTGTGTGAGCGTTTGAGTGTAGTTGTTTCTGTTTGAGGGCCTTTGTGGTTATTATATGTGTGTGTGTGACTGTGTGTGTGTGTAAGTGTGAGTGGGAGTGAGAGTGGGAGTGTGTGTACGTGTGTGTTATTGTGTGTGATTGTGTTTGTGGGTGAGTGTCTGAGCGTCTTTGTGTGCAGGTGTGTGTGTCTGACGGTTTTAGTGTGGGTGTGAGTGCATGTGACTCTGTGAGAGTGTGTGTGTAGTTGTGTGAGTGGGAGTGAGTGTGTGAATGTGTATACGATTGGGTGACTGTGTGTGAGTGTGTGTGATTGTGTGTGAGAATGTGTGTGAGTGAGTCTGTGTGTGTAGGTGTGTGATTGTGCCGAACCCTGTGTGATTGTGTGTGTTTGTGAGGGTGTGTGACAGTGTGTGTGAGTGAAGGAGTGTCTGAGTGCCTGTGTGATTTCTGTATGTGAGTGTGTGTGTGTTTGATGATGCGTTTGTTTGTGTGTGTGTAGGTGTGTTAGTGGGAGTGAGTGTGAATACGAGTGTGTGATTGTGTGTGAGTGTTTTTGTCTGTGAGTGGCTGTGAGTGTGTCTGTGAGTGCAGGTGAGAGTGCGTGACTATTTGTGAGTGTGTATGTGATTGCATGTGAGCCTGTGTTTGTGTGTTGGTTTGTGTGTGTAGGTGTGCGTGTGTGTTTGACAGTGTTTGAGTGAGTGTTAGTGCGTGTGTGTCTGTAAGTGTTTGTGTGAGTAGGTGTGTGAGTGTGTGTGACCGGGTGATTGTGTGTGTGAATGCGTGTGAGTCTGTGTGTCTGTGTGTTTGTGGGTGTGTCTACATGTGTGTAGGTGTGTGACTGTTTATGGCACTGTGTCATTGTGCGTGAGTGCTCATGTGTCTGTGTGTGTGTGTGAGTTTGTGAGAGTGTAGGTGTGATTGGGAATGAGTGTGTGAGTGTGTATATGAGTGTGTCATTGTGTTTGTGTGTGTGTGAGTGTGTTTTTGTTTAGGTGTGTGTGTGACATTGTGTGAGTCTATGTGGGAGTGCATTTCTGTCTGAGTGTGTGTGTGTGTGTAAGTGTGAGAGTGTGCTAGGGTGTTTGTGAGAGTGAAGGTGTGTGAGTGGGAGTGAGTGAGTGAATGTGTATATGAGTGGGTGACTGTGTGTCTGTGCATGTGTGTGCCAGACAGTCTGAATATGTGGGTGTTTCTGTGTGTAGGTGTGTGAGTGTGTGTGACATTCTGTGAGTGTGTGTGACTGCATGTGAATCTGTGTGTGTTGGTGTGTGAGTAATTGTGCGAGAGTTTGTGGCAGTGTGTGAGTGAATGTGTTTGTGACATTCTGTGAATGTGTGTTGGTGTCTCTGTGTGTGTAGATGTGTGAGTGCAGCAGTGTGTGAGTGTGTGAGTGCGAATGAGTCTGAGTGTGTGTGGGTGTGAGTGTGTTTCTTTGTGAAATTTCAGTTGTGTGAGTGGGAGTGATTGTGTGAGTGTGTATATAAGTGTGCGATTGTGTGTGAGTGTGTGTGATTGTGTTAGTATATGTGTGGGTCTATATTTGTGTGTGTCAATGTGTAGGTGCGTAATTGTGTGTGTGCGATTGTGTGTGAGATTGTGGTTGTTTGTGGGTAGGTGTGTGAATGTGTGAGTGTGTTTGTGAGAGTGTAGTTGTGTGAGTGTTTGTGTGTGTGTGAGTGAGTGTTTTTGTCTGTGAGTGGCTGTGAGTGTGTCTGTGAGTGCAGGTGAGGGTGCGTGACTATTTGTGAGTGTGTGTGTGATTGCATGTGAGCCTGTGTTTGTGTGTTGGTTTGTTTGTGTGTGTAGGTGTGCGAGTGTGTTTGACAGTGTTTCAGTGTTAGTGCGTGTGTCTGTCAGTGTTTGTGTGAGTAGGGGTGTGAGTGTGTGTGACCGGGTGATTGTGAGTGTGAATGCGTGTGAGTCTGTGTGTCTGTGTGTTTGTGGGTGTGTCTACATGTGTGTAGGTGTGTGACTGTTTATGGCACTGTGTCAATGTGCGTGAGTGCTCATGTGTCTGTGTGTGTGTGTGAGTTTGTGAGAGTGTAAGTGTGATTGGGAATGAGTGTGTGAGTATGTATATGTGTGTGTGTCATTGTGTTTGTGTGTGTGTGAGTGTGTTTTTTTTAGGTCTGTGTGTGACATTGTGTGGGTCTATGTGGGAGTGCATTTCTGTCTGAGTGTGTGTGTGTCTGTGAGTAAGGGTGAGAGTGTGTTAGGGTGTTTGTGAGAGTGCAGGTGTGTGAGTGGGAGTGAGTGAGTGAATGTGTATATGAGTGGGTGAGTGTGTGTGTGTGCATGTGTGTGCCTGACAGTCTGAATATGTGGGTGTTTCTGTGTGTAGGTGTGTGAGTGTGTGTGTGACATTGTGTGAGTGTGTGTGACATTGTGTGAGTGTGTGTGAGTGCATATGAATCTGTGTGTGTTGGTGTGTGAGTAGGTGTGCGAGACCTTGTGGCAGTGTGTGAGTGTGTGTATTTGTGACATTCTGTGAATGTGTGTTGGTGTCTCTGTGTGTGTAGATGAGTGAGTGCAGCAGTGTGTGAGTGCAAATGAGTCTGTGAGTGTGTGTGGGTGTGAGTGTGTTTCTTTGTGAAATTTCAGTTGTGTGAGTGGGAGTGATTGTGTGAGTGTGTATATAAGTGTGCGATTGTGTGTGAGTGTGTGTGATAGTGTGTGAGTATGTATGTGTGCCTATATGTGTGTGTGTAGGTGCGTAATTGTGTGTGTGCAATTGTGTGAGAATGTGGTTGTTTCTGTGTGTAGGTGTGTGAATGTGTGAGTGTGTTTGTGAGAGTGTAGTTGTGTGCGTGTTTGTGTGTGTGTGAGTGTGTATACGGGTGTGTGATTGTGTCTGAGTTTTTGTGATTGTGTGTGAGAATGTGAGTGAATGTGTCTGTGTGTATGTGTGTGAGTGTGTGAAACAGTGTCTCAGTCTTCGTGATTTTGTGTGGGTGTGTGAGAGTGTGTGTGAGCGTTTGAGTGTAGGTGTGTCTTTTTGAGTGCCTTTGTGGTTATTATATGTGTGTGTGTGAAAGTGTGTGTGTAAGTGTGAGTGGGAGTGAGAGTGGGACTGTGTGTACGAGTGTGTTATTGTGTGTGATTGTGTTTGTGGGTGAGTGTCTGAGCGTCTTTGTGTGCAGGTGTGTGTGTCTGACGGTTTTAGTGTGGGTGTGAGTGCATGTGACTCTGTGAGAGTGTGTGTGTAGTTGTGTGAGTGGGAGTGAGTGTGTGAATGTGTATACGATTGGGTGACTGTGTGTGAGTGTGTGTGATTGTGTGTGAGAATGTGTGTGAGTGAGTCTGTGTGTGTAGGTGTGTGATTGTGCCGAACCCTGTGTGATTGTGTGTGTTTGTGAGGGTGTGTGACAGTGTGTGTGAGTGAAGGAGTGTCTGAGTGCCTGTGTGATTTCTGTATGTGAGTGTGTGTGTGTTTGATGATGCGTTTGTTTGTGTGTGTGTAGGTGTGTTAGTGGGAGTGAGTGTGAATACGAGTGTGTGATTGTGTGTGAGTGTTTTTGTCTGTGAGTGGCTGTGAGTGTGTCTGTGAGTGCAGGTGAGAGTGCGTGACTATTTGTGAGTGTGTATGTGATTGCATGTGAGCCTGTGTTTGTGTGTTGGTTTGTGTGTGTAGGTGTGCGTGTGTGTTTGACAGTGTTTGAGTGAGTGTTAGTGCGTGTGTGTCTGTAAGTGTTTGTGTGAGTAGGTGTGTGAGTGTGTGTGACCGGGTGATTGTGTGTGTGAATGCGTGTGAGTCTGTGTGTCTGTGTGTTTGTGGGTGTGTCTACATGTGTGTAGGTGTGTGACTGTTTATGGCACTGTGTCATTGTGCGTGAGTGCTCATGTGTCTGTGTGTGTGTGTGAGTTTGTGAGAGTGTAGGTGTGATTGGGAATGAGTGTGTGAGTGTGTATATGAGTGTGTCATTGTGTTTGTGTGTGTGTGAGTGTGTTTTTGTTTAGGTGTGTGTGTGACATTGTGTGAGTCTATGTGGGAGTGCATTTCTGTCTGAGTGTGTGTGTGTCTGTGTGTAAGTGTGAGAGTGTGCTAGGGTGTTTGTGAGAGTGAAGGTGTGTGAGTGGGAGTGAGTGAGTGAATGTGTATATGAGTGGGTGACTGTGTGTCTGTGCATGTGTGTGCCAGACAGTCTGAATATGTGGGTGTTTCTGTGTGTAGGTGTGTGAGTGTGTGTGACATTCTGTGAGTGTGTGTGACTGCATGTGAATCTGTGTGTGTTGGTGTGTGAGTAATTGTGCGAGAGTTTGTGGCAGTGTGTGAGTGAATGTGTTTGTGACATTCTGTGAATGTGTGTTGGTGTCTCTGTGTGTGTAGATGTGTGAGTGCAGCAGTGTGTGAGTGTGTGAGTGCGAATGAGTCTGAGTGTGTGTGGGTGTGTGTGTGTTTCTTTGTGAAATTTCAGTTGTGTGAGTGGGAGTGATTGTGTGAGTGTGTATATAAGTGTGCGATTGTGTGTGAGTGTGTGTGATTGTGTTAGTATATGTGTGGGTCTATATTTGTGTGTGTCAATGTGTAGGTGCGTAATTGTGTGTGTGCGATTGTGTGTGAGATTGTGGTTGTTTGTGGGTAGGTGTGTGAATGTGTGAGTGTGTTTGTGAGAGTGTAGTTGTGTGAGTGTTTGTGTGTGTGTGAGTGAGTGTTTTTGTCTGTGAGTGGCTGTGAGTGTGTCTGTGAGTGCAGGTGAGGGTGCGTGACTATTTGTGAGTGTGTGTGTGATTGCATGTGAGCCTGTGTTTGTGTGTTGGTTTGTTTGTGTGTGTAGGTGTGCGTGTGTGTTTGACAGTGTTTGAGTGAGTGTTAGTGCGTGTGTGTCTGTAAGTGTTTGTGTGAGTAGGTGTGTGAGTGTGTGTGACCGGGTGATTGTGTGTGTGAATGCGTGTGAGTCTGTGTGTCTGTGTGTTTGTGGGTGTGTCTACATGTGTGTAGGTGTGTGACTGTTTATGGCACTGTGTCATTGTGCGTGAGTGCTCATGTGTCTGTGTGTGTGTGTGAGTTTGTGAGAGTGTAGGTGTGATTGGGAATGAGTGTGTGAGTGTGTATATGAGTGTGTCATTGTGTTTGTGTGTGTGTGTGAGTGTGTTTTGTTTAGGTGTGTGCGTGACATTTTGTGTGTCTATGTGTGAGTGTGTTTTTGTCTGAGTGTGTGTGTCTGTGTGTAAGTGTGAGAGTGTGCTAGGGTGTTTGTGAGAGTGAAGGTGTGTGAGTGGGAGTGAGTGAGTGAATGTGTATATGAGTAGGTGACTGTGTGTGTGTGCATGTGTGTGCCTGACAGTCTGAATATGTGGGTGTTTCTGTGTGTAGGTGTGTGAGTGTGTGTGTGACATTGTATGAGTGTGTGTGTGACATTGTGTGAGAGTGTGTGTGAGTGCATGTGAATCTGTGTGCGTTGGTGTGTGAGTAGGTGTGCGAGAGCTTGTGGCAGTGTGTGAGTGTGTGTGTTTGTGACATTCTGTGAATGTGTGTTGGTGTCTCTGTGTGTGTAATGTGTGAGTGCAGCAGTGTGTGAGTGTGTGAGTGCGAATGAGTCTGTGAGTGTGTGCGGGTGTGAGTGTGTTTCTTTGTGAAATTTCAGTTGCGTGAGTTGGAGTGATTGTGTGAGTGTGTATATAAGTGTGCGATAGTGTGTGAGTGTGTGTGATTGTGTGTGAGTATGTGTGTGTGCCTATATGTGTTTGTGTCTATGTGTAGGTGCGTAATTGTGTGTGTGCGATTGTGTGTGAGAATGTGGTTGTTTCTGTGTGTAGGTGTGTGAATGTGTGAGTGTGTTTGTGAGAGTGTAGTTGTGTGCGTGTTTGTGTGTGTGTGAGTGTGTATACGGGTGTGTGATTGTGTCTGAGTTTTTGTGATTGTGTGTGAGAATGTGAGTGAATGTGTCTGTGTGTATGTGTGTGAGTGTGTGAAACAGTGTCTCAGTCTTCGTGATTTTGTGTGGGTGTGTGAGAGTGTGTGTGAGCGTTTGAGTGTAGGTGTGTCTTTTTGAGTGCCTTTGTGGTTATTATATGTGTGTGTGTGAAAGTGTGTGTGTAAGTGTGAGTGGGAGTGAGAGTGGGACTGTGTGTACGAGTGTGTTATTGTGTGTGATTGTGTTTGTGGGTGAGTGTCTGAGCGTCTTTGTGTGCAGGTGTGTGTGTCTGACGGTTTTAGTGTGGGTGTGAGTGCATGTGACTCTGTGAGAGTGTGTGTGTAGTTGTGTGAGTGGGAGTGAGTGTGTGAATGTGTATACGATTGGGTGACTGTGTGTGAGTGTGTGTGATAGTGTGTGAGAATGTGTGTGTGTGAGTCTGTGTGTGTAGGTGTGTGATTGTGCCGAACCCTGTGTGATTGTGTGTGTTTGTGAGGGTGTGTGACAGTGTGTGTGAGTGTAGGAGTGTCTGAGTGCCTGTGTGATTTCTGTATGTGAGTGTGTGTGTGTTTGATGATGCGTTTGTTTGTGTGTGTGTAGGTGTGTTAGTGGGAGTGAGTGTGAATACGAGTGTGTGATTGTGTGTGAGTGTTTTTGTCTGTGAGTGGCTGTGAGTGTGTCTGTGAGTGTAGGTGAGAGTGCGTGACTATTTGTGAGTGTGTGTGTGATTGCATGTGAGCCTGTGTTTGTGTGTTGGTTTGTTTGTGTGTGTAGGTGTGCGTGTGTGTTTGACAGTGTTTGAGTGTGTGTTAGTGCATGTGTGTCTGTAAGTGTTTGTGTGAGTAGGTGTGTGAGTGTGTGTGACCGGGTGATTGTGTGTGTGAATGCGTGTGAGTCTGTGTGTCTGTGTGTTTGTGGGTGTGTCTACATGTGTGTAGGTGTGTGACTGTTTATGGCACTGTGTCATTGTGCGTGAGTGCTCATGTGTCTGTGTGTGTGTGTGAGTTTGTGAGAGTGTAGGTGTGATTGGGAATGAGTGTGTGAGTGTGTATATGAGTGTGTCATTGTGTTTGTGTGTGTGTGTGAGTGTGTTTTGTTTAGGTGTGTGCGTGACATTTTGTGTGTCTATGTGTGAGTGTATTTTTGTCTGAGTGTGTGTGTCTGTGTGTAAGTGTGAGAGTGTGCTAGGGTGTTTGTGAGAGTTCAGGGGTGTGAGTGGGAGTGAGTGAGTGAATGTGTATATGAGTAGGTGACTGTGTGTGTGTGCATGTGTGTGCCTGACAGTCTGAATATGTGGGTGTTTCTGTGTGTAGGTGTGTGAGTGTGTGTGTGACATTTTATGAGTGTGTGCGTGACTTTGTGTGAGTGTGTGTGTGAGTGCATGTGAATCTGTGTGCGTTGGTGTGTGAGCAGGTGTGCGAGAGCTTGTGGCAGTGTGTGAGTGTGTGTGTTTGTGACATTCTGTGAATGTGTGTTGGTGTCTCTCTGTGTGTAATGTGTGAGTGCAGCAGTGTGTGAGTGTGTGAGTGCGAATGAGTCTGTGAGTGTGTGTGGGTGTGAGTGTGTTTCTTTGTGAAATTTCAGTTGCGTGAGTTGGAGTGATTGTGTGAGTGTGTATATAAGTGTGCGATAGTGTGTGAGTGTGTGTGATTGTGTGTGAGTATGTGTGTGTGCCTATATGTGTTTGTGTCTATGTGTAGGTGCGTAATTGTGTGTGTGCGACTGTGTGTGAGAATGTGGTTGTTTCTGTGTGTAGGTGTGTGAATGTGTGAGTGTGTTTGTGAGAGTGTAGTTGTGTGCGTGTTTGTGTGTGTGTGAGTGTGTATACGGGTGTGTGATTGTGTCTGAGTTTTTGTGATTGTGTGTGAGAATGTGAGTGAATGTGTCTGTGTGTATGTGTGTGAGTGTGTGAAACAGTGTCTCAGTCTTCGTGATTTTGTGTGGGTGTGTGAGAGTGTGTGTGAGCGTTTGAGTGTAGGTGTGTCTTTTTGAGTGCCTTTGTGGTTATTATATGTGTGTGTGTGAAAGTGTGTGTGTAAGTGTGAGTGGGAGTGAGAGTGGGACTGTGTGTACGAGTGTGTTATTGTGTGTGATTGTGTTTGTGGGTGAGTGTCTGAGCGTCTTTGTGTGCAGGTGTGTGTGTCTGACGGTTTTAGTGTGGGTGTGAGTGCATGTGACTCTGTGAGAGTGTGTGTGTAGTTGTGTGAGTGGGAGTGAGTGTGTGAATGTGTATACGATTGGGTGACTGTGTGTGAGTGTGTGTGATTGTGTGTGAGAATGTGTGTGTGTGAGTCTGTGTGTGTAGGTGTGTGATTGTGCCGAACCCTGTGTGATTGTGTGTGTTTGTGAGGGTGTGTGACAGTGTGTGTGAGTGTAGGAGTGTCTGAGTGCCTGTGTGATTTCTGTATGTGAGTGTGTGTGTGTTTGATGATGCGTTTGTTTGTGTGTGTGTAGGTGTGTTAGTGGGAGTGAGTGTGAATACGAGTGTGTGATTGTGTGTGAGTGTTTTTGTCTGTGAGTGGCTGTGAGTGTGTCTGTGAGTGCAGGTGAGAGTGCGTGACTATTTGTGAGTGTGTGTGTGATTGCATGTGAGCCTGTGTTTGTGTGTTGGTTTGTTTGTGTGTGTAGGTGTGCGTGTGTGTTTGACAGTGTTTGAGTGAGTGTTAGTGCGTGTGTGTCTGTAAGTGTTTGTGTGAGTAGGTGTGTGAGTGTGTGTGACCGGGTGATTGTGTGTGTGAATGCGTGTGAGTCTGTGTGTCTGTGTGTTTGTGGGTGTGTCTACATGTGTGTAGGTGTGTGACTGTTTATGGCACTGTGTCATTGTGCGTGAGTGCTCATGTGTCTGTGTGTGTGTGTGAGTTTGTGAGAGTGTAGGTGTGATTGGGAATGAGTGTGTGAGTGTGTATATGAGTGTGTCATTGTGTTTGTGTGTGTGTGTGAGTGTGTTTTGTTTAGGTGTGTGCGTGACATTTTGTGTGTCTATGTGTGAGTGTGTTTTTGTCTGAGTGTGTGTGTCTGTGTGTAAGTGTGAGAGTGTGCTAGGGTGTTTGTGAGAGTGAAGGTGTGTGAGTGGGAGTGAGTGAATGTGTATATGAGTAGGTGACTGTGTGTGTGCATGTGTGTGCCTGACAGTCTGAATATGTGGGTGTTTCTGTGTGTAGGTGTGTGAGTGTGTGTGTGACATTGTATGAGTGTGTGTGTGACATTGTGTGAGTGTGTGTGTGAGTGCATGTGAATCTGTGTGCGTTGGTGTGTGAGTAGGTGTGCGAGAGCTTGTGGCAGTGTGTGAGTGTGTGTGTTTGTGACATTCTGTGAATGTGTGTTGGTGTCTCTGTGTGTGTAATGTGTGAGTGCAGCAGTGTGTGAGTGTGTGAGTGCGAATGAGTCTGTGAGTGTGTGCGGGTGTGAGTGTGTTTCTTTGTGAAATTTCAGTTGCGTGAGTTGGAGTGATTGTGTGAGTGTGTATATAAGTGTGCGATAGTGTGTGAGTGTGTGTGATTGTGTGTGAGTATGTGTGTGTGCCTATATGTGTTTGTGTCTATGTGTAGGTGCGTAATTGTGTGTGTGCGACTGTGTGTGAGAATGTGGTTGTTTCTGTGTGTAGGTGTGTGAATGTGTGAGTGTGTTTGTGAGAGTGTAGTTGTGTGCGTGTTTGTGTGTGTGTGAGTGTGTATACGGGTGTGTGATTGTGTCTGAGTTTTTGTGATTGTGTGTGAGAATGTGAGTGAATGTGTCTGTGTGTATGTGTGTGAGTGTGTGAAACAGTGTCTCAGTCTTCGTGATTTTGTGTGGGTGTGTGAGAGTGTGTGTGAGCGTTTGAGTGTAGGTGTGTCTTTTTGAGTGCCTTTGTGGTTATATGTGTGTGATTGAAAGTGTGTGTGTAAGTGTGAGTGGGAGTGAGAGTGGGACTGTGTGTACGAGTGTGTTATTGTGTGTGATTGTGTTTGTGGGTGAGTGTCTGAGCGTCTTTGTGTGCAGGTGTGTGTGTCTGACGGTTTTAGTGTGGGTGTGAGTGCATGTGAATCTGTGAGAGTGTGTGTGTAGTTGTGTGAGTGGGAGTGAGTGTGTGAATGTGTATACGATTGGGTGACTGTGTGTGAGTGTGTGTGATTGTGTGTGAGAATGTGTGTGAGTGAGTCTGTGTGTGTAGGTGTGTGATTGTGCCGAACCCTGTGTGATTGTGTGTGTTTGTGAGGGTGTGTGACAGTGTGTGTGAGTGTAGGAGTGTCTGAGTGCCTGTGTGATTTCTGTATGTGAGTGTGTGTGTGTTTGATGATGCGTTTGTTTGTGTGTGTGTAGGTGTGTTAGTGGGAGTGAGTGTGAATACGAGTGTGTGATTGTGTGTGAGTGTTTTTGTCTGTGAGTGGCTGTGAGTGTGTCTGTGAGTGCAGGTGAGAGTGCGTGACTATTTGTGAGTGTGTGTGTGATTGCATGTGAGCCTGTGTTTGTGTGTTGGTTTGTTTGTGTGTGTAGGTGTGCGTGTGTGTTTGACAGTGTTTGAGTGAGTGTTAGTGCGTGTGTGTCTGTAAGTGTTTGTGTGAGTAGGTGTGTGAGTGTGTGTGACCGGGTGATTGTGTGTGTGAATGCGTGTGAGTCTGTGTGTCTGTGTGTTTGTGGGTGTGTCTACATGTGTGTAGGTGTGTGACTGTTTATGGCACTGTGTCATTGTGCGTGAGTGCTCATGTGTCTGTGTGTGTGTGTGAGTTTGTGAGAGTGTAGGTGTGATTGGGAATGAGTGTGTGAGTGTGTATATGAGTGTGTCATTGTGTTTGTGTGTGTGTGTGAGTGTGTTTTGTTTAGGTGTGTGCGTGACATTTTGTGTGTCTATGTGTGAGTGTGTTTTTGTCTGAGTGTGTGTGTCTGTGTGTAAGTGTGAGAGTGTGCTAGGGTGTTTGTGAGAGTGAAGGTGTGTGAGTGGGAGTGAGTGAATGTGTATATGAGTAGGTGACTGTGTGTGTGCATGTGTGTGCCTGACAGTCTGAATATGTGGGTGTTTCTGTGTGTAGGTGTGTGAGTGTGTGTGTGACATTGTATGAGTGTGTGTGTGACATTGTGTGAGTGTGTGTGTGAGTGCATGTGAATCTGTGTGCGTTGGTGTGTGAGTAGGTGTGCGAGAGCTTGTGGCAGTGTGTGAGTGTGTGTGTTTGTGACATTCTGTGAATGTGTGTTGGTGTCTCTGTGTGTGTAATGTGTGAGTGCAGCAGTGTGTGAGTGTGTGAGTGCGAATGAGTCTGTGAGTGTGTGCGGGTGTGAGTGTGTTTCTTTGTGAAATTTCAGTTGCGTGAGTTGGAGTGATTGTGTGAGTGTGTATATAAGTGTGCGATAGTGTGTGAGTGTGTGTGATTGTGTGTGAGTATGTGTGTGTGCCTATATGTGTTTGTGTCTATGTGTAGGTGCGTAATTGTGTGTGTGCTATTGTGTGTGAGAATGTGGTTGTTTCTGTGTGTAGGTGTGTGAATGTGTGAGTGTGTTTGTGAGAGTGTAGTTGTGTGCGTGTTTGTGTGTGTGTGAGTGTGTATACGGGTGTGTGATTGTGTCTGAGTTTTTGTGATTGTGTGTGAGAATGTGAGTGAATGTGTCTGTGTGTATGTGTGTGAGTGTGTGAAACAGTGTCTCAGTCTTCGTGATTTTGTGTGGGTGTGTGAGAGTGTGTGTGAGCGTTTGAGTGTAGGTGTGTCTTTTTGAGTGCCTTTGTGGTTATATGTGTGTGATTGAAAGTGTGTGTGTAAGTGTGAGTGGGAGTGAGAGTGGGACTGTGTGTACGAGTGTGTTATTGTGTGTGATTGTGTTTGTGGGTGAGTGTCTGAGCGTCTTTGTGTGCAGGTGTGTGTGTCTGACGGTTTTAGTGTGGGTGTGAGTGCATGTGAATCTGTGAGAGTGTGTGTGTAGTTGTGTGAGTGGGAGTGAGTGTGTGAATGTGTATACGATTGGGTGACTGTGTGTGAGTGTGTGTGATTGTGTGTGAGAATGTGTGTGAGTGAGTCTGTGTGTGTAGGTGTGTGATTGTGCCGAACCCTGTGTGATTGTGTGTGTTTGTGAGGGTGTGTGACAGTGTGTGTGAGTGTAGGAGTGTCTGAGTGCCTGTGTGATTTCTGTATGTGAGTGTGTGTGTGTTTGATGATGCGTTTGTTTGTGTGTGTGTAGGTGTGTTAGTGGGAGTGAGTGTGAATACGAGTGTGTGATTGTGTGTGAGTGTTTTTGTCTGTGAGTGGCTGTGAGTGTGTCTGTGAGTGCAGGTGAGAGTGCGTGACTATTTGTGAGTGTGTGTGTGATTGCATGTGAGCCTGTGTTTGTGTGTTGGTTTGTTTGTGTGTGTAGGTGTGCGTGTGTGTTTGACAGTGTTTGAGTGAGTGTTAGTGCGTGTGTGTCTGTAAGTGTTTGTGTGAGTAGGTGTGTGAGTGTGTGTGACCGGGTGATTGTGTGTGTGAATGCGTGTGAGTCTGTGTGTCTGTGTGTTTGTGGGTGTGTCTACATGTGTGTAGGTGTGTGACTGTTTATGGCACTGTGTCATTGTGCGTGAGTGCTCATGTGTCTGTGTGTGTGTGTGAGTTTGTGAGAGTGTAGGTGTGATTGGGAATGAGTGTGTGAGTGTGTATATGAGTGTGTCATTGTGTTTGTGTGTGTGTGTGAGTGTGTTTTGTTTAGGTGTGTGCGTGACATTTTGTGTGTCTATGTGTGAGTGTATTTTTGTCTGAGTGTGTGTGTCTGTGTGTAAGTGTGAGAGTGTGCTAGGGTGTTTGTGAGAGTGAAGGTGTGTGAGTGGGAGTGAGTGAGTGAATGTGTATATGAGTGGGTGACTGTGTGTGTGTGCATGTGTGTGCCTGACAGTCTGAATATGTGGGTGTTTCTGTGTGTAGGTGTGTGAGTGTGTGTGTGACATTGTGTGAGTGTGTGTGTGACATTGTGTGAGTGTGTGTGAGTGCATGTGAATCTGTGTGTGTTGGTGTGTGAGTAGGTGTGCGAGAGCTTGTGGCAGTGTGTGAGTGTGTGTGTTTGTGACATTCTGTGAATGTGTGTTGGTGTCTCTGTGTGTGTAGATGTGTGAGTGCAGCAGTGTGTGAGTGTGTGAGTGCGAATGAGTCTGTGAGTGTGTGCGGGTGTGAGTGTGTTTCTTTGTGAAATTTCAGTTGCGTGAGTTGGAGTGATTGTGTGAGTGTGTATATAAGTGTGCGATAGTGTGTGAGTGTGTGTGATTGTGTGTGAGTATGTGTGTGTGCCTATATGTGTTTGTGTCTATGTGTAGGTGCGTAATTGTGTGTGTGCTACTGTGTGTGAGAATGTGGTTGTTTCTGTGTGTAGGTGTGTGAATGTGTGAGTGTGTTTGTGAGAGTGTAGTTGTGTGAGTGTTTGTGTGTGTGTGAGTGTGTATACGGGTGTGTGATTGTGTCTGAGTTTTTGTGATTGTGTGTGAGAATGTGAGTGAATGTGTCTGTGTGTATGTGTGTGAGTGTGTGAAACAGTGTCTCAGTCTTCGTGATTTTGTGTGGGTGTGTGAGAGTGTGTGTGAGCGTTTGAGTGTAGGTGTGTCTTTTTGAGTGCCTTTGTGGTTATATGTGTGTGATTGAAAGTGTGTGTGTAAGTGTGAGTGGGAGTGAGAGTGGGACTGTGTGTACGAGTGTGTTATTGTGTGTGATTGTGTTTGTGGGTGAGTGTCTGAGCGTCTTTGTGTGCAGGTGTGTGTGTCTGACGGTTTTAGTGTGGGTGTGAGTGCATGTGAATCTGTGAGAGTGTGTGTGTAGTTGTGTGAGTGGGAGTGAGTGTGTGAATGTGTATACGATTGGGTGACTGTGTGTGAGTGTGTGTGATTGTGTGTGAGAATGTGTGTGAGTGAGTCTGTGTGTGTAGGTGTGTGATTGTGCCGAACCCTGTGTGATTGTGTGTGTTTGTGAGGGTGTGTGACAGTGTGTGTGAGTGTAGGAGTGTCTGAGTGCCTGTGTGATTTCTGTATGTGAGTGTGTGTGTGTTTGATGATGCGTTTGTTTGTGTGTGTGTAGGTGTGTTAGTGGGAGTGAGTGTGAATACGAGTGTGTGATTGTGTGTGAGTGTTTTTGTCTGTGAGTGGCTGTGAGTGTGTCTGTGAGTGCAGGTGAGAGTGCGTGACTATTTGTGAGTGTGTGTGTGATTGCATGTGAGCCTGTGTTTGTGTGTTGGTTTGTTTGTGTGTGTAGGTGTGCGTGTGTGTTTGACAGTGTTTGAGTGAGTGTTAGTGCGTGTGTGTCTGTAAGTGTTTGTGTGAGTAGGTGTGTGAGTGTGTGTGACCGGGTGATTGTGTGTGTGAATGCGTGTGAGTCTGTGTGTCTGTGTGTTTGTGGGTGTGTCTACATGTGTGTAGGTGTGTGACTGTTTATGGCACTGTGTCATTGTGCGTGAGTGCTCATGTGTCTGTGTGTGTGTGTGAGTTTGTGAGAGTGTAGGTGTGATTGGGAATGAGTGTGTGAGTGTGTATATGAGTGTGTCATTGTGTTTGTGTGTGTGTGTGAGTGTGTTTTGTTTAGGTGTGTGCGTGACATTTTGTGTGTCTATGTGTGAGTGTATTTTTGTCTGAGTGTGTGTGTCTGTGTGTAAGTGTGAGAGTGTGCTAGGGTGTTTGTGAGAGTTCAGGGGTGTGAGTGGGAGTGAGTGAGTGAATGTGTATATGAGTAGGTGACTGTGTGTGTGTGCATGTGTGTGCCTGACAGTCTGAATATGTGGGTGTTTCTGTGTGTAGGTGTGTGAGTGTGTGTGTGACATTTTATGAGTGTGTGTGTGACATTGTGTGAGTGTGTGTGTGAGTGCATGTGAATCTGTGTGCGTTGGTGTGTGAGTAGGTGTGCGAGAGCTTGTGGCAGTGTGTGAGTGTGTGTGTTTGTGACATTCTGTGAATGTGTGTTGGTGTCTCTCTGTGTGTAATGTGTGAGTGCAGCAGTGTGTGAGTGTGTGAGTGCGAATGAGTCTGTGACTGTGTTCGGGTGTGAGTGTGTTTCTTTGTGAAATTTCAGTTGCGTGAGTTGGAGTGATTGTGTGAGTGTGTATATAAGTGTGCGATAGTGTGTGAGTGTGTGTGATTGTGTGTGAGTATGTGTGTGTGCATATATGTGTTTGTGTCTATGTGTAGGTGCGTAATTGTGTGTGTGCGATTGTGTGTGAGAATGTGGGTGTTTCTGTGTGTAGGTGTGTGAATGTGTGAGTGTGTTTGTGAGAGTGTAGTTGTGTGCGTGTTTGTGTGTGTGTGAGTGTGTATACGGGTGTGTGATTGTGTCTGAGTTTTTGTGATTGTGTGTGAGAATGTGAGTGAATGTGTCTGTGTGTATGTGTGTGAGTGTGTGAAACAGTGTCTCAGTCTTCGTGATTTTGTGTGGGTGTGTGAGAGTGTGTGTGAGCGTTTGAGTGTAGGTGTGTCTTTTTGAGTGCCTTTGTGGTTATTATATGTGTGTGTGTGAAAGTGTGTGTGTAAGTGTGAGTGGGAGTGAGAGTGGGACTGTGTGTACGAGTGTGTTATTGTGTGTGATTGTGTTTGTGGGTGAGTGTCTGAGCGTCTTTGTGTGCAGGTGTGTGTGTCTGACGGTTTTAGTGTGGGTGTGAGTGCATGTGACTCTGTGAGAGTGTGTGTGTAGTTGTGTGAGTGGGAGTGAGTGTGTGAATGTGTATACGATTGGGTGACTGTGTGTGAGTGTGTGTGATTGTGTGTGAGAATGTGTGTGTGTGAGTCTGTGTGTGTAGGTGTGTGATTGTGCCGAACCCTGTGTGATTGTGTGTGTTTGTGAGGGTGTGGGACAGTGTGTGTGAGTGTAGGAGTGTCTGAGTGCCTGTGTGATTTCTGTATGTGAGTGTGTGTGTGTTTGATGATGCGTTTGTTTGTGTGTGTGTAGGTGTGTTAGTGGGAGTGAGTGTGAATACGAGTGTGTGATTGTGTGTGAGTGTTTTTGTCTGTGAGTGGCTGTGAGTGTGTCTGTGAGTGCAGGTGAGGGTGCGTGACTATTTGTGAGTGTGTGTGTGATTGCATGTGAGCCTGTGTTTGTGTGTTGGTTTGTTTGTGTGTGTAGGTGTGCGTGTGTGTTTGACAGTGTTTGAGTGAGTGTTAGTGCGTGTGTGTCTGTAAGTGTTTGTGTGAGTAGGTGTGTGAGTGTGTGTGACCGGGTGATTGTGTGTGTGAATGCGTGTGAGTCTGTGTGTCTGTGTGTTTGTGGGTGTGTCTACATGTGTGTAGGTGTGTGACTGTTTATGGCACTGTGTCATTGTGCGTGAGTGCTCATGTGTCTGTGTGTGTGTGTGAGTTTGTGAGAGTGTAGGTGTGATTGGGAATGAGTGTGTGAGTGTGTATATGAGTGTGTCATTGTGTTTGTGTGTGTGTGTGAGTGTGTTTTGTTTAGGTGTGTGCGTGACATTTTGTGTGTCTATGTGTGAGTGTGTTTTTGTCTGAGTGTGTGTGTCTGTGTGTAAGTGTGAGAGTGTGCTAGGGTGTTTGTCAGAGTGAAGGTGTGTGAGTGGGAGTGAGTGAATGTGTATATGAGTAGGTGACTGTGTGTGTGTGCATGTGTGTGCCTGACAGTCTGAATATGTGGGTGTTTCTGTGTGTAGGTGTGTGAGTGTGTGTGTGACATTGTGTGAGTGTGTGTGTGACATTGTGTGAGTGTGTGTGAGTGCATGTGAATCTGTGTGTGTTGGTGTGTGAGTAGGTGTGCGAGAGCTTGTGGCAGTGTGTGAGTGTGTGTGTTTGTGACATTCTGTGAATGTGTGTTGGTGTCTCTGTGTGTGTAGATGTGTGAGTGCAGCAGTGTGTGAGTGTGTGAGTGCGAATGAGTCTGTGAGTGTGTGCGGGTGTGAGTGTGTTTCTTTGTGAAATTTCAGTTGCGTGAGTTGGAGTGATTGTGTGAGTGTGTATATAAGTGTGCGATAGTGTGTGAGTGTGTGTGATTGTGTGTGAGTATGTGTGTGTTCCTATATGTGTTTGTGTCTATGTGTAGGTGCGTAATTGTGTGTGTGCTACTGTGTGTGAGAATGTGGGTGTTTCTGTGTGTAGGTGTGTGAATGTGTGAGTGTGTTTGTGAGAGTGTACTTGTGTGAGTGTTTGTGTGTGTGTGAGTGTGTATACGGGTGTGTGATTGTGTCTGAGTTTTTGTGATTGTGTGTGAGAATGTGAGTGAATGTGTCTGTGTGTATGTGTGTGAGTGTGTGAAACAGTGTCTCAGTCTTCGTGATTTTGTGTGGGTGTGTGAGAGTGTGTGTGAGCGTTTGAGTGTAGGTGTGTCTTTTTGAGTGCCTTTGTGGTTATTATATGTGTGTGAGTGAAAGTGTGTGTGTAAGTGTGAGTGGGAGTGAGAGTGGGAGTGTGTGTACGAGTGTGTTATTGTGTGTGATTGTGTTTGTGGGTGAGTGTCTGAGCGTCTTTGTGTGCAGGTGTGTGTGTCTGACGGTTTTAGTGTGGGTGTGAGTGCATGTGACTCTGTGAGAGTGTGTGTGTAGTTGTGTGAGTGGGAGTGAGTGTGTGAATGTGTATACGATTGGGTGACTGTGTGTGAGTGTGTGTGATTGTGTGTGAGAATGTGTGTGAGTGAGTCTTTGTGTGTAGGTGTGTGATTGTGCCGAACCCTGTGTGATTGTGTGTGTTTGTGAGGGTGTGTGACAGTGTGTGTGAGTGTAGGAGTGTCTGAGTGCCTGTGTGATTTCTGTATGTGAGTGTGTGTGTGTTTGATGATGCGTTTGTTTGTGTGTGTGTAGGTGTGTTAGTGGGAGTGAGTGTGAATACGAGTGTGTGATTGTGTGTGAGTGTTTTTGTCTGTGAGTGGCTGTGAGTGTGTCTGTGAGTGCAGGTGAGAGTGCGTGACTATTTGTGAGTGTGAGTGTGATTGCATGTGAGCCTGTGTTTGTGTGTTGGTTTGTGTGTGTAGGTGTGCGAGTGTGTTTGACAGTGTTTCAGTGTTAGTGCGTGTGTGTCTGTAAGTGTTTGTGTGAGTAGGTGTGTGAGTGTGTGTGACCGGGTGATTGTGTGTTTGAATGCGTGTGAGTCTGTGTGTCTGTGTGTTTGTGGGTGTGTCTACATGTGTGTAGGTGTGTGACTGTTTATAGCACTGTGTCAATGTGCGTAAGTGCTCATGTGTCTGTGTGTGTGTGTGAGTTTGTGAGAGTGTAGGTGTGATTAGGAATGTGTGTGTGAGTGTGTATATGAGTGTGTCATTGTGTTTGAGTGTGTGTGTGAGTGTGTTTTTGTTTAGGTGTGTGCGTGACATTGTGTGAGTCTATGTGGGAGTGCATTTCTGTCTGAGTGTGTGTGTGTCTGTGAGTAAGGGTGAGAGTGTGTTAGGGTGTTTGTGAGAGTGCAGGTGTGAGAGTGGGAGTGAGTGAGTGAATGTGTATATGAGTGTGTGACTGTGTGTGTGTGCATGTGTGTGCCAGACAGTCTGAATATGTGGGTGTTTCTGTGTGTAGGTGTGTGAGTGTGTGTGTGACATTGTGTGAGTGTGTGTGTGACATTGTGTGAGTGTGTGTGAGTGCATGTGAATCTGTGTGTGTTGGTGTGTGAGTAGGTGTGCGAGAGCTTGTGGCAGTGTGTGAGTGTGTGTGATTGTGACATTCTGTGAATGTGTGTTGGTGTCTCTGTGTGTGTAATGTGTGAGTGCAGCAGTGTGTGAGTGTGTGAGTGCGAATGAGTCTGTGAGTGTGTGCGGGTGTGAGTGTGTTTCTTTGTGAAATTTCAGTTGCGTGAGTTGGAGTGATTGTGTGAGTGTGTATATAAGTGTGCGATAGTGTGTGAGTGTGTGTGATTGTGTGTGAGTATGTGTGTGTGCCTATATGTGTTTGTGTCTATGTGTAGGTGCGTAATTGTGTGTGTGCGATTGTGTGTGAGAATGTGGTTGTTTCTGTGTGTAGGTGTGTGAATGTGTGAGTGTGTTTGTGAGAGTGTAGTTGTGTGCGTGTTTGTGTGTGTGTGAGTGTGTATACGGGTGTGTGATTGTGTCTGAGTTTTTGTGATTGTGTGTGAGAATGTGAGTGAATGTGTCTGTGTGTATGTGTGTGAGTGTGTGAAACAGTGTCTCAGTCTTCGTGATTTTGTGTGGGTGTGTGAGAGTGTGTGTGAGCGTTTGAGTGTAGGTGTGTCTTTTTGAGTGCCTTTGTGGTTATTATATGTGTGTGTGTGAAAGTGTGTGTGTAAGTGTGAGTGGGAGTGAGAGTGGGAGTGTGTGTACGAGTGTGTTATTGTGTGTGATTGTGTTTGTGGGTGAGTGTCTGAGCGTCTTTGTGTGCAGGTGTGTGTGTCTGACGGTTTTAGTGTGGGTGTGAGTGCATGTGACTCTGTGAGAGTGTGTGTGTAGTTGTGTGAGTGGGAGTGAGTGTGTGAATGTGTATACGATTGGGTGATTGTGTGTGAGTGTGTGTGATTGTGTGTGAGAATGTGTGTGTGTGAGTCTGTGTGTGTAGGTGTGTGATTGTGCCGAACCCTGTGTGATTGTGTGTGTTTGTGAGGGTGTGTGACTGTGTGTGAGTGTAGGAGTGTCTGAGTGCCTGTGTGATTTCTGTATGTGAGTGTGTGTGTGTTTGATGATGCGTTTGTTTGTGTGTGTGTAGGTGTGTTAGTGGGAGTGAGTGTGAATATGAGTGTGTGATTGTGTGTGAGTGTTTTTGTCTGTGAGTGGCTGTGAGTGTGTCTGTGAGTGCAGGTGAGGGTGCGTGACTATTTGTGAGTGTGTGTGTGATTGCATGTGAGCCTGTGTTTGTGTGTTGGTTTGTTTGTGTGTGTAGGTGTGCGTGTGTGTTTGACAGTGTTTGAGTGAGTGTTAGTGCGTGTGTGTCTGTAAGTGTTTGTGTGAGTAGGTGTGTGAGTGTGTGTGACCGGGTGATTGTGTGTGTGAATGCGTGTGAGTCTGTGTGTCTGTGTGTTTGTGGGTGTGTCTACATGTGTGTAGGTGTGTGACTGTTTATGGCACTGTGTCATTGTGCGTGAGTGCTCATGTGTCTGTGTGTGTGTGTGAGTTTGTGAGAGTGTAGGTGTGATTGGGAATGAGTGTGTGAGTGTGTATATGAGTGTGTCATTGTGTTTGTTTGTGTGTGTGAGTGTGTTTTGTTTAGGTGTGTGCGTGACATTTTGTGTGTCTATGTGTGAGTGTATTTTTGTCTGAGTGTGTGTGTCTGTGTGTAAGTGTGAGAGTGTGCTAGGGTGTTTGTGAGAGTGAAGGTGTGTGAGTGGAAGTGAGTGAGTGAATGTGTATATGAGTAGGTGACTGCGTGTGTGTGCATGTGTGTGCCTGACAGTCTGAATATGTGGGTGTTTCTGTGTGTAGGTGTGTGAGTGTGTGTGTGACATTGTGTGAGTGTGTGTGTGACATTGTGTGAGTGTGTGTGAGTGCATGTGAATCTGTGTGCGTTGGTGTGTGAGTAGGTGTGCGAGAACTTGTGGCAGTGTGTGAGTGTGTGTGTTTGTGACATTCTGTGAATGTGTGTTGGTGTCTCTGTGTGTGTAGATGTGTGAGTGCAGCAGTGTGTGAGTGTGTGAGTGCGAATGAGTCTGTGAGTGTGTGCGGGTGTGAGTGTGTTTCTTTGTGAAATTTCAGTTGCGTGAGTTGGAGTGATTGTGTGAGTGTGTATATAAGTGTGCGATAGTGTGTGAGTGTGTGTGATTGTGTGTGAGTATGTGTGTGTGCCTATATGTGTTTGTGTCTATGTGTAGGTGCGTAATTGTGTGTGTGCGACTGTGTGTGAGAATGTGGGTGTTTCTGTGTGTAGGTGTGTGAATGTGTGAGTGTGTTTGTGAGAGTGTACTTGTGTGAGTGTTTGTGTGTGTGTGAGTGAGTATACGGGTGTGTGATTGTGTCTGAGTTTTTGTGATTGTGTGTGAGAATGTGAGTGAATGTGTCTGTGTGTATGTGTGTGAGTGTGTGAAACAGTGTCTCAGTCTTCGTGATTTTGTGTGGGTGTGTGAGAGTGTGTGTGAGCGTTTGAGTGTAGGTGTGTCTTTTTGAGTGCCTTTGTGGTTATTATATGTGTGTGTGTGTGAAAGTGTGTGTGTAAGTGTGAGTGGGAGTGAGAGTGGGACTGTGTGTACGAGTGTGTTATTGTGTGTGATTGTGTTTGTGGGTGAGTGTCTGAGCGTCTTTGTGTGCAGGTGTGTGTGTCTGACGGTTTTAGTGTGGGTGTGAGTGCATGTGACGCTGTGAGAGTGTGTGTGTAGTTGTGTGAGTGGGAGTGAGTGTGTGAATGTGTATACGATTGGGTGACTGTGTGTGAGTGTGTGTGATTGTGTGTGAGAATGTGTGTGTGTGAGTCTGTGTGTGTAGGTGTGTGATTGTGCCGAACCCTGTGTGATTGTGTGTGTTTGTGAGGGTGTGTGACAGTGTGTGTGAGTGTAGGAGTGTCTGAGTGCCTGTGTGATTTCTGTATGTGAGTGTGTGTGTGTTTGATGATGCGTTTGTTTGTGTGTGTGTAGGTGTGTTAGTGGGAGTGAGTGTGAATACGAGTGTGTGATTGTGTGTGAGTGTTTTTGTCTGTGAGTGGCTGTGAGTGTGTCTGTGAGTGCAGGTGAGAGTGCGTGACTATTTGTGAGTGTGTGTGTGTGATTGCATGTGAGCCTGTGTTTGTGTGTTGGTTTGTTTGTGTGTGTAGGTGTGCGTGTGTGTTTGACAGTGTTTGAGTGAGTGTTAGTGCGTGTGTGTCTGTAAGTGTTTGTGTGAGTAGGTGTGTGAGTGTGTGTGACCGGGTGATTGTGTGTGTGAATGCGTGTGAGTCTGTGTGTCTGTGTGTTTGTGGGTGTGTCTACATGTGTGTAGGTGTGTGACTGTTTATGGCACTGTGTCATTGTGCGTGAGTGCTCATGTGTCTGTGTGTGTGTGTGAGTTTGTGAGAGTGTAGGTGTGATTGGGAATGAGTGTGTGAGTGTGTATATGAGTGTGTCATTGTGTTTGTGTGTGTGTGTGAGTGTGTTTTGTTTAGGTGTGTGCGTGACATTCTGTGTGTCTATGTGTGAGTGTATTTTTGTCTGAGTGTGTGTGTCTGTGTGTAAGTGTGAGAGTGTGCTAGGGTGTTTGTGAGAGTGAAGGTGTGTGAGTGGGAGTGAGTGAGTGAATGTGTATATGAGTAGGTGACTGTGTGTGTGTGCATGTGTGTGCCTGACAGTCTGAATATGTGGGTGTTTCTGTGTGTAGGTGTGTGAGTGTGTGTGTGACATTGTATGAGTGTGTGTGTGACATTGTGTGAGTGTGTGTGAGTGCATGTGAATCTGTGTGTGTTGGTGTGTGAGTAGGTGTGCGAGAGCTTGTGGCAGTGTGTGAGTGTGTGTGTTTGTGACATTCTGTGAATGTGTGTTGGTGTCTCTGTGTGTGTAATGTGTGAGTGCAGCAGTGTGTGAGTGTGTGAGTGCGAATGAGTCTGTGAGTGTGTGCGGGTGTGAGTGTGTTTCTTTGTGAAATTTCAGTTGCGTGAGTTGGAGTGATTGTGTGAGTGTGTATATAAGTGTGCGATAGTGTGTGAGTGTGTGTGATTGTGTGTGAGTATGTGTGTGTGCCTATATGTGTTTGTGTCTATGTGTAGGTGCGTAATTGTGTGTGTGCTACTGTGTGTGAGAATGTGGGTGTTTCTGTGTGTAGGTGTGTGAATGTGTGAGTGTGTTTGTGAGAGTGTACTTGTGTGAGTGTTTGTGTGTGTGTGAGTGTGTATACGGGTGTGTGATTGTGTCTGAGTTTTTGTGATTGTGTGTGAGAATGTGAGTGAATGTGTCTGTGTGTATGTGTGTGAGTGTGTGAAACAGTGTCTCAGTCTTCGTGATTTTGTGTGGGTGTGTGAGAGTGTGTGTGAGCGTTTGAGTGTAGGTGTGTCTTTTTGAGTGCCTTTGTGGTTATTATATGTGTGTGTGTGAAAGTGTGTGTGTAAGTGTGAGTGGGAGTGAGAGTGGGACTGTGTGTACGAGTGTGTTATTGTGTGTGATTGTGTTTGTGGGTGAGTGTCTGAGCGTCTTTGTGTGCAGGTGTGTGTGTCTGACGGTTTTAGTGTGGGTGTGAGTGCATGTGACTCTGTGAGAGTGTGTGTGTAGTTGTGTGAGTGGGAGTGAGTGTGTGAATGTGTATACGATTGGGTGACTGTGTGTGAGTGTGTGTGATTGTGTGTGAGAATGTGTGTGTGTGAGTCTGTGTGTGTAGGTGTGTGATTGTGCCGAACCCTGTGTGATTGTGTGTGTTTGTGAGGGTGTGTGACAGTGTGTGTGAGTGTAGGAGTGTCTGAGTGCCTGTGTGATTTCTGTATGTGAGTGTGTGTGTGTTTGATGATGCGTTTGTTTGTGTGTGTGTAGGTGTGTTAGTGGGAGTGAGTGTGAATACGAGTGTGTGATTGTGTGTGAGTGTTTTTGTCTGTGAGTGGCTGTGAGTGTGTCTGTGAGTGCAGGTGAGGGTGCGTGACTATTTGTGAGTGTGTGTGTGATTGCATGTGAGCCTGTGTTTGTGTGTTGGTTTGTTTGTGTGTGTAGGTGTGCGTGTGTGTTTGACAGTGTTTGAGTGAGTGTTAGTGCGTGTGTGTCTGTAAGTGTTTGTGTGAGTAGGTGTGTGAGTGTGTGTGACCGGGTGATTGTGTGTGTGAATGCGTGTGAGTCTGTGTGTCTGTGTGTTTGTGGGTGTGTCTACATGTGTGTAGGTGTGTGACTGTTTATGGCACTGTGTCATTGTGCGTGAGTGCTCATGTGTCTGTGTGTGTGTGTGAGTTTGTGAGAGTGTAGGTGTGATTGGGAATGAGTGTGTGAGTGTGTATATGAGTGTGTCATTGTGTTTGTGTGTGTGTGTGAGTGTGTTTTGTTTAGGTGTGTGCGTGACATTTTGTGTGTCTATGTGTGAGTGTATTTTTGTCTGAGTGTGTGTGTCTGTGTGTAAGTGTGAGAGTGTGCTAGGGTGTTTGTGAGAGTGAAGGTGTGTGAGTGGGAGTGAGTGAGTGAATGTGTATATGAGTAGGTGACTGTGTGTGTGTGCATGTGTGTGCCTGACAGTCTGAATATGTGGGTGTTTCTGTGTGTAGGTGTGTGAGTGTGTGTGTGACATTGTATGAGTGTGTGTGTGACATTGTGTGAGTGTGTGTGTGAGTGCATGTGAATCTGTGTGCGTTGGTGTGTGAGTAGGTGTGCGAGAGCTTGTGGCAGTGTGTGAGTGTGTGTGTTTGTGACATTCTGTGAATGTGTGTTGGTGTCTCTGTGTGTGTAATGTGTGAGTGCAGCAGTGTGTGAGTGTGTGAGTGCGAATGAGTCTGTGAGTGTGTGCGGGTGTGAGTGTGTTTCTTTGTGAAATTTCAGTTGCGTGAGTTGGAGTGATTGTGTGAGTGTGTATATAAGTGTGCGATAGTGTGTGAGTGTGTGTGATTGTGTGTGAGTATGTGTGTGTGCCTATATGTGTTTGTGTCTATGTGTAGGTGCGTAATTGTGTGTGTGCGATTGTGTGTGAGAATGTGGTTGTTTCTGTGTGTAGGTGTGTGAATGTGTGAGTGTGTTTGTGAGAGTGTAGTTGTGTGCGTGTTTGTGTGTGTGTGAGTGTGTATACGGGTGTGTGATTGTGTCTGAGTTTTTGTGATTGTGTGTGAGAATGTGAGTGAATGTGTCTGTGTATGTGTGTGAGTGTGTGAAACAGTGTCTCAGTCTTCGTGATTTTGTGTGGGTGTGTGAGAGTGTGTGTGAGCGTTTGAGTGTAGGTGTGTCTTTTTGAGTGCCTTTGTGGTTATTATATGTGTGTGTGTGAAAGTGTGTGTGTAAGTGTGAGTGGGAGTGAGAGTGGGACTGTGTGTACGAGTGTGTTATTGTGTGTGATTGTGTTTGTGGGTGAGTGTCTGAGCGTCTTTGTGTGCAGGTGTGTGTGTCTGACGGTTTTAGTGTGGGTGTGAGTGCATGTGACTCTGTGAGAGTGTGTGTGTAGTTGTGTGAGTGGGAGTGAGTGTGTGAATGTGTATACGATTGGGTGACTGTGTGTGAGTGTGTGTGATTGTGTGTGAGAATGTGTGTGTGAGTCTGTGTGTGTAGGTGTGTGATTGTGCCGAACCCTGTGTGATTGTGTGTGTTTGTGAGGGTGTGTGACAGTGTGTGTGAGTGTAGGAGTGTCTGAGTGCCTGTGTGATTTCTGTATGTGAGTGTGTGTGTTTGATGATGCGTTTGTTTGTGTGTGTGTAGGTGTGTTAGTGGGAGTGAGTGTGAATACGAGTGTGTGATTGTGTGTGAGTGTTTTTGTCTGTGAGTGGCTGTGAGTGTGTCTGTGAGTGCAGGTGAGAGTGCGTGACTATTTGTGAGTGTGTGTGTGATTGCATGTGAGCCTGTGTTTGTGTGTTGGTTTGTTTGTGTGTGTAGGTGTGCGTGTGTGTTTGACAGTGTTTGAGTGAGTGTTAGTGCGTGTGTGTCTGTAAGTGTTTGTGTGAGTAGGTGTGTGAGTGTGTGTGACCGGGTGATTGTGTGTGTGAATGCGTGTGAGTCTGTGTGTCTGTGTGTTTGTGGGTGTGTCTACATGTGTGTAGGTGTGTGACTGTTTATGGCACTGTGTCATTGTGCGTGAGTGCTCATGTGTCTGTGTGTGTGTGAGTTTGTGAGAGTGTAGGTGTGAATGGGAATGAGTGTGTGAGTGTGTATATGAGTGTGTCATTGTGTTTGTGTGTGAGTGTGTTTTTGTTTAGGTGTGTGTGTGACATTGTGTGAGTCTATGTGGGAGTGCATTTCTGTCTGAGTGTGTGTGTGTCTGTGTGTAAGTGTGAGAGTGTGCTAGGGTGTTTGTGAGAGTGAAGGTGTGTGAGTGGGAGTGAGTGAGTGAATGTGTATATGAGTGGGTGACTGTGTGTGTGTGCATGTGTGTGCCTGACAGTCTGAATATGTGGGTGTTTCTGTGTGTAGGTGTGTGAGTGTGTGTGTGACATTGTGTGAGTGTGTGTGAGTGCATGTGAATCTGTGTGTGTTGGTGTGTGAGTATGTGTGCGAGAGCTTGTGGCAGTGTGTGAGTGTGTGTGTTTGTGACATTCTGTGAATGTGTGTTGGTGTCTCTGTGTGTGTAGATGTGTGAGTGATGCAGTGTGTGAGTGTGTGAGTGCGAATGAGTCTGTGAGTGTGTGTGGGTGTGAGTGTGTTTCTTTGTTAAATTCTAGTTGTGTGAGTGGGTGTGATTTTGTGAGTGTGTATATAAGTGTGTGATTGTGTGTGAGTGTGTGTGATTGTGTGTGAGTATGTGTGTGTGTCTATATGTGTGTGTGTCTATGTGTAGGTGTGTAATTGTGTGTGTGCAAATGTGTGTGAGAATGTGGGTGCTTCTGTGTGTATGTGTGTGAATATGTGAATGTGTTTGTGAGAGTGTAGTTGTGTGAGTGTTTGTGTGTGTGTGAGTGTGTATACGGGTGTGTGATTGTGTCTGACTTTTTGTGATTGTGAGAATGTGAGCGATTGTGTCTGTGTGTATGTGTGTGAGTGTCTGAAACAGTGTCTCAGTCTTCATGATTTTGTGTGTGTGTGTGAGTGTGTGTGTGTTTGAGTGTAGCTGTGTCTGTTTGAGGGCCTTTGTGGTTAATATATGTGTGTGTGTGAGTGTGTGTGTGTGTAGGTGTGAGTGGGTGTGAGAGTGGGAGTGTGTGTACGAGCGTGTTATTGTGTGTGATTGTGTTTGTGGGTGAGTGTCTGAGCGTCTTTGTGTGCAGGTGTGTGTGTCTGACGGTTTTAGTGTGGGTGTGAGTAGATGTGACTCTGTGAGAGTGTGTGTGTGTAGTTGTGTGAGTGGGAGTGAGTGTGTGAATGTGTATACGATTGGGTGACTGTGTGTGAGTGTGTGTGATTGTGTGTGAGAATGTGTGTGAGTGAGTCTGTGTGTGTAGGTGTGTGATTGTGCCGAACCCTGTGTGATTGTGTGTGTTTGTGAGGGTGTGTGACAGTGTGTGTGAGTGTAGGAGTGTCTGAGTGCCTGTGTGATTTCTGTATGTGAGTGTGTGTGTTTGATGATGCGTTTGTTTGTGTGTGTGAAGGTGTGTTAGTGGGAGTGAGTGTGTATACGAGTGTGTGATTGTGTGTGAGTGTTTTTGTCTGTGAGTGGCTGTGAGTGTGTCTGTGAGTGCAGGTGAGAGTGCGTGACTATTTGTGAGTGTGTGTGTGATTGCATGTGAGCCTGTGTTTGTGTGTTGGTTTGTTTGTGTGTGTAGGTGTGCGTGTGTGTTTGACAGTGTTTGAGTGAGTGTTAGTGCGTGTGCGTCTGTAAGTGTTTGTGTGAGTAGGTGTGTGAGTGTGTGTGACCGGGTGATTGTGTGTGTGAATGCGTGTGAGTCTGTGTGTCTGTGTGTTTGTGGGTGTGTCTACATGTGTGTAGGTGTGTGACTGTTTATGGCACTGTGTCATTGTGCGTGAGTGCTCATGTGTCTGTGTGTGTGTGTGAGTTTGTGACAGTGTAGGTGTGATTGGGAATGAGTGTGTGAGTGTGTATATGAGTGTGTCATTGTGTTTGTGTGTGTGTGTGAGTGTGTTTTGTTTAGGTGTGTGCGTGACATTTTGTGTGTCTATGTGTGAGTGTATATTTGTCTGAGTGTGTGTGTCTGTGTGTAAGTGTGAGAGTGTGCTAGTGTGTTTGTGAGAGTGAAGGTGTGTGAGTGAGAGTGAGTGAGTGAATGTGTATATGAGTGGGTGACTGTGTGTGTGTGCATGTGTGTGCCTGACAGTCTGAATATGTGGGTGTTTCTGTGTGTAGGTGTGTGTGTGTGTGTGTGACATTGTATGAGTGAGTGTGTGACATTGTGTGAGTGTGTGTGAGTGCATGTGAATCTGTGTGTGTTGGTGTGTGAGTAGGTGTGCGAGAGCTTGTGGCAGTGTGTGAGTGTGTGTGTTTGTGACATTCTGTGAATGTGTGTTGGTGTCTCTGTGTGTGTAGTTGTGTGAGTGCTGCAGTGTGTGAGTGTGTGAGTGCGAATGAGTCTGTGAGTGTGTGCGGGTGTGAGTGTGTTTCTTTGTGAAATTTCAGTTGCGTGAGTTGGAGTGATTGTGTGAGTGTGTATATAAGTGTGCGATAGTGTGTGAGTGTGTGTGATTGTGTGTGAGTATGTGTGTGTGCCTATATGTGTTTGTGTCTATGTGTAGGTGCGTAATTGTGTGTGTGCGACTGTGTGTGAGAATGTGGTTGTTTCTGTGTGTAGGTGTGTGAATGTGTGAGTGTGTTTGTGAGAGTGTAGTTGTGTGAGTGTTTGTGTGTGTGTGAGTGTGTATACGGGTGTGTGATTGTGTCTGAGTTTTTGTGATTGTGTGTGAGAATGTGAGTGAATGTGTCTGTGTGTATGTGTGTGAGTGTGTGAAACAGTGTCTCAGTCTTCGTGATTTTGTGTGGGTGTGTGAGAGTGTGTGTGAGCGTTTGAGTGTAGGTGTGTCTTTTTGAGTGCCTTTGTGGTTATTATATGTGTGTGTGTGAAAGTGTGTGTGTAAGTGTGAGTGGGAGTGAGAGTGGGACTGTGTGTACGAGTGTGTTATTGTGTGTGATTGTGTTTGTGGGTGAGTGTCTGAGCGTCTTTGTGTGCAGGTGTGTGTGTCTGACGGTTTTAGTGTGGGTGTGAGTGCATGTGACTCTGTGAGAGTGTGTGTGTAGTTGTGTGAGTGGGAGTGAGTGTGTGAATGTGTATACGATTGGGTGACTGTGTGTGAGTGTGTGTGATTGTGTGTGAGAATGTGTGTGAGTGAGTCTGTGTGTGTAGGTGTGTGATTGTGCCGAACCCTGTGTGATTGTGTGTGTTTGTGAGGGTGTGTGACAGTGTGTGTGAGTGAAGGAGTGTCTGAGTGCCTGTGTGATTTCTGTATGTGAGTGTGTGTGTGTTTGATGATGCGTTTGTTTGTGTGTGTGTAGGTGTGTTAGTGGGAGTGAGTGTGAATACGAGTGTGTGATTGTGTGTGAGTGTTTTTGTCTGTGAGTGGCTGTGAGTGTGTCTGTGAGTGCAGGTGAGAGTGCGTGACTATTTGTGAGTGTGTATGTGATTGCATGTGAGCCTGTGTTTGTGTGTTGGTTTGTGTGTGTAGGTGTGCGTGTGTGTTTGACAGTGTTTGAGTGAGTGTTAGTGCGTGTGTGTCTGTAAGTGTTTGTGTGAGTAGGTGTGTGAGTGTGTGTGACCGGGTGATTGTGTGTGTGAATGCGTGTGAGTCTGTGTGTCTGTGTGTTTGTGGGTGTGTCTACATGTGTGTAGGTGTGTGACTGTTTATGGCACTGTGTCATTGTGCGTGAGTGCTCATGTGTCTGTGTGTGTGTGTGAGTTTGTGAGAGTGTAGGTGTGATTGGGAATGAGTGTGTGAGTGTGTATATGAGTGTGTCATTGTGTTTGTGTGTGTGTGAGTGTGTTTTTGTTTAGGTGTGTGTGTGACATTGTGTGAGTCTATGTGGGAGTGCATTTCTGTCTGAGTGTGTGTGTGTCTGTGTGTAAGTGTGAGAGTGTGCTAGGGTGTTTGTGAGAGTGAAGGTGTGTGAGTGGGAGTGAGTGAGTGAATGTGTATATGAGTGGGTGACTGTGTGTCTGTGCATGTGTGTGCCAGACAGTCTGAATATGTGGGTGTTTCTGTGTGTAGGTGTGTGAGTGTGTGTGACATTCTGTGAGTGTGTGTGACTGCATGTGAATCTGTGTGTGTTGGTGTGTGAGTAATTGTGCGAGAGTTTGTGGCAGTGTGTGAGTGAATGTGTTTGTGACATTCTGTGAATGTGTGTTGGTGTCTCTGTGTGTGTAGATGTGTGAGTGCAGCAGTGTGTGAGTGTGTGAGTGCGAATGAGTCTGAGTGTGTGTGGGTGTGAGTGTGTTTCTTTGTGAAATTTCAGTTGTGTGAGTGGGAGTGATTGTGTGAGTGTGTATATAAGTGTGCGATTGTGTGTGAGTGTGTGTGATTGTGTTAGTATATGTGTGGGTCTATATTTGTGTGTGTCAATGTGTAGGTGCGTAATTGTGTGTGTGCGATTGTGTGTGAGATTGTGGTTGTTTGTGGGTAGGTGTGTGAATGTGTGAGTGTGTTTGTGAGAGTGTAGTTGTGTGAGTGTTTGTGTGTGTGTGAGTGAGTGTTTTTGTCTGTGAGTGGCTGTGAGTGTGTCTGTGAGTGCAGGTGAGGGTGCGTGACTATTTGTGAGTGTGTGTGTGATTGCATGTGAGCCTGTGTTTGTGTGTTGGTTTGTTTGTGTGTGTAGGTGTGCGTGTGTGTTTGACAGTGTTTGAGTGAGTGTTAGTGCGTGTGTGTCTGTAAGTGTTTGTGTGAGTAGGTGTGTGAGTGTGTGTGACCGGGTGATTGTGTGTGTGAATGCGTGTGAGTCTGTGTGTCTGTGTGTTTGTGGGTGTGTCTACATGTGTGTAGGTGTGTGACTGTTTATGGCACTGTGTCATTGTGCGTGAGTGCTCATGTGTCTGTGTGTGTGTGTGAGTTTGTGAGAGTGTAGGTGTGATTGGGAATGAGTGTGTGAGTGTGTATATGAGTGTGTCATTGTGTTTGTGTGTGTGTGTGAGTGTGTTTTGTTTAGGTGTGTGCGTGACATTTTGTGTGTCTATGTGTGAGTGTGTTTTTGTCTGAGTGTGTGTGTCTGTGTGTAAGTGTGAGAGTGTGCTAGGGTGTTTGTGAGAGTGAAGGTGTGTGAGTGGGAGTGAGTGAGTGAATGTGTATATGAGTAGGTGACTGTGTGTGTGTGCATGTGTGTGCCTGACAGTCTGAATATGTGGGTGTTTCTGTGTGTAGGTGTGTGAGTGTGTGTGTGACATTGTATGAGTGTGTGTGTGACATTGTGTGAGAGTGTGTGTGAGTGCATGTGAATCTGTGTGCGTTGGTGTGTGAGTAGGTGTGCGAGAGCTTGTGGCAGTGTGTGAGTGTGTGTGTTTGTGACATTCTGTGAATGTGTGTTGGTGTCTCTGTGTGTGTAATGTGTGAGTGCAGCAGTGTGTGAGTGTGTGAGTGCGAATGAGTCTGTGAGTGTGTGCGGGTGTGAGTGTGTTTCTTTGTGAAATTTCAGTTGCGTGAGTTGGAGTGATTGTGTGAGTGTGTATATAAGTGTGCGATAGTGTGTGAGTGTGTGTGATTGTGTGTGAGTATGTGTGTGTGCCTATATGTGTTTGTGTCTATGTGTAGGTGCGTAATTGTGTGTGTGCGATTGTGTGTGAGAATGTGGTTGTTTCTGTGTGTAGGTGTGTGAATGTGTGAGTGTGTTTGTGAGAGTGTAGTTGTGTGCGTGTTTGTGTGTGTGTGAGTGTGTATACGGGTGTGTGATTGTGTCTGAGTTTTTGTGATTGTGTGTGAGAATGTGAGTGAATGTGTCTGTGTGTATGTGTGTGAGTGTGTGAAACAGTGTCTCAGTCTTCGTGATTTTGTGTGGGTGTGTGAGAGTGTGTGTGAGCGTTTGAGTGTAGGTGTGTCTTTTTGAGTGCCTTTGTGGTTATTATATGTGTGTGTGTGAAAGTGTGTGTGTAAGTGTGAGTGGGAGTGAGAGTGGGACTGTGTGTACGAGTGTGTTATTGTGTGTGATTGTGTTTGTGGGTGAGTGTCTGAGCGTCTTTGTGTGCAGGTGTGTGTGTCTGACGGTTTTAGTGTGGGTGTGAGTGCATGTGACTCTGTGAGAGTGTGTGTGTAGTTGTGTGAGTGGGAGTGAGTGTGTGAATGTGTATACGATTGGGTGACTGTGTGTGAGTGTGTGTGATAGTGTGTGAGAATGTGTGTGTGTGAGTCTGTGTGTGTAGGTGTGTGATTGTGCCGAACCCTGTGTGATTGTGTGTGTTTGTGAGGGTGTGTGACAGTGTGTGTGAGTGTAGGAGTGTCTGAGTGCCTGTGTGATTTCTGTATGTGAGTGTGTGTGTGTTTGATGATGCGTTTGTTTGTGTGTGTGTAGGTGTGTTAGTGGGAGTGAGTGTGAATACGAGTGTGTGATTGTGTGTGAGTGTTTTTGTCTGTGAGTGGCTGTGAGTGTGTCTGTGAGTGTAGGTGAGAGTGCGTGACTATTTGTGAGTGTGTGTGTGATTGCATGTGAGCCTGTGTTTGTGTGTTGGTTTGTTTGTGTGTGTAGGTGTGCGTGTGTGTTTGACAGTGTTTGAGTGTGTGTTAGTGCATGTGTGTCTGTAAGTGTTTGTGTGAGTAGGTGTGTGAGTGTGTGTGACCGGGTGATTGTGTGTGTGAATGCGTGTGAGTCTGTGTGTCTGTGTGTTTGTGGGTGTGTCTACATGTGTGTAGGTGTGTGACTGTTTATGGCACTGTGTCATTGTGCGTGAGTGCTCATGTGTCTGTGTGTGTGTGTGAGTTTGTGAGAGTGTAGGTGTGATTGGGAATGAGTGTGTGAGTGTGTATATGAGTGTGTCATTGTGTTTGTGTGTGTGTGTGAGTGTGTTTTGTTTAGGTGTGTGCGTGACATTTTGTGTGTCTATGTGTGAGTGTATTTTTGTCTGAGTGTGTGTGTCTGTGTGTAAGTGTGAGAGTGTGCTAGGGTGTTTGTGAGAGTGAAGGTGTGTGAGTGGGAGTGAGTGAGTGAATGTGTATATGAGTGGGTGACTGTGTGTGTGTGCATGTGTGTGCCTGACAGTCTGAATATGTGGGTGTTTCTGTGTGTAGGTGTGTGAGTGTGTGTGTGACATTGTGTGAGTGTGTGTGTGACATTGTGTGAGTGTGTGTGAGTGCATGTGAATCTGTGTGTGTTGGTGTGTGAGTAGGTGTGCGAGAGCTTGTGGCAGTGTGTGAGTGTGTGTGTTTGTGACATTCTGTGAATGTGTGTTGGTGTCTCTGTGTGTGTAGATGTGTGAGTGCAGCAGTGTGTGAGTGTGTGAGTGCGAATGAGTCTGTGAGTGTGTGCGGGTGTGAGTGTGTTTCTTTGTGAAATTTCAGTTGCGTGAGTTGGAGTGATTGTGTGAGTGTGTATATAAGTGTGCGATAGTGTGTGAGTGTGTGTGATTGTGTGTGAGTATGTGTGTGTGCCTATATGTGTTTGTGTCTATGTGTAGGTGCGTAATTGTGTGTGTGCGACTGTGTGTGAGAATGTGGTTGTTTCTGTGTGTAGGTGTGTGAATGTGTGAGTGTGTTTGTGAGAGTGTAGTTGTGTGAGTGTTTGTGTGTGTGTGAGTGTGTATACGGGTGTGTGATTGTGTCTGAGTTTTTGTGATTGTGTGTGAGAATGTGAGTGAATGTGTCTGTGTGTATGTGTGTGAGTGTGTGAAACAGTGTCTCAGTCTTCGTGATTTTGTGTGGGTGTGTGAGAGTGTGTGTGAGCGTTTGAGTGTAGGTGTGTCTTTTTGAGTGCCTTTGTGGTTATTATATGTGTGTGAGTGAAAGTGTGTGTGTAAGTGTGAGTGGGAGTGAGAGTGGGACTGTGTGTACGAGTGTGTTATTGTGTGTGATTGTGTTTGTGGGTGAGTGTCTGAGCGTCTTTGTGTGCAGGTGTGTGTGTCTGACGGTTTTAGTGTGGGTGTGAGTGCATGTGACTCTGTGAGAGTGTGTGTGTAGTTGTGTGAGTGGGAGTGAGTGTGTGAATGTGTATACGATTGGGTGACTGTGTGTGAGTGTGTGTGATTGTGTGTGAGAATGTGTGTGAGTGAGTCTTTGTGTGTAGGTGTGTGATTGTGCCGAACCCTGTGTGATTGTGTGTGTTTGTGAGGGTGTGTGACAGTGTGTGTGAGTGTAGGAGTGTCTGAGTGCCTGTGTGATTTCTGTATGTGAGTGTGTGTGTGTTTGATGATGCGTTTGTTTGTGTGTGTGTAGGTGTGTTAGTGGGAGTGAGTGTGAATACGAGTGTGTGATTGTGTGTGAGTGTTTTTGTCTGTGAGGGGCTGTGAGTGTGTCTGTGAGTGCAGGTGAGAGTGCGTGACTATTTGTGAGTGTGTGTGTGATTGCATGTGAGCCTGTGTTTGTGTGTTGGTTTGTTTGTGTGTGTAGGTGTGCGTGTGTGTTTGACAGTGTTTGAGTGAGTGTTAGTGCGTGTGTGTCTGTAAGTGTTTGTGTGAGTAGGTGTGTGAGTGTGTGTGACCGGGTGATTGTGTGTGTGAATGCGTGTGAGTCTGTGTGTCTGTGTGTTTGTGGGTGTGTCTACATGTGTGTAGGTGTGTGACTGTTTATGGCACTGTGTCATTGTGCGTGAGTGCTCATGTGTCTGTGTGTGTGTGTGAGTTTGTGAGAGTGTAGGTGTGATTGGGAATGAGTGTGTGAGTGTGTATATGAGTGTGTCATTGTGTTTGTGTGTGTGTGTGAGTGTGTTTTGTTTAGGTGTGTGCGTGACATTTTGTGTGTCTATGTGTGAGTGTATTTTTGTCTGAGTGTGTGTGTCTGTGTGTAAGTGTGAGAGTGTGCTAGGGTGTTTGTGAGAGTTCAGGGGTGTGAGTGGGAGTGAGTGAGTGAATGTGTATATGAGTAGGTGACTGTGTGTGTGTGCATGTGTGTGCCTGACAGTCTGAATATGTGGGTGTTTCTGTGTGTAGGTGTGTGAGTGTGTGTGTGACATTTTATGAGTGTGTGCGTGACTTTGTGTGAGTGTGTGTGTGAGTGCATGTGAATCTGTGTGCGTTGGTGTGTGAGCAGGTGTGCGAGAGCTTGTGGCAGTGTGTGAGTGTGTGTGTTTGTGACATTCTGTGAATGTGTGTTGGTGTCTCTCTGTGTGTAATGTGTGAGTGCAGCAGTGTGTGAGTGTGTGAGTGCGAATGAGTCTGTGAGTGTGTGTGGGTGTGAGTGTGTTTCTTTGTGAAATTTCAGTTGCGTGAGTTGGAGTGATTGTGTGAGTGTGTATATAAGTGTGCGATAGTGTGTGAGTGTGTGTGATTGTGTGTGAGTATGTGTGTGTGCCTATATGTGTTTGTGTCTATGTGTAGGTGCGTAATTGTGTGTGTGCGACTGTGTGTGAGAATGTGGTTGTTTCTGTGTGTAGGTGTGTGAATGTGTGAGTGTGTTTGTGAGAGTGTAGTTGTGTGCGTGTTTGTGTGTGTGTGAGTGTGTATACGGGTGTGTGATTGTGTCTGAGTTTTTGTGATTGTGTGTGAGAATGTGAGTGAATGTGTCTGTGTGTATGTGTGTGAGTGTGTGAAACAGTGTCTCAGTCTTCGTGATTTTGTGTGGGTGTGTGAGAGTGTGTGTGAGCGTTTGAGTGTAGGTGTGTCTTTTTGAGTGCCTTTGTGGTTATTATATGTGTGTGTGTGAAAGTGTGTGTGTAAGTGTGAGTGGGAGTGAGAGTGGGACTGTGTGTACGAGTGTGTTATTGTGTGTGATTGTGTTTGTGGGTGAGTGTCTGAGCGTCTTTGTGTGCAGGTGTGTGTGTCTGACGGTTTTAGTGTGGGTGTGAGTGCATGTGACTCTGTGAGAGTGTGTGTGTAGTTGTGTGAGTGGGAGTGAGTGTGTGAATGTGTATACGATTGGGTGACTGTGTGTGAGTGTGTGTGATTGTGTGTGAGAATGTGTGTGTGTGAGTCTGTGTGTGTAGGTGTGTGATTGTGCCGAACCCTGTGTGATTGTGTGTGTTTGTGAGGGTGTGTGACAGTGTGTGTGAGTGTAGGAGTGTCTGAGTGCCTGTGTGATTTCTGTATGTGAGTGTGTGTGTGTTTGATGATGCGTTTGTTTGTGTGTGTGTAGGTGTGTTAGTGGGAGTGAGTGTGAATACGAGTGTGTGATTGTGTGTGAGTGTTTTTGTCTGTGAGTGGCTGTGAGTGTGTCTGTGAGTGCAGGTGAGAGTGCGTGACTATTTGTGAGTGTGTGTGTGATTGCATGTGAGCCTGTGTTTGTGTGTTGGTTTGTTTGTGTGTGTAGGTGTGCGTGTGTGTTTGACAGTGTTTGAGTGAGTGTTAGTGCGTGTGTGTCTGTAAGTGTTTGTGTGAGTAGGTGTGTGAGTGTGTGTGACCGGGTGATTGTGTGTGTGAATGCGTGTGAGTCTGTGTGTCTGTGTGTTTGTGGGTGTGTCTACATGTGTGTAGGTGTGTGACTGTTTATGGCACTGTGTCATTGTGCGTGAGTGCTCATGTGTCTGTGTGTGTGTGTGAGTTTGTGAGAGTGTAGGTGTGATTGGGAATGAGTGTGTGAGTGTGTATATGAGTGTGTCATTGTGTTTGTGTGTGTGTGTGAGTGTGTTTTGTTTAGGTGTGTGCGTGACATTTTGTGTGTCTATGTGTGAGTGTGTTTTTGTCTGAGTGTGTGTGTCTGTGTGTAAGTGTGAGAGTGTGCTAGGGTGTTTGTGAGAGTGAAGGTGTGTGAGTGGGAGTGAGTGAATGTGTATATGAGTAGGTGACTGTGTGTGTGCATGTGTGTGCCTGACAGTCTGAATATGTGGGTGTTTCTGTGTGTAGGTGTGTGAGTGTGTGTGTGACATTGTATGAGTGTGTGTGTGACATTGTGTGAGTGTGTGTGTGAGTGCATGTGAATCTGTGTGCGTTGGTGTGTGAGTAGGTGTGCGAGAGCTTGTGGCAGTGTGTGAGTGTGTGTGTTTGTGACATTCTGTGAATGTGTGTTGGTGTCTCTGTGTGTGTAATGTGTGAGTGCAGCAGTGTGTGAGTGTGTGAGTGCGAATGAGTCTGTGAGTGTGTGCGGGTGTGAGTGTGTTTCTTTGTGAAATTTCAGTTGCGTGAGTTGGAGTGATTGTGTGAGTGTGTATATAAGTGTGCGATAGTGTGTGAGTGTGTGTGATTGTGTGTGAGTATGTGTGTGTGCCTATATGTGTTTGTGTCTATGTGTAGGTGCGTAATTGTGTGTGTGCTATTGTGTGTGAGAATGTGGTTGTTTCTGTGTGTAGGTGTGTGAATGTGTGAGTGTGTTTGTGAGAGTGTAGTTGTGTGCGTGTTTGTGTGTGTGTGAGTGTGTATACGGGTGTGTGATTGTGTCTGAGTTTTTGTGATTGTGTGTGAGAATGTGAGTGAATGTGTCTGTGTGTATGTGTGTGAGTGTGTGAAACAGTGTCTCAGTCTTCGTGATTTTGTGTGGGTGTGTGAGAGTGTGTGTGAGCGTTTGAGTGTAGGTGTGTCTTTTTGAGTGCCTTTGTGGTTATTATATGTGTGTGTGTGAAAGTGTGTGTGTAAGTGTGAGTGGGAGTGAGAGTGGGACTGTGTGTACGAGTGTGTTATTGTGTGTGATTGTGTTTGTGGGTGAGTGTCTGAGCGTCTTTGTGTGCAGGTGTGTGTGTCTGACGGTTTTAGTGTGGGTGTGAGTGCATGTGACTCTGTGAGAGTGTGTGTGTAGTTGTGTGAGTGGGAGTGAGTGTGTGAATGTGTATACGATTGGGTGACTGTGTGTGAGTGTGTGTGATAGTGTGTGAGAATGTGTGTGTGTGAGTCTGTGTGTGTAGGTGTGTGATTGTGCCGAACCCTGTGTGATTGTGTGTGTTTGTGAGGGTGTGTGACAGTGTGTGTGAGTGTAGGAGTGTCTGAGTGCCTGTGTGATTTCTGTATGTGAGTGTGTGTGTGTTTGATGATGCGTTTGTTTGTGTGTGTGTAGGTGTGTTAGTGGGAGTGAGTGTGAATACGAGTGTGTGATTGTGTGTGAGTGTTTTTGTCTGTGAGTGGCTGTGAGTGTGTCTGTGAGTGCAGGTGAGAGTGCGTGACTATTTGTGAGTGTGTGTGTGATTGCATGTGAGCCTGTGTTTGTGTGTTGGTTTGTTTGTGTGTGTAGGTGTGCGTGTGTGTTTGACAGTGTTTGAGTGTGTGTTAGTGCATGTGTGTCTGTAAGTGTTTGTGTGAGTAGGTGTGTGAGTGTGTGTGACCGGGTGATTGTGTGTGTGAATGCGTGTGAGTCTGTGTGTCTGTGTGTTTGTGGGTGTGTCTACATGTGTGTAGGTGTGTGACTGTTTATGGCACTGTGTCATTGTGCGTGAGTGCTCATGTGTCTGTGTGTGTGTGTGAGTTTGTGAGAGTGTAGGTGTGATTGGGAATGAGTGTGTGAGTGTGTATATGAGTGTGTCATTGTGTTTGTGTGTGTGTGTGAGTGTGTTTTGTTTAGGTGTGTGCGTGACATTTTGTGTGTCTATGTGTGAGTGTATTTTTGTCTGAGTGTGTGTGTCTGTGTGTAAGTGTGAGAGTGTGCTAGGGTGTTTGTGAGAGTGAAGGTGTGTGAGTGGGAGTGAGTGAGTGAATGTGTATATGAGTGGGTGACTGTGTGTGTGTGCATGTGTGTGCCTGACAGTCTGAATATGTGGGTGTTTCTGTGTGTAGGTGTGTGAGTGTGTGTGTGACATTGTGTGAGTGTGTGTGTGACATTGTGTGAGTGTGTGTGAGTGCATGTGAATCTGTGTGTGTTGGTGTGTGAGTAGGTGTGCGAGAGCTTGTGGCAGTGTGTGAGTGTGTGTGTTTGTGACATTCTGTGAATGTGTGTTGGTGTCTCTGTGTGTGTAGATGTGTGAGTGCAGCAGTGTGTGAGTGTGTGAGTGCGAATGAGTCTGTGAGTGTGTGCGGGTGTGAGTGTGTTTCTTTGTGAAATTTCAGTTGCGTGAGTTGGAGTGATTGTGTGAGTGTGTATATAAGTGTGCGATAGTGTGTGAGTGTGTGTGATTGTGTGTGAGTATGTGTGTGTGCCTATATGTGTTTGTGTCTATGTGTAGGTGCGTAATTGTGTGTGTGCTACTGTGTGTGAGAATGTGGTTGTTTCTGTGTGTAGGTGTGTGAATGTGTGAGTGTGTTTGTGAGAGTGTAGTTGTGTGAGTGTTTGTGTGTGTGTGAGTGTGTATACGGGTGTGTGATTGTGTCTGAGTTTTTGTGATTGTGTGTGAGAATGTGAGTGAATGTGTCTGTGTGTATGTGTGTGAGTGTGTGAAACAGTGTCTCAGTCTTCGTGATTTTGTGTGGGTGTGTGAGAGTGTGTGTGAGCGTTTGAGTGTAGGTGTGTCTTTTTGAGTGCCTTTGTGGTTATATGTGTGTGATTGAAAGTGTGTGTGTAAGTGTGAGTGGGAGTGAGAGTGGGACTGTGTGTACGAGTGTGTTATTGTGTGTGATTGTGTTTGTGGGTGAGTGTCTGAGCGTCTTTGTGTGCAGGTGTGTGTGTCTGACGGTTTTAGTGTGGGTGTGAGTGCATGTGAATCTGTGAGAGTGTGTGTGTAGTTGTGTGAGTGGGAGTGAGTGTGTGAATGTGTATACGATTGGGTGACTGTGTGTGAGTGTGTGTGATTGTGTGTGAGAATGTGTGTGAGTGAGTCTGTGTGTGTAGGTGTGTGATTGTGCCGAACCCTGTGTGATTGTGTGTGTTTGTGAGGGTGTGTGACAGTGTGTGTGAGTGTAGGAGTGTCTGAGTGCCTGTGTGATTTCTGTATGTGAGTGTGTGTGTGTTTGATGATGCGTTTGTTTGTGTGTGTGTAGGTGTGTTAGTGGGAGTGAGTGTGAATACGAGTGTGTGATTGTGTGTGAGTGTTTTTGTCTGTGAGTGGCTGTGAGTGTGTCTGTGAGTGCAGGTGAGAGTGCGTGACTATTTGTGAGTGTGTGTGTGATTGCATGTGAGCCTGTGTTTGTGTGTTGGTTTGTTTGTGTGTGTAGGTGTGCGTGTGTGTTTGACAGTGTTTGAGTGAGTGTTAGTGCGTGTGTGTCTGTAAGTGTTTGTGTGAGTAGGTGTGTGAGTGTGTGTGACCGGGTGATTGTGTGTGTGAATGCGTGTGAGTCTGTGTGTCTGTGTGTTTGTGGGTGTGTCTACATGTGTGTAGGTGTGTGACTGTTTATGGCACTGTGTCATTGTGCGTGAGTGCTCATGTGTCTGTGTGTGTGTGTGAGTTTGTGAGAGTGTAGGTGTGATTGGGAATGAGTGTGTGAGTGTGTATATGAGTGTGTCATTGTGTTTGTGTGTGTGTGTGAGTGTGTTTTGTTTAGGTGTGTGCGTGACATTTTGTGTGTCTATGTGTGAGTGTATTTTTGTCTGAGTGTGTGTGTCTGTGTGTAAGTGTGAGAGTGTGCTAGGGTGTTTGTGAGAGTTCAGGGGTGTGAGTGGGAGTGAGTGAGTGAATGTGTATATGAGTAGGTGACTGTGTGTGTGTGCATGTGTGTGCCTGACAGTCTGAATATGTGGGTGTTTCTGTGTGTAGGTGTGTGAGTGTGTGTGTGACATTTTATGAGTGTGTGTGTGACATTGTGTGAGTGTGTGTGTGAGTGCATGTGAATCTGTGTGCGTTGGTGTGTGAGTAGGTGTGCGAGAGCTTGTGGCAGTGTGTGAGTGTGTGTGTTTGTGACATTCTGTGAATGTGTGTTGGTGTCTCTCTGTGTGTAATGTGTGAGTGCAGCAGTGTGTGAGTGTGTGAGTGCGAATGAGTCTGTGACTGTGTTCGGGTGTGAGTGTGTTTCTTTGTGAAATTTCAGTTGCGTGAGTTGGAGTGATTGTGTGAGTGTGTATATAAGTGTGCGATAGTGTGTGAGTGTGTGTGATTGTGTGTGAGTATGTGTGTGTGCATATATGTGTTTGTGTCTATGTGTAGGTGCGTAAATGTGTGTGTGCGATTGTGTGTGAGAATGTGGGTGTTTCTGTGTGTAGGTGTGTGAATGTGTGAGTGTGTTTGTGAGAGTGTAGTTGTGTGCGTGTTTGTGTGTGTGTGAGTGTGTATACGGGTGTGTGATTGTGTCTGAGTTTTTGTGATTGTGTGTGAGAATGTGAGTGAATGTGTCTGTGTGTATGTGTGTGAGTGTGTGAAACAGTGTCTCAGTCTTCGTGATTTTGTGTGGGTGTGTGAGAGTGTGTGTGAGCGTTTGAGTGTAGGTGTGTCTTTTTGAGTGCCTTTGTGGTTATTATATGTGTGTGTGTGAAAGTGTGTGTGTAAGTGTGAGTGGGAGTGAGAGTGGGACTGTGTGTACGAGTGTGTTATTGTGTGTGATTGTGTTTGTGGGTGAGTGTCTGAGCGTCTTTGTGTGCAGGTGTGTGTGTCTGACGGTTTTAGTGTGGGTGTGAGTGCATGTGACTCTGTGAGAGTGTGTGTGTAGTTGTGTGAGTGGGAGTGAGTGTGTGAATGTGTATACGATTGGGTGACTGTGTGTGAGTGTGTGTGATTGTGTGTGAGAATGTGTGTGTGTGAGTCTGTGTGTGTAGGTGTGTGATTGTGCCGAACCCTGTGTGATTGTGTGTGTTTGTGAGGGTGTGGGACAGTGTGTGTGAGTGTAGGAGTGTCTGAGTGCCTGTGTGATTTCTGTATGTGAGTGTGTGTGTGTTTGATGATGCGTTTGTTTGTGTGTGTGTAGGTGTGTTAGTGGGAGTGAGTGTGAATACGAGTGTGTGATTGTGTGTGAGTGTTTTTGTCTGTGAGTGGCTGTGAGTGTGTCTGTGAGTGCAGGTGAGGGTGCGTGACTATTTGTGAGTGTGTGTGTGATTGCATGTGAGCCTGTGTTTGTGTGTTGGTTTGTTTGTGTGTGTAGGTGTGCGTGTGTGTTTGACAGTGTTTGAGTGAGTGTTAGTGCGTGTGTGTCTGTAAGTGTTTGTGTGAGTAGGTGTGTGAGTGTGTGTGACCGGGTGATTGTGTGTGTGAATGCGTGTGAGTCTGTGTGTCTGTGTGTTTGTGGGTGTGTCTACATGTGTGTAGGTGTGTGACTGTTTATGGCACTGTGTCATTGTGCGTGAGTGCTCATGTGTCTGTGTGTGTGTGTGAGTTTGTGAGAGTGTAGGTGTGATTGGGAATGAGTGTGTGAGTGTGTATATGAGTGTGTCATTGTGTTTGTGTGTGTGTGTGAGTGTGTTTTGTTTAGGTGTGTGCGTGACATTTTGTGTGTCTATGTGTGAGTGTGTTTTTGTCTGAGTGTGTGTGTCTGTGTGTAAGTGTGAGAGTGTGCTAGGGTGTTTGTCAGAGTGAAGGTGTGTGAGTGGGAGTGAGTGAATGTGTATATGAGTAGGTGACTGTGTGTGTGTGCATGTGTGTGCCTGACAGTCTGAATATGTGGGTGTTTCTGTGTGTAGGTGTGTGAGTGTGTGTGTGACATTGTGTGAGTGTGTGTGTGACATTGTGTGAGTGTGTGTGAGTGCATGTGAATCTGTGTGTGTTGGTGTGTGAGTAGGTGTGCGAGAGCTTGTGGCAGTGTGTGAGTGTGTGTGTTTGTGACATTCTGTGAATGTGTGTTGGTGTCTCTGTGTGTGTAGATGTGTGAGTGCAGCAGTGTGTGAGTGTGTGAGTGCGAATGAGTCTGTGAGTGTGTGCGGGTGTGAGTGTGTTTCTTTGTGAAATTTCAGTTGCGTGAGTTGGAGTGATTGTGTGAGTGTGTATATAAGTGTGCGATAGTGTGTGAGTGTGTGTGATTGTGTGTGAGTATGTGTGTGTTCCTATATGTGTTTGTGTCTATGTGTAGGTGCGTAATTGTGTGTGTGCTACTGTGTGTGAGAATGTGGGTGTTTCTGTGTGTAGGTGTGTGAATGTGTGAGTGTGTTTGTGAGAGTGTACTTGTGTGAGTGTTTGTGTGTGTGTGAGTGTGTATACGGGTGTGTGATTGTGTCTGAGTTTTTGTGATTGTGTGTGAGAATGTGAGTGAATGTGTCTGTGTGTATGTGTGTGAGTGTGTGAAACAGTGTCTCAGTCTTCGTGATTTTGTGTGGGTGTGTGAGAGTGTGTGTGAGCGTTTGAGTGTAGGTGTGTCTTTTTGAGTGCCTTTGTGGTTATTATATGTGTGTGAGTGAAAGTGTGTGTGTAAGTGTGAGTGGGAGTGAGAGTGGGAGTGTGTGTACGAGTGTGTTATTGTGTGTGATTGTGTTTGTGGGTGAGTGTCTGAGCGTCTTTGTGTGCAGGTGTGTGTGTCTGACGGTTTTAGTGTGGGTGTGAGTGCATGTGACTCTGTGAGAGTGTGTGTGTAGTTGTGTGAGTGGGAGTGAGTGTGTGAATGTGTATACGATTGGGTGACTGTGTGTGAGTGTGTGTGATTGTGTGTGAGAATGTGTGTGAGTGAGTCTTTGTGTGTAGGTGTGTGATTGTGCCGAACCCTGTGTGATTGTGTGTGTTTGTGAGGGTGTGTGACAGTGTGTGTGAGTGTAGGAGTGTCTGAGTGCCTGTGTGATTTCTGTATGTGAGTGTGTGTGTGTTTGATGATGCGTTTGTTTGTGTGTGTGTAGGTGTGTTAGTGGGAGTGAGTGTGAATACGAGTGTGTGATTGTGTGTGAGTGTTTTTGTCTGTGAGTGGCTGTGAGTGTGTCTGTGAGTGCAGGTGAGAGTGCGTGACTATTTGTGAGTGTGAGTGTGATTGCATGTGAGCCTGTGTTTGTGTGTTGGTTTGTGTGTGTAGGTGTGCGAGTGTGTTTGACAGTGTTTCAGTGTTAGTGCGTGTGTGTCTGTAAGTGTTTGTGTGAGTAGGTGTGTGAGTGTGTGTGACCGGGTGATTGTGTGTTTGAATGCGTGTGAGTCTGTGTGTCTGTGTGTTTGTGGGTGTGTCTACATGTGTGTAGGTGTGTGACTGTTTATAGCACTGTGTCAATGTGCGTAAGTGCTCATGTGTCTGTGTGTGTGTGTGAGTTTGTGAGAGTGTAGGTGTGATTAGGAATGTGTGTGTGAGTGTGTATATGAGTGTGTCATTGTGTTTGAGTGTGTGTGTGAGTGTGTTTTTGTTTAGGTGTGTGCGTGACATTGTGTGAGTCTATGTGGGAGTGCATTTCTGTCTGAGTGTGTGTGTGTCTGTGAGTAAGGGTGAGAGTGTGTTAGGGTGTTTGTGAGAGTGCAGGTGTGAGAGTGGGAGTGAGTGAGTGAATGTGTATATGAGTGTGTGACTGTGTGTGTGTGCATGTGTGTGCCAGACAGTCTGAATATGTGGGTGTTTCTGTGTGTAGGTGTGTGAGTGTGTGTGTGACATTGTGTGAGTGTGTGTGTGACATTGTGTGAGTGTGTGTGAGTGCATGTGAATCTGTGTGTGTTGGTGTGTGAGTAGGTGTGCGAGAGCTTGTGGCAGTGTGTGAGTGTGTGTGATTGTGACATTCTGTGAATGTGTGTTGGTGTCTCTGTGTGTGTAATGTGTGAGTGCAGCAGTGTGTGAGTGTGTGAGTGCGAATGAGTCTGTGAGTGTGTGCGGGTGTGAGTGTGTTTCTTTGTGAAATTTCAGTTGCGTGAGTTGGAGTGATTGTGTGAGTGTGTATATAAGTGTGCGATAGTGTGTGAGTGTGTGTGATTGTGTGTGAGTATGTGTGTGTGCCTATATGTGTTTGTGTCTATGTGTAGGTGCGTAATTGTGTGTGTGCGATTGTGTGTGAGAATGTGGTTGTTTCTGTGTGTAGGTGTGTGAATGTGTGAGTGTGTTTGTGAGAGTGTAGTTGTGTGCGTGTTTGTGTGTGTGTGAGTGTGTATACGGGTGTGTGATTGTGTCTGAGTTTTTGTGATTGTGTGTGAGAATGTGAGTGAATGTGTCTGTGTGTATGTGTGTGAGTGTGTGAAACAGTGTCTCAGTCTTCGTGATTTTGTGTGGGTGTGTGAGAGTGTGTGTGAGCGTTTGAGTGTAGGTGTGTCTTTTTGAGTGCCTTTGTGGTTATTATATGTGTGTGTGTGAAAGTGTGTGTGTAAGTGTGAGTGGGAGTGAGAGTGGGAGTGTGTGTACGAGTGTGTTATTGTGTGTGATTGTGTTTGTGGGTGAGTGTCTGAGCGTCTTTGTGTGCAGGTGTGTGTGTCTGACGGTTTTAGTGTGGGTGTGAGTGCATGTGACTCTGTGAGAGTGTGTGTGTAGTTGTGTGAGTGGGAGTGAGTGTGTGAATGTGTATACGATTGGGTGATTGTGTGTGAGTGTGTGTGATTGTGTGTGAGAATGTGTGTGTGTGAGTCTGTGTGTGTAGGTGTGTGATTGTGCCGAACCCTGTGTGATTGTGTGTGTTTGTGAGGGTGTGTGACTGTGTGTGAGTGTAGGAGTGTCTGAGTGCCTGTGTGATTTCTGTATGTGAGTGTGTGTGTGTTTGATGATGCGTTTGTTTGTGTGTGTGTAGGTGTGTTAGTGGGAGTGAGTGTGAATATGAGTGTGTGATTGTGTGTGAGTGTTTTTGTCTGTGAGTGGCTGTGAGTGTGTCTGTGAGTGCAGGTGAGGGTGCGTGACTATTTGTGAGTGTGTGTGTGATTGCATGTGAGCCTGTGTTTGTGTGTTGGTTTGTTTGTGTGTGTAGGTGTGCGTGTGTGTTTGACAGTGTTTGAGTGAGTGTTAGTGCGTGTGTGTCTGTAAGTGTTTGTGTGAGTAGGTGTGTGAGTGTGTGTGACCGGGTGATTGTGTGTGTGAATGCGTGTGAGTCTGTGTGTCTGTGTGTTTGTGGGTGTGTCTACATGTGTGTAGGTGTGTGACTGTTTATGGCACTGTGTCATTGTGCGTGAGTGCTCATGTGTCTGTGTGTGTGTGTGAGTTTGTGAGAGTGTAGGTGTGATTGGGAATGAGTGTGTGAGTGTGTATATGAGTGTGTCATTGTGTTTGTTTGTGTGTGTGAGTGTGTTTTGTTTAGGTGTGTGCGTGACATTTTGTGTGTCTATGTGTGAGTGTATTTTTGTCTGAGTGTGTGTGTCTGTGTGTAAGTGTGAGAGTGTGCTAGGGTGTTTGTGAGAGTGAAGGTGTGTGAGTGGAAGTGAGTGAGTGAATGTGTATATGAGTAGGTGACTGCGTGTGTGTGCATGTGTGTGCCTGACAGTCTGAATATGTGGGTGTTTCTGTGTGTAGGTGTGTGAGTGTGTGTGTGACATTGTGTGAGTGTGTGTGTGACATTGTGTGAGTGTGTGTGAGTGCATGTGAATCTGTGTGCGTTGGTGTGTGAGTAGGTGTGCGAGAACTTGTGGCAGTGTGTGAGTGTGTGTGTTTGTGACATTCTGTGAATGTGTGTTGGTGTCTCTGTGTGTGTAGATGTGTGAGTGCAGCAGTGTGTGAGTGTGTGAGTGCGAATGAGTCTGTGAGTGTGTGCGGGTGTGAGTGTGTTTCTTTGTGAAATTTCAGTTGCGTGAGTTGGAGTGATTGTGTGAGTGTGTATATAAGTGTGCGATAGTGTGTGAGTGTGTGTGATTGTGTGTGAGTATGTGTGTGTGCCTATATGTGTTTGTGTCTATGTGTAGGTGCGTAATTGTGTGTGTGCGACTGTGTGTGAGAATGTGGGTGTTTCTGTGTGTAGGTGTGTGAATGTGTGAGTGTGTTTGTGAGAGTGTACTTGTGTGAGTGTTTGTGTGTGTGTGAGTGAGTATACGGGTGTGTGATTGTGTCTGAGTTTTTGTGATTGTGTGTGAGAATGTGAGTGAATGTGTCTGTGTGTATGTGTGTGAGTGTGTGAAACAGTGTCTCAGTCTTCGTGATTTTGTGTGGGTGTGTGAGAGTGTGTGTGAGCGTTTGAGTGTAGGTGTGTCTTTTTGAGTGCCTTTGTGGTTATTATATGTGTGTGTGTGTGAAAGTGTGTGTGTAAGTGTGAGTGGGAGTGAGAGTGGGACTGTGTGTACGAGTGTGTTATTGTGTGTGATTGTGTTTGTGGGTGAGTGTCTGAGCGTCTTTGTGTGCAGGTGTGTGTGTCTGACGGTTTTAGTGTGGGTGTGAGTGCATGTGACGCTGTGAGAGTGTGTGTGTAGTTGTGTGAGTGGGAGTGAGTGTGTGAATGTGTATACGATTGGGTGACTGTGTGTGAGTGTGTGTGATTGTGTGTGAGAATGTGTGTGTGTGAGTCTGTGTGTGTAGGTGTGTGATTGTGCCGAACCCTGTGTGATTGTGTGTGTTTGTGAGGGTGTGTGACAGTGTGTGTGAGTGTAGGAGTGTCTGAGTGCCTGTGTGATTTCTGTATGTGAGTGTGTGTGTGTTTGATGATGCGTTTGTTTGTGTGTGTGTAGGTGTGTTAGTGGGAGTGAGTGTGAATACGAGTGTGTGATTGTGTGTGAGTGTTTTTGTCTGTGAGTGGCTGTGAGTGTGTCTGTGAGTGCAGGTGAGAGTGCGTGACTATTTGTGAGTGTGTGTGTGTGATTGCATGTGAGCCTGTGTTTGTGTGTTGGTTTGTTTGTGTGTGTAGGTGTGCGTGTGTGTTTGACAGTGTTTGAGTGAGTGTTAGTGCGTGTGTGTCTGTAAGTGTTTGTGTGAGTAGGTGTGTGAGTGTGTGTGACCGGGTGATTGTGTGTGTGAATGCGTGTGAGTCTGTGTGTCTGTGTGTTTGTGGGTGTGTCTACATGTGTGTAGGTGTGTGACTGTTTATGGCACTGTGTCATTGTGCGTGAGTGCTCATGTGTCTGTGTGTGTGTGTGAGTTTGTGAGAGTGTAGGTGTGATTGGGAATGAGTGTGTGAGTGTGTATATGAGTGTGTCATTGTGTTTGTGTGTGTGTGTGAGTGTGTTTTGTTTAGGTGTGTGCGTGACATTCTGTGTGTCTATGTGTGAGTGTATTTTTGTCTGAGTGTGTGTGTCTGTGTGTAAGTGTGAGAGTGTGCTAGGGTGTTTGTGAGAGTGAAGGTGTGTGAGTGGGAGTGAGTGAGTGAATGTGTATATGAGTAGGTGACTGTGTGTGTGTGCATGTGTGTGCCTGACAGTCTGAATATGTGGGTGTTTCTGTGTGTAGGTGTGTGAGTGTGTGTGTGACATTGTATGAGTGTGTGTGTGACATTGTGTGAGTGTGTGTGAGTGCATGTGAATCTGTGTGTGTTGGTGTGTGAGTAGGTGTGCGAGAGCTTGTGGCAGTGTGTGAGTGTGTGTGTTTGTGACATTCTGTGAATGTGTGTTGGTGTCTCTGTGTGTGTAATGTGTGAGTGCAGCAGTGTGTGAGTGTGTGAGTGCGAATGAGTCTGTGAGTGTGTGCGGGTGTGAGTGTGTTTCTTTGTGAAATTTCAGTTGCGTGAGTTGGAGTGATTGTGTGAGTGTGTATATAAGTGTGCGATAGTGTGTGAGTGTGTGTGATTGTGTGTGAGTATGTGTGTGTGCCTATATGTGTTTGTGTCTATGTGTAGGTGCGTAATTGTGTGTGTGCTACTGTGTGTGAGAATGTGGGTGTTTCTGTGTGTAGGTGTGTGAATGTGTGAGTGTGTTTGTGAGAGTGTACTTGTGTGAGTGTTTGTGTGTGTGTGAGTGTGTATACGGGTGTGTGATTGTGTCTGAGTTTTTGTGATTGTGTGTGAGAATGTGAGTGAATGTGTCTGTGTGTATGTGTGTGAGTGTGTGAAACAGTGTCTCAGTCTTCGTGATTTTGTGTGGGTGTGTGAGAGTGTGTGTGAGCGTTTGAGTGTAGGTGTGTCTTTTTGAGTGCCTTTGTGGTTATTATATGTGTGTGTGTGAAAGTGTGTGTGTAAGTGTGAGTGGGAGTGAGAGTGGGACTGTGTGTACGAGTGTGTTATTGTGTGTGATTGTGTTTGTGGGTGAGTGTCTGAGCGTCTTTGTGTGCAGGTGTGTGTGTCTGACGGTTTTAGTGTGGGTGTGAGTGCATGTGACTCTGTGAGAGTGTGTGTGTAGTTGTGTGAGTGGGAGTGAGTGTGTGAATGTGTATACGATTGGGTGACTGTGTGTGAGTGTGTGTGATTGTGTGTGAGAATGTGTGTGTGTGAGTCTGTGTGTGTAGGTGTGTGATTGTGCCGAACCCTGTGTGATTGTGTGTGTTTGTGAGGGTGTGTGACAGTGTGTGTGAGTGTAGGAGTGTCTGAGTGCCTGTGTGATTTCTGTATGTGAGTGTGTGTGTGTTTGATGATGCGTTTGTTTGTGTGTGTGTAGGTGTGTTAGTGGGAGTGAGTGTGAATACGAGTGTGTGATTGTGTGTGAGTGTTTTTGTCTGTGAGTGGCTGTGAGTGTGTCTGTGAGTGCAGGTGAGGGTGCGTGACTATTTGTGAGTGTGTGTGTGATTGCATGTGAGCCTGTGTTTGTGTGTTGGTTTGTTTGTGTGTGTAGGTGTGCGTGTGTGTTTGACAGTGTTTGAGTGAGTGTTAGTGCGTGTGTGTCTGTAAGTGTTTGTGTGAGTAGGTGTGTGAGTGTGTGTGACCGGGTGATTGTGTGTGTGAATGCGTGTGAGTCTGTGTGTCTGTGTGTTTGTGGGTGTGTCTACATGTGTGTAGGTGTGTGACTGTTTATGGCACTGTGTCATTGTGCGTGAGTGCTCATGTGTCTGTGTGTGTGTGTGAGTTTGTGAGAGTGTAGGTGTGATTGGGAATGAGTGTGTGAGTGTGTATATGAGTGTGTCATTGTGTTTGTGTGTGTGTGTGAGTGTGTTTTGTTTAGGTGTGTGCGTGACATTTTGTGTGTCTATGTGTGAGTGTATTTTTGTCTGAGTGTGTGTGTCTGTGTGTAAGTGTGAGAGTGTGCTAGGGTGTTTGTGAGAGTGAAGGTGTGTGAGTGGGAGTGAGTGAGTGAATGTGTATATGAGTAGGTGACTGTGTGTGTGTGCATGTGTGTGCCTGACAGTCTGAATATGTGGGTGTTTCTGTGTGTAGGTGTGTGAGTGTGTGTGTGACATTGTATGAGTGTGTGTGTGACATTGTGTGAGTGTGTGTGTGAGTGCATGTGAATCTGTGTGCGTTGGTGTGTGAGTAGGTGTGCGAGAGCTTGTGGCAGTGTGTGAGTGTGTGTGTTTGTGACATTCTGTGAATGTGTGTTGGTGTCTCTGTGTGTGTAATGTGTGAGTGCAGCAGTGTGTGAGTGTGTGAGTGCGAATGAGTCTGTGAGTGTGTGCGGGTGTGAGTGTGTTTCTTTGTGAAATTTCAGTTGCGTGAGTTGGAGTGATTGTGTGAGTGTGTATATAAGTGTGCGATAGTGTGTGAGTGTGTGTGATTGTGTGTGAGTATGTGTGTGTGCCTATATGTGTTTGTGTCTATGTGTAGGTGCGTAATTGTGTGTGTGCGATTGTGTGTGAGAATGTGGTTGTTTCTGTGTGTAGGTGTGTGAATGTGTGAGTGTGTTTGTGAGAGTGTAGTTGTGTGCGTGTTTGTGTGTGTGTGAGTGTGTATACGGGTGTGTGATTGTGTCTGAGTTTTTGTGATTGTGTGTGAGAATGTGAGTGAATGTGTCTGTGTATGTGTGTGAGTGTGTGAAACAGTGTCTCAGTCTTCGTGATTTTGTGTGGGTGTGTGAGAGTGTGTGTGAGCGTTTGAGTGTAGGTGTGTCTTTTTGAGTGCCTTTGTGGTTATTATATGTGTGTGTGTGAAAGTGTGTGTGTAAGTGTGAGTGGGAGTGAGAGTGGGACTGTGTGTACGAGTGTGTTATTGTGTGTGATTGTGTTTGTGGGTGAGTGTCTGAGCGTCTTTGTGTGCAGGTGTGTGTGTCTGACGGTTTTAGTGTGGGTGTGAGTGCATGTGACTCTGTGAGAGTGTGTGTGTAGTTGTGTGAGTGGGAGTGAGTGTGTGAATGTGTATACGATTGGGTGACTGTGTGTGAGTGTGTGTGATTGTGTGTGAGAATGTGTGTGTGAGTCTGTGTGTGTAGGTGTGTGATTGTGCCGAACCCTGTGTGATTGTGTGTGTTTGTGAGGGTGTGTGACAGTGTGTGTGAGTGTAGGAGTGTCTGAGTGCCTGTGTGATTTCTGTATGTGAGTGTGTGTGTTTGATGATGCGTTTGTTTGTGTGTGTGTAGGTGTGTTAGTGGGAGTGAGTGTGAATACGAGTGTGTGATTGTGTGTGAGTGTTTTTGTCTGTGAGTGGCTGTGAGTGTGTCTGTGAGTGCAGGTGAGAGTGCGTGACTATTTGTGAGTGTGTGTGTGATTGCATGTGAGCCTGTGTTTGTGTGTTGGTTTGTTTGTGTGTGTAGGTGTGCGTGTGTGTTTGACAGTGTTTGAGTGAGTGTTAGTGCGTGTGTGTCTGTAAGTGTTTGTGTGAGTAGGTGTGTGAGTGTGTGTGACCGGGTGATTGTGTGTGTGAATGCGTGTGAGTCTGTGTGTCTGTGTGTTTGTGGGTGTGTCTACATGTGTGTAGGTGTGTGACTGTTTATGGCACTGTGTCATTGTGCGTGAGTGCTCATGTGTCTGTGTGTGTGTGAGTTTGTGAGAGTGTAGGTGTGAATGGGAATGAGTGTGTGAGTGTGTATATGAGTGTGTCATTGTGTTTGTGTGTGAGTGTGTTTTTGTTTAGGTGTGTGTGTGACATTGTGTGAGTCTATGTGGGAGTGCATTTCTGTCTGAGTGTGTGTGTGTCTGTGTGTAAGTGTGAGAGTGTGCTAGGGTGTTTGTGAGAGTGAAGGTGTGTGAGTGGGAGTGAGTGAGTGAATGTGTATATGAGTGGGTGACTGTGTGTGTGTGCATGTGTGTGCCTGACAGTCTGAATATGTGGGTGTTTCTGTGTGTAGGTGTGTGAGTGTGTGTGTGACATTGTGTGAGTGTGTGTGAGTGCATGTGAATCTGTGTGTGTTGGTGTGTGAGTATGTGTGCGAGAGCTTGTGGCAGTGTGTGAGTGTGTGTGTTTGTGACATTCTGTGAATGTGTGTTGGTGTCTCTGTGTGTGTAGATGTGTGAGTGATGCAGTGTGTGAGTGTGTGAGTGCGAATGAGTCTGTGAGTGTGTGTGGGTGTGAGTGTGTTTCTTTGTTAAATTCTAGTTGTGTGAGTGGGTGTGATTTTGTGAGTGTGTATATAAGTGTGTGATTGTGTGTGAGTGTGTGTGATTGTGTGTGAGTATGTGTGTGTGTCTATATGTGTGTGTGTCTATGTGTAGGTGTGTAATTGTGTGTGTGCAAATGTGTGTGAGAATGTGGGTGCTTCTGTGTGTATGTGTGTGAATATGTGAATGTGTTTGTGAGAGTGTAGTTGTGTGAGTGTTTGTGTGTGTGTGAGTGTGTATACGGGTGTGTGATTGTGTCTGACTTTTTGTGATTGTGAGAATGTGAGCGATTGTGTCTGTGTGTATGTGTGTGAGTGTCTGAAACAGTGTCTCAGTCTTCATGATTTTGTGTGTGTGTGTGAGTGTGTGTGTGTTTGAGTGTAGCTGTGTCTGTTTGAGGGCCTTTGTGGTTAATATATGTGTGTGTGTGAGTGTGTGTGTGTGTAGGTGTGAGTGGGTGTGAGAGTGGGAGTGTGTGTACGAGCGTGTTATTGTGTGTGATTGTGTTTGTGGGTGAGTGTCTGAGCGTCTTTGTGTGCAGGTGTGTGTGTCTGACGGTTTTAGTGTGGGTGTGAGTAGATGTGACTCTGTGAGAGTGTGTGTGTGTAGTTGTGTGAGTGGGAGTGAGTGTGTGAATGTGTATACGATTGGGTGACTGTGTGTGAGTGTGTGTGATTGTGTGTGAGAATGTGTGTGAGTGAGTCTGTGTGTGTAGGTGTGTGATTGTGCCGAACCCTGTGTGATTGTGTGTGTTTGTGAGGGTGTGTGACAGTGTGTGTGAGTGTAGGAGTGTCTGAGTGCCTGTGTGATTTCTGTATGTGAGTGTGTGTGTTTGATGATGCGTTTGTTTGTGTGTGTGAAGGTGTGTTAGTGGGAGTGAGTGTGTATACGAGTGTGTGATTGTGTGTGAGTGTTTTTGTCTGTGAGTGGCTGTGAGTGTGTCTGTGAGTGCAGGTGAGAGTGCGTGACTATTTGTGAGTGTGTGTGTGATTGCATGTGAGCCTGTGTTTGTGTGTTGGTTTGTTTGTGTGTGTAGGTGTGCGTGTGTGTTTGACAGTGTTTGAGTGAGTGTTAGTGCGTGTGCGTCTGTAAGTGTTTGTGTGAGTAGGTGTGTGAGTGTGTGTGACCGGGTGATTGTGTGTGTGAATGCGTGTGAGTCTGTGTGTCTGTGTGTTTGTGGGTGTGTCTACATGTGTGTAGGTGTGTGACTGTTTATGGCACTGTGTCATTGTGCGTGAGTGCTCATGTGTCTGTGTGTGTGTGTGAGTTTGTGACAGTGTAGGTGTGATTGGGAATGAGTGTGTGAGTGTGTATATGAGTGTGTCATTGTGTTTGTGTGTGTGTGTGAGTGTGTTTTGTTTAGGTGTGTGCGTGACATTTTGTGTGTCTATGTGTGAGTGTATATTTGTCTGAGTGTGTGTGTCTGTGTGTAAGTGTGAGAGTGTGCTAGTGTGTTTGTGAGAGTGAAGGTGTGTGAGTGGGAGTGAGTGAGTGAATGTGTATATGAGTGGGTGACTGTGTGTGTGTGCATGTGTGTGCCTGACAGTCTGAATATGTGGGTGTTTCTGTGTGTAGGTGTGTGTGTGTGTGTGTGACATTGTATGAGTGAGTGTGTGACATTGTGTGAGTGTGTGTGAGTGCATGTGAATCTGTGTGTGTTGGTGTGTGAGTAGGTGTGCGAGAGCTTGTGGCAGTGTGTGAGTGTGTGTGTTTGTGACATTCTGTGAATGTGTGTTGGTGTCTCTGTGTGTGTAGTTGTGTGAGTGCTGCAGTGTGTGAGTGTGTGAGTGCGAATGAGTCTGTGAGTGTGTGCGGGTGTGAGTGTGTTTCTTTGTGAAATTTCAGTTGCGTGAGTTGGAGTGATTGTGTGAGTGTGTATATAAGTGTGCGATAGTGTGTGAGTGTGTGTGATTGTGTGTGAGTATGTGTGTGTGCCTATATGTGTTTGTGTCTATGTGTAGGTGCGTAATTGTGTGTGTGCGACTGTGTGTGAGAATGTGGTTGTTTCTGTGTGTAGGTGTGTGAATGTGTGAGTGTGTTTGTGAGAGTGTAGTTGTGTGAGTGTTTGTGTGTGTGTGAGTGTGTATACGGGTGTGTGATTGTGTCTGAGTTTTTGTGATTGTGTGTGAGAATGTGAGTGAATGTGTCTGTGTGTATGTGTGTGAGTGTGTGAAACAGTGTCTCAGTCTTCGTGATTTTGTGTGGGTGTGTGAGAGTGTGTGTGAGCGTTTGAGTGTAGGTGTGTCTTTTTGAGTGCCTTTGTGGTTATTATATGTGTGTGTGTGAAAGTGTGTGTGTAAGTGTGAGTGGGAGTGAGAGTGGGACTGTGTGTACGAGTGTGTTATTGTGTGTGATTGTGTTTGTGGGTGAGTGTCTGAGCGTCTTTGTGTGCAGGTGTGTGTGTCTGACGGTTTTAGTGTGGGTGTGAGTGCATGTGACACTGTGAGAGTGTGTGTGTGTAGTTGTGTGAGTGGGAGTGAGTGTGTGAATGTGTATACGATTGGGTGACTGTGTGTGAGTGTGTGTGATTGTGTGTGAGAATGTGTGTGAGTGAGTCTGTGTGTGTAGGTGTGTGATTGTGCCGAACCCTGTGTGATTGTGTGTGTTTGTGAGGGTGTGTGACAGTGTGTGTGAGTGTAGGAGTGTCTGAGTGCCTGTGTGATTTCTGTATGTGAGTGTGTGTGTGTTTGATGATGCGTTTGTTTGTGTGTGTGTGTAGGTGTGTTAGTGGGAGTGAGTGTGTATACGAGTGTGTGATTGTGTGTGAGTGTTTTTGTCTGTGAGTGGCTGTGAGTGTGTCTGTGAGTGCAGGTGAGAGTGCGTGACTATTTGTGAGTGTGTGTGTGATTGCATGTGAGCCTGTGTTTGTGTGTTGGTTTGTTTGTGTGTGTAGGTGTGCGTGTGTGTTTGACAGTGTTTGAGTGAGTGTTAGTGCGTGTGTGTCTGTAAGTGTTTGTGTGAGTAGGTGTGTGAGTGTGTGTGACCGGGTGATTGTGTGTGTGAATGCGTGTGAGTCTGTGTGTCTGTGTGTTTGTGGGTGTGTCTACATGTGTGTAGGTGTGTGACTGTTTATGGCACTGTGTCATTGTGCGTGAGTGCTCATGTGTCTGTGTGTGTGTGTGAGTTTGTGACAGTGTAGGTGTGATTGGGAATGAGTGTGTGAGTGTGTATATGAGTGTGTCATTGTGTTTGTGTGTGTGTGTGAGTGTGTTTTGTTTAGGTGTGTGCGTGACATTTTGTGTGTCTATGTGTGAGTGTATATTTGTCTGAGTGTGTGTGTCTGTGTGTAAGTGTGAGAGTGTGCTAGGGTGTTTGTGAGAGTGAAGGTGTGTGAGTGGGAGTGAGTGAGTGAATGTGTATATGAGTGGGTGACTGTGTGTGTGTGCATGTGTGTGCCTGACAGTCTGAATATGTGGGTGTTTCTGTGTGTAGGTGTGTGAGTGTGTGTGTGACATTGTATGAGTGTGTGTGTGACATTGTGTGAGTGTGTGTGAGTGCATGTGAATCTGTGTGTGTTGGTGTGTGAGTAGGTGTGCGAGAGCTTGTGGCAGTGTGTGAGTGTGTGTGTTTGTGACATTCTGTGAATGTGTGTTGGTGTCTCTGTGTGTGTAGTTGTGTGAGTGCTGCAGTGTGTGAGTGTGTGAGTGCGAATGAGTCTGTGAGTGTGTGCGGGTGTGAGTGTGTTTCTTTGTGAAATTTCAGTTGCGTGAGTTGGAGTGATTGTGTGAGTGTGTATATAAGTGTGCGATAGTGTGTGAGTGTGTGTGATTGTGTGTGAGTATGTGTGTGTGCCTATATGTGTTTGTGTCTATGTGTAGGTGCGTAATTGTGTGTGTGCGACTGTGTGTGAGAATGTGGTTGTTTCTGTGTGTAGGTGTGTGAATGTGTGAGTGTGTTTGTGAGAGTGTAGTTGTGTGAGTGTTTGTGTGTGTGTGAGTGTGTATACGGGTGTGTGATTGTGTCTGAGTTTTTGTGATTGTGTGTGAGAATGTGAGTGAATGTGTCTGTGTGTATGTGTGTGAGTGTGTGAAACAGTGTCTCAGTCTTCGTGATTTTGTGTGGGTGTGTGAGAGTGTGTGTGAGCGTTTGAGTGTAGGTGTGTCTTTTTGAGTGCCTTTGTGGTTATTATATGTGTGTGTGTGAAAGTGTGTGTGTAAGTGTGAGTGGGAGTGAGAGTGGGACTGTGTGTACGAGTGTGTTATTGTGTGTGATTGTGTTTGTGGGTGAGTGTCTGAGCGTCTTTGTGTGCAGGTGTGTGTGTCTGACGGTTTTAGTGTGGGTGTGAGTGCATGTGACACTGTGAGAGTGTGTGTGTGTAGTTGTGTGAGTGGGAGTGAGTGTGTGAATGTGTATACGATTGGGTGACTGTGTGTGAGTGTGTGTGATTGTGTGTGAGAATGTGTGTGAGTGAGTCTGTGTGTGTAGGTGTGTGATTGTGCCGAACCCTGTGTGATTGTGTGTGTTTGTGAGGGTGTGTGACAGTGTGTGTGAGTGTAGGAGTGTCTGAGTGCCTGTGTGATTTCTGTATGTGAGTGTGTGTGTGTTTGATGATGCGTTTGTTTGTGTGTGTGTGTAGGTGTGTTAGTGGGAGTGAGTGTGTATACGAGTGTGTGATTGTGTGTGAGTGTTTTTGTCTGTGAGTGGCTGTGAGTGTGTCTGTGAGTGCAGGTGAGAGTGCGTGACTATTTGTGAGTGTGTGTGTGATTGCATGTGAGCCTGTGTTTGTGTGTTGGTTTGTTTGTGTGTGTAGGTGTGCGTGTGTGTTTGACAGTGTTTGAGTGAGTGTTAGTGCGTGTGTGTCTGTAAGTGTTTGTGTGAGTAGGTGTGTGAGTGTGTGTGACCGGGTGATTGTGTGTGTGAATGCGTGTGAGTCTGTGTGTCTGTGTGTTTGTGGGTGTGTCTACATGTGTGTAGGTGTGTGACTGTTTATGGCACTGTGTCATTGTGCGTGAGTGCTCATGTGTCTGTGTGTGTGTGTGAGTTTGTGACAGTGTAGGTGTGATTGGGAATGAGTGTGTGAGTGTGTATATGAGTGTGTCATTGTGTTTGTGTGTGTGTGTGAGTGTGTTTTGTTTAGGTGTGTGCGTGACATTTTGTGTGTCTATGTGTGAGTGTATATTTGTCTGAGTGTGTGTGTCTGTGTGTAAGTGTGAGAGTGTGCTAGGGTGTTTGTGAGAGTGAAGGTGTGTGAGTGGGAGTGAGTGAGTGAATGTGTATATGAGTGGGTGACTGTGTGTGTGTGCATGTGTGTGCCTGACAGTCTGAATATGTGGGTGTTTCTGTGTGTAGGTGTGTGAGTGTGTGTGTGACATTGTATGAGTGTGTGTGTGACATTGTGTGAGTGTGTGTGAGTGCATGTGAATCTGTGTGTGTTGGTGTGTGAGTAGGTGTGCGAGAGCTTGTGGCAGTGTGTGAGTGTGTGTGTTTGTGACATTCTGTGAATGTGTGTTGGTGTCTCTGTGTGTGTAGTTGTGTGAGTGCTGCAGTGTGTGAGTGTGTGAGTGCGAATGAGTCTTTGAGTGTGTGCGGGTGTGAGTGTGTTTCTTTGTGAAATTTCAGTTGCGTGAGTTGGAGTGATTGTGTGAGTGTGTATATAAGTGTGCGATAGTGTGTGAGTGTGTGTGATTGTGTGTGAGTATGTGTGTGTGCCTATATGTGTTTGTGTCTATGTGTAGGTGCGTAATTGTGTGTGTGCGACTGTGTGTGAGAATGTGGTTGTTTCTGTGTGTAGGTGTGTGAATGTGTGAGTGTGTTTGTGAGAGTGTAGTTGTGTGAGTGTTTGTGTGTGTGTGAGTGTGTATACGGGTGTGTGATTGTGTCTGAGTTTTTGTGATTGTGTGTGAGAATGTGAGTGAATGTGTCTGTGTGTATGTGTGTGAGTGTGTGAAACAGTGTCTCAGTCTTCGTGATTTTGTGTGGGTGTGTGAGAGTGTGTGTGAGCGTTTGAGTGTAGGTGTGTCTTTTTGAGTGCCTTTGTGGTTATTATATGTGTGTGTGTGAAAGTGTGTGTGTAAGTGTGAGTGGGAGTGAGAGTGGGACTGTGTGTACGAGTGTGTTATTGTGTGTGATTGTGTTTGTGGGTGAGTGTCTGAGCGTCTTTGTGTGCAGGTGTGTGTGTCTGACGGTTTTAGTGTGGGTGTGAGTGCATGTGACACTGTGAGAGTGTGTGTGTGTAGTTGTGTGAGTGGGAGTGAGTGTGTGAATGTGTATACGATTGGGTGACTGTGTGTGAGTGTGTGTGATTGTGTGTGAGAATGTGTGTGAGTGAGTCTGTGTGTGTAGGTGTGTGATTGTGCCGAACCCTGTGTGATTGTGTGTGTTTGTGAGGGTGTGTGACAGTGTGTGTGAGTGTAGGAGTGTCTGAGTGCCTGTGTGATTTCTGTATGTGAGTGTGTGTGTGTTTGATGATGCGTTTGTTTGTGTGTGTGTGTAGGTGTGTTAGTGGGAGTGAGTGTGTATACGAGTGTGTGATTGTGTGTGAGTGTTTTTGTCTGTGAGTGGCTGTGAGTGTGTCTGTGAGTGCAGGTGAGAGTGCGTGACTATTTGTGAGTGTGTGTGTGATTGCATGTGAGCCTGTGTTTGTGTGTTGGTTTGTTTGTGTGTGTAGGTGTGCGTGTGTGTTTGACAGTGTTTGAGTGAGTGTTAGTGCGTGTGTGTCTGTAAGTGTTTGTGTGAGTAGGTGTGTGAGTGTGTGTGACCGGGTGATTGTGTGTGTGAATGCGTGTGAGTCTGTGTGTCTGTGTGTTTGTGGGTGTGTCTACATGTGTGTAGGTGTGTGACTGTTTATGGCACTGTGTCATTGTGCGTGAGTGCTCATGTGTCTGTGTGTGTGTGTGAGTTTGTGAGAGTGTAGGTGTGATTGGGAATGAGTGTGTGAGTGTGTATATGAGTGTGTCATTGTGTTTGTGTGTGTGTGTGAGTGTGTTTTGTTTAGGTGTGTGCGTGACATTTTGTGTGTCTATGTGTGAGTGTATATTTGTCTGAGTGTGTGTGTCTGTGTGTAAGTGTGAGAGTGTGCTAGGGTGTTTGTGAGAGTGAAGGTGTGTGAGTGGGAGTGAGTGAGTGAATGTGTATATGAGTGGGTGACTGTGTGTGTGTGCATGTGTGTGCCTGACAGTCTGAATATGTGGGTGTTTCTGTGTGTAGGTGTGTGAGTGTGTGTGTGACATTGTATGAGTGTGTGTGTGACATTGTGTGAGTGTGTGTGAGTGCATGTGAATCTGTGTGTGTTGGTGTGTGAGTAGGTGTGCGAGAGCTTGTGGCAGTGTGTGAGTGTGTGTGTTTGTGACATTCTGTGAATGTGTGTTGGTGTCTCTGTGTGTGTAGTTGTGTGAGTGCTGCAGTGTGTGAGTGTGTGAGTGCGAATGAGTCTGTGAGTGTGTGCGGGTGTGAGTGTGTTTCTTTGTGAAATTTCAGTTGCGTGAGTTGGAGTGATTGTGTGAGTGTGTATATAAGTGTGCGATAGTGTGTGAGTGTGTGTGATTGTGTGTGAGTATGTGTGTGTGCCTATATGTGTTTGTGTCTATGTGTAGGTGCGTAATTGTGTGTGTGCGACTGTGTGTGAGAATGTGGTTGTTTCTGTGTGTAGGTGTGTGAATGTGTGAGTGTGTTTGTGAGAGTGTAGTTGTGTGAGTGTTTGTGTGTGTGTGAGTGTGTATACGGGTGTGTGATTGTGTCTGAGTTTTTGTGATTGTGTGTGAGAATGTGAGTGAATGTGTCTGTGTGTATGTGTGTGAGTGTGTGAAACAGTGTCTCAGTCTTCGTGATTTTGTGTGGGTGTGTGAGAGTGTGTGTGAGCGTTTGAGTGTAGGTGTGTCTTTTTGAGTGCCTTTGTGGTTATTATATGTGTGTGTGTGAAAGTGTGTGTGTAAGTGTGAGTGGGAGTGAGAGTGGGACTGTGTGTACGAGTGTGTTATTGTGTGTGATTGTGTTTGTGGGTGAGTTTCTGAGCGTCTTTGTGTGCAGGTGTGAGTGTCTGAGAGTTTTAGTGTGGGTGTGAGTGCATGTGACTCTGTGAGAGTGTGTGTGTGTAGTTGTGTGAGTGGGAGTGAGTGTGTGAATGTGTATACGATTGGGTGATTGTGTGTGTGTGATTGTGTGTGAGAATGTGTGTGAGTGAGTCTGTGTGTGTAGGTGCGTGATTGTGCAGAAATCTGTGTGATTCCGTGTGTTTGTGAGTGTGTGTGACAGTGTGTGTGAGTGTAGGAGTGTCTGAGTGGCTGTGTGATTTCTGTATGTGAGTGTGTGTGTGTTTGATGATGCGTTTGTTTGTGTGTGTGTAGGTGTGTTAGTGGGAGAGAGTGTGTATACGAGTGTGTGATTGTGTGTGAGTGTTTTTGTCTGTGAGTGGGTGTGAGTGTGTCTGTGTGTGCAGGTGAGAGTGTGTCACTATTTGTGAGTGTGTGTGTGATTGCATGTGAGCCTGTGTTTGTGTGTTGGTTTGTTTGTGTGTGTAGGTGTGCGAGTGTGTTTGACAGTGTTTCAGTGTTAGTGCGTGTGTGTCTGTAAGTGTTTGTGTGAGTAGGTGTGTGAGTGTGTGTGACCGGGTGATTGTGTGTTTGAATGCGTGTGAGTCTGTGTGTCTGTGTGTTTGTGGGTGTGTCTACATGTGTGTAGGTGTGTGACTGTTTATAGCACTGTGTCAATGTGCGTGAGTGCTCATGTGTCTGTGTGTGTGTGAGTTTGTGAGAGTGTAGGTGTGATTGGGAATGAGTGTGAGTGTGTATATGAGTGTGTCATTGTGTTTGTGTGTGTGTGAGTGTGTTTTTGTTTAGGTGTGTGTGTGACATTGTGTGAGTCTATGTGGGAGTGCATTTCTGTCTGAGTGTGTGTGTGTCTGTGAGTAACGGTGAGAGTGTGATAGGGTGTATGTGAGCGTGCAGGTGTGTGAGTGGGAGTGAGTGAGTGAATGTGTATATGAATGGGTGACTGTGTGTGTGTGCATGTTTGTGCCTGACAGTCTGAATATGTGGGTGTTTCTGTGTGTAGGTGTGTGAGTGTGTGTGTGACATTGTGTGAGTGTGTGTGTGAGTGCATGTGAATCTGTGTGTGTTGGTGTGTGAGTAGGTGTGCGAGAGCTTGTGGCAGTGTGTGAGTGTGTGTATTTGTGACATTCTGTGAATGTGTGTTGGTGTCTCTGTGTGTGTAGATGAGTGAGTGCAGCAGTGTGTGAGTGCGAATGTGTCTGTGAGTGTGGTGGGTGTGAGTGTGTTTCTTTGTGAAATTCTAGTTGTGTGAGTGGGAGTGATTGTGTGAGTGTGTATATAAGTGTGCGATTGTGTGTGAGTGTGTGTGATTGTGTGTGAGTATGTGTGTGTGCCTATATGTGTGTGTGAATATGTGTAGGTGCGTAATTGTGTGTGTGCATTTGTGTGTGAAAATGTGGGTGTTTCTGTGTGTAGGTGTGTGAATGTGTGTGTTTGTGAGACTGTAGTTGTGTGAGTGTTTGTGTGTGTGTGAGTGTGTATACGGGTGTGTGATTGTGTCTGAGTTTTTGTGATTGTGTGTGAGAATGTGAGTGAATGTGTCTGTGTGTATGTGTGTGAGTGTGTGAAACAGTGTCTCAGTCTTCGTGATTTTGTGTGGGTGTGTGAGAGTGTGTGTGAGCGTTTGAGTGTAGGTGTTTCTGTTTGAGGGCCTTTGTGGTTATTATATGTGTGTGTGTGAGTGTGTGTGTGTAAGTGTGAGTGGGAGTGAGAGTGGGAGTGTGTGTACGTGTGTGTTATTGTGTGTGATTGTGTTTGAGGGTTAGATTCTGAGCGTCTTTGTGTGAAGGTGTGTGTTTTTGACCGTTTTATTGAGGGCGTGAGTGCATGTGACTCTGTGAGTGTGTGTAGTTGTGTGAGTGGGAGTGAGTGTGAGAATGTGTATATGATTTGTGTGATTGTGTGTGAGTGTGTGTGTTTGTGTGTGAGAATGTGTGTGAGTGAGTCTGTGTGTGTAGGTGTGTGATTGTGCAGAAATCTGTGTGATTGCGTGTGTTTGTGAGTGTGTGTGACAGTGTGTGTGAGTGTAGGAGTGTCTGAGTGCCTGTGTGATTTCTGTATGTGAGTGTGTGTGTGTTTGATGATGCGTTTGTTTGTGTGTGTGTAGGTGTGTTAGTGGGAGAGAGTGTGTATACGAGTGTGTGATTGTGTGTGAGTGTTTTTGTCTGTGAGTGGGTGTGAGTGTGTCTGTGTGTGCAGGTGAGAGTGTGTCACTATTTGTGGGTGTGTGTGTGATTGCATGTGAGCCTGTGTTTGTGTGTTGGTTTGTTTGTGTGTGTAGGTGTGCGAGTGTGTGTGACATTGTGTGAGTGTGTGTGTGAGTGCATGTGAATCTGTGTGTGTTGCTGTGTGAGTAGGTGTGCGAGAGCTTGTGGCAGTGTGTGAGTGTGTGTTTGAGACATTCTGAGGATGTGTGTTGGTGTCTCTGTGTGTGTAGATGAGTGAGTGCAGCAGTGTGTGAGTGTGTGAGTGCGAATGGGTCTGTGAGTGTGTGTGGGTGTGAGTGTGTTTCTTTGTGAAATTTTTGTTGTGTGAGTGGGAGTGAATGTGTGAGTGTGTATATAAGTGCGATTGTGTGTGAGTGTGTGTGATTGTGTGTTAGTATGTGTGTGTGTCTATATGTGTGTGTGTCTATGTGTAGGTGCGTAATTGTGTGTGTGCAATTGTGTGTGAGAATGTGGTTGTTTCTGTGTGTAGGTGTGTGAATGTGTGAGTGTGTTTGTGAGAGTGTAGTTGTGTGAGTGTTTGTGTGTGTGTGAGTGAGTATACGGGTGTGTGATTGTGTCTGTTTTTTTGTGATTGTGTGTGAGAATGTGAGTGAATGTGTCTGTGTGTATGTGTGTGAGTGTGTGAAACAGTGTCTCAGTCTTCGTGATTTTGTGTGGGTGTGAGAGTGTGTGTGAGCGTTTGAGTGTAGGTGTGTCTTTTTGAGTGCCTTTGTGGTTATTATATGTGTGTGTGTGTGAAAGTGTGTGTGTAAGTGTGAGTGGGAGTGAGAGTGGGACTGTGTGTACGAGTGTGTTATTGAGTGTGATTGTGTTTGTGGTTGAGTGTCTGAGCGTCTTTGTGTGCAGGTGTGTGTGTATGACCGTTTTAGAGTGGGTGTGAGTGCATGTGACTCTGTGAGAGTGTGTGTGTGTAGTTGTGTGAGTGGGAGTGAGTGTGTGAATGTGTATACGATTGGGTGACTGTGTGTGAGTGTGTGTGATTGTGTGTGAGTGAGTCTGTGTGTGTCGGTGTGTGATTGTGCCGAACCCTGTGTGATTGTGTGTGTTTGTGAGTGTGTGTGACAGTGTGTGTGAGTGTAGGAGTGTCTGAGTGCCTGTGTGATTTCTGTATGTGAGTGTGTGTGTTTGATGATGCGTTTGTTTGTGTGTGTGTAAGTGTGTTAGTGGGAGTGAGTGTGTATACGAGTGTGTGATTGCGTGTGAGTGTTTTTGTCTGTGAGTGGGTGTGAGTGTGTCTTTGTGTGCAGGTTAGTGTGTGTGACTATTTGTGAGTGTGTGTGTGATTGCATGTAAGCCTGTGTTTGTGTGTTGGTTTGTTTGTGTGTGTAGGTGTGCGAGTGTGTTTGACAGTGTTTCAGTGTTAGTGCGTGTGTGTCTGTAAGTGTTTGTGTGAGTAGGTGTGTGAGTGTGTGTGACCGGGTGATTGTGTGTGTGAATGCTTGTGAGTCTGTGTGTCTGTGTGTTTGTGGGTGTGTCAACATGTGTGTAGGTGTGTGACTGTTTATGGCACTGTGTCAATGTGCGTGAGTGCTCATGTGTCTGTGTGTGTGTGTGAGTTTGTGAGAGTGTAGGTGTGATTGGAAATGAGTGTGTGAGTGTGTATATGAGTGTGTCATTGTGTTTGTGTTCGTGAGTGTGTTTTTGTTTAGTTGTGTGTGTGACATTGTATGAGTCTATGTGGGATTGCATTTCTGTCTGAGTGTGTGTGTGTCAGTGTGTGAGTGTGAGAGTGTGTTACGGTGTTTGTGAGAGTGCAGGTGTGTGAGTGGGAGTGAGTGAGTGAATGTGTATATGAGTGGGTGACTGTGTGTGTGCGCATGTGTGTGCCTGACAGTCTGAATATGTGGGTGTTTCTGTGTGTAGGTGTGTGAGTGTGTGTGTGACATTGTGTGAGTGTGTGTGAGAGCATGTGAATCTGTGTGTGTTGGTGTGTGAGTAGGTGTGCGAGAGCTTGTGGCAGTGTGTGAGTGTGTGTGTTTGTGACATTCTGTGAATGTGTGTTGGTGTCTCTGTGTGTGTCTATGTGAGAGTGCAGCAGTGTGTGAGTGTGTGAGTGGAATGAGTCTGTGAGTGTGTGTGGGTGTGAGTGTGTTTCTTTGTGAAATTCTAGTTGTGTGAGTGGGAGTGATTGTTTGAGTGTGTATATAAGTGTGCGATTGTGTGTGAGTGTGTGTGTTTGTGTGTGAGAATGTGTGTGAGTGAGTCTGTGTGTGTAGGTGTGTGATTGTGCAGAAATCTGTGTGATTGCGTGTGTTTGTGAGTGTGTGTGACAGTGTGTGTGAGTGTAGGAGTGTCTGAGTGCCTGTGTGATTTCTGTATGTGAGTGTGTGTGTGTTTGATGATGCGTTTGTTTGTGTGTGTGTAGGTGTGTTAGTGGGAGAGAGTGTGTATACGAGTGTGTGATTGTGTGTGAGTGTTTTTGTCTGTGAGTGGGTGTGAGTGTTTCTGTGTGTGCAGGTGAGAGTGTGTCACTATTTGTGGGTGTGTGTGTGATTGCATGTGAGCCTGTGTTTGTGTGTTGGTTTGTTTGTGTGTGTAGGTGTGCGAGTGTGTGTGACATTGTGTGAGTGTGTGTGTGAGTGCATGTGAATCTGTGTGTGTTGCTGTGTGAGTAGGTGTGCGAGAGCTTGTGGCAGTGTGTGAGTGTGTGTTTGAGACATTCTGAGGATGTGTGTTGGTGTCTCTGTGTGTGTAGATGAGTGAGTGCAGCAGTGTGTGAGTGTGTGAGTGCGAATGGGTCTGTGAGTGTGTGTGGGTGTGAGTGTGTTTCTTTGTGAAATTTTTGTTGTGTGAGTGGGAGTGAATGTGTGAGTGTGTATATAAGTGCGATTGTGTGTGAGTGTGTGTGATTGTGTGTTAGTATGTGTGTGTGTCTATATGTGTGTGTGTCTATGTGTAGGTGCGTAATTGTGTGTGTGCAATTGTGTGTGAGAATGTGGTTGTTTCTGTGTGTAGGTGTGTGAATGTGTGAGTGTGTTTGTGAGAGTGTAGTTGTGTGAGTGTTTGTGTGTGTGTGAGTGAGTATACGGGTGTGTGATTGTGTCTGTTTTTTTGTGATTGTGTGTGAGAATGTGAGTGAATGTGTCTGTGTGTATGTGTGTGAGTGTGTGAAACAGTGTCTCAGTCTTCGTGATTTTGTGTGGGTGTGAGAGTGTGTGTGAGCGTTTGAGTGTAGGTGTGTCTTTTTGAGTGCCTTTGTGGTTATTATATGTGTGTGTGTGTGAAAGTGTGTGTGTAAGTGTGAGTGGGAGTGAGAGTGGGACTGTGTGTACGAGTGTGTTATTGAGTGTGATTGTGTTTGTGGTTGAGTGTCTGAGCGTCTTTGTGTGCAGGTGTGTGTGTATGACCGTTTTAGAGTGGGTGTGAGTGCATGTGACTCTGTGAGAGTGTGTGTGTGTAGTTGTGTGAGTGGGAGTGAGTGTGTGAATGTGTATACGATTGGGTGACTGTGTGTGAGTGTGTGTGATTGTGTGTGAGTGAGTCTGTGTGTGTCGGTGTGTGATTGTGCCGAACCCTGTGTGATTGTGTGTGTTTGTGAGTGTGTGTGACAGTGTGTGTGAGTGTAGGAGTGTCTGAGTGCCTGTGTGATTTCTGTATGTGAGTGTGTGTGTTTGATGATGCGTTTGTTTGTGTGTGTGTAAGTGTGTTAGTGGGAGTGAGTGTGTATACGAGTGTGTGATTGCGTGTGAGTGTTTTTGTCTGTGAGTGGGTGTGAGTGTGTCTTTGTGTGCAGGTTAGTGTGCGTGACTATTTGTGAGTGTGTGTGTGATTGCATGTAAGCCTGTGTTTGTGTGTTGGTTTGTTTGTGTGTGTAGGTGTGCGAGTGTGTTTGACAGTGTTTCAGTGTTAGTGCGTGTGTGTCTGTAAGTGTTTGTGTGAGTAGGTGTGTGAGTGTGTGTGACCGGGTGATTGTGTGTGTGAATGCTTGTGAGTCTGTGTGTCTGTGTGTTTGTGGGTGTGTCAACATGTGTGTAGGTGTGTGACTGTTTATAGCACTGTGTCAATGTGCGTGAGTGCTCATGTGTCTGTGTGTGTGTGTGAGTTTGTGAGAGTGTAGGTGTGATTGGAAATGAGTGTGTGAGTGTGTATATGAGTGTGTCATTGTGTTTGTGTGCGTGAGTGTGTTTTTGTTTAGTTGTGTGTGTGACATTGTATGAGTCTATGTGGGATTGCATTTCTGTCTGAGTGTGTGTGTGTCAGTGTGTGAGTGTGAGAGTGTGTTACGGTGTTTGTGAGAGTGCAGGTGTGTGAGTGGGAGTGAGTGAGTGAATGTGTATATGAGTGGGTGACTGTGTGTGTGCGCATGTGTGTGCCTGACAGTCTGAATATGTGGGTGTTTCTGTGTGTAGGTGTGTGAGTGTGTGTGTGACATTGTGTGAGTGTGTGTGAGTGCATGTGAATCTGTGTGTGTTGGTGTGTGAGTAGGTGTGCGAGAGCTTGTGGCAGTGTGTGAGTGTGTGTGTTTGTGACATTCTGTGAATGTGTGTTGGTGTCTCTGTGTGTGTAGTTGTGTGAGTGCTGCAGTGTGTGAGTGTGTGAGTGCGAATGAGTCTTTGAGTGTGTGCGGGTGTGAGTGTGTTTCTTTGTGAAATTTCAGTTGCGTGAGTTGGAGTGATTGTGTGAGTGTGTATATAAGTGTGCGATAGTGTGTGAGTGTGTGTGATTGTGTGTGAGTATGTGTGTGTGCCTATATGTGTTTGTGTCTATGTGTAGGTGCGTAATTGTGTGTGTGCGACTGTGTGTGAGAATGTGGTTGTTTCTGTGTGTAGGTGTGTGAATGTGTGAGTGTGTTTGTGAGAGTGTAGTTGTGTGAGTGTTTGTGTGTGTGTGAGTGTGTATACGGGTGTGTGATTGTGTCTGAGTTTTTGTGATTGTGTGTGAGAATGTGAGTGAATGTGTCTGTGTGTATGTGTGTGAGTGTGTGAAACAGTGTCTCAGTCTTCGTGATTTTGTGTGGGTGTGTGAGAGTGTGTGTGAGCGTTTGAGTGTAGGTGTGTCTTTTTGAGTGCCTTTGTGGTTATTATATGTGTGTGTGTGAAAGTGTGTGTGTAAGTGTGAGTGGGAGTGAGAGTGGGACTGTGTGTACGAGTGTGTTATTGTGTGTGATTGTGTTTGTGGGTGAGTGTCTGAGCGTCTTTGTGTGCAGGTGTGTGTGTCTGACGGTTTTAGTGTGGGTGTGAGTGCATGTGACACTGTGAGAGTGTGTGTGTGTAGTTGTGTGAGTGGGAGTGAGTGTGTGAATGTGTATACGATTGGGTGACTGTGTGTGAGTGTGTGTGATTGTGTGTGAGAATGTGTGTGAGTGAGTCTGTGTGTGTAGGTGTGTGATTGTGCCGAACCCTGTGTGATTGTGTGTGTTTGTGAGGGTGTGTGACAGTGTGTGTGAGTGTAGGAGTGTCTGAGTGCCTGTGTGATTTCTGTATGTGAGTGTGTGTGTGTTTGATGATGCGTTTGTTTGTGTGTGTGTGTAGGTGTGTTAGTGGGAGTGAGTGTGTATACGAGTGTGTGATTGTGTGTGAGTGTTTTTGTCTGTGAGTGGCTGTGAGTGTGTCTGTGAGTGCAGGTGAGAGTGCGTGACTATTTGTGAGTGTGTGTGTGATTGCATGTGAGCCTGTGTTTGTGTGTTGGTTTGTTTGTGTGTGTAGGTGTGCGTGTGTGTTTGACAGTGTTTGAGTGAGTGTTAGTGCGTGTGTGTCTGTAAGTGTTTGTGTGAGTAGGTGTGTGAGTGTGTGTGACCGGGTGATTGTGTGTGTGAATGCGTGTGAGTCTGTGTGTCTGTGTGTTTGTGGGTGTGTCTACATGTGTGTAGGTGTGTGACTGTTTATGGCACTGTGTCATTGTGCGTGAGTGCTCATGTGTCTGTGTGTGTGTGTGAGTTTGTGACAGTGTAGGTGTGATTGGGAATGAGTGTGTGAGTGTGTATATGAGTGTGTCATTGTGTTTGTGTGTGTGTGTGAGTGTGTTTTGTTTAGGTGTGTGCGTGACATTTTGTGTGTCTATGTGTGAGTGTATATTTGTCTGAGTGTGTGTGTCTGTGTGTAAGTGTGAGAGTGTGCTAGGGTGTTTGTGAGAGTGAAGGTGTGTGAGTGGGAGTGAGTGAGTGAATGTGTATATGAGTGGGTGACTGTGTGTGTGTGCATGTGTGTGCCTGACAGTCTGAATATGTGGGTGTTTCTGTGTGTAGGTGTGTGAGTGTGTGTGTGACATTGTATGAGTGTGTGTGTGACATTGTGTGAGTGTGTGTGAGTGCATGTGAATCTGTGTGTGTTGGTGTGTGAGTAGGTGTGCGAGAGCTTGTGGCAGTGTGTGAGTGTGTGTGTTTGTGACATTCTGTGAATGTGTGTTGGTGTCTCTGTGTGTGTAGTTGTGTGAGTGCTGCAGTGTGTGAGTGTGTGAGTGCGAATGAGTCTTTGAGTGTGTGCGGGTGTGAGTGTGTTTCTTTGTGAAATTTCAGTTGCGTGAGTTGGAGTGATTGTGTGAGTGTGTATATAAGTGTGCGATAGTGTGTGAGTGTGTGTGATTGTGTGTGAGTATGTGTGTGTGCCTATATGTGTTTGTGTCTATGTGTAGGTGCGTAATTGTGTGTGTGCGACTGTGTGTGAGAATGTGGTTGTTTCTGTGTGTAGGTGTGTGAATGTGTGAGTGTGTTTGTGAGAGTGTAGTTGTGTGAGTGTTTGTGTGTGTGTGAGTGTGTATACGGGTGTGTGATTGTGTCTGAGTTTTTGTGATTGTGTGTGAGAATGTGAGTGAATGTGTCTGTGTGTATGTGTGTGAGTGTGTGAAACAGTGTCTCAGTCTTCGTGATTTTGTGTGGGTGTGTGAGAGTGTGTGTGAGCGTTTGAGTGTAGGTGTGTCTTTTTGAGTGCCTTTGTGGTTATTATATGTGTGTGTGTGAAAGTGTGTGTGTAAGTGTGAGTGGGAGTGAGAGTGGGACTGTGTGTACGAGTGTGTTATTGTGTGTGATTGTGTTTGTGGGTGAGTGTCTGAGCGTCTTTGTGTGCAGGTGTGTGTGTCTGACGGTTTTAGTGTGGGTGTGAGTGCATGTGACACTGTGAGAGTGTGTGTGTGTAGTTGTGTGAGTGGGAGTGAGTGTGTGAATGTGTATACGATTGGGTGACTGTGTGTGAGTGTGTGTGATTGTGTGTGAGAATGTGTGTGAGTGAGTCTGTGTGTGTAGGTGTGTGATTGTGCCGAACCCTGTGTGATTGTGTGTGTTTGTGAGGGTGTGTGACAGTGTGTGTGAGTGTAGGAGTGTCTGAGTGCCTGTGTGATTTCTGTATGTGAGTGTGTGTGTGTTTGATGATGCGTTTGTTTGTGTGTGTGTGTAGGTGTGTTAGTGGGAGTGAGTGTGTATACGAGTGTGTGATTGTGTGTGAGTGTTTTTGTCTGTGAGTGGCTGTGAGTGTGTCTGTGAGTGCAGGTGAGAGTGCGTGACTATTTGTGAGTGTGTGTGTGATTGCATGTGAGCCTGTGTTTGTGTGTTGGTTTGTTTGTGTGTGTAGGTGTGCGTGTGTGTTTGACAGTGTTTGAGTGAGTGTTAGTGCGTGTGTGTCTGTAAGTGTTTGTGTGAGTAGGTGTGTGAGTGTGTGTGACCGGGTGATTGTGTGTGTGAATGCGTGTGAGTCTGTGTGTCTGTGTGTTTGTGGGTGTGTCTACATGTGTGTAGGTGTGTGACTGTTTATGGCACTGTGTCATTGTGCGTGAGTGCTCATGTGTCTGTGTGTGTGTGTGTTTGTGACAGTGTAGGTGTGATTGGGAATGAGTGTGTGAGTGTGTATATGAGTGTGTCATTGTGTTTGTGTGTGTGTGAGTGTGTTTTGTTTAGGTGTGTGCGTGACATTTTGTGTGTCTATGTGTGAGTGTATATTTGTCTGAGTGTGTGTGTCTGTGTGTAAGTGTGAGAGTGTGCTAGGGTGTTTGTGAGAGTGAAGGTGTGTGAGTGGGAGTGAGTGAGTGAATGTGTATATGAGTGGGTGACTGTGTGTGTGTGCATGTGTGTGCCTGACAGTCTGAATATGTGGGTGTTTCTGTGTGTAGGTGTGTGAGTGTGTGTGTGACATTGTATGAGTGTGTGTGTGACATTGTGTGAGTGTGTGTGAGTGCATGTGAATCTGTGTGTGTTGGTGTGTGAGTAGGTGTGCGAGAGCTTGTGGCAGTGTGTGAGTGTGTGTGTTTGTGACATTCTGTGAATGTGTGTTGGTGTCTCTGTGTGTGTAGTTGTGTGAGTGCTGCAGTGTGTGAGTGTGTGAGTGCGAATGAGTCTTTGAGTGTGTGCGGGTGTGAGTGTGTTTCTTTGTGAAATTTCAGTTGCGTGAGTTGGAGTGATTGTGTGAGTGTGTATATAAGTGTGCGATAGTGTGTGAGTGTGTGTGATTGTGTGTGAGTATGTGTGTGTGCCTATATGTGTTTGTGTCTATGTGTAGGTGCGTAATTGTGTGTGTGCGACTGTGTGTGAGAATGTGGTTGTTTCTGTGTGTAGGTGTGTGAATGTGTGAGTGTGTTTGTGAGAGTGTAGTTGTGTGAGTGTTTGTGTGTGTGTGAGTGTGTATACGGGTGTGTGATTGTGTCTGAGTTTTTGTGATTGTGTGTGAGAATGTGAGTGAATGTGTCTGTGTGTATGTGTGTGAGTGTGTGAAACAGTGTCTCAGTCTTCGTGATTTTGTGTGGGTGTGTGAGAGTGTGTGTGAGCGTTTGAGTGTAGGTGTGTCTTTTTGAGTGCCTTTGTGGTTATTATATGTGTGTGTGTGAAAGTGTGTGTGTAAGTGTGAGTGGGAGTGAGAGTGGGACTGTGTGTACGAGTGTGTTATTGTGTGTGATTGTGTTTGTGGGTGAGTGTCTGAGCGTCTTTGTGTGCAGGTGTGTGTGTCTGACGGTTTTAGTGTGGGTGTGAGTGCATGTGACACTGTGAGAGTGTGTGTGTGTAGTTGTGTGAGTGGGAGTGAGTGTGTGAATGTGTATACGATTGGGTGACTGTGTGTGAGTGTGTGTGATTGTGTGTGAGAATGTGTGTGAGTGAGTCTGTGTGTGTAGGTGTGTGATTGTGCCGAACCCTGTGTGATTGTGTGTGTTTGTGAGGGTGTGTGACAGTGTGTGTGAGTGTAGGAGTGTCTGAGTGCCTGTGTGATTTCTGTATGTGAGTGTGTGTGTGTTTGATGATGCGTTTGTTTGTGTGTGTGTGTAGGTGTGTTAGTGGGAGTGAGTGTGTATACGAGTGTGTGATTGTGTGTGAGTGTTTTTGTCTGTGAGTGGCTGTGAGTGTGTCTGTGAGTGCAGGTGAGAGTGCGTGACTATTTGTGAGTGTGTGTGTGATTGCATGTGAGCCTGTGTTTGTGTGTTGGTTTGTTTGTGTGTGTAGGTGTGCGTGTGTGTTTGACAGTGTTTGAGTGAGTGTTAGTGCGTGTGTGTCTGTAAGTGTTTGTGTGAGTAGGTGTGTGAGTGTGTGTGACCGGGTGATTGTGTGTGTGAATGCGTGTGAGTCTGTGTGTCTGTGTGTTTGTGGGTGTGTCTACATGTGTGTAGGTGTGTGACTGTTTATGGCACTGTGTCATTGTGCGTGAGTGCTCATGTGTCTGTGTGTGTGTGTGAGTTTGTGACAGTGTAGGTGTGATTGGGAATGAGTGTGTGAGTGTGTATATGAGTGTGTCATTGTGTTTGTGTGTGTGTGTGAGTGTGTTTTGTTTAGGTGTGTGCGTGACATTTTGTGTGTCTATGTGTGAGTGTATATTTGTCTGAGTGTGTGTGTCTGTGTGTAAGTGTGAGAGTGTGCTAGGGTGTTTGTGAGAGTGAAGGTGTGTGAGTGGGAGTGAGTGAGTGAATGTGTATATGAGTGGGTGACTGTGTGTGTGTGCATGTGTGTGCCTGACAGTCTGAATATGTGGGTGTTTCTGTGTGTAGGTGTGTGAGTGTGTGTGTGACATTGTATGAGTGTGTGTGTGACATTGTGTGAGTGTGTGTGAGTGCATGTGAATCTGTGTGTGTTGGTGTGTGAGTAGGTGTGCGAGAGCTTGTGGCAGTGTGTGAGTGTGTGTGTTTGTGACATTCTGTGAATGTGTGTTGGTGTCTCTGTGTGTGTAGTTGTGTGAGTGCTGCAGTGTGTGAGTGTGTGAGTGCGAATGAGTCTTTGAGTGTGTGCGGGTGTGAGTGTGTTTCTTTGTGAAATTTCAGTTGCGTGAGTTGGAGTGATTGTGTGAGTGTGTATATAAGTGTGCGATAGTGTGTGAGTGTGTGTGATTGTGTGTGAGTATGTGTGTGTGCCTATATGTGTTTGTGTCTATGTGTAGGTGCGTAATTGTGTGTGTGCGACTGTGTGTGAGAATGTGGTTGTTTCTGTGTGTAGGTGTGTGAATGTGTGAGTGTGTTTGTGAGAGTGTAGTTGTGTGAGTGTTTGTGTGTGTGTGAGTGTGTATACGGGTGTGTGATTGTGTCTGAGTTTTTGTGATTGTGTGTGAGAATGTGAGTGAATGTGTCTGTGTGTATGTGTGTGAGTGTGTGAAACAGTGTCTCAGTCTTCGTGATTTTGTGTGGGTGTGTGAGAGTGTGTGTGAGCGTTTGAGTGTAGGTGTGTCTTTTTGAGTGCCTTTGTGGTTATTATATGTGTGTGTGTGAAAGTGTGTGTGTAAGTGTGAGTGGGAGTGAGAGTGGGACTGTGTGTACGAGTGTGTTATTGTGTGTGATTGTGTTTGTGGGTGAGTGTCTGAGCGTCTTTGTGTGCAGGTGTGTGTGTCTGACGGTTTTAGTGTGGGTGTGAGTGCATGTGACACTGTGAGAGTGTGTGTGTGTAGTTGTGTGAGTGGGAGTGAGTGTGTGAATGTGTATACGATTGGGTGACTGTGTGTGAGTGTGTGTGATTGTGTGTGAGAATGTGTGTGAGTGAGTCTGTGTGTGTAGGTGTGTGATTGTGCCGAACCCTGTGTGATTGTGTGTGTTTGTGAGGGTGTGTGACAGTGTGTGTGAGTGTAGGAGTGTCTGAGTGCCTGTGTGATTTCTGTATGTGAGTGTGTGTGTGTTTGATGATGCGTTTGTTTGTGTGTGTGTGTAGGTGTGTTAGTGGGAGTGAGTGTGTATACGAGTGTGTGATTGTGTGTGAGTGTTTTTGTCTGTGAGTGGCTGTGAGTGTGTCTGTGAGTGCAGGTGAGAGTGCGTGACTATTTGTGAGTGTGTGTGTGATTGCATGTGAGCCTGTGTTTGTGTGTTGGTTTGTTTGTGTGTGTAGGTGTGCGTGTGTGTTTGACAGTGTTTGAGTGAGTGTTAGTGCGTGTGTGTCTGTAAGTGTTTGTGTGAGTAGGTGTGTGAGTGTGTGTGACCGGGTGATTGTGTGTGTGAATGCGTGTGAGTCTGTGTGTCTGTGTGTTTGTGGGTGTGTCTACATGTGTGTAGGTGTGTGACTGTTTATGGCACTGTGTCATTGTGCGTGAGTGCTCATGTGTCTGTGTGTGTGTGTGAGTTTGTGACAGTGTAGGTGTGATTGGGAATGAGTGTGTGAGTGTGTATATGAGTGTGTCATTGTGTTTGTGTGTGTGTGTGAGTGTGTTTTGTTTAGGTGTGTGCGTGACATTTTGTGTGTCTATGTGTGAGTGTATATTTGTCTGAGTGTGTGTGTCTGTGTGTAAGTGTGAGAGTGTGCTAGGGTGTTTGTGAGAGTGAAGGTGTGTGAGTGGGAGTGAGTGAGTGAATGTGTATATGAGTGGGTGACTGTGTGTGTGTGCATGTGTGTGCCTGACAGTCTGAATATGTGGGTGTTTCTGTGTGTAGGTGTGTGAGTGTGTGTGTGACATTGTATGAGTGTGTGTGTGACATTGTGTGAGTGTGTGTGAGTGCATGTGAATCTGTGTGTGTTGGTGTGTGAGTAGGTGTGCGAGAGCTTGTGGCAGTGTGTGAGTGTGTGTGTTTGTGACATTCTGTGAATGTGTGTTGGTGTCTCTGTGTGTGTAGTTGTGTGAGTGCTGCAGTGTGTGAGTGTGTGAGTGCGAATGAGTCTGTGAGTGTGTGCGGGTGTGAGTGTGTTTCTTTGTGAAATTTCAGTTGCGTGAGTTGGAGTGATTGTGTGAGTGTGTATATAAGTGTGCGATAGTGTGTGAGTGTGTGTGATTGTGTGTGAGTATGTGTGTGTGCCTATATGTGTTTGTGTCTATGTGTAGGTGCGTAATTGTGTGTGTGCGACTGTGTGTGAGAATGTGGTTGTTTCTGTGTGTAGGTGTGTGAATGTGTGAGTGTGTTTGTGAGAGTGTAGTTGTGTGAGTGTTTGTGTGTGTGTGAGTGTGTATACGGGTGTGTGATTGTGTCTGAGTTTTTGTGATTGTGTGTGAGAATGTGAGTGAATGTGTCTGTGTGTATGTGTGTGAGTGTGTGAAACAGTGTCTCAGTCTTCGTGATTTTGTGTGGGTGTGTGAGAGTGTGTGTGAGCGTTTGAGTGTAGGTGTGTCTTTTTGAGTGCCTTTGTGGTTATTATATGTGTGTGTGTGAAAGTGTGTGTGTAAGTGTGAGTGGGAGTGAGAGTGGGACTGTGTGTACGAGTGTGTTATTGTGTGTGATTGTGTTTGTGGGTGAGTGTCTGAGCGTCTTTGTGTGCAGGTGTGTGTGTCTGACGGTTTTAGTGTGGGTGTGAGTGCATGTGACTCTGTGAGAGTGTGTGTGTAGTTGTGTGAGTGGGAGTGAGTGTGTGAATGTGTATACGATTGGGTGACTGTGTGTGAGTGTGTGTGATTGTGTGTGAGAATGTGTGTGAGTGAGTCTGTGTGTGTAGGTGTGTGATTGTGCCGAACCCTGTGTGATTGTGTGTGTTTGTGAGGGTGTGTGACAGTGTGTGTGAGTGTAGGAGTGTCTGAGTGCCTGTGTGATTTCTGTATGTGAGTGTGTGTGTGTTTGATGATGCGTTTGTTTGTGTGTGTGTAGGTGTGTTAGTGGGAGTGAGTGTGAATACGAGTGTGTGATTGTGTGTGAGTGTTTTTGTCTGTGAGGGGCTGTGAGTGTGTCTGTGAGTGCAGGTGAGAGTGTGTGACTATTTGTGAGTGTGTGTGTGATTGCATGTGAGCCTGTGTTTGTGTGTTGGTTTGTTTGTGTGTGTAGGTGTGCGTGTGTGTTTGACAGTGTTTGAGTGAGTGTTAGTGCGTGTGTGTCTGTAAGTGTTTGTGTGAGTAGGTGTGTGAGTGTGTGTGACCGGGTGATTGTGTGTGTGAATGCGTGTGAGTCTGTGTGTCTGTGTGTTTGTGGGTGTGTCTACATGTGTGTAGGTGTGTGACTGTTTATGGCACTGTGTCATTGTGCGTGAGTGCTCATGTGTCTGTGTGTGTGTGAGTTTGTGAGAGTGTAGGTGTGATTGGGAATGAGTGTGTGAGTGTGTATATGAGTGTGTCATTGTGTTTGTGTGTGTGTGTGAGTGTGTTTTGTTTAGGTGTGTGCGTGACATTTTGTGTGTCTATGTGTGAGTGTATATTTGTCTGAGTGTGTGTGTCTGTGTGTAAGTGTGAGAGTGTGCTAGGGTGTTTGTGAGAGTGAAGGTGTGTGAGTGGGAGTGAGTGAGTGAATGTGTATATGAGTGGGTGACTGTGTGTGTGTGCATGTGTGTGCCTGACAGTCTGAATATGTGGGTGTTTCTGTGTGTAGGTGTGTGAGTGTGTGTGTGACATTGTATGAGTGTGTGTGTGACATTGTGTGAGTGTGTGTGAGTGCATGTGAATCTGTGTGTGTTGGTGTGTGAGTAGGTGTGCGAGAGCTTGTGGCAGTGTGTGAGTGTGTGTGTTTGTGACATTCTGTGAATGTGTGTTGGTGTCTCTGTGTGTGTAGTTGTGTGAGTGCTGCAGTGTGTGAGTGTGTGAGTGCGAATGAGTCTGTGAGTGTGTGCGGGTGTGAGTGTGTTTCTTTGTGAAATTTCAGTTGCGTGAGTTGGAGTGATTGTGTGAGTGTGTATATAAGTGTGCGATAGTGTGTGAGTGTGTGTGATTGTGTGTGAGTATGTGTGTGTGCCTATATGTGTTTGTGTCTATGTGTAGGTGCGTAATTGTGTGTGTGCGACTGTGTGTGAGAATGTGGTTGTTTCTGTGTGTAGGTGTGTGAATATGTGAGTGTGTTTGTGAGAGTGTAGTTGTGTGAGTGTTTGTGTGTGTGTGAGTGTGTATACGGGTGTGTGATTGTGTCTGAGTTTTTGTGATTGTGTGTGAGAATGTGAGTGAATGTGTCTGTGTGTATGTGTGTGAGTGTGTGAAACAGTGTCTCAGTCTTCGTGATTTTGTGTGGGTGTGTGAGAGTGTGTGTGAGCGTTTGAGTGTAGGTGTGTCTTTTTGAGTGCCTTTGTGGTTATTATATGTGGGTGAGTGAAAGTGTGTGTGTAAGTGTGAGTGGGAGTGAGAGTGGGAGTGTGTGTACGAGTGTGTTATTGTGTGTGATTGTGTTTGTGGGTGAGTGTCTGAGCGTCTTTGTGTGCAGTTGTGTGTGTCTGAGAGTTTTAGTGTGGGTGTGAGTGCATGTGACTCTGTGAGAGTGTGTGTGTAGTTGTGTGAGTGGGAGTGAGTGTGTGAATGTGTATACGATTGGGTGACTGTGTGTGAGTGTGTGTGATTGTGTGTGAGAATGTGTGTGAGTGAGTCTGTGTGTGTAGGTGTGTGATTGTGCCGAACCCTGTGTGATTGTGTGTGTTTGTGAGGGTGTGTGACAGTGTGTGTGAGTGTAGGAGTGTCTGAGTGCCTGTGTGATTTCTGTATGTGAGTGTGTGTGTGTTTGATGATGCGTTTGTTTGTGTGTGTGTAGGTGTGTTAGTGGGAGTGAGTGTGAATACGAGTGTGTGATTGTGTGTGAGTGTTTTTGTCTGTGAGTGGCTGTGAGTGTGTCTGTGAGTGCAGGTGAGAGTGCGTGACTATTTGTGAGTGTGTGTGTGATTGCATGTGAGCCTGTGTTTGTGTGTTGGTTTGTTTGTGTGTGTAGGTGTGCGTGTGTGTTTGACAGTGTTTGAGTGAGTGTTAGTGCGTGTGCGTCTGTAAGTGTTTGTGTGAGTAGGTGTGTGAGTGTGTGTGACCGGGTGATTGTGTGTGTGAATGCGTGTGAGTCTGTGTGTCTGTGTGTTTGTGGGTGTGTCTACATGTGTGTAGGTGTGTGACTGTTTATGGCACTGTGTCATTGTGCGTGAGTGCTCATGTGTCTGTGTGTGTGTGTGAGTTTGTGAGAGTGTAGGTGTGATTGGGAATGAGTGTGTGAGTGTGTATATGAGTGTGTCATTGTGTTTGTGTGTGTGTGTGAGTGTGTTTTGTTTAGGTGTGTGCGTGACATTTTGTGTGTCTATGTGTGAGTGTATTTTTGTCTGAGTGTGTGTGTCTGTGTGTAAGTGTGAGAGTGTGCTAGGGTGTTTGTGAGAGTGAAGGTGTGTGAGTGGGAGTGAGTGAGTGAATGTGTATATGAGTGGGTGACTGTGTGTGTGTGCATGTGTGTGCCTGACAGTCTGAATATGTGGGTGTTTCTGTGTGTAGGTGTGTGAGTGTGTGTGTGACATTGTATGAGTGTGTGTGTGACATTGTGTGAGTGTGTGTGAGTGCATGTGAATCTGTGTGTGTTGGTGTGTGAGTAGGTGTGCGAGAGCTTGTGGCAGTGTGTGAGTGTGTGTGTTTGTGACATTCTGTGAATGTGTGTTGGTGTCTCTGTGTGTGTAGTTGTGTGAGTGCTGCAGTGTGTGAGTGTGTGAGTGCGAATGAGTCTTTGAGTGTGTGCGGGTGTGAGTGTGTTTCTTTGTGAAATTTCAGTTGCGTGAGTTGGAGTGATTGTGTGAGTGTGTATATAAGTGTGCGATAGTGTGTGAGTGTGTGTGATTGTGTGTGAGTATGTGTGTGTGCCTATATGTGTTTGTGTCTATGTGTAGGTGCGTAATTGTGTGTGTGCGACTGTGTGTGAGAATGTGGTTGTTTCTGTGTGTAGGTGTGTGAATGTGTGAGTGTGTTTGTGAGAGTGTAGTTGTGTGAGTGTTTGTGTGTGTGTGAGTGTGTATACGGGTGTGTGATTGTGTCTGAGTTTTTGTGATTGTGTGTGAGAATGTGAGTGAATGTGTCTGTGTGTATGTGTGTGAGTGTGTGAAACAGTGTCTCAGTCTTCGTGATTTTGTGTGGGTGTGTGAGAGTGTGTGTGAGCGTTTGAGTGTAGGTGTGTCTTTTTGAGTGCCTTTGTGGTTATTATATGTGTGTGTGTGAAAGTGTGTGTGTAAGTGTGAGTGGGAGTGAGAGTGGGACTGTGTGTACGAGTGTGTTATTGTGTGTGATTGTGTTTGTGGGTGAGTGTCTGAGCGTCTTTGTGTGCAGGTGTGTGTGTCTGACGGTTTTAGTGTGGGTGTGAGTGCATGTGACTCTGTGAGAGTGTGTGTGTAGTTGTGTGAGTGGGAGTGAGTGTGTGAATGTGTATACGATTGGGTGACTGTGTGTGAGTGTGTGTGATTGTGTGTGAGAATGTGTGTGAGTGAGTCTGTGTGTGTAGGTGTGTGATTGTGCCGAACCCTGTGTGATTGTGTGTGTTTGTGAGGGTGTGTGACAGTGTGTGTGAGTGTAGGAGTGTCTGAGTGCCTGTGTGATTTCTGTATGTGAGTGTGTGTGTGTTTGATGATGCGTTTGTTTGTGTGTGTGTAGGTGTGTTAGTGGGAGTGAGTGTGAATACGAGTGTGTGATTGTGTGTGAGTGTTTTTGTCTGTGACTGGCTGTGAGTGTGTCTGTGAGTGCAGGTGAGAGTGCGTGACTATTTGTGAGTGTGTGTGTGATTGCATGTGAGCCTGTGTTTGTGTGTTGGTTTGTTTGTGTGTGTAGGTGTGCGTGTGTGTTTGACAGTGTTTGAGTGAGTGTTAGTGCGTGTGTGTCTGTAAGTGTTTGTGTGAGTAGGTGTGTGAGTGTGTGTGACCGGGTGATTGTGTGTGTGAATGCGTGTGAGTCTGTGTGTCTGTGTGTTTGTGGGTGTGTCTACATGTGTGTAGGTGTGTGACTTTTTATGGCACTGTGTCAATGTGCGTGAGTGCTCATGTGTCTGTGTGTGTGTGAGTTTGTGAGAGTGTAAGTGTGATTGGGAATGAGTGTGTGAGTATGTATATGAGTGTGTCATTGTGTTTGTGTGTGTGTGAGTGTGTTTTTGTTTAGGTCTGTGTGTGACATTGTGTGAGTCTATGTGGGAGTGCATTTCTGTCTGAGTGTGTGTGTGTCTGTGATTAAGGGTGAGAGTGTGTTAGGGTGTTTGTGAGAGTGCAGGTGTGAGAGTGGGAGTGAGTGAGTGTGTATATGAGTGTGTGACTGTGTGTGTGTGCATGTGTGAGTGTCTGGGAATTTTAGTGTGGGTGTGAGTGCATGTGACTCTGTGAGAGTGTGTGTGTAGTTGTGTGAGTGGGAGTGAGTGTGTGAATGTGTATACGATTGGGTGATTGTGTGTGAGTGTGTGTGATTGTGTGTGAGAATGTGTGTGTGTGAGTCTGTGTGTGTAGGTGTGTGATTGTGCCGAACCCTGTGTGATTGTGTGTGTTTGTGAGTGTGTGTGACAGTGTGTGTGAGTGTAGGAGTGTCTGAGTGCCTGTGTGATTTCTGTATGTGAGTGTGTGTGTGTTTGATGATGCGTTTTTTTGTGTGTGTGTAGGTGTGTTAGTGGGAGAGTGTGTGTATACGAGTGTGTGATTGTGTGTGAGTGTTTATGTCTGTGAGTGGGTGTGAGTGTGTCTGTGTGTGCAGGTGTGAGTGTGTCAGTATTTGTGAGTGTGTTTGTGATTGCATGTGAGCCTGTGTTTGTATGTTGGTTTGTTTGTGTGTGTAGGTGTGCGAGTGTGTTTGACAGTGTTTAAGGGTGAGTGCGTGTGTGTCTGTAAGTGTTTGTCTGAGTAGGTGAGTGAGTGTGTGTGACCGGGTGATTGTGTGTGTGAATGAGTGTGAGTCTGTGTGTCTGTGTGTTTGTGGGTGTGTCTACATGTGTGTAGGTGTGTGACTGTTTATGGCACTGTGTCAATGCGCGTGAGTGCTCATGTGTCTGTGTGTGTGTGTGTGAGTTGGTGAGAGTGTCAGTGTGATTGGTAATGAGTGTGTGAGTATGTATATGAGTGTGTCATTGTGTTTGTGTGTGTGTGAGTGTGTTTTTGTTTAGGTCTGTGTGTGACATTGTGTGAGTCTATGTGGGAGTGCATTTCTGTCTGAGTGTGTGTGTGTCTGTGATTAAGGGTGAGAGTGTGTTAGGGTGTTTGTGAGAGTGCAGGTGTGAGAGTGGGAGTGAGTGAGTGTGTATATGAGTGTGTGACTGTGTGTGTGTGCAGGTGTGAGTGTCTGGGAGTTTTAGTGTGGGTGTGAGTGCATGTGACTCTGTGAGAGTGTGTGTGTAGTTGTGTGAGTGGGAGTGAGTGTGTGAATGTGTATACGATTGGGTGACTGTGTGTGAGTGTGTGTGATTGTGTGTGAGAATGTGTGTGAGTGAGTCTGTGTGTGTAGGTGTGTGATTGTGCCGAACCCTGTGTGATTGCGGGTGTTTGTGAGTGTGTGTGACAGTGTGTGTGAGTGTAGGAGTGTCTGAGTGCCTGTGTGATTTCTGTATGTGAGTGTGTGTGTGTTTGATGATGCGTTTTTTTGTGTGTGTGTAGGTGTGTTAGTGGGAGAGTGTGTGTATACGAGTGTGTGATTGTGTGTGAGTGTTTATGTCTGTGAGTGGGTGTGAGTGTGTCTGTGTGTGCAGGTGTGAGTGTGTCAGTATTTGTGAGTGTGTTTGTGATTGCATGTGAGCCTGTGTTTGTATGTTGGTTTGTTTGTGTGTGTAGGTGTGCGAGTGTGTTTGACAGTGTTTCAGTGTTAGTGCGTGTGTGTCTGTAAGTGTTTGTGTGAGTAGGTGTGTGAGTGTGTGTGACCGGGTGATTGTGTGTGTGAATGCGTGTGAGTCTGTGTGTCTGTGTGTTTGTGGGTGTGTCTACATGTGTGTAGGTGTGTGACTGTTTATGGCACTGTGTCAATGTGCGTGAGTGCTCATGTGTCTGTGTGTGTGTGTGAGATTGTGAGAGTGTAGGTGTGATTGGGTATGAGTGTGTGAGTGTGTATATGAGTGCGTCATTGTGTTTGTGTGTGTGTGAGTGTGTTTTTGTTTAGGTGTGTGTGTGACATTTTGTGAGTCTATGTGGGAGTGCATTTCTCTCTGAGTGTGTGTGTGTCTGTGTGTAAGTGTGAGAGTGTGTTAGGGTGTTTGTGAGAGTGCAGGGGTGTGAGTGGGAGTGAGTGAGTGTATGTGTATATGAGTGGGTGACTGTGTGTTTGCATGTGTGTTGCCTGACAGTCTGAATATGTGGGTGTATCTGTGTAGGTGTGTGAGTGTGTGTGTGACATTGTGTGAGTGTGTGTGAGTGCATGTGAATCTGTGTGTGTTTGTGTGTGAGTAGGTGTGCGAGAGCTTGTGGCAGTGTGTGAGTGTGTGTGTTTGTGACATTCTGTGATTGTGTGTTGGTGTCTCTGTGTGTGTACATGTGTGAGTGCAGCAGTGTGTGAGTGTGTGAGTGGGAATGTGTCTGTGAGTGTGTGTGGGTGTGAGTGTGTTACTTTTTGAAGTTCTAGTTGTGTGAGTGGGAGTGATTGTGTGAGTGTGTATATAAGTGTGCGATTGTGTGTGAGTGTGTGTGAGTATGTGTGTGTGCCTATATGTGTGTGTGTCTATGTGTAGGTGCGTAATTGTGTGTGTGCAAATATGTGTGAGAATGTGGGTGCTTCAGTGTGTAGGTGTGTGAATGTGTGAGTGTGTTTGTGAGAGTGTAGTTGTGTGAGTGTTTGTGTGTATGTGAGTGTGTATATGGGTGTGTGATTGTGTCTGAGTTTTTGTGATTGTGTGTGAGAATGTGAGTGAATGTGTCTGTGTGTATGTGGGTGAGTGTGTGAAACAGTGTCTCAGTTTTCGTGATTTTGTGTGGGTGTGTGAGAGTGTGTGTGAGCGTTTGAGTGTAGGTGTTTCTTTTTGAGGGACTTTGTGGTTAATATATGTGTGTGTGTGAGTGTGTGTGTGTGTAAGTATGAGTGGGAGTGAGAGTGGGAGTGTGTGTACAAGTGTGTTATTGTGTGTGATTGTGTTTGTGGTTGAGTTTCTGAGCGTCTGTGTGCAGGTGTGTGTGTCTGACAGTTTTAGTGTGGGTGTGAGTGCATGTGACTGTGAGAGTGTGTGTGCATAGTTGTGTGAGTGGGAGTGAGTGTGTGAATGTGTATACGATTGGGTGATTGTGTGTGTGTGATTGTGTGTGAGAATGTGTGTGAGTGAGTCTGTGTGTGTAGGTGTGTGATTGTGCCGAAATCTGTGTGATTGCGTGTGTTTGTGAGTGTGTGTGACAGTGTGTGTGAGTGTAGGAGTGTCTGAGTGCCTGTGTGATTTCTGTATGTGAGTGTGTGTGTTTGATGATGCGTTTGTTTGTGTGTGTGTAGGTGTGTTAGTGGGACAGAGTGTGTATACGAGTGTGTGATTGTGTGTGAGTGTTTTTGTCTGAGAGGGTGTGAGTGTGTATGTGTGTGCAGGTGAGGGTGTGTGACTATTTGTGAGTGTCTTTGTGATTGCATGTGAGCCGGTGTTTGTGTGTTGGTTTGTTTGTGTGTGTAGGTGTGCGAGTGTGTTTGACAGTGTTTCAGTGTTAGTGCGTGTGTCTGTCAGTGTTTGTGTGAGTAGGGGTGTGAGTGTGTGTGACCGGGTGATTGTGAGTGTGAATGCGTGTGAGTCTGTGTGTCTGTGTGTTTGTGGGTGTGTCTACATGTGTGTAGGTGTGTGACTGTTTATGGCACTGTGTCAATGTGCGTGAGTGCTCATGTGTCTGTGTGTGTGTGTGAGTTTGTGAGAGTGTAAGTGTGGTTGGGAATGAGTGTGTGAGTATGTATATGTGTGTGTGTCATTGTGTTTGTGTGTGTGTGAGTGTGTTTTTTTTAGGTCTGTGTGTGACATTGTGTGGGTCTATGTGGGAGTGCATTTCTGTCTGAGTGTGTGTGTGTCTGTGAGTAAGGGTGAGAGTGTGTTAGGGTGTTTGTGAGAGTGCAGGTGTGTGAGTGGGAGTGAGTGAGTGAATGTGTATATGAGTGGGTGAGTGTGTGTGTGTGCATGTGTGTGCCTGACAGTCTGAATATGTGGGTGTTTCTGTGTGTAGGTGTGTGAGTGTGTGTGTGACATTGTGTGAGTGTGTGTGACATTGTGTGAGTGTGTGTGAGTGCATATGAATCTGTGTGTGTTGGTGTGTGAGTAGGTGTGCGAGACCTTGTGGCAGTGTGTGAGTGTGTGTATTTGTGACATTCTGTGAATGTGTGTTGGTGTCTCTGTGTGTGTAGATGAGTGAGTGCAGCAGTGTGTGAGTGCAAATGAGTCTGTGAGTGTGTGTGGGTGTGAGTGTGTTTCTTTGTGAAATTTCAGTTGTGTGAGTGGGAGTGATTGTGTGAGTGTGTATATAAGTGTGCGATTGTGTGTGAGTGTGTGTGATAGTGTGTGAGTATGTATGTGTGCCTATATGTGTGTGTGTAGGTGCGTAATTGTGTGTGTGCAATTGTGTGTGAGAATGTGGTTGTTTCTGTGTGTAGGTGTGTGAATGTGTGAGTGTGTTTGTGAGAGTGTAGTTGTGTGCGTGTTTGTGTGTGTGTGAGTGTGTATACGGGTGTGTGATTGTGTCTGAGTTTTTGTGATTGTGTGTGAGAATGTGAGTGAATGTGTCTGTGTGTATGTGTGTGAGTGTGTGAAACAGTGTCTCAGTCTTCGTGATTTTGTGTGGGTGTGTGAGAGTGTGTGTGAGCGTTTGAGTGTAGTTGTTTCTGTTTGAGGGCCTTTGTGGTTATTATATGTGTGTGTGTGACTGTGTGTGTGTGTAAGTGTGAGTGGGAGTGAGAGTGGGAGTGTGTGTACGTGTGTGTTATTGTGTGTGATTGTGTTTGTGGGTGAGTGTCTGAGCGTCTTTGTGTGCAGGTGTGTGTGTCTGACGGTTTTAGTGTGGGTGTGAGTGCATGTGACTCTGTGAGAGTGTGTGTGTAGTTGTGTGAGTGGGAGTGAGTGTGTGAATGTGTATACGATTGGGTGACTGTGTGTGAGTGTGTGTGATTGTGTGTGAGAATGTGTGTGAGTGAGTCTGTGTGTGTAGGTGTGTGATTGTGCCGAACCCTGTGTGATTGTGTGTGTTTGTGAGGGTGTGTGACAGTGTGTGTGAGTGAAGGAGTGTCTGAGTGCCTGTGTGATTTCTGTATGTGAGTGTGTGTGTGTTTGATGATGCGTTTGTTTGTGTGTGTGTAGGTGTGTTAGTGGGAGTGAGTGTGAATACGAGTGTGTGATTGTGTGTGAGTGTTTTTGTCTGTGAGTGGCTGTGAGTGTGTCTGTGAGTGCAGGTGAGAGTGCGTGACTATTTGTGAGTGTGTATGTGATTGCATGTGAGCCTGTGTTTGTGTGTTGGTTTGTGTGTGTAGGTGTGCGTGTGTGTTTGACAGTGTTTGAGTGAGTGTTAGTGCGTGTGTGTCTGTAAGTGTTTGTGTGAGTAGGTGTGTGAGTGTGTGTGACCGGGTGATTGTGTGTGTGAATGCGTGTGAGTCTGTGTGTCTGTGTGTTTGTGGGTGTGTCTACATGTGTGTAGGTGTGTGACTGTTTATGGCACTGTGTCATTGTGCGTGAGTGCTCATGTGTCTGTGTGTGTGTGTGAGTTTGTGAGAGTGTAGGTGTGATTGGGAATGAGTGTGTGAGTGTGTATATGAGTGTGTCATTGTGTTTGTGTGTGTGTGAGTGTGTTTTTGTTTAGGTGTGTGTGTGACATTGTGTGAGTCTATGTGGGAGTGCATTTCTGTCTGAGTGTGTGTGTGTCTGTGTGTAAGTGTGAGAGTGTGCTAGGGTGTTTGTGAGAGTGAAGGTGTGTGAGTGGGAGTGAGTGAGTGAATGTGTATATGAGTGGGTGACTGTGTGTCTGTGCATGTGTGTGCCAGACAGTCTGAATATGTGGGTGTTTCTGTGTGTAGGTGTGTGAGTGTGTGTGACATTCTGTGAGTGTGTGTGACTGCATGTGAATCTGTGTGTGTTGGTGTGTGAGTAATTGTGCGAGAGTTTGTGGCAGTGTGTGAGTGAATGTGTTTGTGACATTCTGTGAATGTGTGTTGGTGTCTCTGTGTGTGTAGATGTGTGAGTGCAGCAGTGTGTGAGTGTGTGAGTGCGAATGAGTCTGAGTGTGTGTGGGTGTGAGTGTGTTTCTTTGTGAAATTTCAGTTGTGTGAGTGGGAGTGATTGTGTGAGTGTGTATATAAGTGTGCGATTGTGTGTGAGTGTGTGTGATTGTGTTAGTATATGTGTGGGTCTATATTTGTGTGTGTCAATGTGTAGGTGCGTAATTGTGTGTGTGCGATTGTGTGTGAGATTGTGGTTGTTTGTGGGTAGGTGTGTGAATGTGTGAGTGTGTTTGTGAGAGTGTAGTTGTGTGAGTGTTTGTGTGTGTGTGAGTGAGTGTTTTTGTCTGTGAGTGGCTGTGAGTGTGTCTGTGAGTGCAGGTGAGGGTGCGTGACTATTTGTGAGTGTGTGTGTGATTGCATGTGAGCCTGTGTTTGTGTGTTGGTTTGTTTGTGTGTGTAGGTGTGCGAGTGTGTTTGACAGTGTTTCAGTGTTAGTGCGTGTGTCTGTCAGTGTTTGTGTGAGTAGGGGTGTGAGTGTGTGTGACCGGGTGATTGTGAGTGTGAATGCGTGTGAGTCTGTGTGTCTGTGTGTTTGTGGGTGTGTCTACATGTGTGTAGGTGTGTGACTGTTTATGGCACTGTGTCAATGTGCGTGAGTGCTCATGTGTCTGTGTGTGTGTGTGAGTTTGTGAGAGTGTAAGTGTGATTGGGAATGAGTGTGTGAGTATGTATATGTGTGTGTGTCATTGTGTTTGTGTGTGTGTGAGTGTGTTTTTTTTAGGTCTGTGTGTGACATTGTGTGGGTCTATGTGGGAGTGCATTTCTGTCTGAGTGTGTGTGTGTCTGTGAGTAAGGGTGAGAGTGTGTTAGGGTGTTTGTGAGAGTGCAGGTGTGTGAGTGGGAGTGAGTGAGTGAATGTGTATATGAGTGGGTGAGTGTGTGTGTGTGCATGTGTGTGCCTGACAGTCTGAATATGTGGGTGTTTCTGTGTGTAGGTGTGTGAGTGTGTGTGTGACATTGTGTGAGTGTGTGTGACATTGTGTGAGTGTGTGTGAGTGCATATGAATCTGTGTGTGTTGGTGTGTGAGTAGGTGTGCGAGACCTTGTGGCAGTGTGTGAGTGTGTGTATTTGTGACATTCTGTGAATGTGTGTTGGTGTCTCTGTGTGTGTAGATGAGTGAGTGCAGCAGTGTGTGAGTGCAAATGAGTCTGTGAGTGTGTGTGGGTGTGAGTGTGTTTCTTTGTGAAATTTCAGTTGTGTGAGTGGGAGTGATTGTGTGAGTGTGTATATAAGTGTGCGATTGTGTGTGAGTGTGTGTGATAGTGTGTGAGTATGTATGTGTGCCTATATGTGTGTGTGTAGGTGCGTAATTGTGTGTGTGCAATTGTGTGAGAATGTGGTTGTTTCTGTGTGTAGGTGTGTGAATGTGTGAGTGTGTTTGTGAGAGTGTAGTTGTGTGCGTGTTTGTGTGTGTGTGAGTGTGTATACGGGTGTGTGATTGTGTCTGAGTTTTTGTGATTGTGTGTGAGAATGTGAGTGAATGTGTCTGTGTGTATGTGTGTGAGTGTGTGAAACAGTGTCTCAGTCTTCGTGATTTTGTGTGGGTGTGTGAGAGTGTGTGTGAGCGTTTGAGTGTAGGTGTGTCTTTTTGAGTGCCTTTGTGGTTATTATATGTGTGTGTGTGAAAGTGTGTGTGTAAGTGTGAGTGGGAGTGAGAGTGGGACTGTGTGTACGAGTGTGTTATTGTGTGTGATTGTGTTTGTGGGTGAGTGTCTGAGCGTCTTTGTGTGCAGGTGTGTGTGTCTGACGGTTTTAGTGTGGGTGTGAGTGCATGTGACTCTGTGAGAGTGTGTGTGTAGTTGTGTGAGTGGGAGTGAGTGTGTGAATGTGTATACGATTGGGTGACTGTGTGTGAGTGTGTGTGATTGTGTGTGAGAATGTGTGTGAGTGAGTCTGTGTGTGTAGGTGTGTGATTGTGCCGAACCCTGTGTGATTGTGTGTGTTTGTGAGGGTGTGTGACAGTGTGTGTGAGTGAAGGAGTGTCTGAGTGCCTGTGTGATTTCTGTATGTGAGTGTGTGTGTGTTTGATGATGCGTTTGTTTGTGTGTGTGTAGGTGTGTTAGTGGGAGTGAGTGTGAATACGAGTGTGTGATTGTGTGTGAGTGTTTTTGTCTGTGAGTGGCTGTGAGTGTGTCTGTGAGTGCAGGTGAGAGTGCGTGACTATTTGTGAGTGTGTATGTGATTGCATGTGAGCCTGTGTTTGTGTGTTGGTTTGTGTGTGTAGGTGTGCGTGTGTGTTTGACAGTGTTTGAGTGAGTGTTAGTGCGTGTGTGTCTGTAAGTGTTTGTGTGAGTAGGTGTGTGAGTGTGTGTGACCGGGTGATTGTGTGTGTGAATGCGTGTGAGTCTGTGTGTCTGTGTGTTTGTGGGTGTGTCTACATGTGTGTAGGTGTGTGACTGTTTATGGCACTGTGTCATTGTGCGTGAGTGCTCATGTGTCTGTGTGTGTGTGTGAGTTTGTGAGAGTGTAGGTGTGATTGGGAATGAGTGTGTGAGTGTGTATATGAGTGTGTCATTGTGTTTGTGTGTGTGTGAGTGTGTTTTTGTTTAGGTGTGTGTGTGACATTGTGTGAGTCTATGTGGGAGTGCATTTCTGTCTGAGTGTGTGTGTGTCTGTGTGTAAGTGTGAGAGTGTGCTAGGGTGTTTGTGAGAGTGAAGGTGTGTGAGTGGGAGTGAGTGAGTGAATGTGTATATGAGTGGGTGACTGTGTGTCTGTGCATGTGTGTGCCAGACAGTCTGAATATGTGGGTGTTTCTGTGTGTAGGTGTGTGAGTGTGTGTGACATTCTGTGAGTGTGTGTGACTGCATGTGAATCTGTGTGTGTTGGTGTGTGAGTAATTGTGCGAGAGTTTGTGGCAGTGTGTGAGTGAATGTGTTTGTGACATTCTGTGAATGTGTGTTGGTGTCTCTGTGTGTGTAGATGTGTGAGTGCAGCAGTGTGTGAGTGTGTGAGTGCGAATGAGTCTGAGTGTGTGTGGGTGTGAGTGTGTTTCTTTGTGAAATTTCAGTTGTGTGAGTGGGAGTGATTGTGTGAGTGTGTATATAAGTGTGCGATTGTGTGTGAGTGTGTGTGATTGTGTTAGTATATGTGTGGGTCTATATTTGTGTGTGTCAATGTGTAGGTGCGTAATTGTGTGTGTGCGATTGTGTGTGAGATTGTGGTTGTTTGTGGGTAGGTGTGTGAATGTGTGAGTGTGTTTGTGAGAGTGTAGTTGTGTGAGTGTTTGTGTGTGTGTGAGTGAGTGTTTTTGTCTGTGAGTGGCTGTGAGTGTGTCTGTGAGTGCAGGTGAGGGTGCGTGACTATTTGTGAGTGTGTGTGTGATTGCATGTGAGCCTGTGTTTGTGTGTTGGTTTGTTTGTGTGTGTAGGTGTGCGTGTGTGTTTGACAGTGTTTGAGTGAGTGTTAGTGCGTGTGTGTCTGTAAGTGTTTGTGTGAGTAGGTGTGTGAGTGTGTGTGACCGGGTGATTGTGTGTGTGAATGCGTGTGAGTCTGTGTGTCTGTGTGTTTGTGGGTGTGTCTACATGTGTGTAGGTGTGTGACTGTTTATGGCACTGTGTCATTGTGCGTGAGTGCTCATGTGTCTGTGTGTGTGTGTGAGTTTGTGAGAGTGTAGGTGTGATTGGGAATGAGTGTGTGAGTGTGTATATGAGTGTGTCATTGTGTTTGTGTGTGTGTGTGAGTGTGTTTTGTTTAGGTGTGTGCGTGACATTTTGTGTGTCTATGTGTGAGTGTGTTTTTGTCTGAGTGTGTGTGTCTGTGTGTAAGTGTGAGAGTGTGCTAGGGTGTTTGTGAGAGTGAAGGTGTGTGAGTGGGAGTGAGTGAGTGAATGTGTATATGAGTAGGTGACTGTGTGTGTGTGCATGTGTGTGCCTGACAGTCTGAATATGTGGGTGTTTCTGTGTGTAGGTGTGTGAGTGTGTGTGTGACATTGTATGAGTGTGTGTGTGACATTGTGTGAGTGTGTGTGTGAGTGCATGTGAATCTGTGTGCGTTGGTGTGTGAGTAGGTGTGCGAGAGCTTGTGGCAGTGTGTGAGTGTGTGTGTTTGTGACATTCTGTGAATGTGTGTTGGTGTCTCTGTGTGTGTAATGTGTGAGTGCAGCAGTGTGTGAGTGTGTGAGTGCGAATGAGTCTGTGAGTGTGTGCGGGTGTGAGTGTGTTTCTTTGTGAAATTTCAGTTGCGTGAGTTGGAGTGATTGTGTGAGTGTGTATATAAGTGTGCGATAGTGTGTGAGTGTGTGTGATTGTGTGTGAGTATGTGTGTGTGCCTATATGTGTTTGTGTCTATGTGTAGGTGCGTAATTGTGTGTGTGCGATTGTGTGTGAGAATGTGGTTGTTTCTGTGTGTAGGTGTGTGAATGTGTGAGTGTGTTTGTGAGAGTGTAGTTGTGTGCGTGTTTGTGTGTGTGTGAGTGTGTATACGGGTGTGTGATTGTGTCTGAGTTTTTGTGATTGTGTGTGAGAATGTGAGTGAATGTGTCTGTGTGTATGTGTGTGAGTGTGTGAAACAGTGTCTCAGTCTTCGTGATTTTGTGTGGGTGTGTGAGAGTGTGTGTGAGCGTTTGAGTGTAGGTGTGTCTTTTTGAGTGCCTTTGTGGTTATTATATGTGTGTGTGTGAAAGTGTGTGTGTAAGTGTGAGTGGGAGTGAGAGTGGGACTGTGTGTACGAGTGTGTTATTGTGTGTGATTGTGTTTGTGGGTGAGTGTCTGAGCGTCTTTGTGTGCAGGTGTGTGTGTCTGACGGTTTTAGTGTGGGTGTGAGTGCATGTGACTCTGTGAGAGTGTGTGTGTAGTTGTGTGAGTGGGAGTGAGTGTGTGAATGTGTATACGATTGGGTGACTGTGTGTGAGTGTGTGTGATAGTGTGTGAGAATGTGTGTGTGTGAGTCTGTGTGTGTAGGTGTGTGATTGTGCCGAACCCTGTGTGATTGTGTGTGTTTGTGAGGGTGTGTGACAGTGTGTGTGAGTGTAGGAGTGTCTGAGTGCCTGTGTGATTTCTGTATGTGAGTGTGTGTGTGTTTGATGATGCGTTTGTTTGTGTGTGTGTAGGTGTGTTAGTGGGAGTGAGTGTGAATACGAGTGTGTGATTGTGTGTGAGTGTTTTTGTCTGTGAGTGGCTGTGAGTGTGTCTGTGAGTGTAGGTGAGAGTGCGTGACTATTTGTGAGTGTGTGTGTGATTGCATGTGAGCCTGTGTTTGTGTGTTGGTTTGTTTGTGTGTGTAGGTGTGCGTGTGTGTTTGACAGTGTTTGAGTGTGTGTTAGTGCATGTGTGTCTGTAAGTGTTTGTGTGAGTAGGTGTGTGAGTGTGTGTGACCGGGTGATTGTGTGTGTGAATGCGTGTGAGTCTGTGTGTCTGTGTGTTTGTGGGTGTGTCTACATGTGTGTAGGTGTGTGACTGTTTATGGCACTGTGTCATTGTGCGTGAGTGCTCATGTGTCTGTGTGTGTGTGTGAGTTTGTGAGAGTGTAGGTGTGATTGGGAATGAGTGTGTGAGTGTGTATATGAGTGTGTCATTGTGTTTGTGTGTGTGTGTGAGTGTGTTTTGTTTAGGTGTGTGCGTGACATTTTGTGTGTCTATGTGTGAGTGTATTTTTGTCTGAGTGTGTGTGTCTGTGTGTAAGTGTGAGAGTGTGCTAGGGTGTTTGTGAGAGTGAAGGTGTGTGAGTGGGAGTGAGTGAGTGAATGTGTATATGAGTGGGTGACTGTGTGTGTGTGCATGTGTGTGCCTGACAGTCTGAATATGTGGGTGTTTCTGTGTGTAGGTGTGTGAGTGTGTGTGTGACATTGTGTGAGTGTGTGTGTGACATTGTGTGAGTGTGTGTGAGTGCATGTGAATCTGTGTGTGTTGGTGTGTGAGTAGGTGTGCGAGAGCTTGTGGCAGTGTGTGAGTGTGTGTGTTTGTGACATTCTGTGAATGTGTGTTGGTGTCTCTGTGTGTGTAGATGTGTGAGTGCAGCAGTGTGTGAGTGTGTGAGTGCGAATGAGTCTGTGAGTGTGTGCGGGTGTGAGTGTGTTTCTTTGTGAAATTTCAGTTGCGTGAGTTGGAGTGATTGTGTGAGTGTGTATATAAGTGTGCGATAGTGTGTGAGTGTGTGTGATTGTGTGTGAGTATGTGTGTGTGCCTATATGTGTTTGTGTCTATGTGTAGGTGCGTAATTGTGTGTGTGCGACTGTGTGTGAGAATGTGGTTGTTTCTGTGTGTAGGTGTGTGAATGTGTGAGTGTGTTTGTGAGAGTGTAGTTGTGTGAGTGTTTGTGTGTGTGTGAGTGTGTATACGGGTGTGTGATTGTGTCTGAGTTTTTGTGATTGTGTGTGAGAATGTGAGTGAATGTGTCTGTGTGTATGTGTGTGAGTGTGTGAAACAGTGTCTCAGTCTTCGTGATTTTGTGTGGGTGTGTGAGAGTGTGTGTGAGCGTTTGAGTGTAGGTGTGTCTTTTTGAGTGCCTTTGTGGTTATTATATGTGTGTGAGTGAAAGTGTGTGTGTAAGTGTGAGTGGGAGTGAGAGTGGGACTGTGTGTACGAGTGTGTTATTGTGTGTGATTGTGTTTGTGGGTGAGTGTCTGAGCGTCTTTGTGTGCAGGTGTGTGTGTCTGACGGTTTTAGTGTGGGTGTGAGTGCATGTGACTCTGTGAGAGTGTGTGTGTAGTTGTGTGAGTGGGAGTGAGTGTGTGAATGTGTATACGATTGGGTGACTGTGTGTGAGTGTGTGTGATTGTGTGTGAGAATGTGTGTGAGTGAGTCTTTGTGTGTAGGTGTGTGATTGTGCCGAACCCTGTGTGATTGTGTGTGTTTGTGAGGGTGTGTGACAGTGTGTGTGAGTGTAGGAGTGTCTGAGTGCCTGTGTGATTTCTGTATGTGAGTGTGTGTGTGTTTGATGATGCGTTTGTTTGTGTGTGTGTAGGTGTGTTAGTGGGAGTGAGTGTGAATACGAGTGTGTGATTGTGTGTGAGTGTTTTTGTCTGTGAGGGGCTGTGAGTGTGTCTGTGAGTGCAGGTGAGAGTGCGTGACTATTTGTGAGTGTGTGTGTGATTGCATGTGAGCCTGTGTTTGTGTGTTGGTTTGTTTGTGTGTGTAGGTGTGCGTGTGTGTTTGACAGTGTTTGAGTGAGTGTTAGTGCGTGTGTGTCTGTAAGTGTTTGTGTGAGTAGGTGTGTGAGTGTGTGTGACCGGGTGATTGTGTGTGTGAATGCGTGTGAGTCTGTGTGTCTGTGTGTTTGTGGGTGTGTCTACATGTGTGTAGGTGTGTGACTGTTTATGGCACTGTGTCATTGTGCGTGAGTGCTCATGTGTCTGTGTGTGTGTGTGAGTTTGTGAGAGTGTAGGTGTGATTGGGAATGAGTGTGTGAGTGTGTATATGAGTGTGTCATTGTGTTTGTGTGTGTGTGTGAGTGTGTTTTGTTTAGGTGTGTGCGTGACATTTTGTGTGTCTATGTGTGAGTGTATTTTTGTCTGAGTGTGTGTGTCTGTGTGTAAGTGTGAGAGTGTGCTAGGGTGTTTGTGAGAGTTCAGGGGTGTGAGTGGGAGTGAGTGAGTGAATGTGTATATGAGTAGGTGACTGTGTGTGTGTGCATGTGTGTGCCTGACAGTCTGAATATGTGGGTGTTTCTGTGTGTAGGTGTGTGAGTGTGTGTGTGACATTTTATGAGTGTGTGCGTGACTTTGTGTGAGTGTGTGTGTGAGTGCATGTGAATCTGTGTGCGTTGGTGTGTGAGCAGGTGTGCGAGAGCTTGTGGCAGTGTGTGAGTGTGTGTGTTTGTGACATTCTGTGAATGTGTGTTGGTGTCTCTCTGTGTGTAATGTGTGAGTGCAGCAGTGTGTGAGTGTGTGAGTGCGAATGAGTCTGTGAGTGTGTGTGGGTGTGAGTGTGTTTCTTTGTGAAATTTCAGTTGCGTGAGTTGGAGTGATTGTGTGAGTGTGTATATAAGTGTGCGATAGTGTGTGAGTGTGTGTGATTGTGTGTGAGTATGTGTGTGTGCCTATATGTGTTTGTGTCTATGTGTAGGTGCGTAATTGTGTGTGTGCGACTGTGTGTGAGAATGTGGTTGTTTCTGTGTGTAGGTGTGTGAATGTGTGAGTGTGTTTGTGAGAGTGTAGTTGTGTGCGTGTTTGTGTGTGTGTGAGTGTGTATACGGGTGTGTGATTGTGTCTGAGTTTTTGTGATTGTGTGTGAGAATGTGAGTGAATGTGTCTGTGTGTATGTGTGTGAGTGTGTGAAACAGTGTCTCAGTCTTCGTGATTTTGTGTGGGTGTGTGAGAGTGTGTGTGAGCGTTTGAGTGTAGGTGTGTCTTTTTGAGTGCCTTTGTGGTTATTATATGTGTGTGTGTGAAAGTGTGTGTGTAAGTGTGAGTGGGAGTGAGAGTGGGACTGTGTGTACGAGTGTGTTATTGTGTGTGATTGTGTTTGTGGGTGAGTGTCTGAGCGTCTTTGTGTGCAGGTGTGTGTGTCTGACGGTTTTAGTGTGGGTGTGAGTGCATGTGACTCTGTGAGAGTGTGTGTGTAGTTGTGTGAGTGGGAGTGAGTGTGTGAATGTGTATACGATTGGGTGACTGTGTGTGAGTGTGTGTGATTGTGTGTGAGAATGTGTGTGTGTGAGTCTGTGTGTGTAGGTGTGTGATTGTGCCGAACCCTGTGTGATTGTGTGTGTTTGTGAGGGTGTGTGACAGTGTGTGTGAGTGTAGGAGTGTCTGAGTGCCTGTGTGATTTCTGTATGTGAGTGTGTGTGTGTTTGATGATGCGTTTGTTTGTGTGTGTGTAGGTGTGTTAGTGGGAGTGAGTGTGAATACGAGTGTGTGATTGTGTGTGAGTGTTTTTGTCTGTGAGTGGCTGTGAGTGTGTCTGTGAGTGCAGGTGAGAGTGCGTGACTATTTGTGAGTGTGTGTGTGATTGCATGTGAGCCTGTGTTTGTGTGTTGGTTTGTTTGTGTGTGTAGGTGTGCGTGTGTGTTTGACAGTGTTTGAGTGAGTGTTAGTGCGTGTGTGTCTGTAAGTGTTTGTGTGAGTAGGTGTGTGAGTGTGTGTGACCGGGTGATTGTGTGTGTGAATGCGTGTGAGTCTGTGTGTCTGTGTGTTTGTGGGTGTGTCTACATGTGTGTAGGTGTGTGACTGTTTATGGCACTGTGTCATTGTGCGTGAGTGCTCATGTGTCTGTGTGTGTGTGTGAGTTTGTGAGAGTGTAGGTGTGATTGGGAATGAGTGTGTGAGTGTGTATATGAGTGTGTCATTGTGTTTGTGTGTGTGTGTGAGTGTGTTTTGTTTAGGTGTGTGCGTGACATTTTGTGTGTCTATGTGTGAGTGTGTTTTTGTCTGAGTGTGTGTGTCTGTGTGTAAGTGTGAGAGTGTGCTAGGGTGTTTGTGAGAGTGAAGGTGTGTGAGTGGGAGTGAGTGAATGTGTATATGAGTAGGTGACTGTGTGTGTGTGCATGTGTGTGCCTGACAGTCTGAATATGTGGGTGTTTCTGTGTGTAGGTGTGTGAGTGTGTGTGTGACATTGTATGAGTGTGTGTGTGACATTGTGTGAGTGTGTGTGTGAGTGCATGTGAATCTGTGTGCGTTGGTGTGTGAGTAGGTGTGCGAGAGCTTGTGGCAGTGTGTGAGTGTGTGTGTTTGTGACATTCTGTGAATGTGTGTTGGTGTCTCTGTGTGTGTAATGTGTGAGTGCAGCAGTGTGTGAGTGTGTGAGTGCGAATGAGTCTGTGAGTGTGTGCGGGTGTGAGTGTGTTTCTTTGTGAAATTTCAGTTGCGTGAGTTGGAGTGATTGTGTGAGTGTGTATATAAGTGTGCGATAGTGTGTGAGTGTGTGTGATTGTGTGTGAGTATGTGTGTGTGCCTATATGTGTTTGTGTCTATGTGTAGGTGCGTAATTGTGTGTGTGCTATTGTGTGTGAGAATGTGGTTGTTTCTGTGTGTAGGTGTGTGAATGTGTGAGTGTGTTTGTGAGAGTGTAGTTGTGTGCGTGTTTGTGTGTGTGTGAGTGTGTATACGGGTGTGTGATTGTGTCTGAGTTTTTGTGATTGTGTGTGAGAATGTGAGTGAATGTGTCTGTGTGTATGTGTGTGAGTGTGTGAAACAGTGTCTCAGTCTTCGTGATTTTGTGTGGGTGTGTGAGAGTGTGTGTGAGCGTTTGAGTGTAGGTGTGTCTTTTTGAGTGCCTTTGTGGTTATTATATGTGTGTGTGTGAAAGTGTGTGTGTAAGTGTGAGTGGGAGTGAGAGTGGGACTGTGTGTACGAGTGTGTTATTGTGTGTGATTGTGTTTGTGGGTGAGTGTCTGAGCGTCTTTGTGTGCAGGTGTGTGTGTCTGACGGTTTTAGTGTGGGTGTGAGTGCATGTGACTCTGTGAGAGTGTGTGTGTAGTTGTGTGAGTGGGAGTGAGTGTGTGAATGTGTATACGATTGGGTGACTGTGTGTGAGTGTGTGTGATAGTGTGTGAGAATGTGTGTGTGTGAGTCTGTGTGTGTAGGTGTGTGATTGTGCCGAACCCTGTGTGATTGTGTGTGTTTGTGAGGGTGTGTGACAGTGTGTGTGAGTGTAGGAGTGTCTGAGTGCCTGTGTGATTTCTGTATGTGAGTGTGTGTGTGTTTGATGATGCGTTTGTTTGTGTGTGTGTAGGTGTGTTAGTGGGAGTGAGTGTGAATACGAGTGTGTGATTGTGTGTGAGTGTTTTTGTCTGTGAGTGGCTGTGAGTGTGTCTGTGAGTGCAGGTGAGAGTGCGTGACTATTTGTGAGTGTGTGTGTGATTGCATGTGAGCCTGTGTTTGTGTGTTGGTTTGTTTGTGTGTGTAGGTGTGCGTGTGTGTTTGACAGTGTTTGAGTGTGTGTTAGTGCATGTGTGTCTGTAAGTGTTTGTGTGAGTAGGTGTGTGAGTGTGTGTGACCGGGTGATTGTGTGTGTGAATGCGTGTGAGTCTGTGTGTCTGTGTGTTTGTGGGTGTGTCTACATGTGTGTAGGTGTGTGACTGTTTATGGCACTGTGTCATTGTGCGTGAGTGCTCATGTGTCTGTGTGTGTGTGTGAGTTTGTGAGAGTGTAGGTGTGATTGGGAATGAGTGTGTGAGTGTGTATATGAGTGTGTCATTGTGTTTGTGTGTGTGTGTGAGTGTGTTTTGTTTAGGTGTGTGCGTGACATTTTGTGTGTCTATGTGTGAGTGTATTTTTGTCTGAGTGTGTGTGTCTGTGTGTAAGTGTGAGAGTGTGCTAGGGTGTTTGTGAGAGTGAAGGTGTGTGAGTGGGAGTGAGTGAGTGAATGTGTATATGAGTGGGTGACTGTGTGTGTGTGCATGTGTGTGCCTGACAGTCTGAATATGTGGGTGTTTCTGTGTGTAGGTGTGTGAGTGTGTGTGTGACATTGTGTGAGTGTGTGTGTGACATTGTGTGAGTGTGTGTGAGTGCATGTGAATCTGTGTGTGTTGGTGTGTGAGTAGGTGTGCGAGAGCTTGTGGCAGTGTGTGAGTGTGTGTGTTTGTGACATTCTGTGAATGTGTGTTGGTGTCTCTGTGTGTGTAGATGTGTGAGTGCAGCAGTGTGTGAGTGTGTGAGTGCGAATGAGTCTGTGAGTGTGTGCGGGTGTGAGTGTGTTTCTTTGTGAAATTTCAGTTGCGTGAGTTGGAGTGATTGTGTGAGTGTGTATATAAGTGTGCGATAGTGTGTGAGTGTGTGTGATTGTGTGTGAGTATGTGTGTGTGCCTATATGTGTTTGTGTCTATGTGTAGGTGCGTAATTGTGTGTGTGCTACTGTGTGTGAGAATGTGGTTGTTTCTGTGTGTAGGTGTGTGAATGTGTGAGTGTGTTTGTGAGAGTGTAGTTGTGTGAGTGTTTGTGTGTGTGTGAGTGTGTATACGGGTGTGTGATTGTGTCTGAGTTTTTGTGATTGTGTGTGAGAATGTGAGTGAATGTGTCTGTGTGTATGTGTGTGAGTGTGTGAAACAGTGTCTCAGTCTTCGTGATTTTGTGTGGGTGTGTGAGAGTGTGTGTGAGCGTTTGAGTGTAGGTGTGTCTTTTTGAGTGCCTTTGTGGTTATATGTGTGTGATTGAAAGTGTGTGTGTAAGTGTGAGTGGGAGTGAGAGTGGGACTGTGTGTACGAGTGTGTTATTGTGTGTGATTGTGTTTGTGGGTGAGTGTCTGAGCGTCTTTGTGTGCAGGTGTGTGTGTCTGACGGTTTTAGTGTGGGTGTGAGTGCATGTGACTCTGTGAGAGTGTGTGTGTAGTTGTGTGAGTGGGAGTGAGTGTGTGAATGTGTATACGATTGGGTGACTGTGTGTGAGTGTGTGTGATTGTGTGTGAGAATGTGTGTGAGTGAGTCTGTGTGTGTAGGTGTGTGATTGTGCCGAACCCTGTGTGATTGTGTGTGTTTGTGAGGGTGTGTGACAGTGTGTGTGAGTGTAGGAGTGTCTGAGTGCCTGTGTGATTTCTGTATGTGAGTGTGTGTGTGTTTGATGATGCGTTTGTTTGTGTGTGTGTAGGTGTGTTAGTGGGAGTGAGTGTGAATACGAGTGTGTGATTGTGTGTGAGTGTTTTTGTCTGTGAGTGGCTGTGAGTGTGTCTGTGAGTGCAGGTGAGAGTGCGTGACTATTTGTGAGTGTGTGTGTGATTGCATGTGAGCCTGTGTTTGTGTGTTGGTTTGTTTGTGTGTGTAGGTGTGCGTGTGTGTTTGACAGTGTTTGAGTGAGTGTTAGTGCGTGTGTGTCTGTAAGTGTTTGTGTGAGTAGGTGTGTGAGTGTGTGTGACCGGGTGATTGTGTGTGTGAATGCGTGTGAGTCTGTGTGTCTGTGTGTTTGTGGGTGTGTCTACATGTGTGTAGGTGTGTGACTGTTTATGGCACTGTGTCATTGTGCGTGAGTGCTCATGTGTCTGTGTGTGTGTGTGAGTTTGTGAGAGTGTAGGTGTGATTGGGAATGAGTGTGTGAGTGTGTATATGAGTGTGTCATTGTGTTTGTGTGTGTGTGTGAGTGTGTTTTGTTTAGGTGTGTGCGTGACATTTTGTGTGTCTATGTGTGAGTGTATTTTTGTCTGAGTGTGTGTGTCTGTGTGTAAGTGTGAGAGTGTGCTAGGGTGTTTGTGAGAGTTCAGGGGTGTGAGTGGGAGTGAGTGAGTGAATGTGTATATGAGTAGGTGACTGTGTGTGTGTGCATGTGTGTGCCTGACAGTCTGAATATGTGGGTGTTTCTGTGTGTAGGTGTGTGAGTGTGTGTGTGACATTTTATGAGTGTGTGTGTGACATTGTGTGAGTGTGTGTGTGAGTGCATGTGAATCTGTGTGCGTTGGTGTGTGAGTAGGTGTGCGAGAGCTTGTGGCAGTGTGTGAGTGTGTGTGTTTGTGACATTCTGTGAATGTGTGTTGGTGTCTCTCTGTGTGTAATGTGTGAGTGCAGCAGTGTGTGAGTGTGTGAGTGCGAATGAGTCTGTGACTGTGTTCGGGTGTGAGTGTGTTTCTTTGTGAAATTTCAGTTGCGTGAGTTGGAGTGATTGTGTGAGTGTGTATATAAGTGTGCGATAGTGTGTGAGTGTGTGTGATTGTGTGTGAGTATGTGTGTGTGCATATATGTGTTTGTGTCTATGTGTAGGTGCGTAATTGTGTGTGTGCGATTGTGTGTGAGAATGTGGGTGTTTCTGTGTGTAGGTGTGTGAATGTGTGAGTGTGTTTGTGAGAGTGTAGTTGTGTGCGTGTTTGTGTGTGTGTGAGTGTGTATACGGGTGTGTGATTGTGTCTGAGTTTTTGTGATTGTGTGTGAGAATGTGAGTGAATGTGTCTGTGTGTATGTGTGTGAGTGTGTGAAACAGTGTCTCAGTCTTCGTGATTTTGTGTGGGTGTGTGAGAGTGTGTGTGAGCGTTTGAGTGTAGGTGTGTCTTTTTGAGTGCCTTTGTGGTTATTATATGTGTGTGTGTGAAAGTGTGTGTGTAAGTGTGAGTGGGAGTGAGAGTGGGACTGTGTGTACGAGTGTGTTATTGTGTGTGATTGTGTTTGTGGGTGAGTGTCTGAGCGTCTTTGTGTGCAGGTGTGTGTGTCTGACGGTTTTAGTGTGGGTGTGAGTGCATGTGACTCTGTGAGAGTGTGTGTGTAGTTGTGTGAGTGGGAGTGAGTGTGTGAATGTGTATACGATTGGGTGACTGTGTGTGAGTGTGTGTGATTGTGTGTGAGAATGTGTGTGTGTGAGTCTGTGTGTGTAGGTGTGTGATTGTGCCGAACCCTGTGTGATTGTGTGTGTTTGTGAGGGTGTGGGACAGTGTGTGTGAGTGTAGGAGTGTCTGAGTGCCTGTGTGATTTCTGTATGTGAGTGTGTGTGTGTTTGATGATGCGTTTGTTTGTGTGTGTGTAGGTGTGTTAGTGGGAGTGAGTGTGAATACGAGTGTGTGATTGTGTGTGAGTGTTTTTGTCTGTGAGTGGCTGTGAGTGTGTCTGTGAGTGCAGGTGAGGGTGCGTGACTATTTGTGAGTGTGTGTGTGATTGCATGTGAGCCTGTGTTTGTGTGTTGGTTTGTTTGTGTGTGTAGGTGTGCGTGTGTGTTTGACAGTGTTTGAGTGAGTGTTAGTGCGTGTGTGTCTGTAAGTGTTTGTGTGAGTAGGTGTGTGAGTGTGTGTGACCGGGTGATTGTGTGTGTGAATGCGTGTGAGTCTGTGTGTCTGTGTGTTTGTGGGTGTGTCTACATGTGTGTAGGTGTGTGACTGTTTATGGCACTGTGTCATTGTGCGTGAGTGCTCATGTGTCTGTGTGTGTGTGTGAGTTTGTGAGAGTGTAGGTGTGATTGGGAATGAGTGTGTGAGTGTGTATATGAGTGTGTCATTGTGTTTGTGTGTGTGTGTGAGTGTGTTTTGTTTAGGTGTGTGCGTGACATTTTGTGTGTCTATGTGTGAGTGTGTTTTTGTCTGAGTGTGTGTGTCTGTGTGTAAGTGTGAGAGTGTGCTAGGGTGTTTGTCAGAGTGAAGGTGTGTGAGTGGGAGTGAGTGAATGTGTATATGAGTAGGTGACTGTGTGTGTGTGCATGTGTGTGCCTGACAGTCTGAATATGTGGGTGTTTCTGTGTGTAGGTGTGTGAGTGTGTGTGTGACATTGTGTGAGTGTGTGTGTGACATTGTGTGAGTGTGTGTGAGTGCATGTGAATCTGTGTGTGTTGGTGTGTGAGTAGGTGTGCGAGAGCTTGTGGCAGTGTGTGAGTGTGTGTGTTTCTGACATTCTGTGAATGTGTGTTGGTGTCTCTGTGTGTGTAGATGTGTGAGTGCAGCAGTGTGTGAGTGTGTGAGTGCGAATGAGTCTGTGAGTGTGTGCGGGTGTGAGTGTGTTTCTTTGTGAAATTTCAGTTGCGTGAGTTGGAGTGATTGTGTGAGTGTGTATATAAGTGTGCGATAGTGTGTGAGTGTGTGTGATTGTGTGTGAGTATGTGTGTGTTCCTATATGTGTTTGTGTCTATGTGTAGGTGCGTAATTGTGTGTGTGCTACTGTGTGTGAGAATGTGGGTGTTTCTGTGTGTAGGTGTGTGAATGTGTGAGTGTGTTTGTGAGAGTGTACTTGTGTGAGTGTTTGTGTGTGTGTGAGTGTGTATACGGGTGTGTGATTGTGTCTGAGTTTTTGTGATTGTGTGTGAGAATGTGAGTGAATGTGTCTGTGTGTATGTGTGTGAGTGTGTGAAACAGTGTCTCAGTCTTCGTGATTTTGTGTGGGTGTGTGAGAGTGTGTGTGAGCGTTTGAGTGTAGGTGTGTCTTTTTGAGTGCCTTTGTGGTTATTATATGTGTGTGAGTGAAAGTGTGTGTGTAAGTGTGAGTGGGAGTGAGAGTGGGAGTGTGTGTACGAGTGTGTTATTGTGTGTGATTGTGTTTGTGGGTGAGTGTCTGAGCGTCTTTGTGTGCAGGTGTGTGTGTCTGACGGTTTTAGTGTGGGTGTGAGTGCATGTGACTCTGTGAGAGTGTGTGTGTAGTTGTGTGAGTGGGAGTGAGTGTGTGAATGTGTATACGATTGGGTGACTGTGTGTGAGTGTGTGTGATTGTGTGTGAGAATGTGTGTGAGTGAGTCTTTGTGTGTAGGTGTGTGATTGTGCCGAACCCTGTGTGATTGTGTGTGTTTGTGAGGGTGTGTGACAGTGTGTGTGAGTGTAGGAGTGTCTGAGTGCCTGTGTGATTTCTGTATGTGAGTGTGTGTGTGTTTGATGATGCGTTTGTTTGTGTGTGTGTAGGTGTGTTAGTGGGAGTGAGTGTGAATACGAGTGTGTGATTGTGTGTGAGTGTTTTTGTCTGTGAGTGGCTGTGAGTGTGTCTGTGAGTGCAGGTGAGAGTGCGTGACTATTTGTGAGTGTGAGTGTGATTGCATGTGAGCCTGTGTTTGTGTGTTGGTTTGTGTGTGTAGGTGTGCGAGTGTGTTTGACAGTGTTTCAGTGTTAGTGCGTGTGTGTCTGTAAGTGTTTGTGTGAGTAGGTGTGTGAGTGTGTGTGACCGGGTGATTGTGTGTTTGAATGCGTGTGAGTCTGTGTGTCTGTGTGTTTGTGGGTGTGTCTACATGTGTGTAGGTGTGTGACTGTTTATAGCACTGTGTCAATGTGCGTAAGTGCTCATGTGTCTGTGTGTGTGTGTGAGTTTGTGAGAGTGTAGGTGTGATTAGGAATGTGTGTGTGAGTGTGTATATGAGTGTGTCATTGTGTTTGAGTGTGTGTGTGAGTGTGTTTTTGTTTAGGTGTGTGCGTGACATTGTGTGAGTCTATGTGGGAGTGCATTTCTGTCTGAGTGTGTGTGTGTCTGTGAGTAAGGGTGAGAGTGTGTTAGGGTGTTTGTGAGAGTGCAGGTGTGAGAGTGGGAGTGAGTGAGTGAATGTGTATATGAGTGTGTGACTGTGTGTGTGTGCATGTGTGTGCCAGACAGTCTGAATATGTGGGTGTTTCTGTGTGTAGGTGTGTGAGTGTGTGTGTGACATTGTGTGAGTGTGTGTGTGACATTGTGTGAGTGTGTGTGAGTGCATGTGAATCTGTGTGTGTTGGTCTGTGAGTAGGTGTGCGAGAGCTTGTGGCAGTGTGTGAGTGTGTGTGATTGTGACATTCTGTGAATGTGTGTTGGTGTCTCTGTGTGTGTAATGTGTGAGTGCAGCAGTGTGTGAGTGTGTGAGTGCGAATGAGTCTGTGAGTGTGTGCGGGTGTGAGTGTGTTTCTTTGTGAAATTTCAGTTGCGTGAGTTGGAGTGATTGTGTGAGTGTGTATATAAGTGTGCGATAGTGTGTGAGTGTGTGTGATTGTGTGTGAGTATGTGTGTGTGCCTATATGTGTTTGTGTCTATGTGTAGGTGCGTAATTGTGTGTGTGCGATTGTGTGTGAGAATGTGGTTGTTTCTGTGTGTAGGTGTGTGAATGTGTGAGTGTGTTTGTGAGAGTGTAGTTGTGTGCGTGTTTGTGTGTGTGTGAGTGTGTATACGGGTGTGTGATTGTGTCTGAGTTTTTGTGATTGTGTGTGAGAATGTGAGTGAATGTGTCTGTGTGTATGTGTGTGAGTGTGTGAAACAGTGTCTCAGTCTTCGTGATTTTGTGTGGGTGTGTGAGAGTGTGTGTGAGCGTTTGAGTGTAGGTGTGTCTTTTTGAGTGCCTTTGTGGTTATTATATGTGTGTGTGTGAAAGTGTGTGTGTAAGTGTGAGTGGGAGTGAGAGTGGGAGTGTGTGTACGAGTGTGTTATTGTGTGTGATTGTGTTTGTGGGTGAGTGTCTGAGCGTCTTTGTGTGCAGGTGTGTGTGTCTGACGGTTTTAGTGTGGGTGTGAGTGCATGTGACTCTGTGAGAGTGTGTGTGTAGTTGTGTGAGTGGGAGTGAGTGTGTGAATGTGTATACGATTGGGTGATTGTGTGTGAGTGTGTGTGATTGTGTGTGAGAATGTGTGTGTGTGAGTCTGTGTGTGTAGGTGTGTGATTGTGCCGAACCCTGTGTGATTGTGTGTGTTTGTGAGGGTGTGTGACTGTGTGTGAGTGTAGGAGTGTCTGAGTGCCTGTGTGATTTCTGTATGTGAGTGTGTGTGTGTTTGATGATGCGTTTGTTTGTGTGTGTGTAGGTGTGTTAGTGGGAGTGAGTGTGAATATGAGTGTGTGATTGTGTGTGAGTGTTTTTGTCTGTGAGTGGCTGTGAGTGTGTCTGTGAGTGCAGGTGAGGGTGCGTGACTATTTGTGAGTGTGTGTGTGATTGCATGTGAGCCTGTGTTTGTGTGTTGGTTTGTTTGTGTGTGTAGGTGTGCGTGTGTGTTTGACAGTGTTTGAGTGAGTGTTAGTGCGTGTGTGTCTGTAAGTGTTTGTGTGAGTAGGTGTGTGAGTGTGTGTGACCGGGTGATTGTGTGTGTGAATGCGTGTGAGTCTGTGTGTCTGTGTGTTTGTGGGTGTGTCTACATGTGTGTAGGTGTGTGACTGTTTATGGCACTGTGTCATTGTGCGTGAGTGCTCATGTGTCTGTGTGTGTGTGTGAGTTTGTGAGAGTGTAGGTGTGATTGGGAATGAGTGTGTGAGTGTGTATATGAGTGTGTCATTGTGTTTGTTTGTGTGTGTGAGTGTGTTTTGTTTAGGTGTGTGCGTGACATTTTGTGTGTCTATGTGTGAGTGTATTTTTGTCTGAGTGTGTGTGTCTGTGTGTAAGTGTGAGAGTGTGCTAGGGTGTTTGTGAGAGTGAAGGTGTGTGAGTGGAAGTGAGTGAGTGAATGTGTATATGAGTAGGTGACTGCGTGTGTGTGCATGTGTGTGCCTGACAGTCTGAATATGTGGGTGTTTCTGTGTGTAGGTGTGTGAGTGTGTGTGTGACATTGTGTGAGTGTGTGTGTGACATTGTGTGAGTGTGTGTGAGTGCATGTGAATCTGTGTGCGTTGGTGTGTGAGTAGGTGTGCGAGAACTTGTGGCAGTGTGTGAGTGTGTGTGTTTGTGACATTCTGTGAATGTGTGTTGGTGTCTCTGTGTGTGTAGATGTGTGAGTGCAGCAGTGTGTGAGTGTGTGAGTGCGAATGAGTCTGTGAGTGTGTGCGGGTGTGAGTGTGTTTCTTTGTGAAATTTCAGTTGCGTGAGTTGGAGTGATTGTGTGAGTGTGTATATAAGTGTGCGATAGTGTGTGAGTGTGTGTGATTGTGTGTGAGTATGTGTGTGTGCCTATATGTGTTTGTGTCTATGTGTAGGTGCGTAATTGTGTGTGTGCGACTGTGTGTGAGAATGTGGGTGTTTCTGTGTGTAGGTGTGTGAATGTGTGAGTGTGTTTGTGAGAGTGTACTTGTGTGAGTGTTTGTGTGTGTGTGAGTGAGTATACGGGTGTGTGATTGTGTCTGAGTTTTTGTGATTGTGTGTGAGAATGTGAGTGAATGTGTCTGTGTGTATGTGTGTGAGTGTGTGAAACAGTGTCTCAGTCTTCGTGATTTTGTGTGGGTGTGTGAGAGTGTGTGTGAGCGTTTGAGTGTAGGTGTGTCTTTTTGAGTGCCTTTGTGGTTATTATATGTGTGTGTGTGAAAGTGTGTGTGTAAGTGTGAGTGGGAGTGAGAGTGGGACTGTGTGTACGAGTGTGTTATTGTGTGTGATTGTGTTTGTGGGTGAGTGTCTGAGCGTCTTTGTGTGCAGGTGTGTGTGTCTGACGGTTTTAGTGTGGGTGTGAGTGCATGTGACGCTGTGAGAGTGTGTGTGTAGTTGTGTGAGTGGGAGTGAGTGTGTGAATGTGTATACGATTGGGTGACTGTGTGTGAGTGTGTGTGATTGTGTGTGAGAATGTGTGTGTGTGAGTCTGTGTGTGTAGGTGTGTGATTGTGCCGAACCCTGTGTGATTGTGTGTGTTTGTGAGGGTGTGTGACAGTGTGTGTGAGTGTAGGAGTGTCTGAGTGCCTGTGTGATTTCTGTATGTGAGTGTGTGTGTGTTTGATGATGCGTTTGTTTGTGTGTGTGTAGGTGTGTTAGTGGGAGTGAGTGTGAATACGAGTGTGTGATTGTGTGTGAGTGTTTTTGTCTGTGAGTGGCTGTGAGTGTGTCTGTGAGTGCAGGTGAGAGTGCGTGACTATTTGTGAGTGTGTGTGTGTGATTGCATGTGAGCCTGTGTTTGTGTGTTGGTTTGTTTGTGTGTGTAGGTGTGCGTGTGTGTTTGACAGTGTTTGAGTGAGTGTTAGTGCGTGTGTGTCTGTAAGTGTTTGTGTGAGTAGGTGTGTGAGTGTGTGTGACCGGGTGATTGTGTGTGTGAATGCGTGTGAGTCTGTGTGTCTGTGTGTTTGTGGGTGTGTCTACATGTGTGTAGGTGTGTGACTGTTTATGGCACTGTGTCATTGTGCGTGAGTGCTCATGTGTCTGTGTGTGTGTGTGAGTTTGTGAGAGTGTAGGTGTGATTGGGAATGAGTGTGTGAGTGTGTATATGAGTGTGTCATTGTGTTTGTGTGTGTGTGTGAGTGTGTTTTGTTTAGGTGTGTGCGTGACATTCTGTGTGTCTATGTGTGAGTGTATTTTTGTCTGAGTGTGTGTGTCTGTGTGTAAGTGTGAGAGTGTGCTAGGGTGTTTGTGAGAGTGAAGGTGTGTGAGTGGGAGTGAGTGAGTGAATGTGTATATGAGTAGGTGACTGTGTGTGTGTGCATGTGTGTGCCTGACAGTCTGAATATGTGGGTGTTTCTGTGTGTAGGTGTGTGAGTGTGTGTGTGACATTGTATGAGTGTGTGTGTGACATTGTGTGAGTGTGTGTGAGTGCATGTGAATCTGTGTGTGTTGGTGTGTGAGTAGGTGTGCGAGAGCTTGTGGCAGTGTGTGAGTGTGTGTGTTTGTGACATTCTGTGAATGTGTGTTGGTGTCTCTGTGTGTGTAATGTGTGAGTGCAGCAGTGTGTGAGTGTGTGAGTGCGAATGAGTCTGTGAGTGTGTGCGGGTGTGAGTGTGTTTCTTTGTGAAATTTCAGTTGCGTGAGTTGGAGTGATTGTGTGAGTGTGTATATAAGTGTGCGATAGTGTGTGAGTGTGTGTGATTGTGTGTGAGTATGTGTGTGTGCCTATATGTGTTTGTGTCTATGTGTAGGTGCGTAATTGTGTGTGTGCTACTGTGTGTGAGAATGTGGGTGTTTCTGTGTGTAGGTGTGTGAATGTGTGAGTGTGTTTGTGAGAGTGTACTTGTGTGAGTGTTTGTGTGTGTGTGAGTGTGTATACGGGTGTGTGATTGTGTCTGAGTTTTTGTGATTGTGTGTGAGAATGTGAGTGAATGTGTCTGTGTGTATGTGTGTGAGTGTGTGAAACAGTGTCTCAGTCTTCGTGATTTTGTGTGGGTGTGTGAGAGTGTGTGTGAGCGTTTGAGTGTAGGTGTGTCTTTTTGAGTGCCTTTGTGGTTATTATATGTGTGTGTGTGAAAGTGTGTGTGTAAGTGTGAGTGGGAGTGAGAGTGGGAGTGTGTGTACGAGTGTGTTATTGTGTGTGATTGTGTTTGTGGGTGAGTGTCTGAGCGTCTTTGTGTGCAGGTGTGTGTGTCTGACGGTTTTAGTGTGGGTGTGAGTGCATGTGACTCTGTGAGAGTGTGTGTGTAGTTGTGTGAGTGGGAGTGAGTGTGTGAATGTGTATACGATTGGGTGACTGTGTGTGAGTGTGTGTGATTGTGTGTGAGAATGTGTGTGTGTGAGTCTGTGTGTGTAGGTGTGTGATTGTGCCGAACCCTGTGTGATTGTGTGTGTTTGTGAGGGTGTGTGACAGTGTGTGTGAGTGTAGGAGTGTCTGAGTGCCTGTGTGATTTCTGTATGTGAGTGTGTGTGTGTTTGATGATGCGTTTGTTTGTGTGTGTGTAGGTGTGTTAGTGGGAGTGAGTGTGAATACGAGTGTGTGATTGTGTGTGAGTGTTTTTGTCTGTGAGTGGCTGTGAGTGTGTCTGTGAGTGCAGGTGAGGGTGCGTGACTATTTGTGAGTGTGTGTGTGATTGCATGTGAGCCTGTGTTTGTGTGTTGGTTTGTTTGTGTGTGTAGGTGTGCGTGTGTGTTTGACAGTGTTTGAGTGAGTGTTAGTGCGTGTGTGTCTGTAAGTGTTTGTGTGAGTAGGTGTGTGAGTGTGTGTGACCGGGTGATTGTGTGTGTGAATGCGTGTGAGTCTGTGTGTCTGTGTGTTTGTGGGTGTGTCTACATGTGTGTAGGTGTGTGACTGTTTATGGCACTGTGTCATTGTGCGTGAGTGCTCATGTGTCTGTGTGTGTGTGTGAGTTTGTGAGAGTGTAGGTGTGATTGGGAATGAGTGTGTGAGTGTGTATATGAGTGTGTCATTGTGTTTGTGTGTGTGTGTGAGTGTGTTTTGTTTAGGTGTGTGCGTGACATTTTGTGTGTCTATGTGTGAGTGTATTTTTGTCTGAGTGTGTGTGTCTGTGTGTAAGTGTGAGAGTGTGCTAGGGTGTTTGTGAGAGTGAAGGTGTGTGAGTGGGAGTGAGTGAGTGAATGTGTATATGAGTAGGTGACTGTGTGTGTGTGCATGTGTGTGCCTGACAGTCTGAATATGTGGGTGTTTCTGTGTGTAGGTGTGTGAGTGTGTGTGTGACATTGTATGAGTGTGTGTGTGACATTGTGTGAGTGTGTGTGTGAGTGCATGTGAATCTGTGTGCGTTGGTGTGTGAGTAGGTGTGCGAGAGCTTGTGGCAGTGTGTGAGTGTGTGTGTTTGTGACATTCTGTGAATGTGTGTTGGTGTCTCTGTGTGTGTAATGTGTGAGTGCAGCAGTGTGTGAGTGTGTGAGTGCGAATGAGTCTGTGAGTGTGTGCGGGTGTGAGTGTGTTTCTTTGTGAAATTTCAGTTGCGTGAGTTGGAGTGATTGTGTGAGTGTGTATATAAGTGTGCGATAGTGTGTGAGTGTGTGTGATTGTGTGTGAGTATGTGTGTGTGCCTATATGTGTTTGTGTCTATGTGTAGGTGCGTAATTGTGTGTGTGCGATTGTGTGTGAGAATGTGGTTGTTTCTGTGTGTAGGTGTGTGAATGTGTGAGTGTGTTTGTGAGAGTGTAGTTGTGTGCGTGTTTGTGTGTGTGTGAGTGTGTATACGGGTGTGTGATTGTGTCTGAGTTTTTGTGATTGTGTGTGAGAATGTGAGTGAATGTGTCTGTGTATGTGTGTGAGTGTGTGAAACAGTGTCTCAGTCTTCGTGATTTTGTGTGGGTGTGTGAGAGTGTGTGTGAGCGTTTGAGTGTAGGTGTGTCTTTTTGAGTGCCTTTGTGGTTATTATATGTGTGTGTGTGAAAGTGTGTGTGTAAGTGTGAGTGGGAGTGAGAGTGGGACTGTGTGTACGAGTGTGTTATTGTGTGTGATTGTGTTTGTGGGTGAGTGTCTGAGCGTCTTTGTGTGCAGGTGTGTGTGTCTGACGGTTTTAGTGTGGGTGTGAGTGCATGTGACTCTGTGAGAGTGTGTGTGTAGTTGTGTGAGTGGGAGTGAGTGTGTGAATGTGTATACGATTGGGTGACTGTGTGTGAGTGTGTGTGATTGTGTGTGAGAATGTGTGTGTGAGTCTGTGTGTGTAGGTGTGTGATTGTGCCGAACCCTGTGTGATTGTGTGTGTTTGTGAGGGTGTGTGACAGTGTGTGTGAGTGTAGGAGTGTCTGAGTGCCTGTGTGATTTCTGTATGTGAGTGTGTGTGTTTGATGATGCGTTTGTTTGTGTGTGTGTAGGTGTGTTAGTGGGAGTGAGTGTGAATACGAGTGTGTGATTGTGTGTGAGTGTTTTTGTCTGTGAGTGGCTGTGAGTGTGTCTGTGAGTGCAGGTGAGAGTGCGTGACTATTTGTGAGTGTGTGTGTGATTGCATGTGAGCCTGTGTTTGTGTGTTGGTTTGTTTGTGTGTGTAGGTGTGCGTGTGTGTTTGACAGTGTTTGAGTGAGTGTTAGTGCGTGTGTGTCTGTAAGTGTTTGTGTGAGTAGGTGTGTGAGTGTGTGTGACCGGGTGATTGTGTGTGTGAATGCGTGTGAGTCTGTGTGTCTGTGTGTTTGTGGGTGTGTCTACATGTGTGTAGGTGTGTGACTGTTTATGGCACTGTGTCATTGTGCGTGAGTGCTCATGTGTCTGTGTGTGTGTGAGTTTGTGAGAGTGTAGGTGTGAATGGGAATGAGTGTGTGAGTGTGTATATGAGTGTGTCATTGTGTTTGTGTGTGAGTGTGTTTTTGTTTAGGTGTGTGTGTGACATTGTGTGAGTCTATGTGGGAGTGCATTTCTGTCTGAGTGTGTGTGTGTCTGTGTGTAAGTGTGAGAGTGTGCTAGGGTGTTTGTGAGAGTGAAGGTGTGTGAGTGGGAGTGAGTGAGTGAATGTGTATATGAGTGGGTGACTGTGTGTGTGTGCATGTGTGTGCCTGACAGTCTGAATATGTGGGTGTTTCTGTGTGTAGGTGTGTGAGTGTGTGTGTGACATTGTGTGAGTGTGTGTGAGTGCATGTGAATCTGTGTGTGTTGGTGTGTGAGTATGTGTGCGAGAGCTTGTGGCAGTGTGTGAGTGTGTGTGTTTGTGACATTCTGTGAATGTGTGTTGGTGTCTCTGTGTGTGTAGATGTGTGAGTGATGCAGTGTGTGAGTGTGTGAGTGCGAATGAGTCTGTGAGTGTGTGTGGGTGTGAGTGTGTTTCTTTGTTAAATTCTAGTTGTGTGAGTGGGTGTGATTTTGTGAGTGTGTATATAAGTGTGTGATTGTGTGTGAGTGTGTGTGATTGTGTGTGAGTATGTGTGTGTGTCTATATGTGTGTGTGTCTATGTGTAGGTGTGTAATTGTGTGTGTGCAAATGTGTGTGAGAATGTGGGTGCTTCTGTGTGTATGTGTGTGAATATGTGAATGTGTTTGTGAGAGTGTAGTTGTGTGAGTGTTTGTGTGTGTGTGAGTGTGTATACGGGTGTGTGATTGTGTCTGACTTTTTGTGATTGTGAGAATGTGAGCGATTGTGTCTGTGTGTATGTGTGTGAGTGTCTGAAACAGTGTCTCAGTCTTCATGATTTTGTGTGTGTGTGTGAGTGTGTGTGTGTTTGAGTGTAGCTGTGTCTGTTTGAGGGCCTTTGTGGTTAATATATGTGTGTGTGTGAGTGTGTGTGTGTGTAGGTGTGAGTGGGTGTGAGAGTGGGAGTGTGTGTACGAGCGTGTTATTGTGTGTGATTGTGTTTGTGGGTGAGTGTCTGAGCGTCTTTGTGTGCAGGTGTGTGTGTCTGACGGTTTTAGTGTGGGTGTGAGTAGATGTGACTCTGTGAGAGTGTGTGTGTGTAGTTGTGTGAGTGGGAGTGAGTGTGTGAATGTGTATACGATTGGGTGACTGTGTGTGAGTGTGTGTGATTGTGTGTGAGAATGTGTGTGAGTGAGTCTGTGTGTGTAGGTGTGTGATTGTGCCGAACCCTGTGTGATTGTGTGTGTTTGTGAGGGTGTGTGACAGTGTGTGTGAGTGTAGGAGTGTCTGAGTGCCTGTGTGATTTCTGTATGTGAGTGTGTGTGTTTGATGATGCGTTTGTTTGTGTGTGTGAAGGTGTGTTAGTGGGAGTGAGTGTGTATACGAGTGTGTGATTGTGTGTGAGTGTTTTTGTCTGTGAGTGGCTGTGAGTGTGTCTGTGAGTGCAGGTGAGAGTGCGTGACTATTTGTGAGTGTGTGTGTGATTGCATGTGAGCCTGTGTTTGTGTGTTGGTTTGTTTGTGTGTGTAGGTGTGCGTGTGTGTTTGACAGTGTTTGAGTGAGTGTTAGTGCGTGTGCGTCTGTAAGTGTTTGTGTGAGTAGGTGTGTGAGTGTGTGTGACCGGGTGATTGTGTGTGTGAATGCGTGTGAGTCTGTGTGTCTGTGTGTTTGTGGGTGTGTCTACATGTGTGTAGGTGTGTGACTGTTTATGGCACTGTGTCATTGTGCGTGAGTGCTCATGTGTCTGTGTGTGTGTGTGAGTTTGTGACAGTGTAGGTGTGATTGGGAATGAGTGTGTGAGTGTGTATATGAGTGTGTCATTGTGTTTGTGTGTGTGTGTGAGTGTGTTTTGTTTAGGTGTGTGCGTGACATTTTGTGTGTCTATGTGTGAGTGTATATTTGTCTGAGTGTGTGTGTCTGTGTGTAAGTGTGAGAGTGTGCTAGTGTGTTTGTGAGAGTGAAGGTGTGTGAGTGGGAGTGAGTGAGTGAATGTGTATATGAGTGGGTGACTGTGTGTGTGTGCATGTGTGTGCCTGACAGTCTGAATATGTGGGTGTTTCTGTGTGTAGGTGTGTGTGTGTGTGTGTGACATTGTATGAGTGAGTGTGTGACATTGTGTGAGTGTGTGTGAGTGCATGTGAATCTGTGTGTGTTGGTGTGTGAGTAGGTGTGCGAGAGCTTGTGGCAGTGTGTGAGTGTGTGTGTTTGTGACATTCTGTGAATGTGTGTTGGTGTCTCTGTGTGTGTAGTTGTGTGAGTGCTGCAGTGTGTGAGTGTGTGAGTGCGAATGAGTCTGTGAGTGTGTGCGGGTGTGAGTGTGTTTCTTTGTGAAATTTCAGTTGCGTGAGTTGGAGTGATTGTGTGAGTGTGTATATAAGTGTGCGATAGTGTGTGAGTGTGTGTGATTGTGTGTGAGTATGTGTGTGTGCCTATATGTGTTTGTGTCTATGTGTAGGTGCGTAATTGTGTGTGTGCGACTGTGTGTGAGAATGTGGTTGTTTCTGTGTGTAGGTGTGTGAATGTGTGAGTGTGTTTGTGAGAGTGTAGTTGTGTGAGTGTTTGTGTGTGTGTGAGTGTGTATACGGGTGTGTGATTGTGTCTGAGTTTTTGTGATTGTGTGTGAGAATGTGAGTGAATGTGTCTGTGTGTATGTGTGTGAGTGTGTGAAACAGTGTCTCAGTCTTCGTGATTTTGTGTGGGTGTGTGAGAGTGTGTGTGAGCGTTTGAGTGTAGGTGTGTCTTTTTGAGTGCCTTTGTGGTTATTATATGTGTGTGTGTGAAAGTGTGTGTGTAAGTGTGAGTGGGAGTGAGAGTGGGACTGTGTGTACGAGTGTGTTATTGTGTGTGATTGTGTTTGTGGGTGAGTGTCTGAGCGTCTTTGTGTGCAGGTGTGTGTGTCTGACGGTTTTAGTGTGGGTGTGAGTGCATGTGACACTGTGAGAGTGTGTGTGTGTAGTTGTGTGAGTGGGAGTGAGTGTGTGAATGTGTATACGATTGGGTGACTGTGTGTGAGTGTGTGTGATTGTGTGTGAGAATGTGTGTGAGTGAGTCTGTGTGTGTAGGTGTGTGATTGTGCCGAACCCTGTGTGATTGTGTGTGTTTGTGAGGGTGTGTGACAGTGTGTGTGAGTGTAGGAGTGTCTGAGTGCCTGTGTGATTTCTGTATGTGAGTGTGTGTGTGTTTGATGATGCGTTTGTTTGTGTGTGTGTGTAGGTGTGTTAGTGGGAGTGAGTGTGTATACGAGTGTGTGATTGTGTGTGAGTGTTTTTGTCTGTGAGTGGCTGTGAGTGTGTCTGTGAGTGCAGGTGAGAGTGCGTGACTATTTGTGAGTGTGTGTGTGATTGCATGTGAGCCTGTGTTTGTGTGTTGGTTTGTTTGTGTGTGTAGGTGTGCGTGTGTGTTTGACAGTGTTTGAGTGAGTGTTAGTGCGTGTGTGTCTGTAAGTGTTTGTGTGAGTAGGTGTGTGAGTGTGTGTGACCGGGTGATTGTGTGTGTGAATGCGTGTGAGTCTGTGTGTCTGTGTGTTTGTGGGTGTGTCTACATGTGTGTAGGTGTGTGACTGTTTATGGCACTGTGTCATTGTGCGTGAGTGCTCATGTGTCTGTGTGTGTGTGTGTTTGTGACAGTGTAGGTGTGATTGGGAATGAGTGTGTGAGTGTGTATATGAGTGTGTCATTGTGTTTGTGTGTGTGTGTGAGTGTGTTTTGTTTAGGTGTGTGCGTGACATTTTGTGTGTCTATGTGTGAGTGTATATTTGTCTGAGTGTGTGTGTCTGTGTGTAAGTGTGAGAGTGTGCTAGGGTGTTTGTGAGAGTGAAGGTGTGTGAGTGGGAGTGAGTGAGTGAATGTGTATATGAGTGGGTGACTGTGTGTGTGTGCATGTGTGTGCCTGACAGTCTGAATATGTGGGTGTTTCTGTGTGTAGGTGTGTGAGTGTGTGTGTGACATTGTATGAGTGTGTGTGTGACATTGTGTGAGTGTGTGTGAGTGCATGTGAATCTGTGTGTGTTGGTGTGTGAGTAGGTGTGCGAGAGCTTGTGGCAGTGTGTGAGTGTGTGTGTTTGTGACATTCTGTGAATGTGTGTTGGTGTCTCTGTGTGTGTAGTTGTGTGAGTGCTGCAGTGTGTGAGTGTGTGAGTGCGAATGAGTCTTTGAGTGTGTGCGGGTGTGAGTGTGTTTCTTTGTGAAATTTCAGTTGCGTGAGTTGGAGTGATTGTGTGAGTGTGTATATAAGTGTGCGATAGTGTGTGAGTGTGTGTGATTGTGTGTGAGTATGTGTGTGTGCCTATATGTGTTTGTGTCTATGTGTAGGTGCGTAATTGTGTGTGTGCGACTGTGTGTGAGAATGTGGTTGTTTCTGTGTGTAGGTGTGTGAATGTGTGAGTGTGTTTGTGAGAGTGTAGTTGTGTGAGTGTTTGTGTGTGTGTGAGTGTGTATACGGGTGTGTGATTGTGTCTGAGTTTTTGTGATTGTGTGTGAGAATGTGAGTGAATGTGTCTGTGTGTATGTGTGTGAGTGTGTGAAACAGTGTCTCAGTCTTCGTGATTTTGTGTGGGTGTGTGAGAGTGTGTGTGAGCGTTTGAGTGTAGGTGTGTCTTTTTGAGTGCCTTTGTGGTTATTATATGTGTGTGTGTGAAAGTGTGTGTGTAAGTGTGAGTGGGAGTGAGAGTGGGACTGTGTGTACGAGTGTGTTATTGTGTGTGATTGTGTTTGTGGGTGAGTGTCTGAGCGTCTTTGTGTGCAGGTGTGTGTGTCTGACGGTTTTAGTGTGGGTGTGAGTGCATGTGACACTGTGAGAGTGTGTGTGTGTAGTTGTGTGAGTGGGAGTGAGTGTGTGAATGTGTATACGATTGGGTGACTGTGTGTGAGTGTGTGTGATTGTGTGTGAGAATGTGTGTGAGTGAGTCTGTGTGTGTAGGTGTGTGATTGTGCCGAACCCTGTGTGATTGTGTGTGTTTGTGAGGGTGTGTGACAGTGTGTGTGAGTGTAGGAGTGTCTGAGTGCCTGTGTGATTTCTGTATGTGAGTGTGTGTGTGTTTGATGATGCGTTTGTTTGTGTGTGTGTGTAGGTGTGTTAGTGGGAGTGAGTGTGTATACGAGTGTGTGATTGTGTGTGAGTGTTTTTGTCTGTGAGTGGCTGTGAGTGTGTCTGTGAGTGCAGGTGAGAGTGCGTGACTATTTGTGAGTGTGTGTGTGATTGCATGTGAGCCTGTGTTTGTGTGTTGGTTTGTTTGTGTGTGTAGGTGTGCGTGTGTGTTTGACAGTGTTTGAGTGAGTGTTAGTGCGTGTGTGTCTGTAAGTGTTTGTGTGAGTAGGTGTGTGAGTGTGTGTGACCGGGTGATTGTGTGTGTGAATGCGTGTGAGTCTGTGTGTCTGTGTGTTTGTGGGTGTGTCTACATGTGTGTAGGTGTGTGACTGTTTATGGCACTGTGTCATTGTGCGTGAGTGCTCATGTGTCTGTGTGTGTGTGTGAGTTTGTGACAGTGTAGGTGTGATTGGGAATGAGTGTGTGAGTGTGTATATGAGTGTGTCATTGTGTTTGTGTGTGTGTGTGAGTGTGTTTTGTTTAGGTGTGTGCGTGACATTTTGTGTGTCTATGTGTGAGTGTATATTTGTCTGAGTGTGTGTGTCTGTGTGTAAGTGTGAGAGTGTGCTAGGGTGTTTGTGAGAGTGAAGGTGTGTGAGTGGGAGTGAGTGAGTGAATGTGTATATGAGTGGGTGACTGTGTGTGTGTGCATGTGTGTGCCTGACAGTCTGAATATGTGGGTGTTTCTGTGTGTAGGTGTGTGAGTGTGTGTGTGACATTGTATGAGTGTGTGTGTGACATTGTGTGAGTGTGTGTGAGTGCATGTGAATCTGTGTGTGTTGGTGTGTGAGTAGGTGTGCGAGAGCTTGTGGCAGTGTGTGAGTGTGTGTGTTTGTGACATTCTGTGAATGTGTGTTGGTGTCTCTGTGTGTGTAGTTGTGTGAGTGCTGCAGTGTGTGAGTGTGTGAGTGCGAATGAGTCTTTGAGTGTGTGCGGGTGTGAGTGTGTTTCTTTGTGAAATTTCAGTTGCGTGAGTTGGAGTGATTGTGTGAGTGTGTATATAAGTGTGCGATAGTGTGTGAGTGTGTGTGATTGTGTGTGAGTATGTGTGTGTGCCTATATGTGTTTGTGTCTATGTGTAGGTGCGTAATTGTGTGTGTGCGACTGTGTGTGAGAATGTGGTTGTTTCTGTGTGTAGGTGTGTGAATGTGTGAGTGTGTTTGTGAGAGTGTAGTTGTGTGAGTGTTTGTGTGTGTGTGAGTGTGTATACGGGTGTGTGATTGTGTCTGAGTTTTTGTGATTGTGTGTGAGAATGTGAGTGAATGTGTCTGTGTGTATGTGTGTGAGTGTGTGAAACAGTGTCTCAGTCTTCGTGATTTTGTGTGGGTGTGTGAGAGTGTGTGTGAGCGTTTGAGTGTAGGTGTGTCTTTTTGAGTGCCTTTGTGGTTATTATATGTGTGTGTGTGAAAGTGTGTGTGTAAGTGTGAGTGGGAGTGAGAGTGGGACTGTGTGTACGAGTGTGTTATTGTGTGTGATTGTGTTTGTGGGTGAGTGTCTGAGTGTCTTTGTGTGCAGGTGTGTGTGTCTGACGGTTTTAGTGTGGGTGTGAGTGCATGTGACACTGTGAGAGTGTGTGTGTGTAGTTGTGTGAGTGGGAGTGAGTGTGTGAATGTGTATACGATTGGGTGACTGTGTGTGAGTGTGTGTGATTGTGTGTGAGAATGTGTGTGAGTGAGTCTGTGTGTGTAGGTGTGTGATTGTGCCGAACCCTGTGTGATTGTGTGTGTTTGTGAGGGTGTGTGACAGTGTGTGTGAGTGTAGGAGTGTCTGAGTGCCTGTGTGATTTCTGTATGTGAGTGTGTGTGTGTTTGATGATGCGTTTGTTTGTGTGTGTGTGTAGGTGTGTTAGTGGGAGTGAGTGTGTATACGAGTGTGTGATTGTGTGTGAGTGTTTTTGTCTGTGAGTGGCTGTGAGTGTGTCTGTGAGTGCAGGTGAGAGTGCGTGACTATTTGTGAGTGTGTGTGTGATTGCATGTGAGCCTGTGTTTGTGTGTTGGTTTGTTTGTGTGTGTAGGTGTGCGTGTGTGTTTGACAGTGAGTGAGTGTTAGTGCGTGTGTGTCTGTAAGTGTTTGTGTGAGTAGGTGTGTGAGTGTGTGTGACCGGGTGATTGTGTGTGTGAATGCGTGTGAGTCTGTGTGTCTGTGTGTTTGTGGGTGTGTCTACATGTGTGTAGGTGTGTGACTGTTTATGGCACTGTGTCATTGTGCGTGAGTGCTCATGTGTCTGTGTGTGTGTGTGAGTTTGTGACAGTGTAGGTGTGATTGGGAATGAGTGTGTGAGTGTGTATATGAGTGTGTCATTGTGTTTGTGTGTGTGTGTGAGTGTGTTTTGTTTAGGTGTGTGCGTGACATTTTGTGTGTCTATGTGTGAGTGTATATTTGTCTGAGTGTGTGTGTCTGTGTGTAAGTGTGAGAGTGTGCTAGGGTGTTTGTGAGAGTGAAGGTGTGTGAGTGGGAGTGAGTGAGTGAATGTGTATATGAGTGGGTGACTGTGTGTGTGTGCATGTGTGTGCCTGACAGTCTGAATATGTGGGTGTTTCTGTGTGTAGGTGTGTGAGTGTGTGTGTGACATTGTATGAGTGTGTGTGTGACATTGTGTGAGTGTGTGTGAGTGCATGTGAATCTGTGTGTGTTGGTGTGTGAGTAGGTGTGCGAGAGCTTGTGGCAGTGTGTGAGTGTGTGTGTTTGTGACATTCTGTGAATGTGTGTTGGTGTCTCTGTGTGTGTAGTTGTGTGAGTGCTGCAGTGTGTGAGTGTGTGAGTGCGAATGAGTCTGTGAGTGTGTGCGGGTGTGAGTGTGTTTCTTTGTGAAATTTCAGTTGCGTGAGTTGGAGTGATTGTGTGAGTGTGTATATAAGTGTGCGATAGTGTGTGAGTGTGTGTGATTGTGTGTGAGTATGTGTGTGTGCCTATATGTGTTTGTGTCTATGTGTAGGTGCGTAATTGTGTGTGTGCGACTGTGTGTGAGAATGTGGTTGTTTCTGTGTGTAGGTGTGTGAATGTGTGAGTGTGTTTGTGAGAGTGTAGTTGTGTGAGTGTTTGTGTGTGTGTGAGTGTGTATACGGGTGTGTGATTGTGTCTGAGTTTTTGTGATTGTGTGTGAGAATGTGAGTGAATGTGTCTGTGTGTATGTGTGTGAGTGTGTGAAACAGTGTCTCAGTCTTCGTGATTTTGTGTGGGTGTGTGAGAGTGTGTGTGAGCGTTTGAGTGTAGGTGTGTCTTTTTGAGTGCCTTTGTGGTTATTATATGTGTGTGTGTGAAAGTGTGTGTGTAAGTGTGAGTGGGAGTGAGAGTGGGACTGTGTGTACGAGTGTGTTATTGTGTGTGATTGTGTTTGTGGGTGAGTGTCTGAGCGTCTTTGTGTGCAGGTGTGTGTGTCTGACGGTTTTAGTGTGGGTGTGAGTGCATGTGACTCTGTGAGAGTGTGTGTGTAGTTGTGTGAGTGGGAGTGAGTGTGTGAATGTGTATACGATTGGGTGACTGTGTGTGAGTGTGTGTGATTGTGTGTGAGAATGTGTGTGAGTGAGTCTGTGTGTGTAGGTGTGTGATTGTGCCGAACCCTGTGTGATTGTGTGTGTTTGTGAGGGTGTGTGACAGTGTGTGTGAGTGTAGGAGTGTCTGAGTGCCTGTGTGATTTCTGTATGTGAGTGTGTGTGTGTTTGATGATGCGTTTGTTTGTGTGTGTGTAGGTGTGTTAGTGGGAGTGAGTGTGAATACGAGTGTGTGATTGTGTGTGAGTGTTTTTGTCTGTGAGTGGCTGTGAGTGTGTCTGTGAGTGCAGGTGAGAGTGTGTGACTATTTGTGAGTGTGTGTGTGATTGCATGTGAGCCTGTGTTTGTGTGTTGGTTTGTTTGTGTGTGTAGGTGTGCGTGTGTGTTTGACAGTGTTTGAGTGAGTGTTAGTGCGTGTGTGTCTGTAAGTGTTTGTGTGAGTAGGTGTGTGAGTGTGTGTGACCGGGTGATTGTGTGTGTGAATGCGTGTGAGTCTGTGTGTCTGTGTGTTTGTGGGTGTGTCTACATGTGTGTAGGTGTGTGACTGTTTATGGCACTGTGTCATTGTGCGTGAGTGCTCATGTGTCTGTGTGTGTGTGAGTTTGTGAGAGTGTAGGTGTGATTGGGAATGAGTGTGTGAGTGTGTATATGAGTGTGTCATTGTGTTTGTGTGTGTGTGTGAGTGTGTTTTGTTTAGGTGTGTGCGTGACATTTTGTGTGTCTATGTGTGAGTGTATATTTGTCTGAGTGTGTGTGTCTGTGTGTAAGTGTGAGAGTGTGCTAGGGTGTTTGTGAGAGTGAAGGTGTGTGAGTGGGAGTGAGTGAGTGAATGTGTATATGAGTGGGTGACTGTGTGTGTGTGCATGTGTGTGCCTGACAGTCTGAATATGTGGGTGTTTCTGTGTGTAGGTGTGTGAGTGTGTGTGTGACATTGTATGAGTGTGTGTGTGACATTGTGTGAGTGTGTGTGAGTGCATGTGAATCTGTGTGTGTTGGTGTGTGAGTAGGTGTGCGAGAGCTTGTGGCAGTGTGTGAGTGTGTGTGTTTGTGACATTCTGTGAATGTGTGTTGGTGTCTCTGTGTGTGTAGTTGTGTGAGTGCTGCAGTGTGTGAGTGTGTGAGTGCGAATGAGTCTGTGAGTGTGTGCGGGTGTGAGTGTGTTTCTTTGTGAAATTTCAGTTGCGTGAGTTGGAGTGATTGTGTGAGTGTGTATATAAGTGTGCGATAGTGTGTGAGTGTGTGTGATTGTGTGTGAGTATGTGTGTGTGCCTATATGTGTTTGTGTCTATGTGTAGGTGCGTAATTGTGTGTGTGCGACTGTGTGTGAGAATGTGGTTGTTTCTGTGTGTAGGTGTGTGAATATGTGAGTGTGTTTGTGAGAGTGTAGTTGTGTGAGTGTTTGTGTGTGTGTGAGTGTGTATACGGGTGTGTGATTGTGTCTGAGTTTTTGTGATTGTGTGTGAGAATGTGAGTGAATGTGTCTGTGTGTATGTGTGTGAGTGTGTGAAACAGTGTCTCAGTCTTCGTGATTTTGTGTGGGTGTGTGAGAGTGTGTGTGAGCGTTTGAGTGTAGGTGTGTCTTTTTGAGTGCCTTTGTGGTTATTATATGTGGGTGAGTGAAAGTGTGTGTGTAAGTGTGAGTGGGAGTGAGAGTGGGAGTGTGTGTACGAGTGTGTTATTGTGTGTGATTGTGTTTGTGGGTGAGTGTCTGAGCGTCTTTGTGTGCAGTTGTGTGTGTCTGAGAGTTTTAGTGTGGGTGTGAGTGCATGTGACTCTGTGAGAGTGTGTGTGTAGTTGTGTGAGTGGGAGTGAGTGTGTGAATGTGTATACGATTGGGTGACTGTGTGTGAGTGTGTGTGATTGTGTGTGAGAATGTGTGTGAGTGAGTCTGTGTGTGTAGGTGTGTGATTGTGCCGAACCCTGTGTGATTGTGTGTGTTTGTGAGGGTGTGTGACAGTGTGTGTGAGTGTAGGAGTGTCTGAGTGCCTGTGTGATTTCTGTATGTGAGTGTGTGTGTGTTTGATGATGCGTTTGTTTGTGTGTGTGTAGGTGTGTTAGTGGGAGTGAGTGTGAATACGAGTGTGTGATTGTGTGTGAGTGTTTTTGTCTGTGAGTGGCTGTGAGTGTGTCTGTGAGTGCAGGTGAGAGTGCGTGACTATTTGTGAGTGTGTGTGTGATTGCATGTGAGCCTGTGTTTGTGTGTTGGTTTGTTTGTGTGTGTAGGTGTGCGTGTGTGTTTGACAGTGTTTGAGTGAGTGTTAGTGCGTGTGCGTCTGTAAGTGTTTGTGTGAGTAGGTGTGTGAGTGTGTGTGACCGGGTGATTGTGTGTGTGAATGCGTGTGAGTCTGTGTGTCTGTGTGTTTGTGGGTGTGTCTACATGTGTGTAGGTGTGTGACTGTTTATGGCACTGTGTCATTGTGCGTGAGTGCTCATGTGTCTGTGTGTGTGTGTGAGTTTGTGAGAGTGTAGGTGTGATTGGGAATGAGTGTGTGAGTGTGTATATGAGTGTGTCATTGTGTTTGTGTGTGTGTGTGAGTGTGTTTTGTTTAGGTGTGTGCGTGACATTTTGTGTGTCTATGTGTGAGTGTATTTTTGTCTGAGTGTGTGTGTCTGTGTGTAAGTGTGAGAGTGTGCTAGGGTGTTTGTGAGAGTGAAGGTGTGTGAGTGGGAGTGAGTGAGTGAATGTGTATATGAGTGGGTGACTGTGTGTGTGTGCATGTGTGTGCCTGACAGTCTGAATATGTGGGTGTTTCTGTGTGTAGGTGTGTGAGTGTGTGTGTGACATTGTATGAGTGTGTGTGTGACATTGTGTGAGTGTGTGTGAGTGCATGTGAATCTGTGTGTGTTGGTGTGTGAGTAGGTGTGCGAGAGCTTGTGGCAGTGTGTGAGTGTGTGTGTTTGTGACATTCTGTGAATGTGTGTTGGTGTCTCTGTGTGTGTAGTTGTGTGAGTGCTGCAGTGTGTGAGTGTGTGAGTGCGAATGAGTCTGTGAGTGTGTGCGGGTGTGAGTGTGTTTCTTTGTGAAATTTCAGTTGCGTGAGTTGGAGTGATTGTGTGAGTGTGTATATAAGTGTGCGATAGTGTGTGAGTGTGTGTGATTGTGTGTGAGTATGTGTGTGTGCCTATATGTGTTTGTGTCTATGTGTAGGTGCGTAATTGTGTGTGTGCGACTGTGTGTGAGAATGTGGTTGTTTCTGTGTGTAGGTGTGTGAATGTGTGAGTGTGTTTGTGAGAGTGTAGTTGTGTGAGTGTTTGTGTGTGTGTGAGTGTGTATACGGGTGTGTGATTGTGTCTGAGTTTTTGTGATTGTGTGTGAGAATGTGAGTGAATGTGTCTGTGTGTATGTGTGTGAGTGTGTGAAACAGTGTCTCAGTCTTCGTGATTTTGTGTGGGTGTGTGAGAGTGTGTGTGAGCGTTTGAGTGTAGGTGTGTCTTTTTGAGTGCCTTTGTGGTTATTATATGTGTGTGTGTGAAAGTGTGTGTGTAAGTGTGAGTGGGAGTGAGAGTGGGACTGTGTGTACGAGTGTGTTATTGTGTGTGATTGTGTTTGTGGGTGAGTGTCTGAGCGTCTTTGTGTGCAGGTGTGTGTGTCTGACGGTTTTAGTGTGGGTGTGAGTGCATGTGACTCTGTGAGAGTGTGTGTGTAGTTGTGTGAGTGGGAGTGAGTGTGTGAATGTGTATACGATTGGGTGACTGTGTGTGAGTGTGTGTGATTGTGTGTGAGAATGTGTGTGAGTGAGTCTGTGTGTGTAGGTGTGTGATTGTGCCGAACCCTGTGTGATTGTGTGTGTTTGTGAGGGTGTGTGACAGTGTGTGTGAGTGTAGGAGTGTCTGAGTGCCTGTGTGATTTCTGTATGTGAGTGTGTGTGTGTTTGATGATGCGTTTGTTTGTGTGTGTGTAGGTGTGTTAGTGGGAGTGAGTGTGAATACGAGTGTGTGATTGTGTGTGAGTGTTTTTGTCTGTGACTGGCTGTGAGTGTGTCTGTGAGTGCAGGTGAGAGTGCGTGACTATTTGTGAGTGTGTGTGTGATTGCATGTGAGCCTGTGTTTGTGTGTTGGTTTGTTTGTGTGTGTAGGTGTGCGTGTGTGTTTGACAGTGTTTGAGTGAGTGTTAGTGCGTGTGTGTCTGTAAGTGTTTGTGTGAGTAGGTGTGTGAGTGTGTGTGACCGGGTGATTGTGTGTGTGAATGCGTGTGAGTCTGTGTGTCTGTGTGTTTGTGGGTGTGTCTACATGTGTGTAGGTGTGTGACTGTTTATAGCACTGTGTCAATGTGCGTGAGTGCTCATGTGTTTGTGTGTGTGTGTGAGTTTGTGAGAGTGTAGGTGTGATTGGGAATGAGTGTGTGAGTGTGTATATGAGTGTGTCATTGTGTTTGTGTGTGTGTGAGTGTGTTTTTGTTTAGGTGTGTGTGTGACATTGTGTGAGTCTATGTGGGAGTGCATTTCTGTCTGAGTGTGTGTGTCTGTGAGTAAGGGTGAGAGTGTGTTAGGGTGTTTGTGAGAGTGCAGGTGTGTGAGTGGGAGTGAGTGAGTGAATGTGTATATGAGTGTGTGACTGTGTGTGTGTGCATGTGTGTGCCTGACAGTCTGAATATGTGGGTGTTTCTGTGTGTAGGTGTGTGAGTGTGTGTGTGACATTGTGTGAGTGTGTGTGTGAGTGCATGTGAATCTGTGTGTGTTGGTGTGTGAGTAGGTGTGCGAGAGCTTGTGGCAGTGTGTGAGTGTGTGTGATTGTGACATTCTGTGAATGTGTGTTGGTGTCTCTCTGTGTGTAGATGTGTGAGTGCAGCAGTGTGTGAGTGTGTGAGTGCGAATGAGTCTGAGTGTGTGTGGGTGTGAGTGTGTTTCTTTGTGAAATTTTAGTTGTGTGAGTGGGAGTGATTGTGTGAGTGTGTATATAAGTGTGCGATTGTGTGTGAGTGTGTGTGATTGTGTTAGTATATGTGTGGGTCTATATTTGTGTGTGTCTATGTGTAGGTGCGTAATTGTGTGTGTGCGATTGTGTGTGAGAATGTGGTTGTTTGTGTGTAGGTGTGTGAATGTGTGAGTGTGTTTGTGAGAGTGTAGTTGTGTGAGTGTTTGTGTGTGTGTGAGTGTGTATACGGGTGTGTGATTGTGTCTGAGTTTTTGTGATTGTGTGTGAGAATGTGCGTGAATGTGTCTGTGTGTATGTGTGTGAGTGTGTGAAACAGTGTCTCAGTCTTCGTGATTTTGTGTGGGTGTGTGAGAGTGTGTGTGAGCGTTTGAGTGTAGGTGTGTCTTTTTGAGTGCCTTTGTGGTTATTATATGTGTGTGTGTGAAAGTGTGTGTGTAAGTGTGAGTGGGAGTGAGAGTGGGAGTGTGTGTACGAGTGTGTTATTGTGTGTGATTGTGTTTGTGGGTGAGTGTCTGAGCGTCTTTGTGTGCAGTTGTGTGTGTCTGAGAGTTTTAGTGTGGGTGTGAGTGCATGTGACTCTGTGAGAGTGTGTGTGTAGTTGTGTGAGTGGGAGTGAGTGTGTGAATGTGTATACGATTGGGTGACTGTGTGTGAGTGTGTGTGATTGTGTGTGAGAATGTGTGTGTGTGAGTCTGTGTGTGTAGGTGTGTGATTGTGCCGAACCCTGTGTGATTGTGTGTGTTTGTGAGGGTGTGTGACAGTGTGTGTGAGTGTAGGAGTGTCTGAGTGCCTGTGTGATTTCTGTATGTGAGTGTGTGTGTGTTTGATGATGCGTTTGTTTGTGTGTGTGTAGGTGTGTTAGTGGGAGTGAGTGTGAATACGAGTGTGTGATTGTGTGTGAGTGTTTTTGTCTGTGAGTGGCTGTGAGTGTGTCTGTGAGTGCAGGTGAGAGTGCGTGACTATTTGTGAGTGTGTGTGTGATTGCATGTGAGCCTGTGTTTGTGTGTTGGTTTGTTTGTGTGTGTAGGTGTGCGTGTGTGTTTGACAGTGTTTGAGTGAGTGTTAGTGCGTGTGTGTCTGTAAGTGTTTGTGTGAGTAGGTGTGTGAGTGTGTGTGACCGGGTGATTGTGTGTGTGAATGCGTGTGAGTCTGTGTGTCTGTGTGTTTGTGGGTGTGTCTACATGTGTGTAGGTGTGTGACTGTTTATGGCACTGTGTCATTGTGCGTGAGTGCTCATGTGTCTGTGTGTGTGTGAGTTTGTGAGAGTGTAGGTGTGAATGGGAATGAGTGTGTGAGTGTGTATATGAGTGTGTCATTGTGTTTGTGTGTGAGTGTGTTTTTGTTTAGGTGTGTGTGTGACATTGTGTGAGTCTATGTGGGAGTGCATTTCTGTCTGAGTGTGTGTGTGTCTGTGTGTAAGTGTGAGAGTGTGCTAGGGTGTTTGTGAGAGTGAAGGTGTGTGAGTGGGAGTGAGTGAGTGAATGTGTATATGAGTGGGTGACTGTGTGTGTGTGCATGTGTGTGCCTGACAGTCTGAATATGTGGGTGTTTCTGTGTGTAGGTGTGTGAGTGTGTGTGTGACATTGTGTGAGTGTGTGTGAGTGCATGTGAATCTGTGTGTGTTGGTGTGTGAGTATGTGTGCGAGAGCTTGTGGCAGTGTGTGAGTGTGTGTGTTTGTGACATTCTGTGAATGTGTGTTGGTGTCTCTGTGTGTGTAGATGTGTGAGTGATGCAGTGTGTGAGTGTGTGAGTGCGAATGAGTCTGTGAGTGTGTGTGGGTGTGAGTGTGTTTCTTTGTTAAATTCTAGTTGTGTGAGTGGGTGTGATTTTGTGAGTGTGTATATAAGTGTGTGATTGTGTGTGAGTGTGTGTGATTGTGTGTGAGTATGTGTGTGTGTCTATATGTGTGTGTGTCTATGTGTAGGTGTGTAATTGTGTGTGTGCAAATGTGTGTGAGAATGTGGGTGCTTCTGTGTGTATGTGTGTGAATATGTGAATGTGTTTGTGAGAGTGTAGTTGTGTGAGTGTTTGTGTGTGTGTGAGTGTGTATACGGGTGTGTGATTGTGTCTGACTTTTTGTGATTGTGAGAATGTGAGCGATTGTGTCTGTGTGTATGTGTGTGAGTGTCTGAAACAGTGTCTCAGTCTTCATGATTTTGTGTGTGTGTGTGAGTGTGTGTGTGTTTGAGTGTAGCTGTGTCTGTTTGAGGGCCTTTGTGGTTAATATATGTGTGTGTGTGAGTGTGTGTGTGTGTAGGTGTGAGTGGGTGTGAGAGTGGGAGTGTGTGTACGAGCGTGTTATTGTGTGTGATTGTGTTTGTGGGTGAGTGTCTGAGCGTCTTTGTGTGCAGGTGTGTGTGTCTGACGGTTTTAGTGTGGGTGTGAGTAGATGTGACTCTGTGAGAGTGTGTGTGTGTAGTTGTGTGAGTGGGAGTGAGTGTGTGAATGTGTATACGATTGGGTGACTGTGTGTGAGTGTGTGTGATTGTGTGTGAGAATGTGTGTGAGTGAGTCTGTGTGTGTAGGTGTGTGATTGTGCCGAACCCTGTGTGATTGTGTGTGTTTGTGAGGGTGTGTGACAGTGTGTGTGAGTGTAGGAGTGTCTGAGTGCCTGTGTGATTTCTGTATGTGAGTGTGTGTGTTTGATGATGCGTTTGTTTGTGTGTGTGAAGGTGTGTTAGTGGGAGTGAGTGTGTATACGAGTGTGTGATTGTGTGTGAGTGTTTTTGTCTGTGAGTGGCTGTGAGTGTGTCTGTGAGTGCAGGTGAGAGTGCGTGACTATTTGTGAGTGTGTGTGTGATTGCATGTGAGCCTGTGTTTGTGTGTTGGTTTGTTTGTGTGTGTAGGTGTGCGTGTGTGTTTGACAGTGTTTGAGTGAGTGTTAGTGCGTGTGCGTCTGTAAGTGTTTGTGTGAGTAGGTGTGTGAGTGTGTGTGACCGGGTGATTGTGTGTGTGAATGCGTGTGAGTCTGTGTGTCTGTGTGTTTGTGGGTGTGTCTACATGTGTGTAGGTGTGTGACTGTTTATGGCACTGTGTCATTGTGCGTGAGTGCTCATGTGTCTGTGTGTGTGTGTGAGTTTGTGACAGTGTAGGTGTGATTGGGAATGAGTGTGTGAGTGTGTATATGAGTGTGTCATTGTGTTTGTGTGTGTGTGTGAGTGTGTTTTGTTTAGGTGTGTGCGTGACATTTTGTGTGTCTATGTGTGAGTGTATATTTGTCTGAGTGTGTGTGTCTGTGTGTAAGTGTGAGAGTGTGCTAGGGTGTTTGTGAGAGTGAAGGTGTGTGAGTGGGAGTGAGTGAGTGAATGTGTATATGAGTGGGTGACTGTGTGTGTGTGCATGTGTGTGCCTGACAGTCTGAATATGTGGGTGTTTCTGTGTGTAGGTGTGTGAGTGTGTGTGTGACATTGTATGAGTGTGTGTGTGACATTGTGTGAGTGTGTGTGAGTGCATGTGAATCTGTGTGTGTTGGTGTGTGAGTAGGTGTGCGAGAGCTTGTGGCAGTGTGTGAGTGTGTGTGTTTGTGACATTCTGTGAATGTGTGTTGGTGTCTCTGTGTGTGTAGTTGTGTGAGTGCTGCAGTGTGTGAGTGTGTGAGTGCGAATGAGTCTGTGAGTGTGTGCGGGTGTGAGTGTGTTTCTTTGTGAAATTTCAGTTGCGTGAGTTGGAGTGATTGTGTGAGTGTGTATATAAGTGTGCGATAGTGTGTGAGTGTGTGTGATTGTGTGTGAGTATGTGTGTGTGCCTATATGTGTTTGTGTCTATGTGTAGGTGCGTAATTGTGTGTGTGCGACTGTGTGTGAGAATGTGGTTGTTTCTGTGTGTAGGTGTGTGAATGTGTGAGTGTGTTTGTGAGAGTGTAGTTGTGTGAGTGTTTGTGTGTGTGTGAGTGTGTATACGGGTGTGTGATTGTGTCTGAGTTTTTGTGATTGTGTGTGAGAATGTGAGTGAATGTGTCTGTGTGTATGTGTGTGAGTGTGTGAAACAGTGTCTCAGTCTTCGTGATTTTGTGTGGGTGTGTGAGAGTGTGTGTGAGCGTTTGAGTGTAGGTGTGTCTTTTTGAGTGCCTTTGTGGTTATTATATGTGTGTGTGTGAAAGTGTGTGTGTAAGTGTGAGTGGGAGTGAGAGTGGGACTGTGTGTACGAGTGTGTTATTGTGTGTGATTGTGTTTGTGGGTGAGTGTCTGAGCGTCTTTGTGTGCAGGTGTGTGTGTCTGACGGTTTTAGTGTGGGTGTGAGTGCATGTGACACTGTGAGAGTGTGTGTGTGTAGTTGTGTGAGTGGGAGTGAGTGTGTGAATGTGTATACGATTGGGTGACTGTGTGTGAGTGTGTGTGATTGTGTGTGAGAATGTGTGTGAGTGAGTCTGTGTGTGTAGGTGTGTGATTGTGCCGAACCCTGTGTGATTGTGTGTGTTTGTGAGGGTGTGTGACAGTGTGTGTGAGTGTAGGAGTGTCTGAGTGCCTGTGTGATTTCTGTATGTGAGTGTGTGTGTGTTTGATGATGCGTTTGTTTGTGTGTGTGTGTAGGTGTGTTAGTGGGAGTGAGTGTGTATACGAGTGTGTGATTGTGTGTGAGTGTTTTTGTCTGTGAGTGGCTGTGAGTGTGTCTGTGAGTGCAGGTGAGAGTGCGTGACTATTTGTGAGTGTGTGTGTGATTGCATGTGAGCCTGTGTTTGTGTGTTGGTTTGTTTGTGTGTGTAGGTGTGCGTGTGTGTTTGACAGTGTTTGAGTGAGTGTTAGTGCGTGTGTGTCTGTAAGTGTTTGTGTGAGTAGGTGTGTGAGTGTGTGTGACCGGGTGATTGTGTGTGTGAATGCGTGTGAGTCTGTGTGTCTGTGTGTTTGTGGGTGTGTCTACATGTGTGTAGGTGTGTGACTGTTTATGGCACTGTGTCATTGTGCGTGAGTGCTCATGTGTCTGTGTGTGTGTGTGTTTGTGACAGTGTAGGTGTGATTGGGAATGAGTGTGTGAGTGTGTATATGAGTGTGTCATTGTGTTTGTGTGTGTGTGTGAGTGTGTTTTGTTTAGGTGTGTGCGTGACATTTTGTGTGTCTATGTGTGAGTGTATATTTGTCTGAGTGTGTGTGTCTGTGTGTAAGTGTGAGAGTGTGCTAGGGTGTTTGTGAGAGTGAAGGTGTG